>NC_140165.1:67340470-67942970 GCF_963971535.1 Notolepis coatsorum
TGAATAACATCATTCATAAAGGCTTGTTCATTTAAACGTTTTAAATTCCTTTTCATGACCGTATGTGACCTATTTATTTTCCATTTCTGTACTCCTCACACATGCAGTAGGACAGTGATCACTACATTACACACCAGTGGCCACAATTTTGTCAGTTCTATTGGAAAATACAAGATCAATTGGATTTTGAGAAGTATCAAAAGTTGGGTCTAGTTGGTTCCGTTATCATCTGGGTTAGGTTCAGGTTACCACTGACTTCCTTTAGTTGATCCGAGTTCATATTTAGCCAGTTCAAGTTAAAACCTCCCACCACCAATAGTTCATAATCATAGCTTGACTTGGAGCTTCATATATTATCCATAAAGCAAAATTGTATTCTTCGACTCTATCTTTTTGTTTGTTTTATTGTGGATCCCCATTAGTCTACACCAAAGTGAGACTACTCTTCCTGGAGTCTTTAAAGTTGTTTCTAATAATGTAATATCATTTTGAGTCTCTTAGATTTGTAAGAAACAAGAAATGTCAGTAGTGTAATAGAATAGAGGAAGGGAGAGAGGACTGTCCCCTGCGGGGCCCCTGGTGTTGCTGACCAGTCTGTCTGACACACACAGCCTTATAGGCGCACATACTGTGGTCTGCTCATCAGATAGTCAACCAAATTCAAGATTCAAGAGATTTATTTGTCACATACTGTACATACACAAGACATGTAGTGAAATGAAGGTGGCCATGCCCGCCATTGATTGTGCAAAAGAATACAAATAATAATAGAATAAAATAGATATGATAAAAGGTACTAAGATAAAATACAATACAATGCTAAGCTTACGAATGAAAGGTAATGAGTCATACACTACTATACAATATACTATACAATATACAGTTATGTAATATATACTTTATATTAATGATATGTGCAATGTTGCTGAACTGTTAAAGTTTGTTATTTTTGCAGATGATACAAATGTATATTGCTCAGGAAGTAATTTAAAGGAACTTTTGCCTGATATTGAAAGAGAGCTTGAAACTCTCAAAACTTGGTTTGATGTTAATAAATTGTCTCTCAATATTAAGAAAACTAAATTTATGGTTTTTGGAAATCGAAAAGAAATAGAGGGGGAGATAGAGTTAAAAATATGTGATGTAAAAATAGAAAGAGTTTTTGAGATACAATTTCTAGGGGTAGTTATTGACCAGAAATTAACATGGAAACAACTATATTCAAGGAAAAATATCTAAGTCAGTAGCAATATTGTATAAATGTAAGGATATATTAAACTACAAAGCCTTGCACATAATTTACTGCTCACTTATACTTCCTTACATTTCTTACTGTGTGGAAGTATGGGGGTCGACATTTAAAAATACAGTAAATCCAATAGTCGTACTGCAAAAGCGGGCCATTCGGAACCTTTTCAAGGCTGGTTACTATGAACACACAAATCCATTGTTTATAAAGTCTCATATCGCTGCTGTCGGGACAAAACCTCATAACTCCAAAAACCCAACTTTTCAGCAGATGAAAAAAACTAACACAGATTTGAGGGTGAATAGAGTTAGGAGGTTTAGACAGATGATCGGTTTAATGCTTTCCCATTGTTTAAACATTGTAAAACCCACACACACATATGGAGGATGATCTACGGAGTTGATTTATATAATAAAAAAAAAATTCAAAAAATGGAGTTATGAGGTTTTGTCCCGACAGCAGCGATATTATGAAATGTAATGATTTGGTTTACTATAAAAATATGCAAATAATGTAGAGCTAAAGCAAAGTTATTCCCAGGTGGGGTGCAAAGGTTTTTTTCAACAGATGAAAGAAAATATGATTTGAGAGATATTTGTAAATTTACTGTTCAGAAAGCTAAGAAAGGGATTAAAAGGAGGTGTATTTCTATTATTGGGGTTAACTTGTGGAACAATGCGGATATACAGTTAAGAATGAGTAATTCTATTTTGGTTTTTAAGAAAAAGGTTTGTAAAGCAATTTTTGAAAAATACAAGGGTGAATAACACTGTTTTGTTTGCTTTTTTTCTTTTTTCTTTTAGAATACTGTTTTGGAATCTACATTTTTGTATTTTTTATTTTATTTTTTTAATGATACATTTTGAAAAACTACAAGGGTGAAAAACACTGTTTTGCTTGCTTTTTTTCTTTTCTTTATAATACTGTTTTGGAGTAAAAAAAAATGTTTTTTTTGTAAGAATATAGGACAGGCACATATAAGCACTATGCTTCAGTCTGTACCTTTTTCAGTCACTGCAAATAATCAAATATTGATAAATGATGATGTATATTGTACTTTTTTTTGATGACTGAAAAAAAATAAAAATAAACTACTACTACTACTACTACTACTACTACTACTACTACTACTACTACTACTACTACTACTACTACTACTACTACTACTATATGTAACTATACTATACTACTGTAACTAACTGTATTGAGCCGTACTATATTGTACCCATTCTGCAATGTGTAAATAAAGTTTACAATCAATCTTCATTATTCTGCAAGCTCCTGTTGTACAAGTCCTGCAGGGGTGGTAGTGCAATACCTGCAGTACGCTCAGCTGAGCGCACTACTCTCTGTAGAGCCTTCCTGTCCTGGGCCGTGCAGTTGCCAAACCAGGCAGTGATGTTCCCAGTCAGGATGCTCTCCACAGCCCCACAGTAGAAGGACTGGAGTATTTTCCCTGATACAGTACTTTGAATTTCCTGAGTTGTCTCAGGTGGTAGAGGCGCTGCTTCACATTTTTTAACACAGTGTCTGTGTGTGTTGTCCATGTCAGGTCCTCTGTGATGTGGACTCCCAGGTACTTGAAGCTCACCCTGTCGACGATATTCCCATTTATCCACAGTGGCGTGTGTCCCCTGCTGTATTCTCCTAAAATCCACAATCAGCTCCTTGGTCTTACCAATGTTCAGGAGTAGGCTGTTATCCTGGCACCAGAGTGCCAGGACGCGTGTAGCATAATGACAAGCAAGCAGTGCAAAAATGCGGAAGCATTCGTCACCGCACGCCACTACGGTAAAGCGCCTTTCTTTTCAGGCCCGCTTTGGGAGCTGTCGCGCGGAAATAGGCTGTCTATTGCCATTCTCTTTGACAAACTCTAACCTTAACCAGCTCCTTAACAGCGCCTAAACTTAACCGTTCTAACCTTAACCAACTCCGAAACAATGCCTAACCTTAACCTTAACCTTAACCATGCCTAACCTTAACCATAGAAAGAATATTGCCATTCTCTTTGACAAACTCTAACCTTAACCAGCTCCTTAACAGCGCCTAAACTTAACCGTTCTAACCTTAACCAACTCCGAAACAATGCCTAACCTTAACCTTAACCTTAACCATGCCTAACCTTAACCGGCGAAAGAATACACGTTAAAAAAAAAATCACGTTAAAAAAATAATATTTGATGGCGTTCGAACTCGCCAGCAACGAGCCGTAGGATCCACAGCCATGCAGTCTTGCCAATTGAGCTATTTCTGGATACTGAATAAGGGGCGGTTTCTGGCATCCGCTCGTGTCGAACCAAGGCGGGATCTCATGCGCATGCGCGGGCACCTCGCGAGCACGCCGGCGCACGCACGCACCTGAGCGAGCACGCCGCCGCCGGTGCACGCACCTGGGCGCTGGGCGAAGGAAAATGAAAGGCGCATTACCGCACGCCACTACGGTACCTGCGGTGACGAATGCTTCCGCATTCTTGCACTGCTTGCTTGACATTAAGGAATAGGCTGCCAGGACATCAACCTCCTCCTGGTAGGCCTTCTCATCGTTGTCAGAGATCAAGCCCACCACCACTGTGTCGTCTGCAAACTTCACTATGGAGTTGGAGCTGAACCTGGCCACACAGTCATGCACCTGATTACATCTACAACCTCCTTCAACACTACACTCCCTCCTGCTCACTCTGCTCATCCAACTTAGCCCTTCTGAGCACACCACACTACCGCCTTACACTCCCCGACTATGGAATCAACTCCCCTCACACATCAAAGAAGCCCCATCCGTAGAAACATTTAAGTCCCACCTCAAAACCCACCTGTTCAATCTTGCATACCCTCACTCCTGACCCTCCAACCCCTGCATCACTTACATTTTCACATCTGTACACACCTATATTTTAGTATTATTATTTATTAAAAACATTTCTCTCTGTCTTGTCTCTAAGCTGTCTCCCTCTCTCTGAATTATACCCACCATGTCGTCATTGTGAAAGTCCATGTACTGTGTTTGTCCATGTACTGTGTTTGTCCGTATTGTCGTGGAATATATTATCATGTCATTATAGATCTGTGTTGAGATATCATTTTATCATTTTACAGCTTGACTGTTTCACTGGGACCAGATATGTAATGTGTGTGTGTCTCTTTAAGATACTCCAAGGTAATCTCCCCAGCCAGCCAAAGCAAGATTATTATTACTTCCCGTAGCTGGGAACCATTTTTATTTACTTTCATCATATCTGATGTATAATGTTACGTCTTTCAAGTGTGTATTAAACTATGTTCTGCCCAAACCTCTTGGTCACTTTGTGGCCAGACGATTATGTGTGAACATGATGTATCCGTCTGTAAACTGTCCTTTCATTGTGGCCACGGTGAAATAAACGTTTCTATTATTATTAATAATGGCTCAGAATGATTTATAAACGGCTCATCGTTTTGTCCTTTAATATTTACCATTACAGATGGCGACGAGAGATGTTTATGGGATTTTTTAACTAGCGGGCCATTCTGTTGGTGGGTGCGTTAGTTCGTCTCCCCCTTCTCTCCCCTGGACTGTGGCGGTTTCACGGATGCCGAGTCGGGACGGGGCGAGGGGGTGAGGGAGATGAGGTGGCGTTCCCATAGCAGATGGCGACGAGAGATTTTTTTTTTTTTAAACCGATGGGTGTCGAGGTCGGCCGCCAAACGGACTCTGCAGAAAGGGTGAATCCTGGGATTCCAGGGGAGCACTGCCCTGTCTCGACCTCCTCCGTACACTGGGAGGGGAGAGTACCGGCTGCGCCGTCCGCTTGGCTGTCGCCTCCGGCATGGACCTTGGACGCGTGATAAGGGATCTGTGAGCTGTTGACATTCTGATTTCTGTTTAAAAAAAATTTGTTTTTAAATTTAAAATTAGAGGTCTGTCAGAGCTATTTGTTTTGTGTATATTACTGTGTGCTTGGTAGACTGGCGATGTTTTTTTTTCTATAGTTTCTCAATCTTGGTACGTCCCGAATGTATTAGGCGGGGATTAGCCTCGTGCCCTATAGACGGGGTGCGGGGGCCTACCACGAGTATAATAAAAGATGTTGGTTCAAGTCTGCATCCCGAAGAAGAGGGGTGGGGGTTTTTTGGTCTTCAAAATTATATATATATATATAGCGCTAGTTTCGCTCTGCAGGCTCTGTATTTGGCTTTTCACATAGGAGCAGGAATTGGGACTGTGCTGTGGGATTGTAAATGAGAGCTGTTAGCAGAGGGAGATAGCTGTGTTAGGGGTGATCCTGAGAGGATTTTTTTGGGGGGTTTAAAAAGTCCTTTGGAACGCTGTGAATAGGTGATCCTGCCGTAAAAGGAACGAGAGACAGTATGTTTCACAGGGGTTGATTATCTTAATTATTTTACCTGGTCAATCTGCAGTGTTTTCTAAGGAAAACTAGGGTATAAGGGTACTTATCATGGGGTTCATGGACAAGGAAGGCACTGCTCTAAGGGTTAATTCCATTTTTGTTTGTCTGTACTATAAGGTTTTTTTTTTCATCTCCTCTCTTGAAGGGCCCCCCCAAGAGGGGGAACCCTCCATCTCATCGCCACTGCCTTCTTCTTTTTTTTTTTTTTTTTTTTTAATTTCCGGCAGTGTAGACGCATCGTGGCATATTACTGCCCTCCGCAATTCTTTTGATGGGCTCTTCTTCTTCTTCTTTTCCTGCAGTCTACTGGAACCCGTCATCCCCTACATTGTCCATTGGAGTGCAGCTAATGCTGCTACTTCCTGTCTGAGCCCCCCTCCGCGGGACCCTCCTTGCCCCCTGCAATCTTATTCTGGGCTGCTTGGTCCCTCTCAGCCCCCTCACCCAATTCCCTAACCACCTCCTCCCATTTCAGACCTTCCATTCCCAAATGTTGAACCGCTATCCTAACAATCATCTTTACCCTCTCTGTTCTACCCTTAGCCTCTGCCAGACCAGTAACTACCCCTGCTACGAAGGCCACAATACCAAATTTCTCCTCCCTTACCCTCTCTCTATCCTCCTGCTCTACCCTCTCTGCCAAATGCCCTTCTCCAACCCCCTGCCCCCTTTCTTCGCTGCCCTGTCCTACCCTTCTTCTTCTTCTTTTTTGAATTTCCGGCAGTGTAGACGCATCGTGGCGTATTACTGTCCTCCGCAATTCTTTTGATGGGCTCTTCTTCTTCTTCTTCTTTTCCCGCAGTCTACTGGAACCCGTCATCCCCTACATTGTCCATTGGAGTGCAGCTAATGCTGCTACTTCCTGTCTGAGCCCCCCTCCGCGGGACCCTCCTTGCCCCCTGCAATCTTATTCTGGGCTGCTTGGTCCCTCTCAGCCCCCTCACCCAATTCCCTAACCACCTCCTCCCATTTCAGACCTTCCATTCCCAAATGTTGAACCGCTATCCTAACAATCATCTTTACCCTCTCTGTTCTACCCTTAGCCTCTGCCAGACCAGTAACTACCCCTGCTACGAAGGCCACAATACCAAATTTCTCCTCCCTTACCCTCTCTCTATCCTCCTGCTCTACCCTCTCTGCCAAATGCCCTTCTCCAACCCCCTGCCCCCTTTCTTCGCTGCCCTGTCCTACCCTTCTTCTTCTTCTTTTTTGAATTTCCGGCAGTGTAGACGCATCGTGGCGTATTACTGCCCTCCGCAATTCTTTTGATGGGCTCTTCTTCTTCTTCTTCTTTTCCCGCAGTCTACTGGAACCCGTCATCCCCTACATTGTCCATTGGAGTGCAGCTAATGCTGCTACTTCCTGTCTGAGCCCCCCTCCGCGGGACCCTCCTTGCCCCCTGCGATCTTATTCTGGGCTGCTTGGTCCCTCTCAGCCCCCTCACCCAATTCCCTAACCACCTCCTCCCATTTCAGACCTTCCATTCCCAAATGTTGAACCGCTATCCTAACAATCATCTTTACCCTCTCTGTTCTTCCCTTAGCCTCTGCCAGACCAGTAACTACCCCTGCCACGAAGGCCACAATACCAAATTTCTCCTCCCTTACCCTCTCTCTAACCTCCTGCTCTACCCTCTCTGCCAAATGCCCTTCTCCAACCCCCTGCACCCTTTCTTGGCTGCCCTGTCCTACCCTGCTAACCGCCTCAGCATACGACAACTTACCCTCCCTTCCCACTCTCCGAACCGCGACCTCCTTCTTCATCACCTCGACCTCCTCCTTCATCACCTCACACCCCCTAAACGCTACACTATGCTCCCCACCACAACTACAGCATCGGCTTCACTCCCTCTCCACACTTCCCATAGTCATGTTCCCCGCCACACCTAGCGCACCTCTGCCCCTTCCTACACATGATAGCTATATGGCCAAACTCCTGGCACCTATAACACCTAAGAGGATTCTGAACAAATTCCCTAACCCTATACACCATTTGCCCTGCAAACACCTCCCTAGGAACAACCCCACCCTCAAACTCAATCACTACCGTCTCCGTCTCTATCCTATCCGCTCCCCTCTTCATCCTTTCTACTCTCTTAACTGTGCCATTACGCCTGTCCTCCCTTAACTCGTCCACCAGCTGCCCTACATCCATCCCGACTGGCACCCCAGCTATCACCCCCTTACATCTCCTCTTCTCCCCTACTCTCACAGCCTTATAGGCGCACATACTGTGGTCTGCTCGTCAGATAGTCAACAACCCAGGACACCAATACTAGTGTGTATTGAGTTGTACTGTACCCATTCTGCAATCTGTTAATTAAAGTTTTCAATCAATCAATCAATCAATCAATCAAACCAGGGGGGCCTCTACCTGCATCACCTCCAACTTCTCATTTACATTTACATTTAGTCATTTAGCTGACGCTTTTATCCAAAGCGACTTACAAGTTCTGTACGACAAGACAGCAAGAAGGGTACAACTCTATCAGCTGAGTAACAATGTTTATCAAAGTGTTGCGTGTTACAGTGTAGGTTAGTTTATTAGGACAAGTGCATGACAGTAAGGTTAGTCACGGTTAGATTTTTTTCTTTTTTCTTTATCATTTCAGATAATGGTTGAAGAAGTGAGTCTTTAGTCGACGGCGAAAGATTGGACGGGATTCGGCTGTCCTAACTGGGATGGGTAGTTCATTCCACCATTGTGGGGTAAGGACTGAGAATAGGCGGCTTCTATTTGATGACCCTCCGGGAGCTTGGATAGGAGTAGGTCTGAGGCGGCCAGAAGATGCAGAGCGTAGGGGTCTTGAGGGTGTGTAGTTAGAGACCATTGACCGGAGGTAGGCGGGAGCGGTTCCCTTTGCCGCAAGGTATGCTAGGTCAAGGGCCTTGAAGCGGATACGTGCAGCAATGGGGAGCCAGTGCAGGTCCCTAAGAAGTGGGGTGACATGGGCCGACTTCGGTAGGTTTGAGATCAGGCGGACCGCTGCGTTTTGAATGAGTTGAAGAGGCTTGGTGGCAGTGGCCGGGAGGCCAGTTAGCAGTGCGTTGCAGTAGTCGAGGCGGGAGATGACTGTTGATTGGACGAGGAGTTGGGTGGCTTCTTTTGTCAGGAAGGGGCGTATCCTTCTGACGTTGCTCAGGAGGAATCTGCAGGTTCTGGTTGTCGCTGCGATGTGAGCAGAGAAGTTCAACTGGTCGTCGAGGACAACACCAAGGTTCTTGGCGGTCTGGGACGCGGTCACAGCTGCATTCTCGACTGTGATGGAGAGGTCGGTCAGGGGGGAGGATTTGGCTGGCAGGTGGAGCAATTCTGTTTTGCTTAGGTTCAGTTTGAGGTGGCTCAGAGACGTGGATATCTGAGGGAGGGAAGGAGAGGAAGAGTTGAGTATCATCGGCATAACAATGATATGAGAAGCCATGAGACGTGATAATGTTACCCAGTGATTTAGTGTAGAGGGAGAAGAGAAGGGGTCCTAGGACCGAGCCCTGGGGGACACCCGTCCGCAGGGGGCGGGTGGCCGACAGAGTCCCTCTCCATGACACTTGGTAGGAGCGGTCGTTGAGGTATGATGTCAGCCATGTCAGCACAGATCCAGCCACTCCCATTCCTGCGAGGGCCGCGAGGAGGATCTGATGGTTGACTGTGTCAAAGGCTGCAGATAGATCTAGGAGAATCAGGACAGAGGAGAGGCCTTTCACTTTTGCTAAGTGAAGTGCCTCTGTGACCGCAATGAGGGCCGTTTCTGTGGAGTGGCCAGTCCGGAAGCCAGACTGATTGGGGTCTAGGTCATTCTGTAAGAGATAAGCAGTAAGTTGGTTGGATACAGCACGTTCAAGTGTTTTAGAAAGGAAGGAGAGAAGAGAGACAGGACGATAGTTGCCTATGACGGTGGGGTTCAGGGTTGGTTTTTTTATGAGGGGCGTGACTCTGGCTTGTTTTAGGGAGGTGGGGACCACCCCCGAGTTGAGTGAGGAGTTGATGGTTGCAGTTAGGAATGGGAGGATGTCCGGTGCTAAGGTCTGGAGGAGTGGGGAGGGTAGCTGGTCCAGCTGGCATGTAGTCGGACGGTTCGACGTTACCAGTGTCAGGGTCTTGGCTTCTGTAATGGGAGAGAAAGATGACAGAGTGAAGGATGAGGTTCTCGATTCAGTGTTTGCAATGGGTGGGGGTTGGGAGAAGGAGCTGCGGATGTTCTCCACTTTTTCCTCAAAGAAGATTGCAAAGTCTTCGGCAGAAAAAGATGAGGGAGGTGGGGGTGGGGGGGGAGTGAGGAGGGAGGACATGGTAGCATGCAGTTTGCGAAGATTCTTGGCAGAGGCCTCGATCCTATGGTGAAAGAAAGAAGCTTTGGCATTAGTAATGGTTTTGGAGAATGTTAACAAGAGGTTGTGATATGTGTCGATGTCAGCAGTGAGGCGTGACTTTCTATACTTCCTCTCAGCCGCTCTCAGGACCTGTCTTTGTTCTCTCACTGCATCCGTCAGCCATGGACTGGGTGGGGAACGGCGGGCAGATTTCTCAACGAGAGGACAGAGCTTGTCGAAGGAGGTTGCAAGGGCTGAGAGGAGGGTGGAGGTTGCCATCTCTGTGGGGAGAGCAGAGAAGGTGTCACTCAAAGGTAGAGCGGATATTATGTCAGAGGAGAGGGTGGAGGGGGATAGGGAGGGCAGGTTGCGTCTGAGTGAGACGGTTTGAGTTGGGGTGAAGACCTTTCGGTTAAGCATGAGAGTTAGTAAGAAGGATATGAAGGAATGGTCAGATACATGTAGGGGAGTTACCGTGGTATTAATGATGCTGGAGTTACGGGAAAATATGAGATCTCACCCAGCAGGCAGCAGCCCAGGCCTTGTGGTATCAAAAGCACTGGATAAGTCAAGAGAGACAGAGACTAGCAGGGGCCGCTGTGTCAAACCTGTTGTAAAACTTGTTTAGCTCATTGGCCCTATCCACACATCTCCATCCACTCTAGTGCTCCATCCAGTCCAGGCTGATTTGATGTCGTTTTTAATTTGTTTGTCTGTTATTGAACTGGTATGACTATGATTGTTTGTTTATTTCTTCAATAAAAAAAATCTAAATTCGTGACAAACCCGTGATTTTATTTGGGGGATAAAACTCCGACCGGAAGTGTCGTGTTTGTCGTCACTCTTGCGGAAGCAGCGTCGCTCTTGCGGAAGTAGCGGCAGCGGTGTTGTTGTTGCAGCAGAAGCTCCAGGTGAGAGGCCAGGGGAGCAGCGAGTACCTCTCTAGTTAGTACCTCTAGTTTAGTATATCTCTCTCTTTCTAATCATGTCTCTCAACCTGCTGCTAATAACAGTGTTCGCGCTGGCCCTGGGTCTGTTCTGTGCCGTGACCGCAGACAAACAACTAGTCTACGTGACGGTGGTGAGTATTATTATTATTATTATTATTATTATTATTATTATTATTATTATTATTATTATTATTATTATTATTATTATTATTATTATTATTATTATTATTATTATTATTATTATTATTATTATTATTATTATTATTATTATTATTATTATTATTATTATTATTATTATTATTATTATCAACATCAACAACAGACACCGTGTATAACTCAACCACAAGGGCAGTTAGTTATGGTTTAACGGTGGTACCGGGTAACGTGAAGTCAGTCACAACATTTCAGTATTTATGAGGACATTGAATGAATCACAATTCACTATGAATTGAAAATGGGGGACCCTGATGTAAACAAGACGAAAGTCTTTCTCTGGTCTGCATCCCCTTAACAATTGTGTGTATTGAGCTGTACTGTATTGTACCAATTCTGCAATCTGTTAAATAAAGTTTTCATTAATTCATTCATTCACATAAGAGATACGTTTGTCCTGTTTGAAAACTCCATGAGATGATTCAGTTCCTGTTCAAATCAAACTGGTAATGACACGATGAACTTACTACTAGTGTATTAACGTTACTACAACTAATACTTATAATAACTACTTATGTACTACTAACGTCACTACTGCAAATTATACTATTAACACTTTGACTGTCGGAAAACGCTTAAAAGCGTCATTCCCGGCCATGCTCAAGTTGCCGGAGGACGCTTTACAGCGTCCTTATATCAGTATTTCAAAAATCTGCGATCGGATTCATATTTCCCCTCCGCTGGCCTGAGATCCACCAGGAGGACCCACTGAGCTCTCTGGCGGTTCAGGAGCGCCATCTGGTGGCCGATCGGCGCAATCGCCAAACAGGAAGTGCTATGGAGGTTGTGCTGGTCGGCCGTATTACTTCCGGGCACTCTGTTTGGCTACCGGGACTCGATCTCGACACAATACATAGCGATCGATTGCCAATAACTCGATAAACAACATGATTTGGACATATATACTATTATACAAGCTGGAAATGGACCCGATATTTCTACATACCATAATAGGTAAATGACTGTTCCACGCTCATCGCCCAACGGCGCGAGGAGGATACGGTAAGATTCAGCGTTATTTTTGATCGTATTCCATATAAACTGTTATGATGAACATATCACCCACACTAGATGAATGATATAACGCTGCCCACGGAATTATAAACGATCCCCCGCCCATCCGGTCATCATCAGATCATACGTAGATCATTCTAGAAGTACGTCCAATTGAAATTTTTTATATCGCCCCGATTGCCATCAAACTGTATTTCATCATCAATATAATGCATTTGGGGCTATATATCACGTTCTGGAGAAAGATGCAGAAAGAGATGAAAACATACTTATACATTAGACCATACTTTACTATGAATATGTGAATGAAAAAGTTTAACGTTGCTACACAATGAACAATACATATAGGACTTTGAATGGGCCCTAATAATGGCAATGTAGCAATATAATTTAAAAAGTTATAGCCCTGCAAAGAAGGGGAATTTCTCCATAGACAAATAGCGCTGGCAATCCACAGTCATTTTCCGGATTTCTGGCCGGCACCCATAGTGTTAATTAACGTTACTACTACTAGTTATAACTTTAGTCTGCCAGCTATGTGTTTAGTTTATTTATTTAGCATTGATTGATTGATTGATTGATTGATTGAACATTTTAATTAACAGATTGCAGAATGGGTACAATACAGTAAGGCTCAATACACACAATTGTTAAGGGAATGCAGGCCAGAGAAAGACTTTCGTCTTGTTTATATCAGGGTCCCCCATTTTCAATTCATCATAATTGATTGAATCAATTCACATTATTTAAAAACAGTGCTTTGATTATTGTCCATAATCAAATATGAATGTAATACATGTAAACATGGTCAAGAAAATAACACAAAACAAGAGCCAATAACAAGAAGGAGGAACAAGTACAAGAAAGCAAAGGAGAGGAGAATAACATAATGATAAACATATAATGAAGAAAAAGAACAAAAGAACCAGCCATATTGGTAACACTTGTTACACAGGACTAACTTAATAAGTTGATCATTCATGATCAAATTAAATGGCCTTTAGATCCTTTCTAAAGACAGATAAGGAGGTTGTTGACCTCAATGATGAACTTAAGAGTATTCCAGAGTTTAGGACCTCTAAAACTGGAGTTGATTATGTTATAGAAAATATTATATGTTCATCCTATTACAATTCTTTGTAATAAACCAGCTTACTGCATACATTATCTAGCGTACAGACAGAATGTTTTGTCTGTCTCTCATAACAAAATATCTTCATAATTTATCTTATTATTGTAGTGCTGAGAGATGAGTCTGTGGCTCGAGGCAGAGCGAATAGCATTTATTAAGCACAGAAATACAACATGCTACTGCTACGTTGCTTGCAGTCGACTGACTCCTCTGAGAGAATTTGCCGAATATACGTACACAAATGCTCTAGAAAATTGGTCATGACATCATACAGAGACATCACCAATGTTCTAGAACGCGCGGCTATGACATCACCACAAATGTTCCAGAATGTTCGGCTATGACATCATCACAAATGTTCCTGAATGTTCGGGCGGAACTACATTAGTTCCTTGGGGGGGAATTCTTCACATAGCCAGAGTCATTTTCAAGTACCTTGGAATCTCTGACATAGCTAGAGAAATAGCTAGAGACACCATCTCATGACTACATTTCCACATTGTTCTCTTAGAAATGCCTGACATGACCAAACGTCTTTCTTTCCTATGTAACCTTGTTATGCAGCACTTCCGTAGCCAGACAATGTTGGAGTCACATGACCTGACAGAAACTCTCTCTCTCTCTCTCTCTCTCTCTCTCTCTCTCTCTCTCTCTCTCTCTCTCTCTCTCTCTCTATCTCTATCTCTCTCTCTCTCTCTCTCTCTCTCTCTCTCTCTCTCTCTCTCTCTCTCTCTCTCTCTCTCACTTGTTATATATATCACATTTAATCACTTGTAGGCTATATTGTTATTGCTCCCTGCAGTCTAGTTGGATGCCAAATTTCTTTTCGTTCTACTATACTTGTGCTGTATGATGACAATACATTAGAATATAATCTCATCCAATGTAATCTAGTTTATCTAAGAAGTGTAGTACAGTATGTACTAGATTATGTTGCGTCCAACCCAGTGATAGACGGTGGTAATATTACCTCTGCTGTGAGATCACCTCGGGTGGCATGTATTTGGTGTGTCAACATTAGAATGCAGACTGAGGTGTGAGGTCACATGGCTCACTATATCCAATCAATCAATCAAATCCTTTATTTAACCAGATAAGCATCATTGAGATTAAAATGTCTTTTTCAAGAGTTAATTATATTGTATATGGTTTACACTGCCTTTTTATTCTATTTTTATTTCTACTTCTCCACTGTACTATAATTCTGTGACCTTGTTTACACAATACACTGCCTTTTTATTACATTTTTATTTTTACCACTGTACTATAATTCTGTGACCTGTACCTGTATGTCTTCTACTACCTGTACCCCCCCTCCCCCATGCTGCTATGATAACCGAATTTCCCCAAGGGTATCAATAAAGGAATATCTTATCTTATATCACTGCTGCGCTTATCCAGTCATGTGATATGTGGTATGGCATCATTAGTTTGTGTAATAATTAATCACATAGAATCAGATCAATCTGCTGATTTAAAGCATATGGCCGGGCCGGCGTAATTTCATTTAATATACTGTATCGCCAGAAAAATATTGCCTTGTTTTTCAGTAAAGTATTATGGAGGGGGAAAAAACGGTACAGTGATTTTTGTATCGAGGCAAGAATAACTTGGAACCCACATGTGAAAAGGACTGGCATGGTCCTTTAAGAAGAATTAATTGGAACCCACATGTCAGAAAAATCTGGTATGGTCCTTTAGGAAGAATTAATTGGAACCCACATGTCAAAAAGACCGGTACGGTCCGATAAAGGTCTCCTCCACTCAAGAAAACGATATATTTTTTCTACAATTAACTCCTCTTGGAGGCACGACTGACTACACAGATTGTTATTTGTGACTTTGTCTATACACATTGTTATTTGTGCAGAACTTGTCACCAGAGCGCCCCCTTTTTTTACATTCTTCACTAGAGGTGGAGGAGTTTAGTTTACTCAGTTTATTTGATCAGGGACAGTGCATATCAATCAACAGTTAAATACATTTATAAATGAATACAAATGAAAAACTGTAAATATGCCAACATTAGCAGGGTTGCTACTAGTTTTCAGTTGTAGTCCCTGGGCTAGATGTTTAAGCCAGAAAAGAAACAGAAAAATAGAAGGACATTAAAGCTAATATAATTCAGGAGCTTCTCTGTACTCTTCCACTGGAGGGGGAGGGGCTTCTCTGTACTCTTCCACTGGAGGGGGAGGGGCTTATCTGTACTCTTACACTGGAGGGGGAGGGGCTTCTCTGTACTTCCACTGGAGGGGGAGGGGCTTCTCTGTACTCTTCCACTGGAGGGGGACGCAGCTAATCCTGGCGAACCTATCATGGTCGCCGTTGCCCAGCTGACCACACTGTCATCCAGGAAATGCTAACTGCTAACACGAAATGATAACATGAAACTCATATTATAAGTCCTGTCTTTCTGTCTCCCTGTCTATGTCTCTCTCCACCTGTCTCTCCCTGTCTATGTCTCTCTCCACCTGTCTCTCTCTGTCTATGTCTCTCTCCACCTGTCTCCCTGTCTATGTCTCTCTCCACCTGTCTCCCTGTCTATGTCTCTCTCCACCTGTCTCTCTCTCTCTGTCTATGTCTCTCTCCACCTGTCTCTCTCTCTCTGTCTATGTCTCTCTCCACCTGTCTCTCTCTCTGTCTATGTCTCTCTCCACCTGTCTCTCTCTCTCTCTGTCTACGTCTCTCTCCACCTGTCTCTCTCTGTCTCTGTCCACCTGTCTCTCTCTCCACCTGTCTCTCTCTCTCCACCTGTCTCTCTGTCTCCCTGGCAGTTATTCCGTCATGGCGATCGGTCTCCAGTCAAGGCGTACCCTACAGACCCGTACCAGGAGGACACGTGGCCTCAAGGCTTTGGCCAGCTGTCTCAGGTAGAAACTACGCCACATTTTAAAGGGGAACTGTGGAATAATTGTATATCCCCCCGCCATCCCAAATTGTAATCACCCCCCCCCTCTCCCACAGACAGCCCACTGTCCTCACGAATACCCCTGTCTAACCCCCCCCCCCCACTCACACGCCCTTTGTCTCTCCCTACCCACCTTCAAAACCGCTCTCAAAGAGCACCTACAGGAGGCTGCAATTCGAAACTGGCCCCCGTAAATGTCCGAAACCCGCCTTCCCACCCACCCACCCACCCCCTCCTAATATACAGTTTCCTCCCCCTCGTATGTATATATTTTCTGTTAGGATCTCTGTTTAACAGTACTGTATATTTGCATATCTTGTATGTAAATGTGCAGGAGAGCTTCATGATATAATCTGTATATTGTGTATGTCAGAAATGTCATTATGAATTGAAAATGAGGGACCCTGATGTAAACAAGACGAAAGTCTTTCTCCGGTCTGCATCCCCTTAACAACTGTGTGTATTGAGCCATACTGTATTGTACCCATTCTGCAATCTGTTAATACAATTTTCAATCAATCAATCAAACCTCCAACCCCCCCCCCCCCCCCAACCATGACCACCTCCATCTCCTTACCACACCCCTCGCCCGATACCAACCCCTCTCCCTCTCCTAACTAGAATCCCCCTCCCCTCCTTGACCCCCCTCCAGCCTACCCAGAGTTCCACTCTCTGACCCTAAGAGACACGCCTGAGTGGACTCTGGAGCTCACCTGGGGACACATCAGCTGGTGTCTCGGTTGGGTCATCCAGGCTATAATAACTATATATAACTATAAATGAATGAATGAAGTTACAAAAGGAAAAGAAAAAAGAAAAGAAAATCACAAATGTACATATATTCAAGGCAAGCTCACACACAAAATCCAAAATCAACGGCCGAAAAAAAGGAATAGGCTGAAGAAGCACATGCTTATTTTTGCCTATGATCCTTTACAAATTCTTAAAAACTAAATATATTTTAATATAAGAAAGAAAAACCTATAATATGCTGTAAGATATAATTTTTTTAATGAAAAAACAAATGTTTGATGTTTTACTCAAAACTGTACTCCTGAATTATTTGATCCTTTGTTTTAAGACATTTTGAAATCTCCCCTGAGAAGTACACAACTTCAACCCGTCACCAAGGCTATTCCATAATTTAACTCCCAAAATTGAAACACATCTAGCTTTTACATTAGTTCTTACCTTTTTACATGTTTTAAGAATACATGACCCTCTTAAATGATACTTTCCTTTGTTTTATCAAGCCTACCTTCGACGGTCCACCTTCATTGAGCGGGTTCAATTCCCTAACAGAACCACGCCTCACGTGTTGCACATGCGCCGCCACTGCAGATCGCTCGACCTGTTTCTGTACGTTTTGTCTAGTTCTACATTTGTATTGTACTTTTTTATTCTTATTTGTGATTTGTTTGTCTACCTAAATGTTTACTGTGAGCGATTTGTAGTGCCAAATTTCCCTCTGGATGATTAAAGTATTTCTATTCTATTCTATTGTAAATGAAGGGCCTAGGAAAGTTCAATCAATATTTGTGAACGAGCTATTGGCTCCCAAAGCCAGAAACCAGAAAAGTAAGAATCAACTAGTTGAACAATTACATTTGATTTGTGAAAATGTATGTTTTATTGTTTAAAAAAGAAAACTACCGCGACCACATTTTATTTAGGAATTTATTTGGGGACCCCACACATTGGTCGCCAAAATCGCTTTTCAGCGTTATTGCCCGCCATGCATTGACCGGCAACATCGCTGTACAGCGTTTTTGAGATCAATATTTCATTTTTTCGCCATGGCATTCATAATTCATCCACCCAACCCCCGATGCCCTAGCAGGACCCTAGATGGGACTGCAATGGCTCAATACCGCCGCCTGGTGGATGGTCGGGCGAGTTACACTCTCGCAAAAACCGGAAGTGTCATTGGTGCATCGAGGAAATTCCTCCGGCAGTCACATCTCGCTACGGGACTCCGGACAGACACTATAGTACATATGGAGCGCTTTCTAAAGTTAATAATCTATATGATTTTGGCGTTTATTGCGCCATACAAACCGGAAATGGACCTAGGTGATCGGCGTCGAATAATTGGGATCTTTCATCGCCAGTCTCATCTAGGGATGGGTACCTTTCACATTTGAACCGATACGGTACCGGTACCTGTGAATCGATACCGATACCCAACGGTACCTTTTTTCGGTACTTTAGTCTCTACCTCAGTCGTGAAAAAAAATCCAAGCTTCAAATAACTACACTTTCGATCGTTTCGGCTTGCCATTGCCCCGATTGCTTTGTTGTTGAATCAAGTCAAATCCTAGGTGCATTGCAAATTGATGGATACAACATTTTTAGAAAGGACAGGCATGCATTTGGGGGAGGGGTTGCTTTTTATATTCAGAATCTTATTCCAGTGAAGATTAGGGAAGATTTAAAGGGGAACTATCTTATAAATGGCCTTTTTCAGTGTTTAGCATTGTTTCCTAGCTATGTGGACTTATATTATTATGATCTATGTCTCTAAATCTCATATTGGCGCATTCTTCCAATTCTCCTCTCACAATATTCACCCTCACTGAACTGAGTCATCTGAAAATGTGATGATTTGTGATGTCAGAAAGACACCGCTGCATGATAATGTTCAGGCGAAGCAGAACCATTACCATTGTGGTTGGTGCCCAGGCTCAAAACGGCTTAAGATCTTGAGGTAGAAAAATGCTGTTTTTGAGGACTTGATTAGAAATACAAAACAATGAATAAAAAAAATAAAAAATTACAGAGGTGTTCCATAAACTCACTTGTGTAAAAGTGCCCAAATAGTGAAAGAAATAGTAAAATAGTTCCCCTTTAATGAATAATGAAATTGAAACATTATGGCTGCAAGTACACTTGCCTCATTTGAAGCCTATGTTGATTGGTTGCTGTTATAGACCACCTAGTGCAAATAATGTGTATCTAGAACAAATATGTGACATGTTGGACCAAGTGTGTGATTTGAGTAATGAGATTTATTTTATGGGTGACCTTAACATCGATTGGTTTTCATTGAAATGCCCATTGAAAAAACGACTTCTAACTGTAGCAAATGCATGTGGTCTATCACAGGTAATTAACAAACCAACTAGGATATGTTTGAAAAAGGATGGTAACCAGGTCTCCACCTGCATTGATCACATTTTTACTAACAATGCGGAGCTATGTTCCAAGGCGGTATCTGTAACTGTTGGTTGTAGCGACCATAACTTAATTGCTATTGTAAGGAAGACTAAAATGCCAAAACTGGACCTAAAATAATTTACAAAAGATTGTATAAAATGTTTAATCAAGACAGCTTTGTGAAGGATGTTGAAAATCTATGTTGGTCAAAGGTGTTGAGGGAAAAAGATCCTGAAAAATCTCTATGGGAATTTGATACCATTTTTATGCCACTTGTTGACAAACATGCACCATTGAGAAAGTTTACCGTCAGAAGCGTCAGAACACCATGGTTGGATGATGAACTAAAAGAATATATGATAGAACGTAACCGAGCTAAATTAATAGCAAATACATCAGGTTATAAATCAGACTGGGAGGTATATTGTAAATTAAGAAATGTTGTTACAAAATGTAATAAAAAGAAGAAGAAATTGTATTATGAAAATAGATTTAATTATATAAAAAATGACAGTAAATTATTATGGAATACTCTAAATGAAATAATGGGCAGGAATAAGAGACCTACCCCATCCTTTCTAGAAACAGAAGGAAAATTCCTCACCAAACCAGTTGAGATTGCTAATCATATTAACAATTATTTTATTGGAAAAGTAGATAATTTAAGGAATAATATGCAAACAATAGATAATGAAAAATCTTATTTATTAATAAAGAATAAAATAATGAAAGATAAAAATTGTCAATTAAATTTTGATAGTGTGACTATAAGTAATGTAGAACATATGTTAAGTACCACTAAAAACAAACCACCAGGTGTTGACGGTCTTGACGGGAAACTTCTGAAATTGGTCCCTGATTTAATTGCCCCTGCTATCTGTCATATTATAAATCAATCCTTTAGTGAATGTTTGTATCCGCAACAGTGGAAAACTGCCAAAGTAATACCACTGCCAAAAAATTTGAAATTGCCATTCTCAGGATCTAATAGTCGTCCCATAAGTTTACTGCCAGTTTTAAGTAAACTGAAGGAAAGAATAGTAAGTGAACAGATTAAAAGCTACTTTTCTTTTAACACATTGACCACTGATTTTCAACATGCATATCGTGAAGGACATTCAACAGCGACTGCATTAACCCAAATGACGGATGATTGGCTGAAAGAGATAGATAAAAAGAAAATGGTTGGAGCTGTCTTGCTTGATTTTACTGCAGCATTCGACATCATAGATCACAAATTCTTACTTAAAAAACTTGAATGTTACGGTTTCTCCTCATCTGCACTATCTTGGATGCAAACTTATTTAGCAAACCGGAAACAAATCGTTTTTTTTAATGGGAGTTACTCAGAAGTTAAAACGGTAAGGTGTGGAGTACCCCAAGGAAGTTGCCTTGGGCCTTTGCTCTACACCATATTTACAAATGACATGCCTCTTGTCCTAAATAAGTCCTATATTTCTATGTATGCGGATGATTCAACGATTTACACATCAGCCTCAACAGCCAATGACATAAATACGGTCCTAAAGGCAGAGTTGCAATCAGTGATGGAATGGATAAAGAATAACAAACTAGTTCTAAACATATCAAAGACAAGTAGCATCATTTTCGGTTCAAACCATACTCTAAGAACGAACCCAGTCTTGAAACTTTTGATAAGTGATGTGGTAATTAATCAAGTCCAGGAGACTAAACTCCTAGGGGTAACATTAGACAGTAAATTGTCATGGTCACACCATATAAACAATATAGTAGTGAAAATGGGAAGAGGGATTTCTGTTGTTAAAAGATGTGCTCATTTGTTACCACTAAATTCTATCAAACAGGTAATTCAAGCTCTGGTTTTGTCAAATCTTGACTATTGTCCTGCAGTATGGTCGAATGTAACGAATAAACTGAAAAAATTACAAATGGTACAAAACAAAGCAGCACGTATAGCGCTTCGCTGTGAGTACAGAACTAATGTTGCAGCGATGCACAGTTGTTTAACTTGGTTACTTGTCAAACATAAATTACTCTGCTCACTCCTTGTATTCACTAGGAATATTCTTGTTACAAAGATCCCCTCAATTTTATATAACAATTTATCAATAAGTCTCGACAGACACAACCATTCCACCAGACATGCTTCTGCACGAGGTTTTACACTTCCAAAAGTGAGGTCGAATGCAATGAAGCGAACTGTCATGTTCCGTGGTATGCAGGAATGGAACTCTCTTCCCAGACATGTTAAGCAGGAGAATAGTAAATGTCGTTTCAAAATCGTGGTAAAACAACATTTTCAACCAAAGAAATTGACATTCCCTAATAGATAGTGTGAACGTAAATGAAAATGTATGTGTCTGATAAAGAGATGGGTATATATGGATGAAAAGGCATGTGTCTGATAGGGATATATTATTAAAATATTGTATAATTGGCTGATATGAACATAGATAATGTATGTAAAAGCTAAATAGTATATTATGCTGTATTGTATTATGAATTAATTATGAGTAGGTATTATTGTATTGTATTATGAATTCATTCATAAGGAGTATATGTATAAGTGTATAAGGGTTTATATTGTTGTTTTAATTGTCTGTATGACATGTAAATGTTGTGAGTGTATAAATCTGTAACTGTATTTTATGTGTTATGGACCCCAGGAAGAATAGCCCCAGCACTGCTGTGGCTAATGGGGATCCAAATAAACTTAAACTTAAACTAGGTACGTGTATATTGTGCGTGTATATTGTACATGAAATATACGTGTATATTGTACATGAAAAGAAAAAAGGTTAAAAAAAAGTGTAACATTTTTTTTATTAATTTTTTCCCCCGGTATCTCACCTGAATCGATACTCGGTAGTACCGACGTGTTTCGGTAAGTACCTTTAAAAGTACCGAATTCTGTACCCATCCCTAGTCTCATCGGCCCACGGTAAGAGAACAGTAACGTTATTTTCAGCCCGATTGTTTATTCATTTCACTGCAAACCATCTGATCAATATATCACCCATACTACATAAAGCCGTTACTGATGATCAAGGAATTATAAACGACCCCCCCCCCCTTTCCTCCGCGCATGATGAAGCATAATGTAAACCGATCATATACATTTGAATTTTTTAATATAGCGTGTATGGGAAAGAAACGCCAATCGATAATCTATCATATGCGTTTGGGCCCATAACTAGCGTTTTTGGAATTACAGCAGAAAAGATTAAAAACACTTATATTCTCGAAGGTATTAACACAACAATGTATGAATGAAAAAGTATAACGTTCCCACATCCTGAACGATAGATAATCGATGTTGAATGGGCCATAGTAATGTCAATATAGCAATAACATTAAAAAAGTTATAGCCCTGCAAAGAAGGTAAACATCTCCATAGGCTTTTAACGGTGGCAGAGAGGGGTATGAGATGGGCACAACCCCCGGCGGTCAATGTGTTAAAGGAAAACTCCAACATTTTCGGAAATTTGCTTATTTGCCATCTACCCTGGAGTTAGACAAGAAGATACATACCTTTTTTTCTTCTCTGTGCATGCAGTAGGAGTAGGAAGACGCGCACCGTTAGCCTAGCTTAGCGTCAGTCACTGGAAGTAGGTTCCTCCATTAGCCTAGTTCCCAACGTCTTCCTACTCCTACTGCATGCACAGATAAGAAAAAGGTATGCATCTTCTTGTCTAACTCCAGGGTTCCCAAAATGTTGGAGTGTTAAGATACATAGCTTTTTCTTCTGTGCATGCAGTAGGAGTAGGAAGACATGCACCGTTAGCCTAGCTTAGCGTCAGTCACTGGAAGTAGGTTCCTCCATTAGCCTAGTTCCCAACGTCTTCCTACTCCTACTGCATGCACAGATAAGAAAAAGGTATGCATCTTCTTGTCTAACTCCAGGGTTCCCAAAATGTTGGAGTGTTAAGATACATAGCTTTTTCTTCTGTGCATGCAGTAGGAGTAGGAAGACGTGCACCATTAGCCTAGCTTAGCGTCAGTCACTGGAAGTAGGTTCCTCCATTAGCCTAGTTCCCAACGTCTTCCTACTCCTACTGCATGCACAGAGAAGAAAAAGGTATGCATCTTCTTGTCTAACTCCAGGGTAGATGGCAAATAAGCAAATTTCCCAAAATTTTGGAGTTTTCCTTTAACACTTTGAATGCCAGCCATGCTTTTTGTCGTTAGTTCATGCCGACCTTTGAGTGCCCGCCAACGCTATATAGCGTTTGTTTGTCGTATTTCTTTTTATTGGCGATTTGAATTCATATTTCATCAATCGAGCCTCACGCTAGTGTTGCAGATTCTCTGAGCTCAATTGGGAAAATACCGCCCCCTATCGTCTCTCCCTGTGTAACTGCACCCCATTACTTTAGACTGACGAAGGGGGGGGGGGGGGGGGGGGGGGGGCAGTTTCCTCATTTAACTTTTCCGTCAAGCCAGCTGAAGAGACCAAGTGATCGCCGGCCATCAGAACAGCGTGGATTATGTATTTACAGTACCCAACACTGTAATCAATAAGCGTGATCGATATTTGGAATGGCGATCAGGAATTGGAATAATCTTTTTGGATAACATCTGATCTAAGGTAAGGAATTTATTTGACCAGTCTTGGGGTAATCGGATCTGTTTTGACCTATATATCAGCGTGTGCCCCATGTGTGTGTGTGTATGTGTGTGTGTGTGGCTGTGCGAGTGATCAGGAAATGAGAGAATCGACATTTCAGCCCGCTTCTATAGCGTGCATAAGTACATACTATCGATAATCTAGCGTTTATTTGAAGACGATTCATAAATAGGCCGAAAAATTACAACGTTTGTGTATCCAGAATATTCCAGTAAATGCCGTTTATCACGGAATCTTTATATTTTCCTTGAAAACAAGGGCTTTTCAAAATGCTATAAAACGGAAATTAAGCGATTTAAAAAAAAAAAAAAAAAAAAAAAAAAAAATCCGTTTCGACAATGTTGACTGCAAACAAGTCATTGATAAGCGACAGGCAGATTAGACACATAGCCATAATTTAAGACAGCGATTATGCGTTCACAACGCTATCATTGAAGTGGGTGCTGGCATTTAACCATGCTTTACCATGTTAATGGCCGGCACTGAAAGTGTTAATGTATCGCATAATTTCAAACGTGGAATTAAGGAATATCAAAATAAAAGCACACGTTGTTGAACTTGATCATGCATATTTATTAGAACATTTAATTACAGCACTATGTTATCAATACACATTTATAAAACGAGTCATATTTTGCCAAAATATGTTGCCAGAACAGTTAAAAAAAAACGTTTGATTAAACATTTTTGTACTTTTACCAATTTGCGTTGCAACCCGTAGTTGGAGAACCACTGCTTTAAACCTCGGCTGGTACCCACAGGCTGAACAGAGCCAATAATTCAACAACAACCGCGTGTCAACAATGGCATAGAGATCAGACCCCACCTCGACAGACTCTCCAACTAAACGCCCTGTTTGGACATACATTTACATTTAGTAATTTAGCTGACTCTTTTATCCAAAGCGACTTACAAATTGTGAACAACAAGTCATCAGGAGCGGTACAACTTTCTCAACTCACCTATGTTTCACTGTTTGATGAAGAGTTGCACCCCTTCCTGCTGACTTGTCGTACAGAACTTGGATAAAAGCGTCCGCTAAATGACTAAATGTAAATGTGCAATTTTATGCAGCCATCTGGTAGAGGTAAACGGTACTCTATCCCCCCCCCCTTACAGTGAGCTGTGGTGTTCCACAAGGAAGCATACTAGGACCGCTACTGTTCCTAATTTATGCAAATGACATGTCGTCAGCCTGTGACTGCAACTTGTTCCTGTTTGCGGACGACTCAGCCTTGCTGGTCTCTGACGAGAACAAGTTGCAGGTTGAAAAAACCCTCAGCTCGGAACTAGGCAAAATCTGCATATGGCTCGCTGATAACAAACTATCATTACACATGGGCAAAACAGAGTCCATTCTCTTCGGTTCAAATAACAAACTCAGCAAGACCGACGGCTTCTCAGTTACAGTGGTTGACAATATTGTCACAAGGAAAGACGAAATTACCTACCTGGGTTCCATCCTAGAGGCACATCTTTCCTGTGACAAAATGGTATCCAATGTAATAAAAAAAAGTCAACCAACGAACTAGATTCTTGTACCGGATCTCCTCTCTGGTAAACAAGAATACCCTGAAGACTCTGGCAGGAGCACTCATTCAAGGGTACTACGACTATGCGTGCACCTCATGGTACCAAAGCACCTCAAAGGCGCTAAAAACAAGATTACAAACATCACAAAACAAACTGGTCAAACTACTACTTGACCTTACCCCCAGAACCCACCTCACCCCTGCCCACTTTGACAACCTAGGATGGCTTAGAGTAGACAACAGAGTACAGCAACTTGCAATGGGCCTGGTCTACAAGATACACTATACGACTAAGGTACCCATGTACATGTCAAAATACTTCCCAAAGGTCAGTGAATACCACAACCACTACACCAGAGGAAGCTCAACAAATCATGTTAAACCCAGATTCGGCTCAAACAAGGGACTAAACACGTTTCGCAATTATGCCACATCAATGTGGAACGCCCTACCCAAAGCTGTAAAGGAATGTGAATCCCTACCCACATTCAAAACCGCTCTCAAAGAGCACCTACGGGAGGCTGCAATTCGAAACTGGCCACCGTAAATGCCCAAACCCCCCACCACCTCCCAATAGACAGTCTCCTCCACACCGCATGTATATATTCCCTCCCCGCCATATGTATATTTCTCTCCCACCCACCCACCCCCTCCAAATGTACAGTCTCCACCCCACCGTATGTATATTTCTCTCCCACCCACCCACCCACCCCCTCCTAATGTACAGTCCCCTCCCCATCATATGTATATACTCTGTCAGGATCTAGGGGTAACAGTACTGTATATTTGAATACCGTTTATGTCACAAATGTATCAGTACTAAATACCTATATGTCCCTATGCCATAAATGTCATGTATGTTGTGTATGTCATAAATGTCTATATGAATTGAAAATGGGGGACCTTGATGTAAACAAGACAAACGTCTTTCTCAGGTCTGCATCCCCTTAACAATTGTGTGTATTGAGCCGTGCTGTATTGTACCCATTCTGCAATCTGTTAAATAAAGTTTTCATTCATTCATTCATTCATTCATTCATTCATTCATTCATCTTCAACGCACAAGGTACAGGCTTCTCCACTCCTTATTATAGGGGAGCACCTAGTGGTGACAGGTGGAACAGCAGCCTCCATAAATGGACTGCATTTATATAGCGCTTTTATCCACAAGTGCTTTACAACTTATGCCTCACATTCACCCATTCATTCACACACCGAAGGCGGAGGCGACCGCGCAAGGTGCCGACCCGCTCTTCACGAGCACGTAGGGGTTAAGTGTCTCGCTCAAGTTGATCCCTGTTTTCAGCAGCATGGAAGGCGGTGGAGGCTGCAGGAATAACAGTAACACCCTGGAAGGACCCAGGTTTATTTCCTGCTGCCATGTTTGCTGATGCAAGAGTTGACAGGAAATATACTTGGTCCAAACTGTTCCCTAGCAACATAATTCCAGTGAAGCCATCTATAATAAACACTTCCTGTGTGTGTGTGTGTGTTTTCAGGAGGGGATGAGGCAGCACTTTGAACTGGGTCAGTTTCTACGGCAACGCTACAAAGGCTTCCTCAATGAGACCTACAACCGACACCAAGTAGGATCAGTCTCCTCTCTTCTAATCTTTCCTCTCCTATCCCTTTTTCTCTTCTCTTATCTTCTCTCCCCTTCTATCCTTCTCTTCTCTAATTTCCTTTTCTCTTGTCCTCTCCACTCCTCTCCTCCTCATCTCCTCTTCTCTCCTCTCCTCTTGTCCTCCCCACTCCTCTCCTCCTCATCTCCTCTTCTCTCCTCTCTTGTCCTCCCCACTCCTCTCCTCCTCATCTCCTCATCTCTCCTCTCCTCTTGTCCTCCCCACTCCTCTCCTCCTCATCTCCTCTTCTCTCCTCTCTTGTCCTCCCCACTCCTCTCCTGCTCATCTCCTCTTCTCTCCTCTCCTCTTGTCCTCCCCACTCCTCTCCTCCACATCTCCTCTTCTCTCCTCTTGTCCTCCCCACTCCTCTCCTCCTCATCTCCTCTTCTCTCCTCTCCTCTTGTCCTCCCCACTCCTCTCCTTCTCATCTCCTCTTCTCTCCTCTCCTCTTGTCCTCCCCACTCCTCTCCTCCTCTCCTCTTGTCCTCTTCTTCCTCTTCTCCTTTCATCTCCTTCTCTCATCTCTTCTTTCCTTTTCTCTTCTCTCCTCTCCTCTTGTCCTCTCCACTCATCTCCTCTCCTCCCCCCTTCTATTCTCCTCTTCTTTCGTCTGTCCTATCCACTCTTCTCTCCTCTCCTCCTCTCCACTCCTCTTCTCTAAAGGAGATTAACAGAGTTGTCAGCGCTCCCCTTGTGGTCAATCCCACAAGTGTCAACTGATAAAAATCCTCTATTTCCAATCAATTTGTTTAGTTTGATACATTTGTTGATAAATGTATCAACAAAATAATAACAAATAGAGTGCAGCAGATCTACTGAAGAAAATAATTTTGTGTCATTTGTTAATTTCAAATAGTTTATTTTTATCAGATGCCATCGTCCTGCACTATAGATATCAGAACCATCCTTCACACCAGTCAACCACCAATCAACAGCTTCAATACATTACAGAGGTCTTGCACCGAATGTTTGTGTAGTTCTCTTTTTTCCAACATGGCTGCCTGTAACTATTGGTAACCACTTTTGAAAGGATTCATTTGTGTGCAGTGGTAGAGCATGATATCACTGTTCCATTGACTTGTTTACACGATTAAAATTCAAACTAGAATTGCTTTTTTTGTTTCTCGTATATTAACACATAGCAACCACTGTTTTTCACATAGCAACCACTGTGTCATCCAACATGGAGGACAGATGTTCTAAACGTTCAATGAAAGGTCACTATTGGGATGGCTAGGCCACACCCACTTAATTATTGAATGGCAGCCAGCTACATTGTTTAATGTGTGTGTGTGTGTGTGTGTGTGTGTGTGTGTGTGTGTGTGTGTGTGTGTGTGTGTGTGTGTGTGTGTGTGTGTGTGTGTGTGTGTGTGTGTGTGTGTGTGTGTGTGTGTGTGTGTGTGTGTGTGTGTGTCTTTTAGATCTTGGTCAGGAGTACAGACTATGACAGGACCCTGATGAGCGCTGAAGCCAACCTGGCAGGTTAGTGACCTGGATATCTATGTGACCTGAATATCTATGTGACTAGGCAGTGTGTTAGTGACCTGGATATCTATGTGACCTGAATATATGTGACTAGGCAGTGTGTTAGAGACCTGGATATCTATGTGACCTGAATATCTATGTGACTAGGCAGAGTGTTAGTGACCTGAATATCTATGTGACTAGGCAGAGTGTTAGTGACCTGGATATCTATGTGACTAGGCAGTGTGTTAGTGACCTGAATATCTATGTGACCTGGATATCTATGTGACTAGGCAGTGTGTTAGTGACCTGGATATCTATGTGACTAGGCAGAGTGTTAGTGACCTGGATATCTATGTGACTAGGCAGAGTGTTAGTGACCTGGATATCTATGTGACCTGGATATCTATGTGACTAGGCAGTGTGTTAGTGACCTGGATATCTCTACAAATACGGCGATTTTCTCGATGGCTCTCTCTGGTGCACAAAGCTCTGCTTAAACTGGTTCCCTCGTACCTAAGTGTGCTTCTGTGCACAAAGCAATATAAGTATGCCCTTCGTTCTCAAGCTGTTCTAACACTGGAAGTTCCCCATATGAGAACTGAATTGGGAAAAAGGGCTTTTAAATATGCTGCTCCTTCATCTTGGAACAAGATACAGGAGGACCTAAAATTACCAGGACTGGTCACCCTCGGAGAATTCAAAGCCATTTTAAAATCCTACGAACTCAGTTCCCTTGGTCAGTGCAACTGTGTTTGATCATTTGCCTGTTTGATAACTTGCCTGAAATTGGAGCTTGATGTAAATGTTTTATCTGTATTTTATTGTGATGTTCTTTTTTATGTTGAAACTTTCTGCTGCCTTGCTTGGCCAGATCGCTCTTGAAAAAGAGATTTTAATCTCAATGATGCTTATCTGGTTAAATAAAGGATTTGATTTGATTTGATTTGGATATCTATGTGACCTGGATATCTATGTGACTAGGCAGAGTGTTAGTGACCTGGATATCTATGTGACCTGGATATCTATGTGACTAGGCAGTTTGTTAGTGACCTGGATATCTATGTGACTAGGCAGAGTGTTAGTAACCTGGATATCTATGTGACCTGGATATCTATGTGACCTGGATATCTGTGACCTGGATATCTATGTGACTAGGCAGAGTGTTAGTGACCTGGATATCTATGTGACCTGGATATCTATGTGACTAGGCAGTTTGTTAGTGACCTGGATATCTATGTGACCTGGATATATATGTGACTAGGCAGTGTGTTAGTGACCTGAATATCTATGTGACTAGGCAGTTTGTTAGTGACCTGGATATCTATGTGACCTGGATATCTATGTGACTAGGCAGAGTGTTAGTAACCTGGATTATCTATGTGACCTGGATATCTATGTGACTAGGCAGAGTGTTAGTAACCTGGATATCTATGTGACTATGTGACACATGTCTGGGAAGATTTCAATGTCCCGGACAAATGAGATAGATTCCAGTATAATAATTCCAGTCATTGTTTGGTTTCCTGGTTCACACACACACACACACACACACACACACACACACACACACACACACACACACACACACACACACACACACACACACACACACACACACACACACACACACACACACACACACACACACACACACACACACACACACACACACACACACACACACACACACACACACACACACACACACACACACACACACACACACACACACACACACACACACACACACACACACACACACACACACACACACACACACACACACACACACCTCGTGAATCCAGCTCCATTGCAAGGTAAACAAACACACGCCTCAAGGGATTTCAGAACGAGACCACAAAAACAAACACTTTTAGTGGACGTACGTTACTTGGTAACCAAAAAAAGTGGAAATATCTTCACAGGACATTATGACAAGATAGATTTAAATATCAGACATCAACAGATCTTGCCGGTTAAAAGAAACGGTAATTACCGGTATGGGGCCAAATTCCTACATAGAGTGGCTTTAAATCCAGTATCAGACATCCTGCGGCTCCTAGGTCTCTCTGAGTTCTTCATCTATGGTTGTGTGTTTCCTAGTGATGATGTCGTTCTTCTGTGGTTGTGGTGTAGGTCTCTTCCCTCCTAACGATAAAGAGATGTTCCGACCAGGCCTGGAGTGGCAGCCCATCCCTGTCCACACCGTGCCCATGACCCAGGAGAGGGTAGGCCCAGTGTGTGTGTTATTCTTTACTGGGAAAATATGTTGAAGTCATATTTAATACATACATTTCCCACTCTCAGAGAGAGAGAGAGAGAGAGAGAGAGAGAGAGAGAGAGAGAGAGAGACTCGAAAGGCAACTGAGGTTTCCCTCATTTACAGTCACGTCGAGTGTACATACAGAAATAAGCAAATAAGAGCATATACAATCATAACAATAAGACAACAAGGCGAGGCAAAAGTAAGGATAACAAATCAATTAAAATTAAAACATGTACAACTTGATTGACAAAGGTTGGAGATCAAGGTCTTAAACTCTGCAACAGAGGGGAGAATCTCGAGCGTTAAGGATTCAAGATTCAAGCGATTTATTAGTCACATACACAGGGGAGGAAACTAACCTTCGAGTCGGCTGTGATTTTGGAGACTGGGAAAATACAGTTTTCTTAACTTGTAGTAGTAACGTGAATAGTGAATATATTTCGTGGCAGTAAACAGCCAAACACGTTTTGGTGTAGGAAAATAGCTTTAGGATCACTTCTGTAAAGAGGACTTCGCTGTGGAAGAGAAATAAACCATTTTGGATATCTTTGTTTTACACTGGAGTGGCTGTGGACATTATTGTCCTGCTATCAATGAATGTACGAGTAAGCAACTTTAACCAGTAGAGTGGACCGTCGGCCCTCATAGTATTGTACCCATTCTGCAATCTATTAATAAAGTTTTCAATCAATCAAAACCACCGTAGCTGGCGTTGGTAACGGTTAGCAAAGTTAGCTAGCTAACTTGCTGGTCGGGGAGCCCAGCATCTAACGTTCGTTTGCAAGCAAGCTACAGGTAGCCATATATATATAGCACTAGATGGCTTACCCGCGCTGCTGGCCAACGGAGACCAACGTTGCCACATGGTGGCCATTTTGCAAGGGTGGAGCACACCCACTCATAACATGCATGTCTATTAGTGATGTTAAGATTCACCGATTCGCATCGGTGCATTGGCATAAACGTTGAAGATGCGAGTGCACTGGTGGAAAAAGTGCGCATCGGCTACAATTCAGGTTGAACTTGCGATGCATCTGTTTTAGCGTCTTTGCATCGGTCAAAACCGATTCATTCATATAATTTCCTCTCATCCACTTCTGTCAGCACTCAGCAGCAGAGACTATCTTTGCTTCCCTACTACGGAAGGCGAGAGCCGCGTCACAGTTATCAACAAACAGTGGAAGTCGAGACATGAATTGAATTGACCAACTGGCTAACGTTAGCCGCTGTTAGCCGCTCAGCTAACGCTAAACTATCTAACTAACTAACGTGACTCCGCAAAACCAGTTCCATTAGTGAGGAAATGGGGGGGGGGGGGGGGGTATATTGACGAGGCTTGACAAGAGGTTCAAAGATAACTTCACATTTATTGGCAATTCGTTTCTTTATATCGCTTCCTCCAGGTTCCAACTGTGTTGACAAAATGCCATCATGGTGTGGTCAACTACGGCACATTAGAACGCTCAAACTCTCTCTCGCTCTCTCTCTCTATGTTCAATGATTTAAAGTGGCCAAATGTTACAATATAAATACTAACTGGATAGTTGATGATAGACATTTAATTTCATTATCTGAAATATTATAAAATCATTAAGTCTGCTATAAGCCATTATCCCTTTGTGTGTGGTTATTATTGTCTCACAGTAGTAGGGCTGACCAAGTTTTTTTTGGAAGCTTCGGGGCCGAGATTCGATTTTAATTCGAAGCTTCGAGATTAAAAAAAAAAATGATAAATTCTTTAATTAATTTAAATGTTTTTAAATGTTTTAAGTTGTGGGACTTGTACAGCACTTTGTTCAACTTAGTCCGTGCTGTAACGTTTTAAACCTTTTTAAATCTTAGACAAACAAAACACTTTGCTTTCATGAAATATTGTAAGCCGTCATTTGAGGCTTTATAAAAGCAGCACAATGAACACAAATCTGTCAGTGCCGAGTCCGACCTCATCTTAAATAACAAACAGCATTGCTTGTTGTAGTTAACAAAGAGAGGCAGAGTTGATTTTGCACACAAAAAATCATATATATATATATTTTTTTTAATAATCGCATTTTATTTTCATATTCGAATCCCATGCCCATCGAACGAAGCTTCGAAGTATTTAAGACAGCCCTACACAGTAGTGTGTATATATAAATTGTGTGTGTGTTTTTAGCTAAAGTGGATAGAAAACACAGTACTGTGCAAAAGTCTTAGGCACCCAAGAGTTTTTATATAAATTGTATTACAGTAGATTATTTTATTTTTAATAATAATATAAACTGCATAGGAATACAACCAAATCCTCTGTCATACCATAAAATTGTATCATTATTTTGCATCGTATCGCCCCGAATCGCATTATGTTGAATAAAATCGTATCGAACAGTTAACTGTATCTCAACAGGGGTGAATCGTATCGCATCGCATCGCCCGGTGCTTCAAATGTATCGTTAATGTATCGTATCGTTGGCAACGTATCGAGATGCGCATCGCATCGGCCTCAGTGATGGAGATGCACATCCCTAATGTCTATGGTGCATGTACTCTCGCAAGATGGCCACCGCTGAAGTACGCAGGAGACTTCGCCTTGAGCCATCTAGTGTTTTATATCTATGTGACTAATGTTGGCTCTGGTGATTGTCTTTACTCGCCGTCTGGCGAGTGGTCTTCATGAATCACTCGCCAAACATAAAAAATACTCTCATTTGGCAAGTAAAATGGCCTAATTTCCTCCCATACAAGACATGTAGTGAAATGCCTGCCTTGATTGTGCAAAGAAATATAAATAATAGAATAAAATAGAATAGATAATAGATATACATGATAATAGGTACTAAGATAAAATACTATACAATGCTAAGCTTACGAATGAAAGGTAATGAGTCCTATATACACTACTATACAATATACAGTTATGCTATTATGTAACTATACTAACTATACAAAAACATACATTGATGTTTTTTAAAGTGACCTTTGCTTTTTCCTAAAGTAACCTGTAGTGTGTGTTTGTGTGATGTTGGACTGTTGACCAATACCACTTTATCATTATCACTTTTCTCCTCCTATTTTTCTGTATTTTTCTCCCATCCCAATTTAGTCGTTATGCCAATTCCCCCCTCCCCTTCCTGGTTGTTGCACGCATTTGCCCCCCACTTGCTGATCTAGGGAGCCCTGAAGTCTATCACATGTCTCCTCCGATACATGTGGAGACAGCCAGCAGCCTCTTTTCACCTGACAGCGAGGACTCTCATTGGGGAAGTGTAACGCGTGGGAGGATCACACTACCTCCCCCAGTTCCCTCCCTCGCTGTGCAGGCGCCCCGACCGACTTCCCACCCGCTGACACTGCCAATTGTGTCAGTATGGCCGACCGACCAAGCCGGAGGTACCGCGGCAGCCGGATTCGATCCCACTGTCTCTGCGGTGGTAGACAGACGCTTAGTCCGCTGCGCTACCCGGCCGTCCACACTTTACTGCCCTTTTTAAACTGGCAACTGACTAGTAGCCATGCCTGATTAATATCCATAAAGGACCACAAAATTAATGAAGGGATTAAGACGTTTTGACATGGATTCCCAGTGTGGGATAGAAGGAACACATACACCCAGGGACGAAGAAGATGTTCCATAGACTCAGATTAATTTATTCAAATCAACTAATTCATTAGTTAGCTAAGAATCATTTCTGCCCAGGACGGCCCTAACGATGGGTAGATCCAGCTGTTCACAAGACAGTATTTACAGTATTCAGCCGTTCACAAGACAGTATTTACAGTATTCAGCCGTTCACAAGACAGTATTTACAGTATTCTCATGATGTGTCTTGCCAACCAATATGGCACAGGGCCAAAGCTCATTGGCCATGGCTGCTGTTTAATGATAATCACCTGCTGTTTCATTACAATCACCTGTTGTCTTGAGTTCTCTATGACCTGATTATATACAGTCTAATGATGTGTTAATTATGGACATTTCTCGCTCTCTGTATCTCTCTCTGTCTCTCTTTTCTCTGTCTCTCTTTTCTCGGTCTCTCTCTCTCTCTCTCTAGCTCCTATCATTCCCATTAGGAGACTGTCCTCTGTATAAACAGTTGATAAATGAAACGGAACAATCTGCTACATTCATCAACATGACCAACAAATACAAGGTACCTGTCTGTCTGTCTACATAGACAGTATCTCTCTATGTTGTTGTTAGTTGGTAGATTGGTAGATCACCAATAGGCCTTTTTCACAGCAGCCATGTTGACATGTCACCACAGGGTAAACACAGGTGTAAGTTTGTCGGGGTGAGGTCAAAGGTTTCTTCACTGGGCGTTTTCTTTTAATGTAAAATGTTGTATGCTCACACAAAGGTAGTGTATGACTTTACACTGCACCAGATGTAAAGGGTACAACAACACTTGATACCGACTCAAATAATAAGCTCAGAATTGGCAAAAATTAGGGATGTCCGATATTATCGGCCGATATTGGCATTAAAATGTCATATCGGAAATTATCGGTATCGGTTTTCAAACAAATTAAATATATATATATATATTTTTTTACATTTATTTAACCTTTATTTACCCAGGCAAGCAAGTAAGAACAAATTCTGATTTTATTTATTGTCAAAAGTATGCATAATGTTGTGTTAATTCCACGACAAGAGATATGTAATGTTAATAACCTGAAATTATTCAGTTTTTTGGGGGGGAAACCATGCATATATCGGCATCGGTTGATATCGGTATCGGAAATTAAGAGTTGGACAATATCGGTATATCGGTATCTGTAAAAAAGCCAATATCGAACATCCCTAGCAAAAATATAACACTATGTCCAGGCAAACCTTTGTCTATGTAATCTGTAGCGGTGGTCAGCCCAATATAATCAAAATGTAAATGTTATAATGGTGCTTTGGGTGCCAGACAGGCTAAACCTGTCAATAAATTAAACAAGCAAGATTAAAGCTTACTGTCGATACCGGTTCGCTCTTGGTAACCTCCACTACAAAAAATGAGCATGCGATAAGATTTAAATAAGAGGCAGGCAAACAGTATTTAGTGAAATGATATATGCTGTATTCAAATAATTAAGTGCAAAACAGATACATAGAACACAAGGGCAAAATGGTAATAACTAAGTAAAATAAAAACAGTCCAGATTGTGTGTGTGCTCAGTGAGTGTGTGTGTGTGGGGGTAGCAGCCTGGGGTAGGCTGAAGTGGTGGCTGAGGAGAGCTTGGAGATTGGTAGGTAGGGGAAGCTGGGAGAACACGGACACTGGAGATATTGAGTGAAGGTGGTCAAGTCCGGGATAGTTGGGGGTTTGAAGAGACAGTTCATGGAAGGGGTTAACTTGCCAGCAGTGGTGTCTTCTCTTTACAGGTGATACTCTCTTTACAGGTGATACTCTCTTTGATCGGCCATGTTGTAGGCCACAGGATACATGAGGAGTCTGTCACCGTTTCCTCCAAATCGACTTGTTCTTTGCCTTCTTAACTCACATTTTCTTCTCAGTATTTCCCTTGCTCTCACTTCACTCCTCTCTCCGGCTCTGCTCCACTTGCTCTGCTTCACACTCTGCAATCAACTCAGCTGAGTCCTAGATGGCAATTAATTGAGTTTACTAATGCATCCCTTCATCCGATTGTTTTGCATCTTTATTCTCTCTCCTCTCTCTCTCTCCTCTCTCTCTCTCCAGGATTTTATAGAAATGGTGAAGAATAAAACCGGTCTGAAGAAAACCAATGTAGAATCAATCTGGAGCGTCTATGACACTCTGTACTGTGAGGTGAGACACTGACTGAAAAGGTACATCTGTATCTGTCTGTCTATAGTCTGTTCTGTCTGTACATCTGTCTATCTATAATCTGTTATTTCTGTCTGTCTATCTATAGTTATCTATATATAGTGGGTGTAGTTTGGTAGTAGTGATGATGTGAGTTTCTGGGTGTAGTTTGGTTGTAGTGATGATGTGAGTTCCTGGGTGTAGTTTGGTTGTAGTGATGATGTGAGTTTCTGGGTGTAGTTTGGTTGTAGAGACGATGTGAGTTTCTGGGTGTAGTTTGGTTGTAGTGATGATGTGAGTTTCTGGGTGTAGTTTGGTTGTAGTGATGATGTGGGTTTCTGGGTGTAGTTTGGTTGTAGAGACGATGTGAGTTTCTGGGTGTAGTTTGGTTGTAGAGACGATGTGAGTTTCTGGGTGTAGTTTGGTTGTAGTGATGATGTGGGTTTCTGGGTGTAGTTTGGTTGTAGTGATGATGTGGGTTTCTGGGTGTAGTTTGGTTGTAGAGACGATGTGAGTTTCTGGGTGTAGTTTGGTTGTAGAGACGATGTGAGTTTCTGGGTGTAGTTTGGTTGTAGTGATGATGTGGGTTTCTGGGTGTAGTTTGGTTGTAGTGATATGAGTTTCTGGCATAATCTACAATTATAAAACGATTCTGAATTAACACGTGTGTGTCTGTGTGTGTGTGTCTGTGTGTAGTCCTGTCACAACCTCACGGCTCCTGATTGGGTGACTCCTGACGTCATGGACAAACTCAGAATCCTCAAAGACTTCGGCTTCCAAGTAATAAACACTACTATTAAATTAAATACACAAAAACTATACACCGACTAGGGTTGCAAAATATTGGGAATATTAAACAGTGAAAATGTATCATGGGAATTAACGGGAATATATGGGAATTAACAGGAATGCAATGGAAATATAGGAGTTATTTGCAAAGGCTGTTTTACCATGTCACATGCAGATAGAAGCAAACCTTTTACCAGATCATAAGCAGATATAATTAATATCTAATATAAATAAAGAAAATCAACATTTAATAACGTTTATTTATCAGTAGAACTTGAATTAAATGAGTTGGCTCTTTACATTGTATTGTGTACTGTATATATTGGAGTGATGGAAGAATGCACTGCCACTGTGCATGCAGAGGTAAATCTGTAAAGTCTGTCAAGCAAAGTTCACTCTGCCACCATCTTGATAACGGGGACTAACAAGACCAGACCTCTATCTGAACGTGGAGTCATCCCTATCTAAGGATCTGTCACACATATCAGCCTTTTTCTTTCATACGTGAAGTCACTGGTCAATTCTATTTATATGTTATTTTCATATATTGTCTTAACAGGTTATGTTTGAGGTGTACAAACAACAAGAGAAGTGCAGATTACAAGGAGGTATGTGTGTGTCTGTGTCTTGGCCACCTTATTAACACTTTGAATGCCCATCACGACATTACTCATGTTATCAGCCCCCCCATTGAGTGCCCACGACGAGAAATATCGCTTTATTTTTTTATTAGCGATCTGAATTCATATTTCATCAAGTCTACCGTTGGTAAACCAGCCCCACCAGGCGCTCAGATGTGAAAAAAGCGCCCCCTATCGTCTCCCAGATGGTAATGCACCCTTTTGGAATGGACTCAATGAAAATGGATGAAAAAAAAAAAAACTCCGGAATCCACATTTTACTTCTCACGCATGTAACCGGAGCCGATCAGATTCATTGTGGACCCTCAGAACAGCGTGTAATATGTCTTTACAGTACGTAGCATTGGATCAATAAAAGGATAGATTTTTGGAATGGCGATCAGGAATTGGAATAATCTTTTTGGATACCATCTGATCTCAGGTAAGGAATCTATTTTACCAGTCTTAGGATAATCAGACCTGTTTTCACAGAGATATAAGCTTTTCCCCTATGTGTGATATGGCTGTTTGACTGTGCGAGCGATCAGGAACTAAGAGAATCGATTTTCAGTTCGCGGCACCAGCGTGCATACGTACACATATACTATCGATAATCTAGCGTTTATTTGAAAACGATTCATAAATAGGCAGAAAAATGACAACGTTCTAGAATATTCCAGTTCCAGGGCGTTTATCACAGAATCTTTTTTTCCCCCTTGAAAACGAGGGCTTTTCAAAATGCTATAAAACGGAAATGAACCGATAAAAAAACAATCCGCTTCGACAATGTTGACTGGAAAATGAGTCATTGATAAGCGACGGGCAGATTAGACACATAGCCATAATTTAAAACATATATTAGGCGATATTAACGTTAACATTGAAGTGGATGGTGGGCATTCAAGCACTAAATGCACGCCCCCTGCTGGGCACTGAAAGTGTTAAGGAAAAATATCTAAGTCAGTAGCAATATTGTATAAATGTAAGGATATATTAAACTACAAAGCCTTGCACATCATTTACTGCTCACTTATACTTCCTTACATATCTTACTGTGTGGAAGTATGGGGGTCGACATTTAAAAAGACAGTAAATCCAATAGTCTTATTGCAAAAGCGGGCCATTTGGAACCTTTTCCAGGCTGGTTACTATGAACACACAAATCCATTGTTTATAAAGTCTCATATTATGAAATTTAATGATTTGGTTTATTATAAAACTATGCAAATAATGTACAGAGCTAAAGCAAAGTTACTCCCAGACGGGGTGCAAAGGTTTTTTTCAATACAAAATGATGAAAATATGATTTGAGAGATATTTGTACATTTACTGTTCAAAAAGCTAAGAAAAGGATTAAAAGGAGGTGTATTTCTATTATTTGGGTTAACTTGTGGAACAATGCTGATATACAGTTAAGAATGAGTAATTCGCTTTTGGTTTTTAAGAAAATGATATATAAAGCTATTTTTGAAAACTACAAGGGTGAATAATACTGTTTTTTTGCTATTTTCTTTTAGAATACTGTTTGAGTCTTAATTTTTGTTAAGAATATAGGACAGGCATATAAGCATTATGCTTCAGTCTGTACCTTTTCAGTCACTGTAAAATCAAATATTGTTAAATTATGGTGTATATTGTATTGTGTGAGATGATGACTGAATAAACTACTACTACTAAACTACCGGTACTACTACTACTTATTGGTTTTTAAAGAAATAATGTTGCCTTAACATTTTTTATTTCTCTCTCTCTCCCTCAGGTGTCCTATTGGGTGAGATAGTGAAGAATCTATCCAAGATGGCCGTCCCAGACCCCAAACAGAAACTTAAGTTGATGATGCTGTCAGCGGTAAGAAGATTATGATTATTATTATTATTATTATTATTATTATTATTATTATTATTATTATTATTATTATTATTATTATTATTATTATTATTATATTATTATTCCTGAACCACAGTGTCTATGGATTCACCCCTGACTGGCGCCGCATCAGATCCTACGTGTGAATGCGTAGATTTGAATATTTTCTAATTTGTGGTGCACATGCATGAACTTTGTGCGCGAGCATCAAGGAGGCAAAAAGGAACTTAATCCTGGTCAGAACAACGGGGCAGACTACAATACATATTTGCATTTGTTAGCCATGCTAAATGGTAAATGGTGCATTTATATAGCAGCTTTTACAGGGTTCTATGCTAACTTTTCCCCCAAGGAGCACATGTGCTCCTAAATGAGAACATTAAGAGCACAGTTAAAAATGTTCACGTAACACAGAGTTTATTAACAAACTATTTATTACATGCATATTATACTGTGCATGCGTGTGCGCATGCGTGTGCATACTAAGGGACACACATCTGTGCAATAGCACATACCACCAAAATCACATGGCCCATGCCTATTGGATGCAAAGGATATCGGTTGTCCAGCCGCTTTTTTATGTTGTAGTGTTGTCACGATACTAACATTTTGACTTCGATATTGATAGGAAAGGTAATGGAATATATTATTAGATGACAGAACATGACAAATTCTTTATACAATTCTTTAATTAATTATAATTTCAATTAATATTTTGACGCTGTTGAAACGTAAATAATCAATCAATTACAGCTTCTGAGTTATATACTATAGCTAATGTCCATCAATATATTCCTTTTTTTTTATTAAATAGGTTCAGGAATCAGAATTGTTAGCAGAGAGAGAGAGTGAGACTCAGCCCCCCCCCCCTTCCCTCACTACTCTGAAGGAGAGCTTAGTTAGCATTAGCAGGTTAGCTTAGTTAGCGTGTTAGCAGCTAACATTAGTTAAGGTTTTTACTAGGGATGTCCCGATCCGATCACGTGATAAATTACATATCATCATTCATTTATTTATTGTCACACAGAGCAGAAGAATTTGCCAAAACAAACGCATTTCCTTTGATTTACACCATCGCACGACAGTGACGTGTGCTGAAAATAGCAAACCTACAAGCTCACAACGCGCCCGCTCCTGAACGCTCCCGAAACACCGGCGGCAGGTTATGTCCACCTGATAACTTGTAACACCTGAGCAGCTAGACAAAATGTCAGAAGTTTGGAAACATTTTAAAATTGAAACCGAAGCCAGTCCAATAGCCAGTTGCAATGTTTGCAAGGCGGACGTTCCGCGTGCGTTCAACATTATGTGACTAGAGCGAGCAAAGGAAAGGCTGGTGCTCTGCCAAACAGCTGTTTTGAATGCTTCGCTTGAATGAAGAACGTTCACCTGGATAACGTCAACATTCGCTTTGTGAGGATTATTCTTCTGCGTTTCAGACCAAATGGAGCAAATCATTATGTAAGTCGAACACTGTGAATGTATACTAAATGTGCAAACAGATTGAAACTTTGAATATTTCTCGTATGGTGAATGTAATGCGAGCCGCAGCGCTCGACTGGGGCTATTGCGGGAACAGAGGGGCTTGTCTCGCTTCGCCAGTTTCTGACAAAAATGCGTCAAATTGGTTACTAATGTGAAAGATCAGATCGGGAAAGATTGGTATCGACAGATACTCAAAATCACATGGTCGGGATCGGATCGGGAGCAAAAAAACGCGATTGGGACATCCCTAGTTTTTACCACGACGTGGGAGAAATAGGAATGGCAAGGATGCAAAGCATGTTAGACCATTGGACCCGTTGCTCGCGAAAGGAGGTGTTCATTATACATAGAAACAGCGTGACTTGTGAGAGGAGGTGTTAGAGCTGTTGAATGCAGGGCTGAATAGCTAGATGTCATAGCTTGAAGGTCCATGCTGCTGTGTCTATTTTGATGAAATGACAATTGCACGTTGACATGCCCACTACGCAAAGCTATTCCTCGCACACTGTGCTCCTAAATGATTTTTCCAGTTCGCACAAATAAATGTTTAGGGGCAAATGTGAGTGAAATGGTCGCACTGTAGAGCACTGTTTTATCCAAAGCGTTTTATAATTTGTTCCTCACATTTTACCCATTCACTCACACATTCACACACCGACGGCAGAGGCAACCATGCAAGGTGCCAACCTGCTCATCGGGAGCAGTTAGGGGTTAAGTGTCTTGCTCAAGGACACTTCAACAGACTGCCAGGCAGGAGCGGGAATCGAACCGGGAACCTCCGGATTACCAGACGACTGTTCTACCTCCCGAACCACTGTCGCCCCTGTGATGCTAGCGATCTAAACAATCAATCCATGTCAAAGCTAGCTAAAAGACATCCAATCATTCATTAACTCAATCCAGCGCCAGACCCGAGGATAGTCGGGTTAACTCGCCAACCGTTCAGCGCCAGACCTGAGTATAGTCAAGTTTTCATCGTTATTTCTTTTATTCAATATTTGTATTCATTTCTCTCACACGGACCTCGGGGGTTACCATAGGGAATCACTCTGAGATCGCTAGAGCGCAATACTGGCCGCATCCTGGTAGGTGGCAGTATCGCCCACCCTTTTTCACACCCGGTGTTACGTTTAATTCACTCCAGGCGCAGTTTTTTTGGTCAGGCTAGTTTAGCGGTTCACTCGATGACATTGAAACGCGCCCAATGCCCCCGATGCATGGGTTGTGGTGGATTATGTTGGCAACACGATGGACACCAATACTGGAAATCACGATCAGACAATTGGAATATTCTTTTTGGGGTACCTCCTAGTGAAGGTAAGGACTATATGACATCAATCCTGCTTTGATCCAACCATGATTTCACATCGATCGCAATGACCGTGTGTAACGTACTCCAGAACGTATACCGTTGGTGACGATCAAAGCATCAAAAAACGACCCTCCCCCCTTTCATGCATTCATGATGAAACATAATACCTATTATATACATTTGATTTGGAAATAGTAGCAACGCCAACGCTTTTAGTAAAATTCACGTATTGCTCCATAGCGCCGTTTTCTAGAATTAGCCACGGTTCACCACGGTATAACACGCGAACGTATACATAAAAAAAAGTATTCTTTTTCACATATTGAACGATGGATAGTTGATGTCAAATGAGCCATAGTATTGTATCTAGAGCTGCCGCGGTATCGGTATTACCGCGGTATCGCTGTTACATCATGCCCACCGCAGCGTTGGGCTGAATACCGGCATCACCGCTGTTTTTTATTATATTATTATTATTATTACGCTCTCGTTGGGCTTGCGGCTCTGCAGATATACCCTACTTCTCTGTCGAGATTCCAAGCGACCCTATTGGGTACCAGAAAAGTCACATGAAACACTGCAGACCACTGATTGGTCAGAAGAGATACGCGTCACATGCTTGGAGCATCTTGCAGTGCGTTTACTTCCTGAATCTCAGCCATCACAACACGGCTAATAGTACGTTAGCTCCCACCGGAGACCGGAGTGGATTACCGACGCCGTCGCTCCTCAGGGAACGAGGCATAATGATTTTACTGCAACGAAATGTTATAATAAAAGCCCTTCGTTCTATACACTTGTCTGATTGAAAACTTTATTAACAGACCGCAGAATGCGTACAACTCGGCACGCTCTGAGCAAAGAAAGGAACTTAGATATTAATTGAGTAACGCTTGCCTTGCTATGTGGTCCGGTAAATACGAACGTGTAACTATACTAACGTTAATGCCACAAATCGAATGCCTTTGTAATCATAAGTAGTAACGTTATAATAATAAGAAGAAGAAAGGGTCGGGGGGGTAACCGGCGGGCGCGACACCGAGGGGAGACTTCGAATCCGTGTTTCACTTTTAATAACGAATGCGTGCATGCCGAATCCCAAACAATATTCATGCTGCAAAGTCATCCTCTAAAGATAGACATTTAGACTAGAGGCAGGCTATATGCTATATAAAGAGTAGACTACAAAAAAAATGCATTCAAACTTTTTTTTTTGTGTGTGTGTGTGCGGTAATACCGCGGCGGTAGGAAATATTTTGCAAATGTGTGCGGTAAGGAAAACATCAATACCGCGGCAGCTCTAATTGTATCCATAGCTATAATATAGAATATAGATAGCCCTGCAAACACCGCCACGCATCCCTATCTCTTAGAGCGGTGACGCATTAGGAACAAAGATGGGCTAGGCCCGCGGCGCTGAAAGAGTTAACCTACCAGGGTGTTTACTAACAGTACAGGAGTCCTATCTCCCACGAGCGGTGACCACGTTTACACTAACGCTGCTCCAAAGCTGTATCTGTTCTCATTGGATTTAGCCATCATCATAATCTAGTAGCGATATCCTGGAAATACAAAGTTCCAAAGGCTGGACATAAAATAGTATTTAAGAGTTCCTACAAGGGCTTCTGCTGTGACTCGTAGTGTTTAAGAGTTCCTACAAGGCCTTCTGCTGTGACTCGTAGTGTTTAAGAGTTCCTACAAGGGCTTCTGCTGTGACTCGTAGTGTTTAAGAGTTCCTACAAGGGCTTCTGCTGTGACTCGTAGTGTTTAAGAGTTCCTACAAGGCCTTCTGCTGTGACTCGTAGTGTTTAAGAGTTCCTACAAGGGCTTCTGCTGTGACTCGTAGTGTTTAAGAGTTCCTACAAGGCCTTCTGCTGTGACTCGTAGTGTTTAAGAGTTCCTACAAGGGCTTCTGCTGTGACTCGTAGTGTTTAAGAGTTCCTACAAGGGCTTCTGCTGTGACTCGTAGTGTTTAAGAGTTCCTACAAGGCCTTCTGCTGTGACTCGTAGTGTGAATGATGTTAAACACCATGTGTTGGTCTGTAAGAAAATTGTCGCTACAAATCGCTCACAGTAAACAGTAAACATTTAGGGAGACAAAACAAGTCGCGAATGAAGAATAAAAATACCCAGCTCCGGGATATACATTTCCTGTTATGTTTATACATTCTAATATAAAATATACAGTAAAATATACAGAAGTGTACAGTAAGTGTAATATTGAATATTGTAAAATATACAGTAAAATATACAGCAGTGTACAGTAAGTGTAATATTGAACAGTGTTGTTTTAAAAGTAAAAAAAAATTGAGGCAGGAATGGCCCTTCACCCCCCATCACTTTCATTGCTGTCTGGACCAGTCTCTTTATTTGTGCTTTTTAACTGAACTCATATGTTACCAAACCAAGCTGAGATTCTGTAATGTATCACAGAATGATAAAATAAAGTCTCTCTCTCTCTCTCGCTCTCTCTCTCGCTCTCTCTCTCTCTCTCTCAGCATGACACCACTGTCGTAGCTCTCCAGTCCAGCATGTTCATGTTTAACAGCATACAGCCGCCCTACGCTGCCTGTCACATGTTTGAGCTGCACCGAGATGATAATGGGTAAATACACACACACACGCACACACATACAGGACACACTAGGGCTGGGCGATTAATCGGTTTAATTCGAATGAATGATTTAGGACGATTTTGAGTCACCTTTTATTTTACAGAAAGTGATGTTTGGTGAAAGTTAGATTTGCACATTATTAATCCCAATAGGTTTATAGGGAGTAACCTTTTATATATATATATTATTATTATTTATTTATTTTTTAAGTGAAGATTGGTGAAAGTTAGGTTTGCACTTCAATCCCAATAGGGAAATTCATCTTGGTTTGAATTTTTTTTTGTGTCAAATAAAAAAGAGAAAAAAAATCTAAATCGTAAATCTGATTTAAAAAGAAAAATCTGACATTTTGTTTTTAGGCCATATCGCCCAGCCCTAGTACACACTCACACACACATGCTTACACATACATACACATGCATACACATATACACCTAGGCTTGGGCGGTATGACGGTATTACGGTATACCAGGATATTTCGAGATCCCGCCGGTATGATTCTCAATACCGTGACGTCACAGACTGCTATTACACTGACACAGAGTTGATTGTGGTGCACAGCACGCGCCAGCAGAGGGTTACGTGGCTATCGCTCTGGGAGCCAGCGTCTGTACCTGGCTGGTGCTAACTAATTGGCCATCGCTCCGGGAGCTAACGCTGGTACCTGGCTGGTGCTAAGCTAACTAACTGGCCATCGCTCCGGGAGCTAACGCTGGTACCTGGCTGGTGCTAAGCTAACTAACTGGCCATTGCTCCGGGAGCTAACGCTGGTACCCGGCTGGTGCTGACTAACTGGCCATCGCTCCGGGAGCTAACGATGGTACCCGGCTGGTGCTAACTAACTGGCCATCGCTCCGGGAGCTAACGCTGGTACCCGGCTGGTGCTAAGCTAACTAACTGGCCATCGCTCCGGGAGCTAACGCTGGTACCCGGCTGGTGCTAAGCTAACTAACTGGCCATCGCTCTGGGAGCTAACGCTGGTACCCGCCTGGTGCTAAGCTAACTAACTGGCCATCGCTCCGGGAGCTAACGCTGGTACCCGGCTGGTGCTAAGCTAACTAACTGGCCATCGCTCCGGGAGCTAATGCTGGTATCTGGCTGGTGCTAAGCTAACTAACTGGCCATCGCTCCGGGAGCTAACGCTGGTACCTGGCTGGTGCTAAGCTAAGTAACTGGCCATCGCTCCGGGAGCTAACGCTGGTACCTGGCTGGTGCTAAGCTAACTGGCCATCGTTCTGTGATTTGTTTACTTGGTAACACGGGTTGCTAAGGAATTTAGGTTCGAGGTTGAAGAAAGTGCACTTTTAGGTTGAAAGAGGTTGAAAGAACGGCCCTAATGTCAACGTGTTTCAATATAAGCGTTATGTATGGTGATAACAAGTATATTGTTAGCTCCGCCCGCCCCCCGCTGATGAAAATGAAAGTCATACCGTAAAAAATAATACCGCCCAAGCCTAATACACACGCACATACACGCACACACACACAGACTCACTATAATATGAATTATGCCTTCTCTCTCTTGTCTCCTTCCCCTCTCTCCAGTTCGGTGTCAGTCAGTATGTTCTATCGTAATGACAGCAGTGTGGCTCCCTACCCTGTCTCCCTGCCTAGCTGTGGGGTAGAGTGCCCTCTAGAGGACTTCATCAGAATCACACATGACTCTATACCAGTGGACAGACAGAAAGAATGTCAACTACCTTCAATGACAAGAGACACAGGTGAGATGGATGGATAGATAGATGGATAGTTACTATAGATGGATAGTTAATATAGATAGATACTAGATAGATAAATATGTAAATAGATATGTAGATATATATATGTAGATATATACTAGATAGATAAGATATATAGATAGATACATAACTAGATATATAATAGATGGATGGATAGATCAAGTTCAAGTTTCTTTATTAGTTGTCATACAAAAATACAGAATACTTTTATATGAAATGCTTTTTTCTGTTTTGCTCCTGAGAGTGTGCTAGATAAAAAATAGATAAAGTATAAAATAGAAAGTCAAAAGTATGTAAACTAGTGTAAACCAAAGTGTTCAATATACATATATAAAAAAGCAGCCATTTATATATACAATATACAATACAGAGTAGAAAAAATGAGTAACTGAGTTACAATACAATATACAGTACAATGCAGAAATGGGATGAGGTACAACTTAGGGTAAGTTAGGATAAGATATGTCGATACTAGATAGATAGGTTGATCAATAGATAAGTACTACATAGATACGTAGATACTAGATACTGTAGGTACTAGATAGATAGATTGATAGATATAGTTGCTAGATAGTAGATATATATAGAGATATAAAATAGATACTAGATAGATAGATATATACTAGATAGATAAATGTGTAGATATATAATAGATATAGATATGTAGATAGATACTAGATAGATATGTAGATATATACGATATATAGATAGATAGATGATTAGATATATACTAGATAGATAGATATGTAGATACTAGATAGATATGTTGATCGCTAGATAAGTACTACTAGAGCGGATACTAGATACTGTAGGTACTAGATAGATAGTTGCTAGATATATATACATATAGATAGACGGATAGATAGTTGGGATAGGTGGTGGTGACTCTTTCTCTCATATATATATGTCTCTGTCTTTCTCCAGAGGTGGTCATTGGTCTGGCTGTATGTGGCGCTCTCCTCTTCCTCCTCATCCTCGTCCTTCTCATACTCCTCTGTTACCAGAAAGAGCCAATCAGAAGCCAGGGATACCGTCACATGATTAACCAGGATGCAGGGGATGTGTCTCACTCCTGACAGACCTACAAGCTACTCCCACAAAAAGGTTTAGGCCATGCCTCCTGTGACAGCAGTGACGAGGATGACCTCTGAACTTTGTGACTCAACTTTGATCTCACAATGACCTCTTTCTCTGCGCAGAGCAGGGAATTAAACTAAGTCCAATCACCTCTCTACGGATGCCTAGTGGGGTCAGATTCCACCAGCAGCCAAAGTAGGTTTTTAGAAGATAATATATTATACCTATTGAACACAGACTGGTGGCTTGTGATAATTTACCAATATTTAACTGTTAGTAATTTACCAATATTTAACTGTTGGTCATTTACCAATATTTAACTGTTGGTCATTTACCAATATTTAACTGTTGGTCATTTACCAATATTTAACTGTTGGTCATTTGCCAGTATTTAACTAGTAGTAATTTACCAGTATTTCATTGGTAATAATTTACCAGTATTTAATTGGTAGTAATTTACCAGTATTTGACCTTTGATAATTTACCAGTATTTAACTGGTAGCCATTTACCAGTATTTGACCTTTGGTAATTTACCAGCATTTGACCTTTGGTAATTTACCAGTATTTAACTGGTAGCCATTTACCAGTATTTAACTGGTGGATAACGTTTGTGAAAAGTGTGTAAATTCATCATCGCTGGGAAAGCTTTTCCTCTGAGAGAGAGATCTGCATTAACTAGACCTGGATCACAGTTACAGACATAGATCTGTCTAGAAGCTGTCCTGTCTTATCCCTACAACCAATGAAAAAAGGACAATATGATGTCATCACACAGAGGAAGTTCATGACTCTCGGAAACAGCAGTGGAATTCAAACTTGTAAAACATCATGACGATGTCATCAAACTTGTAAAACATCATGACGATGTCATCAAACTTTAAAACATCATGACGATGTTATCAAACTTGTAAAATATCATGACGATGTCATCAAACTTTAAGACATCATGACGATGTCATCAAACTTTAAAACATCATGACGATGTCATCAAACTTGTAAAACATGATGATGATATCAAACTTTAAAACATCATGATGATGTCATCAAACTTGTAAAACATTGTGATGATGTCATCAAACTTGTAAAACATGTCTGTGTGTTTTTGTGGGCCCAGTGACCATGTTGCCTCATCATTCTTGGGCTGAGCGAACAGCAGGTTGATTCCAGCTTGGTTTTAACTGGCTCAGTGGCCTCGTAGGTAGAGTGTCCGCCCTGAGTTCGGGAGGCTGGGAGTTCAAGCCCCGGCCGAGTCATACCAAAGACTATTTAAAAATGGTACCCATAGCCTCCCTGCTTGACACTCAGCATCAAGGGTTGGTTTGGGGGGAAGTCCTTGCGACATACTAGCGTCATGTCCAAGGGGTGTACTTGTACATCAAGCTGCCTCACGCTACGGAAACAGGAGATAGGCTCCAGTCCTGCCCCATGTGCCGTTACGGCTCGAGAACCATTGGTTCTCAAAGGCAACTTCTTTAATCCAATGCAGTGTGTGTGTGTGCGGGGGGCTGGGGGTTTATTCTATTTATGCTGGGGAACTTTTACAACACTGGAAATCTTGAAGACCTTTCTAACTTTTGTGTTGATTTTTATTTTTTTTAAATGCTGTTTGAATGTATCAGAGTGTCTTCTGTGTGCTGGTTGATATTTGAATGGTGTTTTTAATGGTGCTTCTTGTCTTCTGTGTGCTGGTTGGTGGGCTCACTTGTGTACTTTTTGCCTGCTTTTCCTTGTAATGCCACAAGATGGCGATAAAGTATCACTCAACAACAAGCAACATCCAGTTGATAAGTGACTTTCTTACAAACCTGAAATGAAACCTGACCAAACTTAACTCGAGTTATTGGATTATCCAATCCAATCCACTTTATTTATAAAGCACATTTAAAAACAACAAAGTTTACCAAAGTGCTGTACAAGTTCACAACATAAGATAAAACATAAACATTTAATAAAAGCACACAATAAAAACAAGTACAATATGTCACATAAAAAGGCAGGTCTCTCAAAAACTGTTTAAAACACGGAAAGCCAGAGCAAATAGATGTGTCTTGAGGTGTGAATTGAACGCCTGCAGAGTGGGGGCCTGCCTAACATGCAGTGGCAGCTCATTCCAGAGCTTTGGGGCTGCCACTGCAAAAGCACGGTCCCCCCTAAGCTTCAGCCTGGACTTGAGAACAGCCAAGAGGAGCTGGTCAGAGGACCTGAGGGACCTTGGGGGAATATAAGGTTCCAGCAGGTCCGAGAGGTAACCCGGTGCCAAGCCATTCAAACATTTAAAAGCAAACAGTAAAACCTTAAAATCTATTCTAAAACGCACAGGAAGCCAGTGGAGGGCAGCCAGCACAGGGGAAATGTGCTCCCGCTTTCATGTTCCCATTAGCAGACGGGCAGCGGTGTTCTGAACTAGCTGCAAACGAGAGAGGGAGGCCTGACTGACACCAACGTATAGGGCATTACAGTAATCAAGGTGAGAGTTCATAAAAGCATGGATTACAGTTTCAAAAACAGAACAGGATAAAAATGATGTTTGACCTTGGACAGCCTCCTAAGTTGGAGAAAACTCCCACCACAGCATTGATCTGCTTGTCCAACTTTAGGTCACAATCAAACTTCACCCCTAGGTTGGTGACAGTTGGCTTCACAAAAAGCCCATGGGGGCCCAAGTCACCAGGAGGAGACACATGCCCATTGCTGGGACCAAACACCATGACCTCTGTTTTACTGTCATTGAGACATAGACAATTTAATGCCAGCCATGCCTTAACATCATCAAGGCATGCTAACAATGGTTTCACCGGGTTGCTATAGTTCCTTTTTAATGGCATGTAGATCTGACTCATCTGCGTAGGCCTTAAGGGGAGCAGATACAACACAAATAAAATTGGCCCGAGAATTGAGCCCTGGGGAACCCCGCAGGGGAGAGGTGCTGTGGAGTATACAGCGTGGCCCAGGCTAACGCAAAAGCTTCTCTCAGACAAGTATGATCTAAAAAACTCCAGGGCTGAGCCTTTAGTGCCAACCCAGTGCTCCAAACGGGAGAGCAGAATATTGTGATCCACTGTGTCGAAGGCAGCAGTGAGATCCAAAAGTACGAGGATAAGAGAGTCACCAGAGTCAGTGGCCAGAAGGATATCATTAAAAACTCTTAAGAGTGCAGTCTCGGTACTGTGCAGTGCTCTAAAACCGGATTGGAGAACCTCCAGAAAGCCATGTGTGTCAAGGAAAGACATTAATTGGACATGTACATTTCTTTCAAAATGTTTGGATAAAAACGAGAGCTTGGAGATATAGGCCTGAAATTAGAATTGGAATTAGGCTTTTTAATCAGCGGTTGCACCACAGCATGTTTAAAAAGTACAGGTACATCACCTGCAAGGCTGTTGTTCATGATCGTTAGGACATTTGGTCCTATGACCCTGCTGACCTCTTTGACAAGGTGAGGGGGAAGGACATCTAAGGGGGAGCCTGAGGACTTCATATGGGAAATAATTTCCTCTAGCTGAGCAAGGGACACAGGCTCAAACTGGCTAAAGGTGGCAGTAGTAGAATGGTCACATGTAGGGGTGGATGTGCTAGCTCTAATGTTGGCAACTTTGTCAATAAAAAACTGAATAAAAAGCTCACATGTTTCAGTGGAAGCTTCAAGACAAACAGGCTGGGGGACATCAAGAATATAATTAATCATTTTAAAAAGAACACAAGGCTTGTGACAGTTGTTTAAAATGATATCAGAAAAATGCTTTATTTTTTCAACTTTAACAGTTTGCTGATATCTACACCAGCTATCCCTCAGAATGTCAAAAGACACCTGCAGCTTGTCCTTTTTCCACTGTCGTTCAGCCCTCCTGCACTCTTGTCTGGCTTCACGTGTGCTGCCGTTCAACCAGGGCTCAGGTTTAGGTTTGGAGCGCCTGGTTTTTAGAGGAGCGACGGTATCAATAACAGGGATGGTTTGGGTTTTTGGACAGTATGTATTGTATGAAATACTTGCCTGTGGTGTAGTTGATAGAAAACTATTGACTACTTACTGAATCCCGTGGTTTTGGCCGGGTTCTGAGTGAACTGGGAGGAAAACGTGGGCCACGAAACCAACAAAGTTGAATCCACAACACAACATGCAGGCAGATGGTTTAATCCACACCACAACATGCAGGCAGATGGTTTAATCCACACCACAACATGCAGGCAGATGGTTTAATCCACACCACAACATGCAGGCAGATGGTTTAATCCACACCACAACATGCAGGCAGATGGTTTAATCCACACCACAACATGCAGGCAGATGGTTTAATCCATACCACAACATGCAGGCAGATGGTTTAATCCACACCACAACATGCAGGCAGATGGTTTAATCCAGAACATGCAGGCAGATGGTTTAATCCACACCACAACATGCAGGCAGATGGTTTAATCCACACCACAACATGCAGGCAGATGGTTTAATCCACACCACAACATGCAGGCAGATGGTTTAATCCATACCACAACATGCAGGCAGATGGTTTAATCCACACCACAACATGCAGGCAGATGGTTTAATCCACAACATGCAGGCAGATGGTTTAATTCACACCACAACATGCAGGCAGATGGTTTAATCCACACCACAACATGCAGGCAGATGGTTTAATCCACACCACAACATGCAGGCAGATGGTTGAATCCACAACATGCAGGCAGATGGTTGAATCCACACCACAGCATGCAGGCAGATGGTTGAATCCACACCACAACATGCAGGCAGATGGTTTAATCCACACCACAACATGCAGGCAGATGGTTTAATCCACAACACAACATGCAGGCAGGTGGTTTAATCCACACCACAACATGCAGGCAGATGGTTGAATCCACAACACAACATGCAGGCAAAGGGTTTAATCTACAACATGCAGGCAGAGGGTTTAATCCACACCAGAATATTGATTGATTGAAAAATTTATTAACAGATTGCAGAATGGGTACTGTTCTGAAGGGCCAGATTAACACTGGGAATCTACGTTTATTATTTTGTATAACTTGTATATTATTTATATATGTAAGCTATATACCTTTAAGCTTCCGTTTGAATCATAGTATTATTCGCTCGCCTCATTGGACACCGCCCTTGACATTGGCGGCGCCAGCAGTCGCGCCCCCCCAGACAAGTTCAAAGACGTGTCCGGGCAAGTTCGGACATGCCCTTAGCCGGCGCAGTGATTCCGGACAAGTAATTCGGTTGCGCTCTAGAAATCACTCTGAGTATATATATTGTAGAAGGCGCAGCAGCCGTAGTGTGAACCTAATCTAATGTGCAGCTGTGTGTGAACCTAATCTAATGTGCAGCTGTGTGTGAACTTAACGTAACGAGTATCAGAACACGAGGTGAAGTGTGAAGTAACCTAACAGCAGAACGAGTGAACATGTGAGCAGTGGAAGCCTACCGCGGTGTATCGTTACGGATAGCTAGTAGCTACTTAGATACGACCCTAATATTGTAGAACCATTGTTGTATTATAGTGACTTGTGTAAGCGAAGTAACGTGGAGAAGAGCATAGTTAAGACCATCGGCGCTTGGATCTAACTACACCTGAAGACCTTCATCGGGCTAGCTTCTAGGACCAACGAAGCTAGCTAGCTACTATCACTGCCATCGGGCTTTGGATTAAGAGCTATTACCCTGCCATCGGGCACTTGGATTACAAGGACTGGATCCGTACGAGAACCCCTTTTCTTCAGTGACCGCAGGAGTATCCGACTAATCTTCAATTCCTCTGGAGCGTACAACTCCGTGGGGGAAATCATTGTCTCCCGCTATCCCCCTCGCTTGCCCTGTATCGCCTCTCTCACTCCATGCAGAGCTCCGGTCGAGTATTCTTAACCTAGGATTATTCATTCCCCTTGACTTTGATACTCTGACATTCTGCTATCATTTCACTATTAAAAGAGCAACGTGATAATTCAGTTGTATATTGATTACTATTAAAATACTTTTAGGAAGAATTCCAGGAAGAATAGCCCCAGCACTGCTGTGGCTAATGGGGATCCAAATAAACTTAAACTTAAACTGTAAACGTGATCTCTTTGTCCCCGTGCCGTCAATTGAGTGTCTGCCATATTTACCTAACTGTACTGTCTGGCAAGTAATAATATTTAGTAGTGGTTTAATCTAAACAATCTTTAATACAGTCAGGGTTTTGTAACCCCTCAGTTACAGGTACAATACAGTACGGCTCAATACAAACAATTGTTAAATGTCTGAACCCCCCTCCCACCCACCCACACCCTCCTAATGTACAGTTCTCTCCCCCTCGTATGTATATATTTACTGTTACCATCTGTTTAACAGTACTGTATATTTGCATATCTTGTATGTCACATGTAACAGTACTATATACCTGTATGTCATAAATGTCATGATTAGATTAGATTTTTATATCTGTTGTGTATGTCAAATGTCATGAATTGAAAATGGGGGACCCTGATGTAAACAAGACGAAAGTCTTTCTCTGGTCTGCATCCCCTTAACAATTGTGTGTACTGAGCCGTACTGTATTGTACCCATTCTGCAATCTGGTAATAAACTTTTCATAAAGTATTCAATCAATCAAGGGGATGCAGACAAGAAAAAGACTTTCGTCTTGTTTACATCAGGGTCCCCCATTTTCAATTCATCATGACACTTATGACATACAGATATACAGTACTGTTTCATCCAGACATTTATGACATACAAGACATACAGTACTGTATAAGAGACATATACAAATATATATACATTCGAAGGGGAAGAAACTGTACACTGGAAGGGGGGGGGGGGGGGGGTTGGACATTTACCGGGCCAGTTTCTAATTGCAGCCACTAGTAGGTGCTCTTTGAGAGCGGTTTTGAAGTAGGGTAGGGATTCACATTATTTTACGGCTGTGGGGTGTTCCACAATCCACATTGTTGTGGCATAATTGCGAAACGTGTTTAGTCCCTTGTTTGAGCATAAATCTGGGTTGAACATGATTTGTGGAGCTCCCTCTGATGTTGTGGTCATGGAATTCACTGACCTTTGGGAAGTATTTCGACATGTACATGGGTATCTTAGTGGTGTAGTGTATGTTGTAGACCAGGCCCATTGCAAGTTGCTGTACTCTGGCATCTACTCTAAGCCATCCTAGGTTGTCGAAATGGGCAGGGGTATGGTCAAGCAGTAGTCTGACATTTGTTTTGTGATGTTTGTCGTCTTGTTTTTAGGGCCTTTGAGGTGCTTTGGTACCATGAGGTGCAAGCATAGTCGTAGTACCCTTGAATGAGTGCTCCTGTTAGTCTTCAAGGTATTCTTGTTTACCAATCTTGTCCGTTGGTTCGTTATCCAATTGTCTTAATTGTTGTGATGTTAATTGATTTGCACCTTTGTGTTTATCATTTAGTGAAAAAACCCTAACCAAGAAGCCTCATAATCGATGTCTACAGTGTGCATGAGAAACAAATGGTGTGCATGAGAAACCCTCCAATGAGAAGCATTGGAAGGAGTGGAATTTGTTATCTATCTTGTTCAGTCGGTTAGTTACTCTAACTTTATCTGACAGGCCTTTTGTTTGCCCACAGCCATGGTTGATATAGAGAATGCCTTCTAACATCAAGAGGATGCAAAACACATGGGAAATCATTTATTCTACATTGATTATTACATTACCATTGTCAATGTAACATAATTAGGAGACTGTAGCCAAAGTAACCAACAAAATATATTTAATTATATTTACCATGGTTTGTAATCAAAAGGAGTAACATAAAAGAATGACAAACAAAACACAGAACTGTACAAACGGGATCAGCATCTCACACAGGGGAGAACAGAACAGTTATACACGAGGGGATGACGAGACAAGACACACCTGGGCTAATTACAAATGGATACACCTGGGAGGGAAACGATAAGGACCAGGACAGGGAACTACAACTAGACATAACACATCACACTGGGAACACCTGATCAGGGTACAAACACACCCCACACGTAACATGGATGCAAACTGTATGTTAAGTTTAAAGACCTACCTTGAGGGAAGAGACCAACAAACACGTTCTACACTCCCCTACAGGAGACATGATAACCTGTCTGTCTACACTCCCCTACAGGAGACATGATAACCTGTCTGTCTGTCTACACTCCCCTACAGGAGATATGATAACCTGTCTGTCTGTCTACACTCCCCTACAGGAGACATGATAACCTGTCTGTCTGTATACACTCCCTTACAGGAGACATGATGACCTGTCTGTCTGTATACACTCTCCTACAGGAGACACGATAACCTGTCTGTCTACACTCCCCTACAGCAGCGGTTCTCAACAGGGGTGCCGCAGAGACCTGCCAAGGGTGCCTTAAGATTTAAAATAAAAAGATTTTTTTTTTTATTATTCTTTTTGGATTACAGAAGATTATCACTAAAGTGCTATCTGTTGCAGCTGCACTGTTTTCCATGAAAATACCATATTTGGATAAGTTTGACCATTTCTCAAAATCTGAAAATCATTATCAACAAAGTTACTCTGGATAAAAAAAAAACTTTACAGACAACATTGAGACAAAGCTTCCTGACATATCTCCATCCAAACTAGAGAGCTAGTTTCAGAGTGTGGTGCTGAGTACCAAGTATCTCATGATGCAGCAGTTAAGGTGTTGATACCATTCAGCACCACATATCTGTGTGAAGCTGGCTTTTCATCCATGACAGCTCTGAAAACAAAATATAGGGCCAAGTTGAGCCTTGAGGATGACATGCGTGTTGCCTTGTCAAAGATCTCCCCACGTATAGACCGTATTATTAGCCAGCAGCAGCAGACCTCGCATTGAGCTAGAAATGTCCACTGAGTGAACAAGTGCTTATTTTCTGTATTTATTTATATTTTTTGAGAAATGGTCAAACTTATCAAAATATGCAATTTTTATGGAGAACAGTGCAGCTGCAACAGATAGCACGTTAGTGATAATTTTCTGTAATTTTATTTAAAGAAATATGCTATTTGATTTACTACTACAAGCAGTGTAATGTCAACAGTACTAAGCCATTTAGACCCGAAACACCTGTTAATAATGCATTATATAGCCTGCATATACACACAAATGTAAATAAACATTATTTTGAAAGCAAGCACTTTTGTCATCATTGTAGCAAAAAAGACAGGACCGGAAAAGTCTATCGTATGTAGGGGTGCCCTGGAATATTTTATTGAACACAGGGGTGCCTTGGCAGCAGAAAGGTTGAGAACCCCTGACAGGAGACATGATAACCTGTCTGTCTGTCTACACTCCCCTACAGGAGACATGACAACCGGTCTCTAATTCTTACATTCATAGGTATATTTCAGTGCCTTTATTGCCTGTGTTTTAGTTTAGGACAATGCATGTGTAATGTTTTCACCATTAGATGTATTCCTCAGTGAGACTCACCAGGATAGATAAATTACCAATAAAATAACATTTGGAATTCCCAGAATTCCAAACGTTACGCTCAGAATATGAAGTATTTTATACAAAGTAGGTTCAAATGAAAGTTTTTCACACTTCTCACTTAGTTTGCTTATAATAGATATATCCCCACTTATCTAAATGTAATGTTATCTAGAACCTTATAATCCATTAATTGAATTAGCATATCAAACATTTTGAATTTAAAGTGAATTGATCTCATACCTGGAATGTTTTGATAGTTTCATCAACACTCAACAAGGAGCCGTAGTCGACTGCCAACATCTTAGTCGAATACAACAAAAAATATATATATATATATATTTTTTTATCATTCTTTCCAAAAGAAAAGAGGCCTCTAACGCTAATGGCACGCATACCAGAGGCTAACTGCCTACGAAAACAGGCAGAGGCACTGAAAGAGGATTTCACCCATCTAATGAACACACTAGACTAGACAAATATCAAGATGTATCCATCAGTGGACCAATTGCATGCTTTTGCAGAGGACAAGAAGCCTTCAGTCGACTCCTTCAGACGTTAAGCACCCCCACAGCCCAAATGGAATGATACAAAAATTAAATAAATATACTTTATTATTATTATTTTTTATTTTATTTTTAGTCGACTAATAGTTGACTAACGGCACATTTTGGCCAATCATAGTCGACTATCCAAATCCTTAGTCGGGGACAGCCCTAGTCAATATACACACAATTATGACACAATAATTACACTTCTGCAACAGGTTGCTCTGCAATCCCCATAAACCACAAGCAGGTAGATAATAACAAAAAACATTAAAAGATAATTTCATGTAGCGGTATCATAGAATGTCCATCCCTTTCATGGAATACCAAGACCTTTGAAACCTTATTTTGAAAGCAACAAAAACTGCTCACAGTAGGAATGTAATAGGTTTACTTTCTGACCAACGTGTTTTTAAGACAGTATTTGAGACATTTCATTTAAAAAAGGACTAGAAAAATAGAAAGATCTCCTCACCAAGAGTATTTCCTCCTCCAGTTTGTGTACCACATGTTTGTTAACTTCCTTGTGTTTTGGAAGGTGAGCCCAATATACTGAGGTCAGAACCTCCTTGTGATCACAGTATTTAAACCACTAGACCAACATGTTATCATTCTTCACATCATACCAAGACTATTGTCTCAGGAGCATCACTGTCTCCTTCCTCAGAGGGACACAAATACAGCTGTTCTTAAGATTCTGTTCTTAATTTACAGGGATCGATGTCTTCTCTTCTGTCTGGATGTGCTGATGTTTCAGGAGATGTGAATTTGTTCTAAAGCTCTTCTCACATTGTTCACAAGAGTAGAACTTATCTCCTGTGTGAATGAGCTGGTCAATGTTCAAGTATCCTAACTGACGGAAGCTCTTCCCACACTGCTCAAAGGAGTAGGGCTTCTCTCCTGTAGGGCTGAGCCCAAACGTTTGGGTCTTCGTTCGTTACGTTGGCATTCAAATCTTAATTAATGGGTTCGAACCTCCACTTTTTTTCTTCTTTTTTCTTTTATAATTTTTTTTTTGTCCAAATATCATCCCAGTCAAACTCAGGGTCTAAATCTGCGATGTCACCTCGCCAGATTATATCTAATGTTAAGTTTTTATATGTAGATTTGATCAAAAGTGTACAAATCTGAGACAAACCTTCTCGAGGTTGTCTCTAATACGTTTAACAAAAGGGTGTGGATGTAATGCTTGGGCCCACGGAACTCCATGCACCTTAATAATAATAATAATAATAATAACTTTATTTGTATAGCACTTTTCATACAGAGGTTGCAGTTCAAAGTGCTTCACAACAGTAAAAAATACAGGCATGAGCGAGCATAGCAAGGTATGGTAAATCACAGTGTTTCACATTAGGATCTAACATCCTAATAGGCTCTCTATTCAGTAATACAAATAATAAAATAGTTTAAAATGATTAAGTTTAAAAATAGTCTAAAAATTATAAAATAGAACGGACATACAACAACAGTAAAAAATACAGGCATAAGCGAGCATAAAAAAAAATTAAATAGCAAGGTTACAGTAAAAAGTGTGATAAGATTGTTCAAGCAGATGAAAATGGCCCAGTTAGGAGAATCAACCTTGGCACGATGTACCTAACTGGAATGGTAAACAACTTTGCTAGATTTAGGTCAAAAGTCATCTTCTCCTCACAACAGAGCATCACTCTAACATACATATGAATTTCATTGGAAGTGTATGAAAGTAGGTAGGGTAAGAATATAGCTCTGTTTACAGTTTGATTCAGTAATACCAATAATAAAAATAGTTTAAAATGATTCAGTTTAAAAATAGTCATCAGTAAGAAGTAAAAAGTGTGATAACCGACACATGAATTTGATAGGCAGTGTCAAATAATAATATTATTATTATTATTATTATTATTATTATTATAATTATTATTATAAAAGTAGGCAGGGTAAGAATAGTGCAGGTAAGTACAATTTGTGTCAGGATATCCCTGATGTTTCTATAATAATATTTCCCCTTGCCACTAGGTGGTAGCAGATATCTATCTTCAGATATTTGCCTGCATTACCCCACAGTGAAATGCCTGAGCAAAGAGATAGGTTTTAAGCTGTCTTTTAAAGATGTCTAGTGAGTTGGCTTCTCTGATGTTTTGGGGTAGTTTGTTCCACAGTTTTGGGGCATAGTTGATAAAGGCTGCATTACCGATCCTCTTTTGATTGTTTCTGGGAGCCTCTAGTAGTCCAGCAGCTGATGATCGCAGTGTTCTTGCTGGTGTGTAATTTATTAGAGTGTTGGCGATGTAGCTAGGTCCCTGTCCATTTAGAGCTTTGTATGTAAGGAGAAGGACCTTAAAGTCAATTCTAAATGTTACAGGAAGCCAGTGTAAAGCAGCTAAGACTGGACGAATGTGCTCTCTCCTTTTGGTTCTAGTTAGCAGTCGGGCTGCAGAGTTTTGGATTAGCTGAAGCCTCTCTGTGGTTTTCTTAGGGAGACCTGTGAAAAGTGCATTACAGTAGTCTAACCGGCTAGATATGAATGCATGAATTAGATTCTCAGCATCGTTCTGATTAATAAATGGTTGTACTTTTGCTATATTTCTGAGATGGAAGAACGATGTTTTCGTCACTTTGCTAATATGAGAATTGAAGTTCAGTTCTGAATATATGATAACCCCGAGACTAGTGACCTCAGACTAGTGACCTTAAGCGCAGATCTTAGTTGTAAGTAAAGAAAAAAATATGCGCCGGGGTTATCATAAAATTCTTTTAGGTCCTGAAATACACGGAGGCCGGTTTTATCATATATATCCCCCAGGGTGTGAACTCCCCCAGCAAATACATTTTAATTATATTCATAGAACATATCTTACACCCAGGAGGTTGTGCGCTATGGGATTGGTGGCCAATTCTCAATGCACTCTGTGCTAACCTCGTTCCCAGTTTTATCTCCTCCGTGAGATAAAGACTGGTAAAGCACTACGATCGAAAGTGTGAATTTCCGGTGTATGTACTTCCCCTGGAAGCTGCCTCCGAACGGACCAAACTTTTCCCGAATCCTGTCGGCAAACAAGCTAGAACGTCCCGGTCATGTAGTAAATTCTTCAGGCAAAGCCGTTGCAGTGGCTTAAACGAGGAAATATTGTGCACTTCACATGTTTCTATAATTGTTTTGTCGAAACCGGAAAGCCTGTAGCCGGTACTTCCTGTACTTCCGTTTTCACACTTTAGGAGGCATAGCTTTACCAGCATAGCTCTGTGCACATGTTTTGGGATTGCCCACCGGTGGCTCATATCCGGAAATCCATGGCAACTAAACTTTTAAATATATGCAACCTGACAATACCACATATGGCAACAACACTACTACATAAAAATAGGGAAACAATGTCCAGGCACGCACTCCAGGTTTTTCCAAATGTATTGGCAGCCTGTAATCATGACGTTTCGGTGTGAACACACCTTCTTCAGAATGGCTTGCATCATGCAAGCCATTCTGAAGAAGGTGTGTTCACACCGAAACGTCATGATTACAGGCTGCCAATAAATTTGGAAAAACCTGGAGTGCGTGCCTGGACATTGTTTCCCTATTTTTATGTATGATATCAGAGGTTACAGCACCCAGTGTCAAGTCTAGTGAGGTGAGCGCGTTCTACTACTTTTTTCAACAACACTACTACTAAATGATATAACATCACTACCGGCCTCCATACAGCAAAAAATAATTATACTGGCGGGGCTTACAGCAGCCAAGAAATTAATAGCAATGACGTGGAAGAAACCGGAGAAACTTACAATGATCACTTGGTCCTGTATCTGTATATATGGAGATCTCTACTGCCCGGGTGATGGGGATTGGGCAATCCATTATTGAATTATGGGTCTCAATTATGGGTGTGGGAATGGGGGAAGAAATGTCTTTTGTGGCGTCTGCGGTAACACAATTTTATTTTTGTATTCCGTTTTATAAATTTGTGTTTTGTCCATCGTCATTACCATTGTTATGGTTAGTACTGTCCTGTGAAGTCCTGTCTATTGTTACTGTTGCTGTGTTGTCTTGTTTCATGTGGAAGAAAAGAAAGAAAGAAAAAAAAGTGTGATACAAATCTTTTTATTTATTTTACACGAAAAATATATATCAGAATGTGATATACATCATAATATCACAGTACTATGTTGCGTTTACAATCATTTGAAAGTCACGCACGAACACAGACACAACAGTAGTCGGGATGAGGAGGGGTCACCGGTCCGTCGTCCATTATCAGGAAATTAATCAATCATGCAAAAAAGAGAGAGACTCACTCACCAGTCTTATTTCATAATACGTTTCCGAATGGACGCTTGGATTAAACCAAGTGTATGCAGTGATGCTGAACTTTCCCAGCAGAACACAAGTTACTTAAGGTTACACAGGTATTTTATACACGTTAAGATAGCAGGAGCCGTCGGCCAACAAAGATGTTGTTTCAACAAATGTATTAACAACATGGATTACCATCCAAATGTTATTGAAGCCTCCTGTGACCCTGTGACCAGTAAGTAGGTACTACTACTTTTAATAACCGCAGCAATATGCGCATATGTTCTATGTTATATCAGGGGTGCCCAACCTTTTTTGAACCAATATCTACTTTTTAATTTGCCACCTAGCCAGGCACGTTGGAAGGGGGGGTGCGGGGGGTGCTGCAGCACCCCCCCTCAGTTATTGCAAAAATAAAAATATATATATATATTTTTTTTTATGTTTTTTTTTATGACAGTATTTATATATTTGTATATACTGTAACTGTATAACTGTAACACTGTATATTATAAGTTTATCCTGCTCAAAGCACTTCACCATTTTAATATTGTGTGTATTGAGCCGTACTGTATTGTAGCCATTCTCCAAGCTGTTAAATAAAGTTTTCATTCATTCATTACACTACTGTATGTACACAATCATACATGTAAAACCGAGTAGATTTTCGAGTGATGACAGACTGTCACAGACTGATTGAATGACAGGTGAAACAACTAATTGTATTCACCTCCCGTCTCCCGCCCTTCCCACGCGCCACGAACCACTGAGCTACTGTGATACAGTGCTTGCGCAGTCAGTCGATTTTAGCTAGTAGTCAGACTTTGCTAGCACAGAATGTCTCACTCGCAGAAAAGAAAAATATCAGATTTATTTTCTAAACGTCCCGCCGGTCCCAGTGACAGTCCCACTAAATCTGATAAACGTCAGAGAGAGACAGAGACGACAGGTTCAGCCTCAGCATCGGGTATTGAAGAGTTAACTGAGTCTGTTCCCCTATACCCCCCCTCGGGCGCCAGGGGCTTCCACTGAGGGGTGATGCAAATAGGGATGGGGTGTTATGGCAGCTCATGATGGAAAGAGTGCGCACCGAGTCTGATCCCGAGTTGAAGAATTGGCTCCAAAAGAAAGACAACTGGATGTCCAACAACATCCAAAATGAAATCTTACAGCTGTTTGCCCATGATATTCAGCGACAAATTAGAGGCAAAGCATCCAAAAGCCCATTCTTTGGCTTGAGCGCTGACGGAACCACTGATGTCACTCACTGGAAAAGAACAATTCTCGTGTAATATACAGTTCGCCGATGACAACTTGGAAGCTCAGAACTTCTTTTGGGGTTTTTACAATGCCCGGCCCAGACACAACAGCCGAGACGCTGTTTTTGTGTATAAAATACTTTTACGCCTCGACCTGCCCATGGAGAGGCTGCTAGGATACTGTTTTGACGGGGCCAGCAACATGTCTGGGGGGTACAGGCTAGACCAGGGGTTCCCAAACTTTTCAGGCCGCGACCCAAACAAAACGGTGTCAGAGAGCCGCAACCCCCACTATTATAGGAGGTAAAAAAAAAGAAAAAAAATTCTAACCCTTTAAATGCCAGTGTGTGTGATGGCATATATTTGCAATATATCAAATGCAAAGTAAATTTTTCTGGGGGGGATTATTACAGGCTAGCATGTGTCAATGATTAGCAGTTTTTCGTAAGGATCCCGCCTCCACCAATCACATGCGGCTCCCTTTGTGTGTGTGTGAGAGCAAGAGAGAGAGAGAGAGAGATAGTTCTCCAACTTGTGTGAGTTGCAGTGATCTCCTGGTTGTTCCCCACCTAGGTTATCTAACTATTGCGCTGGTGCAACTAGAAACACTGGCCTGGCCTGCTTCTAAGTTCAGTGGCCTGACAAAAAAAAATGTTATCATCTGGCGACCCCCCAGCACCCCCTACCGATTTAAAGTTCCAACGTGGCTGCACCTAGCCGAGAGCTACCAGCCCAAAGTTGACCTACTCTCGGTTAGTATTAGTAATACCCATTCATTATGCACATGACAGAAAATATTATATGGCATATAATATTTTCTGTCATGTGCATATTGAATGGGTATATAATTTAATATGATATTTTATATATCATTGTAACGGTGTAGTGTAGGAATTACAAGAATGACAAGACTAACTTCTCACGTTGGGCATGCAGGCAGCATGACCCATTTATTTCACACTCTGCATACACACTGACAACACACACACTCAATTCAATGGGCATGAGAAAACATATGTTTACATTGCCAAAGCAAGAGTGGAACAATACAATCAAAACAAAATTATATATGTACAATTAACACATTCATGGCCATTGGGGCCCGTCTAATCCCACTCTATGAGGCCAGCTTTTCATTACAAGTATTCACTGTGTGTGAGGTTGTTTGTAGAGCTAAATCTATATTTTATATTATTGCTATGTGTCCATTGTCATTGTCAATTGACAGGATAAACCTTCCCTTCAATATGCCATGAAGAAATAATTTTCTCATCAATACGTTCCCATTTTATAACGTCGTGAATATGAACGTTATATCGGAACGGTCTAGGGTAATTCCTGCAAAGCTAGTTATAGTGCGCTAAGCTAATAGCGTTAAATCGATGGCGTTTCGGCCCTACACAAGCTAGAGTTAAAAATCTAAATGCATATGATCGGTATCATGGTCCACCATGAATGCATGAAAGGGTGGGGGGGGGGGGAGAGAAGTCATTTTATTTTTATTTTTTGGTCTTTTTCCCCCTCCATTTTCCTCCGATTTTCTCCCATCCCAATGTTAGTCGTATGCCAATTCCCAGTCCCTTCCTGGTCGCTGCGCACTTACCCCCCACAGTCAGATAATCTGGGAGAGTGGAGGCTACCACGTGCTTCCTCCGACACACGTCCAGCCAATCACTGCTTCTTTTCACCTGGCAGCGCGGATTCTCATTGAGAGGGCGTAGCGTGTGGGAGAACCACACTATCCCCCTCACGTCCAATCCGCGCTTAGCAGGCGCCCCGACCGAACTGTAGGAGTCGCTGTTTACAACGACCCGGACCCACCCCGCCAGCTTCTCCCACCCTCTGATACAGCCAATTGTATCAGTGCAGACGGCCAGCCAAGCTGGTGACAACCCCGGAGCTGTGAGCTGGATTCGAACAGGCAAATCCAGCTCAGCTCCGGGGCTGGTGACGAACGCAATCTCCGCTCGGCCACCTAACCGCCTTTTGAGAGAAGTCATTTCTGATTATTGATTACCAATTATGGCATTTATTATTGCAACATCATACGCTGACCGGGTGGATGGCTATGAGAACAAGGCCCGATCAGATTGAAATTGACGTCAAATCGCTCTTACCTGTGGCCGGTTGGATTCCAAAAAGAATTTCCCAGTTATTGATCGCCATCTGGTAGATCGATATTTCCATTGGCTGATGCTATATTCCTTTACTGCATACTGAATTCGGCGTTGCAAAAAGTATTTCAGGCGATTGGTTAAAGCCCTCGCTTCAGGCTAACAGAAAAGCTAACCCGGACCGGAAAAAAAGTTACACCCGGTCTGCAACAGGGGAAACGGCATTATCGAGACAGCGCCAATACCAGGATCTGGCCGGTACTGCACTTTCGGAGTCCGGATATGCCGTTTCCAGCCAACATACAGCTCCGTGACATTGAGTAGGATATTCAAATGGAATAAAAGCAAAACCGAGTGGTAAAAAGTATATATATGTGGTTGGCCGTTTAACGATGGCGCCCAATAACGTATATATACGTGGTTGTCCGTTTAAGGATGGCGCCCAATAACATATATATACGTGGTTGGCCATTTAAGGATGGCGCCCAATAACGTATATATGCATGGTTGGCCACGAAACGGTTAAAAGGGAATAGGAATGATGTGTAAACAGAGCTGTCACATTGCAACTGACAACACACACAGTCAATTAAATTAAAAGAAAACATATTTACATTGCCAAAGCAAAAGTGGAATACAATCAAAAAAACAATTCCACAAAAAGGTCTGTCAACAGTCACTGATAGTTCTCCTTTATCTTTTTTTTTAGTAGAATTAAATGTCAGTCTCTACCTTAGTGAGAACGCTGGCACTGGGATGAGGAAGCTAGTTTTTCAAAGTCTGGGTTGTAGGAGCAGGTTGCAAGTCTCAGGCAGTCCACAAGATGGGCATCTGTCATTGTGGTTCTGTACTTGGACTTAATGATCTTCATGTGAGAGAAAGCAGACTCACACAGTTAGGTTGATCCAAAAATTCATGGCACATCTCCTGAGGTTGGGGTACTTCTCAGGCAGCAGTAGCTCCCAGAACTCTGCCTTCATCCCTTGTGTTGCCCTGGCTTTAATCTCACTGTCAGTTTGAAGTGTGAAGATCTCGTTCTCCACAGCAAGGCTGTCCAGATTAAACAGTGGAACACTTTGGATGTGATGTCAGCCACATCTACAGTTCCAAATGGAAAACACATGTATAGATTGCAACAGGTTCAAGTGTTGAAAAGTCTGTGAAGCGCTTATCAAACTCTGACGAGATGCTTTGAACTTGCTCCTCATAATGTGTGCAATCAAACTGTTCTGTGTCCTCACCCTGACGTTGAAGTTCTGCTTGCATGTGAGGAAAGTTGCGCAGGTCACTGCGTTGCAGCCTTCTCGCCCACATGGTGAGTTTGCTTGCAGCTCTAAATTCAGGTTATTCAGCATGCCAGTGACATCGGTTATGAATGCCAAATTCAAAAGCCAGTTGTTGTCCTCTAGATGTGTATATTCGGCATGTTTAGCAAGCTTGAGAAACTCTTTCATTTCAGGCAGCAACTCGCTGAATCTCTCCAGAAATGTACCTCTGCTCAGCCACCTTACATCTGTGTGCAGCAGCAGGTCTGTGTGCTCTGCCCCCGTCTCCTCCATATGTGCACAAAATAGCCTCCTCTGTAGGCTCCTTGCCCTGACAGAGCACACAATCTTCATAGCGATATCCATAACTTCCTTCATATTAAACATTTTACCACACAGCACTTGTTGGTGAATTATGCAGTGGTAATTAAGGAAGTCCGGGAAAGCGTAGCTTTTTTTGCACAGTCCGACAAACCCATGGGTTGTAATAGAGATGAGTTTATGGAGGGGCAGTTTGCTCTGCTTAGCGAACTCCATGAAGGCTTGAAAGATGTCTTCACCTTTAGTGTGTCCTTTAAGAGGCAATATGGTGAGCAGCTCTTCTTTTGCGCTCATATTGTCAAAGGCCATTCTAATGTAAATACATAGCTGTGCCACATCTACCATATCAGTCGATTCATCGAACTGCAGGGAATAACACTTGCATGTATTAATGTCCCTCATGAGTTGCTCGTGAACATCTTCGGACATTTCCTCACAGCACCGGGTCACAGTATTACATGACAGCTGAAGGTCTTTGACAGCATCCATAATCTCTGTGTGATACTTGGAATCACCGAAGAGTGAATCGGCAGCCACAGTCAATGCCTCTTTTACAGTTAATTTCCTTATTTCTTTTTATTTCAAAGAAAGATAGATGAATGGATGTTTTTATTGCCTACAAGGGAAATCATTTTTTGCTTTGGTCCGTACACTACATATATAAATAATAGTGCTGTCAGGCGAATAAAAAAAATTATCTAATTAATTACAGGATTTGTAATTAATTAATCTAATTAATCGCATTTTAATGCCTGATATTCTATAATCATATTTCAAATTGCATGTGTCCGAATGGCAGAATTCAGTACTGTATCTACAAAACCTTCTGTTTAATCATCTTCCATTTATTAATCTGCTTAGATTTTTCAGGTCTGGTCAATTTGAGCATGGTGTTATTCACAGTCAAAGATACATTTTGTATTGCTCATTTGGTTCATTACAATTTACTCAAGCCTAGTAACAGACACGGTATTTCTGGTGTTTGGGTGTATGAGGAGCCGACTACCTGACTGACAAGGATATTTTGTGTCTGTTGCCCAGTTCACAGAATAAATCACCCAAGACTGAGAAGCAAGTGTCTGTCTTTTAACATGGGACTGCTGAGTGGGGAACTTGGACTAATTGGGGGAGGCTTCAGGCTAGATCTTTCCCATATGGATTGGCTGGTGTGTTTTGAGCTAAATCGACCTGGACATAAAAAGTGGGCGGCATGTTCCCAGACAGAGTGGACAGACACAACCGGTGCAAAAAAGTAAGAATCTTTATTGACACATTGAATACAGTAATGCAAGCTCTTCTGGTTTAGAGGTGTCGGGAGGCTCTCTGGCTCCGCTACGATATCACTCTCACTACTTGCACAGCAGGGGTTAGTTAACTAGCATTAGTCTTGGTGTCACAGTTACATTAGCCACTCGCCATAGGTGGAACACACACAAAATCACTACAATTATACTATACACACTGTAGGCCACTCTGACACGTCCACACACACTATAGGCCACAAGGATTATGGTCCAGTTTTTAAAGGGGTAGTTCAACCAAAATAATAAAAACAACCGGTGTGCTATGTATCCATCCAGATACATACACAATGGAGCTGAATGGCACTCAAAGTGCTAACAAAATACATTTGAAAAACTCAACAGTAATGTCTTCAGAACTTTTTGTGAACCGTTTCATTTAGATATAGGAACTTTTGTATACTGAAGTACAGATCATTCATTCCCACAATTCAAATTTTGAATGCAGAACTTGTAGAGTATTTCTACATTTTACTTACAGTAAGTAAAAGATCATTCTTCCACCACTATTAATGATTAATGAAATCAGCAATGGTGATGATGATGATGATTTTTCAAGAAATAAGCATATAAATCGACTAATTAACTTACAGTTTTGGTCGATCAAGACCAAACTGACCTAATAATTGACTATGAGGGAGGAACCCTAATGGCTGTACAGCATTTCAGATTACACTCATGATGAGTCAATACAAGCATATAATCAGACATTTTATTGACTACATAAAAATAGGAGGTACAGACACGTAGTATTTAATATGAATGAAGATAAAGGTCACAAAAGAAAAACAAGTCAAGACTCAATAACATCAACTGTTCACTGTTGACAATATGTTATTGTTGAGACATCCTAGTCATTAGGTAGATATTAATGAACAAGGATCCAGAATTATATGCATTCAAGATGACAAAGAAGTTTTCAAAGATCCTTTGTGTTTGACAGAGCAGTTGAAACCCTCTGCTCAACAGGAAGATGGTTAATATGAAACACATAGTTTACCCATTTTGCTTCCATATAGCATATTTGCTTTCTCTTTCTGCAGCTTTAAAATCGGAATAAATAAAGTTACAGCACAAAACTGATGGCCTGTTATCCCGAAAATACACACTCTGGAGTTTCTTTGCCCATAATATTTGATGTATTTTGACGTGCAAACTATGTGGCATTGTTTCAGCAAAAGCCAATGTACGCCACAATTAAAGGAAGGCCACACATCTCTCTCTCAACATGACAATACAAATCATTCTACATTTCTCCCACATTCACAATTATGCCTAATGTTAGCATGTAATTCTCAATTTAGAGAGCTGTAAAAACACCTTTCATCCTATGGATTTTGGCACGTATTTCAGCACCATGGACAGAGAGCGGAGTTCTAATTATCATCATTAGTCATTTGTTTAAACTTCACAACAATTTAAGATATGGAATTACATAATTTCTCATAGGTAAGCAATGGGTGTTCAAACTAGTCTCCTATTTTACAAGCCTGTTAATGATTTAATCAAATGACCCAGTCCACGTTCCTATTTATTTTGTCCACAGGATCATTTTGCAATAAAAATAAGCAATACATGTGAAAATATACTTGGACAACGTAGCCATTCTACACGGACCCAAGCTTATGTCCTGTTGCAGCGTTCGCTAATATCAATAACTGACAGGAAATAAACTTGAGCCCAAGCTGTTCCTAATAGCAACACAATTCCACTGAAAAACTCAATAGGCATATGGATTTATAATGAGTATGTATATTGTCAGTTCAAAATGATCAGTAAGGCAAAATGACAATAACTGGTTGAACATTTGCCCAATGTTTATTAATGTGAACAAATGTATTTAATCACTACATGTTTTACAGCCATAGTCTGAAATTAACCTGTTTGGCTCACCTGCAGTAGGCCTACTTTCCATAAGTGTATTGTGCGCGTAAAAAAATAAATGGTGGTATGGTGGTTCTCCGTTTCATTGTTTATACGTGGCTTTTAAATAAACAGGTAAATCCCCACCCTAGATGCAAAATAAGAACTGTCACCTTTAGCCTAAAAGCAGTCTGTTGTCATAATGAGTCAAGTCAACTTCCTCTGTAGACTGGACTGATGATTGCCCCACTTTTTACAGCTTGGCTTTTGCCCAAATATTGATGGAGTTCCTGGAGTTGCCTCTATGGTTCCTTGCATTTATATTCTGAATAGGGAATACACAAGGGAGGCAAGAAGCCAATCATCAGTTTAAGTGACACTCGTTAACTATCATAGAGACTTGCTCTATTACAGGAGACAGGGAGAGCCCTCAGTCAGGGTGTCTCCAGGTTAGCAGACAGCTGTACATGGAGTGCCCTCAGTCAGGGTGTCTCCAGGTTAGAAGACAGCTGTACAGGGAGAGCCCTCAGTCAGGGTGTCTCCAGGTTAGGAGACAGATGTACAGGGAGAGCCCTCAGTCAGGGTGTCTCCAGGTTAGGAGACAGATGTACAGGGAGAGCCCTCAGTCAGGGTGTCTCCAGGTTAGAACAACGTTTGAGAACATGAATAGCAAAAACCAAAGACTGTAAATGTAAAGTGATATCGAACTCTTATAAACATTTACTTTACAGGCATTTGATGCTTGGTGTTAATTTTGGACCCTGTTTATAGCACTCAATAAATAAATATAGACTGAATTATAAATATTAACTTAATGTAAGACTATTTCATGCTTTTTAAGGCCTTTAATTAGTAAATGTTAATATTCAATAGTAAAACCTTTTAATGACCCGTGGACACCCTGATAGAGCAGAAAATGTCTAAGAATGATCTTAATTTGCACGCTGGAAACAATCTTTAGAAAATGCTCATGTCTCTCCTACAAATTGGCGCATGTTCAAGATTTTGTTTCTAAAGTCTATTATCTAACAAATTCCTCATACATAAGAATGATACATAGCCTAAATATGAAATTCATGGATGTTTTTGTATCATGTCCACCATCAAAAGATATATTTTTTTATATGTTTCTTCTTGATTTGGAGTAGTGTAAGTAGTTGAAACGATGTGTGTCTGGAGAAAAAGGGGAAACAAATATTATATATAGAATATGTGTCCATCTCATTATCTGTGCCCAACAGAATTCATATTTGTATTCGGGCTCAATCTCAGTAAATATTGTGTGTGTTGGTCTGATAATTAGACCTCCTCTCTCTGTCCATGGTGCTGAAATACCTACCAGAATATACAGGGTATCTGCAGGTTTAGCCCAGTCAGATTTAAGACTTTTTAATGCCACTCAGAATTTAATTTAATACCAATTTCACAATAACAAAATGGCAAAAACCATGCAACGACACCAATTAGTTAAGTTTAGGGACACATTGGTCCAAAGATGTTTATTAAAACATAACTTGGAAAAATCTTGAACTTAAAGGAGTAACTGGATTGGATGAATTTCAACAAAGGGGTGCCAAACATAAATAGCAAATATAGCTATACAAAATAAACTATACCAGGGGCCAAGCAGCAAGTGCAACAGCCACATTTCCGTCAGAACACATACTACCATAGGACTTATACCTGTAAGAACACATGACTATCACCATAGGACTGATACCTGTCAGAACACATGACTATTACCATAGGACTGATACCTGTCAGAACACATGACTATCACCATAGGACTGATACTTGTCAGAACACATAACTATTACCATAGGACTGATACCTGTCAGAACACATGACTATCACCATAGGACTGATACCTGTCAGAACACATAACTATTACCATAGGACTGATACCTGTCAGAACACATGACTATCACCATAGGACTGATACCTGTCAGAACACATAACTATTACCACCCTCCCCAGGGTATCAAAAAAGTCAACCAACAAACAAGATTCTTGTGCCGGATCTCCTCTCTGGTAAACAAGAATACCCTGAAGACTCTAACAGGAGCACTCATTCAAGGGTACTACGACTATGCCTGCACCTCATGGTACCAAAGCACCTCAAAGGCACTAAAAACAAGATTACAAACATCACAAAACAAACTGGTCCGACTACTGCTCAACCTCACTCCTAAAACCCACTTTACCCCTGCCCACATTCAAAACCGCTCTTAAAGAGCACCTACGGGAGGCTGCAATTAGAAACTGGGCACCGTAAATGTCCAACCCCCCCCCCCCCCCCCCTCTTAATGTACAGTCTCCTCCCCGTCATATGTATATATTTTCTGTTAGGATCTCTGGGTAACAGTACTGTATATTTGCATATCGTATGTCACAAATGTAACAGTACTATATACCTGTATGTCATGTATGTCCCTATGCCATAAATGTCATGATGTCATGTATGTTGTGTATGTCATAAATGTCACTATGAATTGAAAATGGGGGACCCTGATGTAAACAAGACAAACGTCTTTCTCTGGTCTGCATCCCCTTAACAATTGTGTGTATTGAGCCGTACTGTATTGTACCCATTCTGCAAAAATAAAGTTTTTCATTCATTCATCCAGTTGTTTTGTTTTTGTGGTTTGGTTGAATGAATGAATGAAAACTTTGTTTAACAGATTGCAGAATGGGTACAATACAGTACGGCTCAATACACACAATTGTTAACACTTTCTTCGCCAGGCTTATGTACATCATTATACCCTTCTCTGCCAGCTCTATTTGTCTATGGAGAAGTTCCCCTTCTTTGCAGGGCTATAACTTTTTTAATTGTATTGCTAAATTGACATTACTATGGCCCATTCAACATCAAGTATCTATTGTTCAGGGTGTAGCAACGTTATACTTTTTCATTCACATTGTAGGAGCTATTTGATGGTTTTTGTGCTTAGTTTGTAGTTTGTTAAGTTCATCACTGGGTGGCAGCACGGAGCACTGGGTGGCAGCACGGAGCGCATAGGTTTTGAATAAAGGCACAGGTGTATGCTATGTCAATCAAGGTATCTAGGTATGGGTGACGGAGAGATCTCACGGTTTTTACCGCATGAACACACGCACGTACCCTCGCTCGGTTTAAATATTAGTAACAGCATTATGAAGTAATTATTGTTTGACTCATCACTTGTATTGTGCTAAATACTTGAATTAAATGGGAACTTCACCCAACGGCAGGTGACACAGACTCGACAATGTGTATTTTCTAAATTGCGCGTCAAAGACGAGGCATCCCCGCACCCAACCGAGCGTCTATCAGAACATCAAGATAGCCGCTACACAAGTAAAAACCCGATCTTACTTGGACAAATGGAGGATTTTGGAACCTGGCTTGGAATGCTGCTTCTGGATAAAGATCATCATCCCGAGATAGCACACCAAAGGAGGACTGGTTAGTGTATCGCACTGGGTTGCTTGCTAATGGAGCAGCAGCATTGAAAGTTTTGTTGTTATTGTATTGACTTTTTTTCACGAGAGAGACTCCAGTCTCTTAAAGGAACAGTACGTATTATCAAAATGAGTTTACGTCATGATATTGTGGAGCCCAGCCAAGGGCAAAATGTTTGTGAGCCAAGAATAAGAAAGCCTTCTTTAAAGGGATTATCAATTTTGATTGAAAGGCTCCAAACGGACAGAAATGCATATTGTACACAAGCAAGGAAATTGAAAAGGGAAATCATCACTCTTCTAGTTTCCAATGACAATGTAAATCTTGTGCACCAAAATCTAAAACAGTTCAAAGCTCTATGTCAAGTTGCCTCTGAGGCACATAATACATTGATGACTGAGTATCCTACAACTGAGGATACGCAGAGAAAGCAGGACGAATGGTTTTATGCAACAAAGGAAACAAATGATACATTTGTAAATGAAGTATCAACATGGTTGAGCGAAAATGGGATTTTTCAGGTCAATGATGATAATGCTGAATTGGAAAAAATTAAATCTGATTTGCATGAGGAAATTAAAGCTGGAGACAGTGTGTCTAATGTGTCTAGTAAAAGGTCAAGCAGAAGAAGCAATGCCAGTAGAGCATCATGTTCTAGTACTGCATCTGCACGTTTAAACGCCATGGCAGAGAAAGCGGCTTTAATGGAGCAAACCGCTGCTCTGCAAAGGAAACATGAAATAGAGGCACAAGAGGAGAAACTCAGACAGGAACAAGAGAAACTCAGAAAAGTTAAGGAGCAACTGGAGCTTGATACACAAATGGCTGTTGTTACTGCAAGACTTTCTGTGCTGGAAGGCAGTGCTGTTGGAGGAAAGGCCCTTTCAGATGGAATGAATTCCTACCTGAGCAAATCTCAATTCAACCTACAGGCAACTGCATTTGTGCCGAAGGAGAACACCCTGATTTCGGATCAAGGCTCAAGAGCGCCACCTATCTTTTCCACATATGATGTGCGACCAAAGGTGAATATGCACACACACTTTCAGGAGAAAGTACAACATCATGGATTTCCACAAGCACAGGATACTACTCTCATGCCACAGTGGCAACCAAACACTGGGACGTCTCTCACCACTACTCTAAAGCATCAGTCTCAAACCGCTTTCACAGCCTCCACTGCTGCACCTCGTAGGTCAGTAGCTGCACAGGAACAACAGTCTACACAGAACGCTGCAGTACAAAATACAGTGGACCAGGATGCCATTTGTGGAATCATGCAAAGGCAGAATGAACTCACCACATTGCTCATTCAACAGCAAATGTTATCTACTTTACCAAAAAGAGATATAACCGTATTTGATGGTGATCCATTGCACTTCATTTCCTTTGTTAGGACATTCGAACATTGTGTTGAAGAGGTAACATGCAGTTATCAAGACTGTTTGTATTTTCTGGAGCAGTACACCAGGGGGAAGCCCAGAGAGCTGGTGCGAAGCTGCTTACACATGCCACCACAACAAGGATATCAAAGAGCAAAAGGTCTTTTGAAAGAACACTTTGGTAATGAGCACAGGATAGCAACAGCCTACATGGAAAAAGCCTTTCGCTGGCCTGTTGTTAAAGCAGAGGATGTAGAGGCACTGCAGGAGTTCACGCTGTTCCTAAGAGGGTGCTGCAACGCTATAACAGAGATACAGTACATGGAGGAGATGAACGTTCCATCAAACATGAGGAATGTTATGATGAAATGGCCTTACAAGCTGCGGGAAAGATGGAGGTCTACAGCTTGTGAGATACAAGAACGGCAAGGCTACAGGGCCACCTTCCCAGAGATGGTAAACTTTTTGGAGAAACAAGTCAAAATATTGTCTCATCCCATTTTTGGTGACATTTCAGATGCACGACCAAGCATCACATTAAAGCCTGTAGATAAGAGCGCGCCGCTACCCAGGAGCAGCATTAAAGGAAGCAGTTTTGCAATAACCATCGCAACCAACCAAGCTGAAACTGTGCCCACAGTGCACATGATGCCAAAGCAGCCTACCGTAACTAAGGAGTTGTCCTCAGAGGCCTGCCTCTATTGTGAAGAGCCACACCCGACTATTCTGCATGTCCACAACAACGACAAATTGACCAAGTCACAAGAAACACCAGTCAGTAGTGCACTTGTGTCTCTTCAGGCATGTGGTTGTACTGGGGCCGGAGACCACGACTGTACCCTTTCCATTGTTCCAGTACAGTTGAGATCCAAGAAAGGAAATGGAGTGCTGCAGACCTACGCCTTCTTAGACCCAGGAAGTACAGCAACCTTCTGTACCAACCATCTTATGAAGAAGCTGAATCTACAGAGTACAAAGACCAACATTCTTATGCGCACTATGGGTCAAGAAAAGGTCATTGAAAGCCAAATCCTTACAGGACTGGAAGTGTCCAAGTTGGATAATAACCACTTTATGGAGCTCCCAGAAACGTTCACACATGAAACAATCCCTGTTTCAAAGAGTAACATCCCTACTCAGCAAGATATTGAAAAATGGGAATATCTGAAGGGTATCAGGATCCCAGAATTGGACGCTGATGTTGAACTTTTGATTGGAGCTAATGCATCAAAACTCATGGAACCCTGGGAAATTATCAACAGCCAAGGTGATGGACCTTATGCCGTGAAGACCCTATTGGGGTGGGTCGTCAACGGTCCTTTGAGGGGTAATAATGGTTGTCAGAGAAGCTGCTCGACCATATATGCCAATAGGACATCCATTGTCAAACTGGAGGAGCTGTTGGTCTCTCAGTACAACCAAGAGTTCAACGAGAAGTCACTGGAGGAGAAGCAGGAGATGTCAAGAGAGGACCTGAGATTTATGGAGATCTTGGATAAGTCTATTTGCATGCAGGAAGGACATTATTGCATGGACTTGCCTTTTAAAGTGGATGACATCACCATGCCAAACAACAGGTGCATTGTGGAACAGCGCCTTCAGGGTCTGAAAAGAAAGTTTGAACGGAATAAGGGCTACCAAAATTACACAGAGTACACAGATTTTCTTACTCATGTGATTGACAGTGGCTACGGAGAAATTGTGCCTCAAGTCCAGCCGGACTACAAAAATGGCAGTGTGTGGTATCGCCCTCATCACTGGGTGTGCCACCCAAAGAAGGAAAGACTGAGAGTGGAAAAGCGAGCACACACCAGACGTGGAATTTTTCCAATCGTCAGTCCCAGTGACCAGTTGGGGTTCTCATCACCATTCACCTTGCTACCAAAACTGTTGTTGCAAGAAATGTGTCGAAGGAACATGTCTTGGGATGACCCCATACCCCAGACATTCTCACAACGATGGGCAAAGGGCTTGTACGGGCAGTACGGTTGAAGACCAAGACAGGGCAGTTGGAGCGGCCCATATCCAGGCTCTTTCTGCTTCAAGAAGCAGTGTAAGGTCTGGCGGTAAAGGTCACGACTAGGCCTGCCACGATAACACATTTTGCTGGGCGATTAATTGCCCCCGAAAATATCGCGATAAGCGATATTATTGCGACCGGTTAGAGAATTTTTTTTGAGAAATTTATTTCCCAAAACTTTTATTTTGAAGCCCACCGCTCCGTCTTTTCCGGTGTTTGACTTTTATTTTGAAGCCCACCGACCGGACCGGAAGTATTGTTGTTATTATCCTAAGCAGAAACTATGAGCCGACAACATGCCTCGTCCGGTTCTGTTTTTGAGCTAATGATAAAACAAATTGTTGGTGAACAACTACCTTTCGGTTAGTTTTAACGTTAGCTACTAACGTTAGATGCAGCTACTACAGGCAATCAACGATGAGGAGGAAGCGTCAAAGCAGTAATAGAATAGCTGTGGTGCGTAAGCACTGCAGCACGACTCGAAACTACCGGAGTGTTATAATAAATTAATTCATGTTTAACTTGTCCCCGTGTCCAGTCCTTTGACTAGCCCCACCCGTTCATTGTAAACAATGATGCATGTAATTGTATTAACGTTATTCTGTGTTGTACTTGTAGCTATGCTATACGTTGTATTTCGTTTGTTAGATATTTAGCTAATGTTGTTAGCATGGAATGAGAATCAAAGCTCTATCTTTCATCTTTATTTAGCAGTCCAGTTTCTCCGGGCAGTAGCGAGTAACTACTTGGGTCTAAAAATAGCTAACGTTACACTACAAATAATGCTACTTGGTTAAAAGGAGCAACACTATTGAGAAATGTCTATGTGGCGTTGCCCCACGGAGCTCCCGTGCTGTACTCTAGTAACGTCAGCGGCCCGCCTCCCAACACGGACAGTGACTGAAGGGGCACTGGTTCCGCCTCATTAAAACAAACGCGCAAATAGCAATTAATCGCGCCCGTCAAAATCATTGCATTAATTTTAATTATCGCAGCAATTAATCGATTTATTGCTTATCGCGGCAGGCCTAGTCACGACCCAACGTTGAGTTACGTGCTGGTAACCTCTGGCTCAGAGAAGAACCAAGAACATTTGTTATAGCTCCTTTTTTCTTCTTTAATGTAATTGTTTTCCACCTTCACATTTGGGGCCGGTGTGTAGGAGCTATTTGATGGTTTTTGTGCTTAGTTTGTAGTTTGTTAAGTTCATCACTGGGTGGCAGCACGGAGCACTGGGTGGCAGCACGGAGCGCATAGGTTTTGAATAAAGGCACAGGTGTATGCTATGTCAATCAAGGTATCTAGGTATGGGTGACGGAGAGATCTCACGGTTTTTACCGCATGAACACACGCACGTACCCTCGCTCGGTTTAAATATTAGTAACAGCATTATGAAGTAATTATTGTTTGACTCATCACTTGTATTGTGCTAAATACTTGAATTAAATGGGAACTTCACCCAACGGCAGGTGACACAGACTCGACAATGTGTATTTTCTAAATTGCGCGTCAAAGACGAGGCATCCCCGCACCCAACCGAGCGTCTATCAGAACATCAAGATAGCCGCTACACACATATTCATACTAAAATACGGTCTAAAGTATAAGTATGTTTTTATCGTTTTCTGCAGCTTTCTGCAGAACGTGATTTATAGCCCTAAATGCATTATATTGATGATTGTATACAGTTTGATAGCAATCGGCGCGAGATAAAAAAATTCAAATGGACGTGCTTCTAGAAGTTACTACTTATCATCTGATGTTGACCGAATGGGGGGGGATCGTTTATAATTCCGTGGCCAACGTTAGATGATTCATCTAGTGTGGGTGATATGATCATTAGAGCAGTTTGTATCGAACACGTTAAAAAAAAACGCTGAAACTCACCGTAGCTTCCTCGTAGCGTTGGGCGATGAGCAAAAATATTCCTATTATGGGATGTTGAAATATGCGATCCATCTCCAGGTTGTATAATAGTATATACGTCCTAATCATGTTGTTTATCGAGTTATTGGTAACGGATTGCTATCCATTGTGTCTAGCTCGAGTCCCGGGACTATTAGCGAGTGATCGGACCGAATTGGAATGAGCACCAGCTTCCGTTTCCGGTTTCCGGTTTGGGCGATCCGCCGATCGGCCACCAGATGGCGCTCTTGAACCGTTGGAGAGTTGAGAGGGGATCAACAGTAGATCGCAAGTCTCCGGGGGAGAAATATGATTGCGATCACAGATTTTTGAAATATTGATCTCAATGACGTGTTACGGCGTCATTGGCAGAAATAGCATGGCGGGGAATGACGAGTTAATGACGAGTTTAACAGATTGCAGAATGGGTACAGTACAGCACAGCTCAATAACACAATTGTTAAGGGGATGCAGACCAGAGAAAGACGTTTGTCTTGTTTACATCAGGGTCCCCCATTTTCAATTCATAGTGACATTTATGACATACACAACTACATGACATTTATGGCATAGGGACATACATGACATACAGGTATATAGTACTGTACTGTTACATTTGTGACATATACAATATGCAAATATACAGTACTGTTATCCATAGATCCTAACATATATATATATACATATGATGGGAGGAGACTGTACATTAGGAGAGGGTGGGTGGGAGGAAAAATACATAGTGGATGAAGCTCTCATCGAACATAAACACAAACGTGTCCTTGTTTACATCCGTGAATAGATTCTTTTGGATGTAAGAGGCCAATGTGGAGCCGAATGTTATACGGACTTCTGTTGGTGCAGATGTTATAGTCCTACCTGAGATCGCGCAGCTGATGTGGAGGCTGCAGGGGCCGAAAATACATGTGAAATAGTAGTTTGCAGGCAGGTTTTTGCAGAGCTATGCTTAGCGCTCAGCATGTGAGACTAGACTGCTTATTTTTTTTTGCAGCGAGCCTCGTAATGGTCTTTGACGGGGACCAACCATGGCGCAAACAGTGGATTGTCGAGCCAGTTCTCGTTAAATTGGCACTTTCCCATATTAACGAGTGCAAATGCTAAACTAAACTAAACATAACGTTAGTGTTAGCGCTTCCGCTTCGCCTTGCTAACGTTAGCTAGACTCCGTTGCTGAAATAGTTCCCGGCCAACATAAGGACCTGTGTTGGTTCCGCCCCATTCCGGTCTGCGTGATGCTACAACACGGTCAATAAAAAGTCCCGACTTTATCTCCCGTTAACCGTTTTTCCCCAGATTTCATAATAAATTAATAAAACATAAGATGACATGGCATTTTATCTTTCCTTTCTATGGCATTTTTAAGACATGAAAGATGGATTTAAGACATTTTAAGACAAACTAAGGCCTTAATTATTGATAAACTAATTTAAGACTTTTTAAGGATCCGCGGACACCCTGATATAGGATAAAAGTTGTTTTCACTGCCGGGCATTAGGCATTGTGAATATAAAAGCTATAGATTTGTATTGTCATGTTAAGACAGATAGATGTGTGGCTTTATTTTAATTGTGCCATACCTTGGCTTTTGCTGAAACACCACATGGTTTGCATGTCAAAATACATGTAATATTAAAGGCCCAAATATACTTCCTGCGTCCGCAGATGCGCGTTGGTACGCGTGATGTAATCTTCGTCAACGCTCGTCTGCACGGACGTCGCATCCGTGTCCGTGTCCAAGCCATATTTTGTAACCTTGCGGATACCTCCGTGGATATGCGTGCCGACTGCGCATGTGCCCAGCTGTCATAACAAGCATGCGACACCGATAGTGCCTGCTGGGAAAGCAACATGGTCCGTGTACGTTTTTCGTTTTACAGAGATCCGTCGCTACCCTCACCTATACAACTCGTCATTACGAGTGTATAAAGATAGCCGGGTCACACTGAACTCGTGGAACAACTCTTGTTGTCGAGGGGTAGCCATTTAAATTTATACTGGGCTGGAGTGTGATTTGATTTGAAATCTTTATTTAGAACATGTAAATACAAACAATATAAAATCAAAACAAATCATTGATCTCTAGAAATGAATGGGTTTCTTCAGATTGCCTTGCTCACTGAACCCTTTCCCACAAACTGAAAAACTACATGGTTTCTCTCCGGTATGAGTTCTCATGTGTACCTTCAGACCTCCTTTCTCACTGAAGCTTTTCCCACAAACTGAACAAATATAGGGGTTCTCTCCAGTATGAGTTCTCTCATGTAACGTCAGATTTCCCTTACTACTGAACCCTTTCCCGCAAACTGAACAACTAAATGGGTGGGTTCTCTCCAGTATGAGTTCTCATGTGTTTCTTCAGACTTCCTTTCTGACAGAACCCTTTCCCACAAATTGAACAACTAAATGGTTTCTCTCCAGTATGAGTTCTCATGTGTCTGTTCAGATCTGTTTTCTGACTGAACCCTTTCCCACAAACTGAACAACTAAGTGGCTTCTCTCCAGTATGAATTAACATGTGTATCTTCAGATGTCCTAGATTACTGAACCCTTTCCCACAAACTGAACAGCTAAACGGTTTCTCTCCAGTATGAGTTCTGATATGTATCTTCAGATATCCCTTTGTAATGACGCCTTTTCCACAAACTGAACAACTAAATGGTTTCTCTCCGGTATGAGTTTTCATGTGTGTCTTCAGATTTCCTTTATCATTGAACTCTTTCCTGCAAACTGAACAGCTAAATGGTTTCTCTCCAGTATGAGTTTGCATGTGTCTGTTCAGATTTCCCTTACTACTGAACCCTTTCCCGCAAACTGAACAACTAAATGGTTTCTCTCCAGTATGAGTTCTCATGTGTTTCTTCAGACCTCCTTTCTGACTGAACCCTTTCCCACAAACTGAACAACTAAATGGTTTCTCTCCAGTATGAGTTCTCATGTGTCTGTTCAGATTTCGTTTATCACTGAACCCTTTCCCACAAACTGAACAACTAAATGGCTTCTCTCCAGTATGAATTAACATGTGTATCTTCAGATCTCCCTTCGTAATGACGCCTTTTCCACAAACTGAACAACTAAATGGTTTCTCTCCAGTATGAGTTCTCATGTGCGTCTTCAGATTTCCTTTAACACTGAAACCTTTCCCACAAACTGAACAGCCAAATGGTTCCTCTCCAGTACGATTTATGCTTCTCTTCAGATCTCCTTTCTTGCTGAAGCCAGGACTACTTCGTATTTTTGGTGTCTTCTTTGGTTTCAGAGTCATCAAATGTGGTCCTCCACTCTCCTTCCATTCATCAGTGTCATCAGGCTCAGTTCCATAACTTTCATCAGTCTCATTTTCAGAACTTTTATCATCACTGTCTTCAGTCTCAGTTAGAGAACAGTCTGAAGAAAGGGGCTGGCCATCTCTAGTTGGTTCTAAGTCACCAGCTGGATCTAAGTTACTGGCTGGTTCTGATACTCCACAGTCCTCTCCATCAGGTTCTGTTTTCATCTGTTCAGTTGAGGTGCTGGGTAAAGAGTAAGCGTCTCGGTTTCTCTTCCTATGGGTTTGAAGAGGCTGGAAGGGCTGAGCGTTCTCTTGACCATCTTCACATTTCATTGGGTGTCCTGTGATGTCGGAGCCACCAGCTTCTTCCAGCCCTTGATGTAGTTCATCTTTAATCTGTAGGAGCTCTGGGTCCTGGATTTGGCTGAGTTGTGAGGACAGAGTAATCTCTCCACTGTTTTCATATTTCACAGGGTGTAAGGTCATCTTGGAGCCATCAGCCTCCTCTAGATCTTGAAATTGTTCCTCTTCTTCCTCTTTAATCTGTAGGGGCTCTGGGTCCTGGGTTTGGTTAAACCATGAGGACTGAGGTTTATCATCATCATGTTCACTCTTCACAGAGACAGGATGGAATGTGAACTTTATGATATCAGCCTCCTGCAGACCTTGAAGCTGCTCTCCCTCCTGACTGCTCCAGAGTTCCTCCTGTTCCTCTTTCATCTGTAGGGGCTCTGACTCCTCTTGGCCCAGACTGGGGCTCCTCTCCTGCTGCTCAGGGGGAACCTCCTCTTTACACACAGGGAGCTGTGGGGGGTCTGGAGGGAGGAATAATAATATGAGTAACAAACATAAAGATGCAGTAGATAACCGTTCAGCATTAAGTGAAACTCTGCAACTGAGAGTAAAAACACAAGTGCTTTCAATCAATTACTGCTTGGCTACAAAATTAGTCTATTTAATACAGTGAGGACATGTCCTCATCACGCAGTCAACCCCAACTTGGAGGTTGATCAGATGTTGTCAGGAGGTGAAAATGTAAACAAACAAAGTGAGACTTGAGGTTCTCCAAACTAAACAAGGGAACTATGGATATCTGAAATACTTATGGATTGTTAGCTTGACCAATTACCCTTTTTTACTTGAGTTGGGGCACGTAGAAACTCCTACACTGTTCACTTGATTTGGTGAATACCCTCAAATTAAAGCTGAAAGTCTGCACTTGAAGCACACCTTGATTTCATTTCAAGTCCATTGTGGTGGTTTTCAGAGCCAGAATTGTGAAAAATGTTGTCAATGTCCAAATATGTATGGACCTGACTGTATAAAGTCAGAATATAAACCCCAGGGGCAAATAGAGTCCACTACCGGGTTTATAAAAGTGCGCCTGATGTACTCAGATTCTTGTGAAGGTTATTGAGAGTAGTATGGGATAAACAGGTTATACCAAAAGCTTGGGTTAGAGCAGAAGGAATGCTAATTCCCAAGGAGAAAGAGTCCTCACTGTTAAGCCAGTTTCGGACTATATCTCTCCTGAATGTAGAAGGTGAGATTTTCTTTACTGTAACCGGCACAGAGGCTAGCAAACGACCTAGAAATGAATTGTTAAATAGACACAGCAGTGCAGAAAGCAGGAATCCCAGGGTTTGCTGGATGTATAGAACACACAAGCATGATATGGCACCAGATTCAATCAGCCAAGATAGAGAAAAGAGATTTACAGGTGGTATTTTTAGACCTGGCAAATGCATTTGATTCGGTACCGCACAGCCTTATTTTGAATTAGAGCTGTGAATCTTCACTGGCCTCACAATTCGATTACGATTCAGCTGTCCACGATTCGATTCGATTCTACAATGCATCTCGATGCAGCTCAATAATATATTACATCCTCAATTTTATAATCTATATTACTGCACATGACTTTTTCATCAATTAATACAAGCAGTCAGATACATTTACTTTTATTTAGAAAGTTCTTAAATCAGAATGTCAAAATAAATGTCTTTACTAGTGTTGCATGATACAAATACTAGAAAGGTATCTCGATACCCAGCTGTTAAAAATGGTTCAATACTCTTTTAATTAGTATCAATACTTTTTGCACTATAGGCTACACTAATAGTTATACACTATAGCAGGGGTCAGCAACGTTTTTGACATGGAGTGCCTGTTTGAAATATAGTTGTAACTAGTGTGCCTCAACAATATTCCATGCATCGTAATTCTTTTTTCTCATAATCAGGTATTTTTAATGATAATTTTAACATTATTACATCATTATTGTTATTGTTATTATTAACAATATTATTATGATGGTTGTATCAACCCTAAATCTGAGTTGGGGGGGGGAATGCAATGCAGACAAACAGCTGCATACAGTGCGACCATTTCACTCACATTTGCCCATTCATTTTTGGACACATCACACACCATCGGTGTGTGTACTGTACGTGTGCTGTCATAGCTCTACCTACAGGCCTAATGGAGAACACCAGGAGAACACCAGGATGTGATTGGAGGGTGAATGTGAGGTATATCGTGTAAATAAGTTGATTGATCGCAAGACTACACTGTAAAAAAAATTATAATAATAAGTTACCAGAACTTAAAAATATTGAGTTCAGTTACTGTGCATTAAGGTTTTCAGTTTTCAATCCATAATAAGTTAACAGAAAAATAAGTACACAACCACATTATTTCAACCTAATAAAACTATGTTTATTGTCATTGTTTTAAGAACACAAGTTGACTTGGTAATACTCACATTTTGAGTAAAAAAAAATGGCTTTTAACATGTGCAATGTTCAATGAAATAGAAAAATAAATAATAAAAATTGTTGATTAATCCCACTGGTCACAATGGTGACTGTAACTGAGGGGTACAATTCCCTGACTGTATTGATAAGTATGGTATCATTAAACCACTACCGCTTTATGTACTTTAATTACTGGCCATACAGTACATGATATATAAATATGATGAACACTTCCCACAATGAATCGGTTCCACACAAAGGTGTAATCAAGTATTTATTGCAGCAAAAGGTACATAATATACTTCTCTATTTTACTTTGGATGCGCTTATAAGGCAAAGGAATGTGCGTAGGCAAATCAATAATGAATGTCCATTCTCTGGTTACGCAGGAGGTAATTATACAACCTGAATCTTAGGGAATTATATCTATGGTACACTAGTAATATATAGCGGTACTGGATACTGGATATAGATACTGGAAGGGTCCCCCCGGTTGTAAGCCAGCAGGGGTAGAGGATCTGTCGGTAGTAGAGAGTCTGGTCAACGATGACTAAGGAGACTCCAAGTACAGGAGACGGTGCAATAGTCTCTTGATCCACAGACGAATACAGCTGTTCTCCGTAGACTGTAGCTCCACAGTGAAGAAAGCTAGCCGGCCTCAGGCTCTCTGAGGCGCAGACTCGACGTGGCTCCTCACAGGGTAAATCCCACACATGTAGGCGTCGGCGATTCTCCGCTCCATAAATCACAGGACCAAAACAAATATAATCCAGCCGCAAAGGGCTATGTAGTCGTCGGGTAGATTAATCCAGTGTACATGTCCACACGGTTCTCGTCTAGGTCTCCTCGGGTGAAAGCGCCATGAAAGCAGCCCAGCCTGGATAAGCACTCTAGCTGGTACGAGGAAGCGTTGGTGATGCTGGTCACTGTAGAACTTTAGCCGCACGATACACTATACACAAATAGACTATTACTGACTTAATAGAAATATGTCGCACTCGACGGTATAGCGCCAAACTCTGACAATTCAGTTATTAATTCGCACGCGGTCTCAATGCTCTATTTGGGGCCAAACAGGCCATACTTCACCGCACGGAGTATCGTGGGTGAGGCTTCAACTTATTGGGTAACTCTACTTCTGTATTCACCTGCGCCATATTTATATGCACGGCGAACAATCTAGTGCCAACCTCATTTCTGTCTCGTATTCCTGGGCAAGGCCGGGCATGTACAGACATGTCTTGACGGTGGCTTTGAACCTGACTCTGGAGGCATGGCCCTGGCGCCTGTGGACCGCTGTCCAATAGGAGAACGAAACATCATGGTCCGTACTAGGCTAAAGGGATATTCCGTGTATATGTACAAGGAATATACAAGGGATATCAAACGATATACAAATACTATGCAATATATATCAATCAATAAATATATATATTCGGTTTAATCTGATCCTTTGTAACAGTGACCGTAATAATGTTTTTGTTATAAGGCTCTGCAAATGTTACTGAATGATGTAGCAATGTATTTCCAGCTAAATTGAAATAATAAACAAATAAAGGGTCTCAATTAAATATGTGGTAGTAAAAATAACCTGTGGGAGGATTTCAACAAGATAAATGCGACAACAGTGCAAAATATTTCACTATAATATTTCAGAGCATATTTCTTCAAAGAAGATTTTTAATTTTTTTTTTTACTGCTGCCCCCTGTGCCTATGCAAATGCCCCCACGTGCCTATTTAGTTCAATGGGACATTTCGTTTTGAACAGTGAACTAACGCGAGCTAGCTAACGTGAGCTAACAGAGGTATCAACATGCACTACTAGACTTGCTGGAGCATTTGTTGATATCAGGAGCTATCAGTAGCTAGCCGGCTAAATACCGTTAGACAATGCCTACTAAAAGTGAATAGTTGACTGGGTAATTTTGTTTAAACAGTAACGATAGCTAGGTAGCTAACGTTAGCTCACGTCGAATGCACTATAGACTCAAGCAGAGCCTCCTCTCAGTCCTCTGTGTTTACAAACTGTACACGGGTGCGGGCGGGGCAAGGGAGGAGGGAGGAGGAGCAGCGGCAGTTTGCAGGTCCTGTGTGTCTGAGACAGACAGCGAGTGAGATCTACGCTTGATCGGTTTCCGCGATCGGCGAATATGACTCATTATCGGAATTAACCGAACGCATATTTATACTGATTATCGGCCGATAACGATCAGTGGCCGATCGATCGGGGCATCCCTAACTATAGGGTACACTACTAGGTATACACTATAGGCTACAGGTATTAGGGCTGACCCCGATTAGTCAAATAGTCGACTAATCTATCGAAAAGGAGCCGTAGTTGACAATACATTTTTTTTTTTTTTTTTTATACCTGCAACAGGGCAGTTTTAAAACCAGAGACAGTGGACAGACTTGTCTTTCTTGCCTGCAACTTAAAGTAATGGCTTTGCTTGTCCAAATGACAATACTGACCAAATTGAGATTTATTTTTCTCTTGTCCATTTATTTTGTTTGCTTTCTAATTTAAAATACATTTTGAAACCGTCTGTACACAGTAGGCTATGTGTGCTAGCAGAACTAGACTCCAGTCACGAGTCACAGTGCACATGTGCGTGCGGTGGTTTGTCCACCAAAAAAGCGCCAAAAGATCGAAAATAAACTAGCAGAGCCAGAACTGTTCAACTCCTCTGGAGCCACAGCCAGCAGAGAAGCCGGTTTACTTTAGCTTTTAAACCAGCTGCAGCCTGAGAACTGGAGTGTGAGGGGATGTAACACTAAAGATGGCGGTAACGACAAAGAATTGCTGCAAAATAAACATACATCTGTTGTTAAAAAAAAAAAGAAAAAAAAATGTTTATACTTATAACAATTCGATAATTATCGATATCGAGAAATAAAATAAAATTATCATATCGTTATCGTGATATGATTTTTTTCCATATCGCCCAGCCCTAGAATCAACTGCAAAACGTGGAATATTGCAGAATTTGGCCTAATCTGGACTGAAATTCCGTTTTTGGGTGGAACGTTTGGTGCAAAGCAAACATGACCGGGGAGGTGGGGACGCTAGAGCGGGTTACACACCACACGCAGCAGTGCTCAAGCGTCTGGCTGCTTTTATGTTAACGTCGTCAAGAAGCTACGAAATTCCGCAATAAGCCCTCAATTCAGAGCAGAACAGTATCCTAATGACTTTTATGCCTCCGGCGATAAGGTGTTTTGCAAATTCGTTCCGTGGACTGGACCCGCAAAAACACGTGGGACACTATTGTGATTAAATAGCTATGTAACAGTACATAGATGGAAATGATAGCTCCTTGCTAAATCTGGTGCACCCATCCATTTGTTTAATGCAAACGATTGTCATTACACACTAGTGTTGTCAAAAATATCGAAGTATCGATACATATCGATACTGAATATTTAAAACGGCTTCGATACTCATTTCCCGAAGTACCGATACTTTCCGCAGTATCGGTACCAGCTGGCGAGTGTTCTACCGCAAGTTGTTGACGCGCTGTTCAGAGCACTCTTGCCCCTCCGGCTGCTCCAGCCCTCCCCCTCACAGAGCAGTCTTCTGTTAGTAAACAAAACATTTTAGCTGAAGAAGATGGTAAATGCAGAGCCTCCGCAACTTGTGCTTGTGGATAGAGCTGCCGCGGTATCGGTATTACCGCGGTATCGCTGTTACATCATGCCCACCGCAGCGTTGGGCTGAATACCGGCATCACCGCTGTTTTTTATTATATTATTATTATTATTACGCTCTCGTTGGGCTTGCGGCTCTGCAGATATACCCTACTTCTCTGTCGAGATTCCAAGCGACCCTATTGGGTACCAGAAAAGTCACATGAAACACTGCAGACCACTGATTGGTCAGAAGAGATACGCGTCACATTCTGGAGCATCTTGCAGTGCTTTTACTTCCTGAATCTCAGCCATGAGCCATTGATCAGAGCTCACAGTCACAACATGGCTAATAGTACGTTAGCTCCCACCGGAGACCGGAGTGGATTACCGACGCCGTCGCTCCTCAGGGAACGAGGCATAATGATTTTACTGCAACGAAATGTTATAATAAAAGCCCTTCGTTCTATACACTTGTCTGATTGAAAACTTTATTAACAGACCGCCGAATGGGTACAACTCGGCACGCTCTGAGCAAAGAAAGGAACTTAGATATTAATTGAGTAACGCTTGCCTTGCTATGGTCCGGTAAATACGAACGTGTAACTATACTAACGTTAATGCCACAAATCGAATGCCTTTGTAATCATAAGTAGTAACGTTATAATAATAGAATAATAATAATAGAAAGGGTCGGGGGGGTAACCGGCGGGCGCGCCGCTACCACCCCTGCTTGCGACACCGAGGGGAGACTTCGAATCCGTGTTTCACTTTTAATAACTAATGCGTGCATGCCGAATCCCAAACAATATTCATGCTGCAAAGTCATCCTCTAAAGATAGACATTTAGACTAGAGGCAGGCTATATGCTATAAAGAGTAGACTACAAAAAAAATGCATTAAAATTTTTTTTTTTTTTTGTGCAATAACCGCGGCGGTAGGAAATATTTTGAAAATGTGTGCGGTAAGGAAAACATCAATACCGCGGCAGCTCTACTTGTGGATAAAGAAAACAGCAGAAGTGCTGTTTGGAGGTACTTCGGGTTTGAAGTAAACAACGAAGGACAAGCTAATGATGCCCCAATGCTATTTGCAAGCGGTGTTAGAGCAGTGCCAACGCGGATCTCCATAAAGAAATGAGAGGTTCGTGACAGCTGCTCTTTCAACGTCACTGTGACTGAAGCATTAAACCATTAACTCTAGTTTAATGCATGATACGTTGTCTACTGATGGCGCATAATATCAACAGCTGATTCGTTGTAACGTTACAGCTAGAGCTGCCGCGATTACCGCATTACCGCGGTATCGCTGTTACATCACGGCCACCGCAGAGTAGGCTGAATACCGCATCACCGCTGTTTTTTATAATAATAATAATGAAGTACCCTCCTCTCGTTGGGCTTGCGGCTCTGCAGATATACCCTACTCCTCCATCGAGGTTCCAAGCGACCCTATTGGCTACCAGAAAAGTCACGTGAAACATTGCAGACCACTGATTGGTCAGAAGAGAGACGCGTCACACGTTGGGAGCGTCCTGCAGTTTTTTACATCCTGAATGTCAGCCATTGATCAGAGCTCATCACAATACGGCTAATAACGTTAGCTTTAACTCCCCGCCGGAGTGGACTACCATCGCTCCTCGGGAGTACTAAACGAGACATAATGATTTTACTGTCTGCAACGAATGTTATAATAAAAGCCCTTCGTTCTATACACTTGTCTGATTGAAAACTTTATTAACAGACCGCAGAATGGGACAACTCAGCACGCTCTGAGCAAAGAAAGGAACTGAGATGGTCCGGTAAATACGCTGATGTTATTGAACGTATAACTATATAATGGTAATGCCACAAAACGAATGCCTTTATTATAAAGTAGTAACTTTATAGTAATAATAATAAGAAAGGGTCGGGGGGGTAACCACCCCTGCCCGCGACACCGAGTGAACGGCGCACGACCAGAGGGTAAACTTCGAATCCGTGTTTCACTTTCAATAACTAATGCGTGCTTGCCGAATCCCAAACAATATTCATGCTGCAAAGTCATCCTCTAAAGATCGACATTTAGACTAGAGGCAGGCTATATGCTATAAAAAGTAGACTACTACTAAAAAAAAAAATGCATTCAAAATTTTTTTTTTGTGCGTGCGGTAATAACCGTGCGGTAGGAAATATTTTGCAAATCCGTGCGGTAAGGAAAACATCAATACCGCGGCAGCTCTAGTTACAGCTTTCAGCTAACGTTAGCTACTGCTAGCAGTTAGCTCCGTTAGCTTAGCTGCCCATTTATAAATACTGCATGGAAACGGAGTAACGTTAACGTTTAAACGTTATGTCGAGGTCATACAATACTACAGTCGACATAAGGTTAACGTTACCCCGTTTCCATCAAGTGTTTAAATAGCAGCAATCTTGTTGAAAATGTAACGTTACTAAAATGCTCCGAGTATAGCCTCTCTCTCTCTCTCTCTCTCTCTCTCTCTCTCTCTCTCTCTCTCTCTCTCTCTCTCTCTAAATAAAAATCGAAACTGTTACTAACTATAATACAAACAGTTCAGTTTGTCAGGTACATGCAACACAGATTACAGTGTTTACATGTCTGCTTGAGAAAATACCATGTTCTGCATTTGCAATAAAAATGATTGAAGTGAGATGAACAGTTATTTTTAAATGTGTGATCTAAAGATAAATAAAGGGTTTTAAAAGTGTTATATTTATCTTCTCTTATAGTACCAGAGAGAAGCTAAATTTGAAGCTAAATTTGTTTAAAAAAAAATTATAATAAGAAAAAAATATATATATATATATTTTTTTTTTATATCGAAATAATATCGAAGTATCGATACTTTTCAAGGTATCGTATCGAAGTCGAAAAAATATTTGCATTCGACTAAGAGGTTGGCAGTCGACTACGGCTCCTTTAGATCGTTTATTCGACTCATCGGGGTCAGCCCTAGTCTACACTATAGGCTACATTACTAGGTATACACTATAGGCTACACTACTAGGTGTACACTATAGGCTACACTACTAGGTCTACACGATAGGCTACACTACTAGGCCTACACTATTAGGCTACACTGCTAGGTCTACACTATAGGCTACACTACTAGGTATACACTATAGGCTACACTACTAGGTCTACACTATAGGCCAGGAGTTGGCAACCGTTTTGACATGAAGTGCCAGTTGGAAATGTTCTTGTTAACTAGTGCGCCATATCAACAATATGCCATCCATATAGGCTACATGCATCGTAACAGCATTTTAAAGAAATCAGGTATTTTTTATGATCATTTTTACATTACATCATTATTATTATTAATTATATTATCATTATGGTTTTATCAACCCTAAATCTGAGTTGGGGGGGGGGGGGAAGCAATGGAGACAAACAGCTACAACCATTTCACTGGCATTTGCTCATTCATTTGTATTTTGAGCGAAAAATAGATGAGGAGAAAGAGGAATCCGGTGAGGGGGAATTGCAAGCTTCATCTAACAAGGCCTCGCAACTTCGCAAGGTTTAACTGAGGCGGCTAACGTTAACATGGCGGCACTCACGTTACCAAGCTAATGTCGAGCAGACATGACGTACAGTAGCTCACGTTACCAAGCTAATGTCGAGCAGACATGACGTACAGTAGCTCGCATTACCAAGCAATCGTGCACAAAGTTCAGCACCACATACAAGGTGGACAGCTCCCCTAGCTCTACACTTACATAGGCACACACACACACACCCCCCCCCCCCCCAATAAAATAAGGTTGTTTCTCAGTTTCTAAAAACACATCAATCCCAGGTAAGTGCATACATGTGCGCATGCATGAACATGCCACATATATGCGTGTTACGTATGCCCTCCAACCTAACAAGGCCACTGGCACTGGCCATGACAACATCCCCTCCAAATTCCTCAGAGACTCAGCAGCCGCCATCGCCCCAGTCATCACACACATAATAAACCTCTCCATAAAACAGGGACACGTCCCCAAGGACTTCAAAATTGCGAGAGTGACCCCTCTGCACAAAAAGGGCAGTAAATTAGACCCATGCAACTACCGCCCTGTTTCTATTCTTACCTCCATCTCGAAAGTCATGGAAAAAATAGTCTACGAACAGATTGAAAAGTACCTAGTAGGGATGCCCCGATCACGTTTTTTGCCACCGATACCGATCACCGATCGTCGTGAGACATATCGGCCGATACCGATCCGATACCGATCGTTTTTGATTAAAAAGAAATTAAAAATTATTTTATATAAAAAGTTTTTTATTTTTATTTTTTTTTAATAAAATATATATATTATATAATTAGACTTGTACTTGTATTATCTGCGAGACATCGCCACCACGCAACAAGTCAAAATGCTCGCTATCTGCAAACAGCTCCACTGTCTGTGTGTACTCTAGTAGCTCCAAAAAGGATTCTCCGGCGCTGCAGCGGGACCCTATTGTATTGGTAACGTTATGCTTTGGTCATTTCACATTCAGCAAGCCCTCAGCTCGAATACGCATTCAATCAATGTTATAAGACATTGATATCAGGAGCTATCTGTAGCTACTGCTAGCCGGCTAGATGACGTTAAGACAACTATTTAGTTCAATCGGACATTTCGTTTTGAACTGTGAAGTAACGTCAGCTAACGCAAGCTAACGCAAGCTAACGGAGATATCAACATGGACTAATAGACATCCTGGGGCATTTGTTGATATCCGGAGCTATCAGTAGCTAGCCGGCTAAATACCGTTAGACAATGCCTACTAAAAGTGAATAGTTGACTGGGTAATTTTGTTTAAACAGTAACGATAGCTAGGTAGCTAACGTTAGCTCAGGTCGAATGCACTATCTAGACTCGGCAGAGGAGGTCCGCCTCCTCTGTGTTTACAAACTCTACACGGGTACGGGCGGGGCTAGGGAGGAGGAGCAGTTTGCAGGTCCTGTGCGTCTGAGACAAGCGAGTGAGATATCCACTTGATCAGTTTCCGCGATCGGCGAATATGACTCATTATCGGAATTCCCCGATCGCATATTTATACTGATTATCGGCCGATAACGATCGGTGGCCGATCGATCGGGGCATCCCTAGTACCTAGCGGAAAAAAATCGAATCTACGAATTCCAATCTGGCTTCAGAACATCCCACTCCACTGACACATGCCTTCTCTATTTGAACGACCACATCAAACAAGAGGTGGACGCAGGCAAATACTGCGGCATGGTCATGCTGGACCTACAAAAAGCCTTCGACACTGTCAATCACTCCATTCTGATAAACTATCAAAATGCTTTTAGCTTGTCAATCAGTGAGATGGATGCAATCCTACCTAGAGGGGAGAGAACAGATGGTGGAGGTAAACGGTACCCTATCCCCCCCCCCTCACAGTGAGCTGTGGTGTTCCACAAGGAAGCATACTAGGACCGCTACTGTTCCTAATTTATGCAAATGACATGTCGTCAGCTTGTGACTGCAACTTGTTCTTGTTCGCAGACGACTCAGCCCTGCTGGTCTCTGACAAGAACAAGTTACAGGTTGAAAAAAACCTCAGCTCGGAACTAGGCAAAATCTGCATATGGCTTGCTGATAACAAACTATCATTACACATGGGCAAAACAGAGTCCATTCTCTTCGGTTCAAATAACAAACTCAGCAAGACCGACGGCTTCTCAGTTACAGTGGGTGACAATATTGTCACAAGGAAAGATGAAATTACCTACCTGGGCTCCATCCTAGAGGCTAATCTTTCCTGTGACAAAATGGCATCCAATGTAATAAAAAAAGTCAACCAACGAACTCGATTCTTGTACCGGATCTCCTCTCTGGTAAACAAGAACACCCTGAGGACTCTGGCAGGAGCACTCATACAAGGGTACTACGACTATGCTTGCACCCCATGGTACCAAAGCACCTCAAAGGCGCTAAAAACACCTCACCCCTGCCCACTTTGACAACCTAGGATGGCTTAGAGTAGACGACAGAGTACAGCAACTTGCAATGGGCCTGGTCTACAAGATACACAACACGACCAAGTAGGGCTGGGCGATATAACGATAACGATAAATATCGCGATATATTTGAATAATCGATATCGAATATCAAAATTAAAAAAAAATCGAAAAATCGTTTTTTTTTATTTATTTTTTTTACCTGCAACAGGGCAGTTTTAAAACCAGAGACAGTGGACAGACTTGTCTTTATTGCCTGCAACTTAAAGTAATGGCTTTGCTTGTCCAAATGACAATACTGACCAAATTGAGATTTATTTTTCTCTTGTCCATTTATTTTGTTTGCTTTCTAATTTAAAATACATTTTGAAACCGTCTGTACACAGTAGGCTATGTGTGCTAGCAGAACTAGACTCAAGTCACGAGTCACAGTGCACATGTGCGGTGGTTTGTCCACCAAAAAAGCGCCAAAAGATCGAAAATAAACTAGCAGAGCCAGAACTGTTCAACTCCTCTGGAGCCACAGCCAGCAGAGAAGCCGGTTTACTTTAGCTTTTAAACCAGCTGCAGCCTGAGAACTGGAGTGTGAGGGGATGTAACACTAAAGATGGCGGTAACGACAAAGAATTGCTGCAAAATAAACATACATCTGTTGTTAAAAAAAAAAAAAAAAAAAAAATGTATACTTATAACAATTCGATAATTATCGATATCGAGAAATAAAATAAAATTATCATATCGTTATCGCGATATGATTTTTTTCCATATCGCCCAGCCCTAGAATCAACTGCAAAACGTGGAATATTGCAGAATTTGGCCTAATCTGGACTGAAATTCCGTTTTTGGGTGGAACGTTTGGTGCAAAGCAAACATGACCGGGGAGGTGGGGACACTAGAGCGGGTTACACACAACACGCAGCAGTGCTCAAGCGTCTGGCTGCTTTTATGTTAACGTCGTCAAGAAGCTACAAAATTCCGCAATAAGCCCTCAATTCAGAGCAGAACAGTATCCTAATGACTTTTATGCCTCCGGCGATAAGGTGTTTTGCAAATTCGTTCCGTGGACTGGACCCGCAAAAACACGTGGGACACTATCGAAGTATCGATACATATCGATACTGAATATTTAAAACGGCTTCGATACTCATTTCCCGAAGTACCGATACTTTCCGCAGTATCGGTACCAGCTGGCGAGTGTTCTACCGCAAGTTGTTGACGCGCTGTTCAGAGCACTCTTGCCCCTCCGGCTGCTCCAGCCCTCCCCCTCACAGAGCAGTCTTCTGTTAGTAAACAAAACATTTTAGCTGAAGAAGATGGTAAATGCAGAGCCTCCGCAACTTGTGCTTGTGGATAAAGAAAACAGCAGAAGTGCTGTTTGGAGGTACTTCGGGTTTGAAGTAAACAACGAAGGACAAGCTAATGATGCCCCAATGCTATTTGCAAGCGGTGTTAGAGCAGTGCCAACGCGGATCTCCATAAAGAAATGAGAGGTTCGTGACAGCTGCTCTTTCAACGTCACTGTGACTGAAGCATTAAACCATTAACTCTAGTTTAATACATGATACGTTGTCTACTGATGGCGCATAATATCAACAGCTGATTCGTTAATCGATATCGAATATCAAAATTTAAAAAAAATCGAAAAATTGTTTTTTTTTTATTTATTTTTTTTACCTGCAACAGGGCAGTTTTAAAACCAGAGACAGTGGACAGACTTGTCTTTCTTGCCTGCAACTTAAAGTAATGGCTTTGCTTGTCCAAATGACAATACTGACCAAATTCAGATTTATTTTTCTCTTGTCCATTTATTTTGTTTGCTTTCTAATTTAAAATACATTTTGAAACAGTCTGTACACAGTAGGCTATGTGTGCTAGCAGAACTAGACTCCAGTCACGAGTCACAGTGCACATGTGCGGTGGTTTGTCCACCAAAAAAGCGCCAAAAGATCGAAAATAAACTAGCAGAGCCAGAACTGTTCAACTCCTCTGGAGCCACAGCCAGCAGAGAAGCCGGTTTACTTTAGCTTTTAAACCAGCTGCAGCCTGAGAACTGGAGTGTGAGGGGATGTAACACTAAAGATGGCGGCAATGACAAAGAATTGCTGCAAAATAAACATACATCTGTTGTTAAAAAAAAGATTTTTTTTTTTTTTATATATACTTATAACAATTCGATAATTAGCGATATCGAGAAATAAAATAAAATTTAAATACTTCCCAAAGGTCAGTGAATACCACGATCACAACACCAGAGGGAGCTCCACAAATCATGTTAAACCCAGATTCGGCTCAAACAAGGGACTAAACACGTTTCGCAATTATGCCACATCAATGTGGAACGCCCTACCCAAAGCTGTAAAGGAATGTGAATCACTACCCACTTTCAAAAGCACTCTCAAAGAACACCTGCGGGAGACTGCAATTCGAAACTGGCCCATGTAAATGTCCTAACCCAACCCCCTCCAATGTACAGTAAATGACCAAGCATGGTTGTCAATATTCCAATGTACAGTTTTGCTTGTACAGTTGTACAGTGTTCCTAGTTTTCAATCAATCAATCAAAACTCTATATATATGCGTAGAGCCCTGCATATGCACATTCAAGTTCAAGTTCACATGCAAACCCATGTGTAGGAAAATAAACAGCTGTCAGTGTGATCACTGGCCCTGTTTTGCTTCGCTGAGCTCCGTTATCTGGGGGCTGTAGTTGGTCCCTTTAAGTTGCACACATGCTTCAGAGTGGTCGTTGTCAATCGACTCCGGGAGGGGCTGAGCACGTACTGTATGTGCGAGAAGATCTGCTCACATAGGTCTTATATAACAAGAGGTGCAAATCCAGAGCCTGCAGAATAATGAAAGACCCTCACCACCCCAACAACAGCCTGTTCAAGCTGCTGCGGTCAGGCAAACGCCTGCAAACACCAGCAACTAGGACAGAGAGACTTCGGCTCAGCTTCTTCCCCCAGGCCATCAAGAGTCTTGAACACTGAACTCTCCACACACAAGCACACATGAGCACACACACACACTGTATATGCTCACACTAGCAGTGACTTTAGCATGAACACACACAGACACATGCTGCACACGCTCACACTCATGGTCACTTTACACAATGAAAGGTCACTTTAAAAACAAGAACAGGAGTGGTTCTTGTATAGTAAACAGATGGATATAGCAAGCTAGCATAAGGACACATAGTATAACTGTAGATTGTATAGTAGGCCTGTTGCAATAAGCAATAAATCAATTTATCGCGCAATAATGAAAATGAATGCAATGATTTTGATGGGCGCAATTAATTGCTATTTGCGTGTTTGTTTTAATGAGGCAAGAACCAGTACCTCTCCGTGTGGGGAGGCGGGCCGCTGGCGTTACTACAGAGTACAGCACGGGAGCTCCTGTGAGCACCAGGCGTATGTTGGGCAGTAGCAACGCTACATAGCTTAACTACATTTCTCAGTAGCGTGATGGTAGCGTCGCTCCTTTTGAACCAAGTAGCGTTCTTTGTAGTGTAGCTATTTTTAGACCCAAGTAGTGATGTAGCGTGAACAAACGCTATACGCTACTGCCCGGAGAAACTGGACTGCTAAATAAAGATTAAAGATCTAGTGTTGATGCTATGACGCTTCCTCCTCATCATTGATTGCCTGTAGTAGCTGCATCTAACGTTGGTAGCTAACGTTAAAACTAACCTAAAGTTAGTTGTTCACCAACAATCTCAACATTTGTTTTATCATTAGCTCAAAAACACAGAACCGGACGACACAAGTTGTCCGCTCATAGGTTCTGCTAGGATAATAACAACAATACTTACGGTCGGTGGGTTTCAAAATAAAAGGGCAAAGTCTAAAACACCGCAAAAGACGTTTATTTTGTACAGCGTTTTCCTCCACGAGTACTCAAGTACATCATGTGATCAATCGATCTGTTTTTTTTTGCCCATCCCTAGTTTATCCTGTGCTGAAAAGTCTCCATTCCAATAGAGATAGTATATATTTGTGTTTATTTGATTATTGTTGAGCTATATTTTAATCGAGAGTAACTGGTAGTGTAGCTTACTACATTTTCCAAGTAGCTTGCCCATCACATAATCCGCGAGCCACAGTAAACAAACGCGAGCCACAGTTAGGGTGACCAGGCGTCCCGCTTTTGGTTGTATACTGCACAGCCATTTTACCTAATGTCCCACATCCCGCATATTGAGAGGATGTCCCTCTTTTCGAAGCAAAAAATAAAAACATGGGTCTAAAAGCCCCTTCCTACAGTAAACGTAGCAACCCGCCTCTTGTCCACACACATTGCTCTGCTCGTTTTATCATTGCTCTCACGGAGATAAAACTGGGAACGAGGTTACTCTGCTTCTGACGCTACCTCATATCTGATTGGTTAGGTAGTAATTTAGGATATTTAAAATGTCTTCCAATGTTAAATAAAGGTTTATTGCACTTTGAAACGGTTTCCTTGCATTATTGTGCTATTATCATTATATTAGTAAAAAAAAAAAAGTTGATTGAAAACTTTTGGGAAATACATTTCTCAAAAAAATTATTTCTCTCAAAACCGCAATAATATCACTTATCGCAATAATTTCTGGGACAATTAATCGCCCAGCAAAATGTGTTATCGTGACAGGCCTATTGTATAGTATAGCATTGTATAGTAGTGTACACAAGACCCAGTGCCTCATCCGTAGCTAACAGTGTTATGCTAACAGTGACATGCTAGGACCTTAGCATGTCTTACCATGCTTTTTGTAAACTTCATGTACATATACCCGTTATGTCTTATTCTTACTACTTGTATTATTGCACAAATGTCTATTCTCATCCTATTGGATTCTTATTATTGTATTACTGCATTATTGTATTATTGCTAGGGATGTCCCGATCCGATCACGTGATTTTCCGAAGATCGGGATCGGCAAAAAAATATTTAAAATAAATCTGCCATTTTAATTTTTTTACTTTCTTTTTTTTATTCAACAAACATGACCATGTTCACGTCTTAAACTCATACCGAGGCCTTAGTTTTGGTTTTAAATTGCATATCATCATTCATTTATTTATTGTCACACAGAGCAGAAGAATTTTGCCAAAACAAACCAATATGTAAATGTAAATGTAAATAGTATCCAGCTGCAGAACGGCAGACCAGCCACACTCTCAGACCCAAATATATATATATATATATATTTTTTTTATCCCAATTTCTCACATTACATTCACCCTGAATGTTGACGTTATCCAGGTGAAAATTTAACTTCATAAATCATTTGATGTATAATTAAATCAAAGGAAATGCGTTTGGGTCTGAGAGTGTGGCTGGTCTGCTGTTCTGCAGCTGGATACTATTGGTTTGCTTTGGCAAAATTCTTCTGCTCTGTGTGACAATAAATAAATGAATGATGATATGCAATTTAAAACCAAAACTAATGCCTCAGTATGAGTTTAAGACGTGAACATGGTCATGTTTGTTGAATTTAAAAAAAAAAGTATATAAAAAAAATAAAAATAAAATTGATCGGATCGGGAAATATCGGTATCGGTAGATACTCAAAATCACATGATCGGGATCGGATCGGGAGCAAATAGTAAAGTATTAGTATAGTAATAATAGAGTATATACATTTGAGGGGGAATAAACTGTTAATACTCTATTATTACTATATATACTCTACTATTTTTGTATCACAAACAGTGCTGTATATGTACAGTTTATTCCCCCTCAAATGTATATACTCTATTATTACTATATGCGAGAGAGCCCCCCCAACAGTGCTGTATATTTGTAGACCTCTTCCAATGTACAGTTTATATGTCTGAGGAGAAGACTGGTACTCATCATCTTTGTCTCCACAAAGTAGGCTACTGGGGGGTCTACTGTATGTGAGACATATTTCCTTTAGAGTGAAAGAAAAGGGTTACCCTGTGAGACCCACGGTTGCAAAATTACAAAATCACTTTTAGCCATTTAAAAAAAGAATGTTTATTTAAAATGTTAAAGGGGAACTATTTTACTATTTCTTTCACTATTTGGGCACGTTTACACAATTCCTGTGAGTCTATGGAACACCTAGGTTTTTTTCAAAAAAAATAAATGCATTGTTTTGTATTTCTAATCAAGTACTCAAAAACCGCATTTTTCTACCTCAAGATCTTAAGCCGTTTTGAGGCTGGGCTCCAACCACTGTGTGGCCTGGTGCCAACTGCCACATTATTATGCAGCTGAGAAATCTCTGACATCACAGATATGCACATTTTCAGATGACTCAGTTCAGTGAGGGTGAATATTGTGAGAGGAGAATTGGAAGAATGCGCCAATATGAGAATTAGAGACATAGATCCTATTAATATAAGTCCACATAGCTCAGAAACAATGGTAAACACTGAAAAAGGCCATTTATAAGATAGTTCCCCTTTAAGCACATGTATAGTCAATTGGTCCTGTTGTTCAGCCTCACAATGCTATTTGATAGTAAATGTGTTTATATGTCCAGGCTTGGGCGGTATCATTTTTTCCATACAGTCATACCTTGAGGGGGGGGGGGTGGCAACCCGTGTTACCAAGTAAACAAATCACGGAGATGGCCAGTTCGCCCGCAGCATCCTAGTGCTAACGTTAGCTCTCAGAATGGTAGCAGTTCGCCCGCAGCATCCTAGTGCTAACGTTAGCTCTAGAGCTGCCGCGATTACCGCAGTATCGCTGTTACATCACCGCCACCGCAGAGTAGGCTGAATACTGCATCACCGCTGTTTTTTATAATAATAATAATAAAGTACCCTCCTCTCGTTGGGCTTGCGGCTCTGCAGATATACCCTACTCCTCTATCGAGGTTCCAAGCGACCCTATTGGGTACCAGAAAAGTCACGTGAAACATTGCAGACCACTGATTGGTCAGAAGAGAGACGCGTCACACGTTGGAGCGTCCTGCAGTTTTTTACGTCCTGAATGTCAGCCATTGATCAGAGCTCATCACAATACGGCTAATAACGTTAGCTTTAGCTCCCCGCCGGAGTGGACTACCATCGCTCCTCAGGAGTACTAAACGAGACATAATGATTTTACTGTCTGCAACGAATGTTATAATAAAAGCCCTTCGTTCTATACACTTGTCTGATTGAAAACTTTATTAACAGACCGCAGAATGGGACAACTCAGCACGCTCTGAGCAAAGAAAGGAACCGAGATATGCTTGCCTTGCTATGGTCCGGTAAATACGCTGATGTTATTGAACGTATAACTATATAATGTTAATGCCACAAAACGAATGCCTTTATTATAAAGTAGTAACTTTATAGTAATAATAATAAGAAAGGGTCGGGGGGGTAACCACCCCTGCCCGCGACACCGAGTGAACGGCGCACGACCAGAGGGGAAACTTCGAATCCGTGTTTCACTGTCAATAACTAATGCGTGCTTGCCGAATCCCAAACAATATTCATGCTGCAAAGTCATCCTCTAAAGATAGACATTTAGACTAGAGGCAGGCTATATGCTATAAAGAGTAGACTACTACTAAAAAAAATAAATGCATTCAAACTTTTTTTTAAATTTTTTGTAATAACCGCAGCGGTAGGAAATATTTTGCAAATTTGTGCGGTAAGGAAAACATCAATACCGCAGCAGCTCTAGTTAGCTCTCAGAATGGTAGCAGTTCGCCCGCAGCATCTAGTGCTAACGTTAGCTCTCAGAATGGTAGCAGTTCGCCCGCAGCATCCTAGTGCTAACGTTAGCTCTCAGAATGGTAGCAGTTCGCCCGCAGCGTCCTAGTGCTAACGTTAGCTCTCAGAATGGTAGCAGTTCGCCCGCAGCATCCTAGTGCTAACGTTAGCTCTCAGAATGGTAGCAGTTCGCCCGCAGCATCCTAGTGCTAACGTTAAGCTCTCAGAATGGTAGCAGTTCTCCCGCAGCATCCTAGTGCTAACGTTAGCTCTCAGAATGGTAGCAGTTCGCCCCGCAGCATCCTAGTGCTAACGTTAGTTCTCAGAATGGTAGCAGTTCGCCCGCAGCATCCTAGTGCTAACGTTAGCTCTCAGAATGGTAGCTGTTACAAAGGATCAGATTAAACCGAATATATATATTTATTGATTGATATATATTGCATAATATTTGTATATCGTTTGATATCCCTTGTATATTCCTTGTACATATACACGGAATATCCCTTTAGCCTAGTACAGACCATAATATTTCATTCTCCTATTGGACAGCGGTCCACAGGCGCCAAGGCCATGCCTCCAAAGTCAGGTTCAAAGTCACCGCCGGGGACATGCCTGGACATGAACGGTACTGCGCAAGGATATGAGACAGGAATAAAGCTGGTACTAGTTTATCCATCTAAGCGTATAAATACGGCGCAGGTGAATACAGAAGCACTTAGAGACTTAGTAACTAAAGTTGAAGCCTCACCCACGATACGACGTGCGGTGAAGTATGGCCTGTTTGGCCCCAAATAGAGCATTGAGACCGCGTGCGAATTAATAACTGAATTGTCACAGTTTAACGCTGTACCGTCGAGTGCGACCTATTCTATTAAGTCAGTAATAGTCTATTTGTGTATAGTGTATCGTGCGGCTAAAGTTCTACAGTGACCAGCATCACCAACGTTTTCCTCGTATCAGCTAGAGTGCTTATCCAGGCTGGGCTGCTTATCCTGGCGCTTTCACCCGAGGAGCCCTAGACGAGGACCGCGTGGACATGTACACTGGATTATCTACCCGACGACTCCATAGCCCTTTTCGGCTGGATTATATTTGCTTTTGGTCCTGTAATTAATGGAGCGGAGAATCGCAGACACCCACAAGTGTGTGGGATTTACCCTGTGAGGAGCCACGTCGAGTCTGCCCCTCAGAAGCCTGAGGTAGGCTAGCTTTCTTCCATGTGGAGCTACATGCTACGGAGAACAGCTGTATTCGTCTGTGGATCAAGATCTTATTGCACCGTCTCCTGTACTCGGAGTCTCCTTATCATCGTTGACCCAGACTCTACTACCGACAGATCCTCTACCCTTGCTGGCTTACAACCGGGGGGACCCTTCCAGTATCTCCCGCTATATTACTAGTAGGGATGCCCCGATAATGAGTATAAATATGCGATCGGGGAATTCCAATAATTAGTCATATTCGCCGATCGCGGAAACTGATCAAGTGGATATCTCACTCGCTTGTCTCAGACGCACAGGACCTGCAAACTGCTCCTCCTCCCTAGCCCCGCCCGTACCCGTGTAGAGTTTGTAAACACAGAGGAGGCGGACCTGGCCGTAGCTGGAGGCTACTAGAGTACACACAGACAGTGGAGCTTGTTGCGTGGTGGCGATGTCTCGCAGATAATACAAGTACAAGTCTAATTATATAATATATATATTTTATAAAAAAAAAAAAAAATTATATAAAATAATTTTTTATTTCTTTTTAATCAAAAACGATCGGTATCGGATCGGTATCGGCCGATATGGCTCACGACGATCGGTGATCGGTATCGGTGGCAAAAAACGTGATCGGGGCATCCCTAATTACTAGTGTACCATAGATATAATTCCCTAAGATTCAGGTTGTATGATTACCTCCTGCGTAATATGAGAATGGACATTCGTTATTGATTTGCCTACGCACATTCCTTTGCCTTATAAGCGCATTCAAAGTGAAGTAAAGTAAAGTATATTATGTACCTTTTGCTGCAATAAATACTTAAATACAGCTTTGTTTGGAACCGATTCATTGTGGGGAAGTGTTCATCATTAGATACCTGTGTACTGTATGGCCAGTAGGAATGTACATAAAGACGGTAGTGGTTTAATGATACCATACTTCAATACAGTCAGGGAATTGTACCCCTCAGTTACAGTAGCAGTTCGCCCGCAGCATCCTACACACAACAACAACACACACTCTCGTTACCACAACGCTTTACGGTATTTTCACAGCACTGTCGCAACATTACCGTAAAGCGTGAACACCGTTGTGATCATACACAACAGTTAGCTCTCAGAATAGCCAGTTAGCCACTGAAGCGGGGTTTCCCCTCCTCCTGTGTGTAGACAACCAGCTCTGCGTGGCTCGCTCCACTAGTGAGGACTGGTCTCGCCCTCTGCTGGCGCGTGTGTGCACTACAACAAAACTCTGTTTTGACGGTATTGATTTTCAATACCGTCGGGATTTCTAAATACCCTGGTATACCGTAATACCGTCATACCGCCCAAGCCCTCTGGCCTCTGAAGTTGCTAATGTCTTTTTAATTTGGGCCTCACAGGGTTAACCTCTTAAGCCCGAGATATACAGTAAAAGTGTATATTTTCAGCATTACGTTTGTTTACCAATTATTTTAACTGTTATTAGTGAAATATAAGATTATAGAAATCTCAGGGCATTGAGTCGGAAACCGGCGCATATTGACAGGAGGAAGTGGCACAAGTGAGTGTAGTCTTTTGAAGGAAGAGACTCAGGGCTTTCAAATTCAAAAACTACCCTACCCTGCTCACACCAGCCCCTGTCAATCATCTGACTTCTGGATTTACTTTTTTATTTCTCTTATTTTTTGGGATTATCTCCCACAAACCTGAACGTTATTGCCATAAAACAGAATGCAGTTAGTTTCTCTACCTTTTTGTGAACGTCTTGCAAAAAACGGTGTTGCAATATGATGAAAATGGTGGAGAAATTTACATTATAAAAAAGATGGCAGAATTCAGTACTGTATCTACAAAACCTTCTGTTTAATCATCTTCCCTTTATTCAATTGCTTAGATTTTTCAGGTCTGGTCAATTTTAGCATTCACAGTCAAAGATAAAGAAAAAATTAAATAGAATTGATATTCTCCTTTGGTTCATTACAATTTACTCAAGCCTAGTAACAGACACACTTGTGGACTTCAGGAGGTCGGGGGTCAAGGACTACAGCCCCCTCAGCATCGACGGGGCACCAGTTGAGAGAGTGAACAGTTTCAAGTACCTCGGAGCCCACATATCCGAGGACTTGACATGGACCACACACATTGACAGTGTTGTGAAGAAGGCACGACAACGCCTCTACTTCCTCAGGCGCCTAAGGAAGTTCCAAGTCAGTCAGAAGATCCTTAGGAACTTCTACTCATGTACAATAGAGAGCATCCTGACCGGCAACATCACCTCCTGGTTTGGGAATAGCACTGCAAAAGACCGTAGCAGACTACAAAGAGTGACACGTTCAGCCGAACGCACAATTAGAGGGGGGCTTCCCACCCTCCAGAACATTTACAACAAGCGGTGCAAGGGGAAGGCTAAGAGAATTATTAAGGACTCGAGCCACCCGAACAACTGCCTCTTTGAACTGCTGCCGTCAGGCAAGCGATACCGGAGTCTTATGGCGAGCACAGAAAGACTCAGAAGGAGCTTCTATCCCCAGGCCATCAGGCTGCTAAACGAACAATAATCGCTAAACGAACAATAATCACTATGCAACAACCATCAAATGCACACAGCACACACACCCACACGCACACACTCACTCAAACAAACAACACACTGCAGCACCCACTCTCCACACTTTAGATCACACAAACACACTTACACTTTATATTTATTGATAAAGGATTTGCACTACAACTCGTACACCTACTGTGAATTGTACCTAAACTGCACCTCGTCCATTTATGCCTTGCACTATATAGTATTGTATATTAGTACACTGCACAGTATTGTATATTGTATGGTAACTACGTCTACGAACATTGTACATATGTCTAAACTGAACACTGTGACCTCTTTTTTTACTTCTAATTTTTACTATTTTTACTATGTTTTTATTTCATACTTATCTTGTCATGCACAGTCTCTGGAGCGCAACAGTAAGAAGCATTTTGTACAAAAGTATTCTGTACTTCTGTATGACAACTATTAAAGAAACTTGAAACTTGAAACTTGAACTATTTCTGACACTGATCCATATATGTCCCTAGATTCAGATACCAAGAACATGCAAATGGACCATTTAAAAAAAATGTAAATGTTTATTCTACGTCCTTATGGAATGAGTGACATAAAAAAGAAAAAAGTAAAAAAAAAAAAAATTATGGATGGAAGAGCCGCAAAAGACGGGCAAAGAGCTGCATGCGGCTCGCGAGCCGCGGGTTGGCCACCCCTGCACTATAGGCTACACTACTAGGTCTAAACTATAGGCTACACTACTAGGTATACACTAGTAAAATCTTTCATTCATTCAATCACTATTGATTGAAAATCTTTATTTATCCCAGAGGGGAGATTCAGGTGTCCATCACAGCATCAACAGCCATTTAAAAAAAGTTAATACATAACATACAATTATTTAGTACGTGTTAAAAACAAAGATGGACAAATACGTAGGGCTAAGAAAGAGCTAAAAAGAAGAGCTAAAATAGAGCTAAAAGTGGCGAATAAAAAAAAGAGTCTAATCATGATGTTAATTCGTTACAGTCCACAACCCAGCTCCTCCAGTCCACGGCAGTTAGCCCGTCCTGGCCCTGCCTGGTTGTGGAGCCTGATTGCCACCGGCACAAAGGACTGCCCGAAGCGCTTTGTTGTATGTCAGGGGGGGATAAGTCTGTGGCTAAACGTGGACCGCGTTGCGGTCAGCTCATCATGGAGGGGGTGGCAGGGGTTCTCACAGCTTCCTCCTCATCCTCCCCTCTGCGACCACCTCCAGACTGTCCAGGGCCACTCCAGTCCCACCACTATAGTGTAGACCTAGTAGTGTAGCCTATAGTGTATGTAGTAGTGTAGCCTATAGTGTAGGGCTGGGCGATATGGCCAAAAACGTTATCGCAGTAAAATTATAAAATTATTTTCATATAACTAGATATCGATAATTATTGTTGATATAATTTCTGTCAAGTTTAATTAACTTCTTATGCCCGGCGCCGATGGACGGGCTATTAATAGACTTGTTTTGCTGCTGCGAATGTCTCGAGTTGATGTCGTCATCAGTCCGCGCACGTTCTACCCCAGTGCATAGATTATTATATTCCACCAGGGGGCAACCTACCGCCACTGGATCATATGCATTATAAGAATGGAACACAGTTAGCCAGAGCAAGCGGTGTATCCCACGACAATGTACTAAAATCACCCTAAAATACTCTGTTCCGCCCCAATACATTGCAACGACGTCCACCGCATACCCCACACTACTTTAACCGTGGCCTCAGAATTCACGCCACACACCCACTCGGCACGTAGACAACAAGATGGCGCCGCTATGGCCGGTCGCCTGTCTGTACGCTCCGTCGAGATTGTGCTTACTTTTGTTAATATTTATAGTTTTAAGAGTTTTGTCTGTACCAACAGTAGGTGCATTTAATGTGTATGACCGTCAGTCACTTATAGACATCGGATTACGGGAAACTTACCGATTGGATTACTCCCTGGATCAGCTTTCCGAACCGCAGCAATGGCCTGTGGAGATTCTCAGAACAATGGGACCAGATCCTGACCCCAGGAACAAAGGAACCACCAGACGGCGTGGGAAGAGAGCTGGGATCCGTAACAGGCTGAGATCCAGACGACACCAAACGCCACTACCCAGTATATTGCTAGCCAATGTACAATCAATTGACAATAAACTGGACGACATCCGAGCAAGGATTCAATACCAAAGAGACGTTAGAGACTGTAACGTTCTCTGCTTCACCGAGACGTGGTTGACGCCGGACGTCCCAGACCACGCCATACAACCGGCCGACCACTTCTTCATCCACCGCAAGGACAGATCAGCAGAGTCCGGCAAACAACGTGGAGGAGGTATTGCCTTCATGTTTAACAACAATTGGAGCGATCCAGCTAACGTGAAGGAATTATCGAACCACTGCTGCCCAGACCTGGAATATATAACCATCAAGTGTCGTCCTTTCTTCCTCCCGAGGGAGTTAACGGCGATCGTCCTGGTCGGAGTGTATATTCCACCGCAAGCCAGCAATAATGTCGCGCTCTCCAGACTCCACAACGAGGTAAATAGAATCCAAGCTGCGAACGTTAACGCCGCCATTATAGTGGTGGGTGATTTCAATAGCGCCAATCTGAGAAAGGTCTTACCTGACTTCTATCAGCATGTGACTTGTAACACCAGAGGCGGTAACATCCTAGATCACTGTTACACGCAATTCAAGGGTGGATACAAGGCTCATTCTGCTAGTGGCTTTGGTAAGTCTGATCACGCGGCCATATTGCTTTCTCCAAAGTACAAACAGAGAATCAAAAGCACTCCTGTAGTCTCGCGAGAGGTGCAGAAATGGGATTTGACGTCAGAGGAGACGCTCCAGGCTGCGTTTGACTGCACAGACTGGAGCGTGTTCCGCGACACAGATAACATTCATGTCTACACGGAGACAGTGCTGGACTATGTTCGTACTTTGGTGGAAGAAACAATCCCCACTACCACAATGAGAGTTTACCCAAATCAAAAACCCTGGGTAGACAAATCTGTCCGTGAAGCTCTGAGAGCGCGCACCAAAGCATACAACGACGGCCTAGTGGCAGGCAACATGAATGACCACAAGGTGGCGCGATACAACGTAAGGAGGACAGTGACAGAGGCCAAACGGCGCTACAAGGATAAAATTGAACTCCAGTTTGAACAGGCTGACTCTAGAGCTATGTGGCAGGGGCTCAAAACGATGACAGACTACAAAGGCGCCTCCCTCAAACTGAACAGTGACATCTCCTTAGCAAATGACCTCAATACCTTCTATGCGAGGTTTGATGCTGGTAATAACAACACCAGCCCACAAGCCACGGCAATGGGGGGGGGGGGGTCTGCTGCTGATGGAGACTCAGTGTTCAGGGTAACAGAGCATGAGGTGAGGCGGACCTTTAAAAAAGTGAATATCACGAAGGCAGCAGGTCCGGACGGCATCCCCGGCCGCGTCCTAAAAGTCTGTGCCGACCAACTGGCCCCGGTATTCACTGACATATTTAACCTGTCCTTAGAACAGGCTGTCATCCCCACCTGCCTGAAGAAGTCCACTATTATCCCTGTACCCAAAAAATCCAAGCCTGCTTGCCTCAACGACTACCGCCCTGTAGCTCTCACCTCCATAGCCATGAAGTGCTTTGAGAAGCTAGTAAAGGGCTACATCTGCTCCTCCCTCCCCATTAACATGGACCCCCTGCAATTTGCATACCGCCCCAACAGGTCCACGGAGGACGCCATAGCCCATGTGCTGCACACAGCAGCATCACACCTGGACAAGAGGCAGGGGAACTATGTGAGAATGCTATTCATCGACTACAGCTCGGCATTCAATACCATAGTCCCCTTCATACTCATAGCCAAGCTCAGGGACCTGGGCTTGAACTATGACCTCTGCCAGTGGGTCTTGGACTTCCTGACGGGCAGACCCAAGGTGGTGAGAGCAGGCAACTGCACCTCCTCATCCATCACCCTCAACATAGGGGCCCCCCAGGGCTGTGTTCCGAGTCCCCTCCTCTACTCCCTGTACACACACGACTGTGTGGCTCAGCGGAGTAGCAATACAATCATCAAATTTGCTGACGACACAGTGGTGGTGGGCCTGATCTCTGCCAACGACGAGAGGGCCTACCTGGAAGAGGTCAAGGTCCTGGCGGGATGGTGCCAGGAAAACAGCCTCTCCCTGAACGTCAGCAAAACAAAGGAGATGATTGTGGACTTCAGGAGGTCGGGGGTCAAGGACTACAGCCCCCTCAGCATCGACGGGACACCGGTTGAGAGAGTCAACAGCTTTAAGTACCTCGGAGCCCACATATCCGAGGACTTGACATGGACCACACACATTGACAGTGTTGTGAAGAAGGCACGACAACGCCTCTACTTCCTCAGGCGCCTAAGGAAGTTCCAAGTCAGTCAGAAGATCCTTAAGAACTTCTACTCATGTACAATAGAGAGCATCCTGACTGGCAACATCACCTCCTGGTTTGGGAATAGCACTGCACAAGACCGAAGCAGACTACAAAGAGTGACACGTTCAGCCGAACGCACAATTGGAGGGGGGCTCCCCACCCTCCAGAACATTTACAACAAGCGTTGCAGGGGCAAGGCTAAGAGAATCATTAAGGACTCCAGTCACCCGAACAACTGCCTCTTTGAACTGCTGCGGTCAGGCAAGCGATACCGGAGTCTCAAGGCGAGCACAGAAAGACTCAGAAGAAGCTTCTATCCCCAGGCCATCAGGCTGCTAAACGAACAATGAACACTACACAACAACAACCATCAAACGCACATAGCACACACATCCACACGCACACACTCACTTTAAACAAACACACTGTAGCACCCACTCCACACACTTTATAGCACACTCACTTTAAACAAACACACTGTAGCACCCACTCCCCACACTTTATATTTATTGATGAAGGATTGCACTACAACTCGTACACCTTACTGTAAATTGTACCTAAATTGTACCTCATCCCATTTCTGCTTTGCACTATATAGTACTGTACATTAGTACACTGCATAGTATTGTATATTATATGGTAACTCAGTTACGTCTATTCTGCATCGAACATTGTACATATGTCTATACTGAACACTGTGACCTCATTTTCTACTTCTAAATTACATGCTATACTATGTTATTTGATACTATCTTGTAGAAGCATTTTGTATGAAAGTATTCTGTACTTCTGTATGACAACTATTAAAGAAACTTGAAAACTTGACTATAAAATAGCGGCGTGCAAGCTAATTATCCTAGCCAGCCTTGTTTCCAATGTACTAACTATCACCCTAAAATACTCTGTTCCGCCCCAATACATTGCAACGACGTCCACCGCATACCCCACACTACTCTAACCGTGGCCTCAGAATTCACGCCACACACCCACTCGGCACGTAAACAATAAAATAGCGGCGTGCAAGCTAATGATCCTAGCCAGCCTTGTTTACTATCCAGACTCCCAGAGGTGCACCGCGGGTCTCCTTCACTGTCGCCATCTCCTTCACTCAGGGAGCGAAATTAACTTTTTGACTCACCGGCCAGTGGCGGGTAGATGGGAAGAGTCTACCCGCCAAGCATATTTCTTACCTGCCAAAATTGTTTTGATTAAAAAAATATATATATATATTTTATATAAATAAAAAAAAAATTAAATAAAATATATATTATATAATCATACTTGTAGTTGTATTATCTGCGAGACATCGCCACCACGCAATAAGTCAAAATGCTTGCTATCTGCAAACAGCTCCACTGTCTGTGTGTATACTTGAGTAGCCTCCAGCTCCAGCAAGGATTCTCCGGCCCTGCAGCTAGACCCTATATTCAGCTAGACCCTACATTCAGCATGCAAGGATTCTCCGGCGATGCAGCTGGACCTATTTATAACGTTACCGTTCTTTTGTCAAATCACATTCAACATGCCCTCAGCTAGAATACGCATTCAATCAATGTTATAAGACATTGATATCAGGAGCTATCTGTAGCTACTGCTAGCCCGGTAGATAACGTTAAGACAATTTAGTTTACTGGGACAGATGGATCAACGTGAGCTAGCTAAGCTAGCTAACGAGGGACTGGAGGTATTATGCACTCGAGTAGACTATTGCTGGAGCATTTGTTGATATCAGCAGCTATCAGTAGCTAGCCAGCTAGATACCGTTAGACAATGCCTCGTCATGTATTAAACTAAAAGTGAATAGTTGACTGGGTCATTGTTTAAACAGTAACGTTAGCTCTTGGCGGGCGGCAGGCTTTAGTTTCGGTCCCTGCCTTCACTGATTGGTTGTTAGTGTGCGTGTGCTCATATCCAAGCTTGGAAAATCGATATATCGAAACTTTGCGACCACGTTTCATGTTTATTTCGAGGAAATAATTTATCGCGATAGTTATCGTTATCGTTTTATCGCCCAGCCCTACTATAGTGTATACCAAGTAGCAGGGAACAAAATAAACTTTTTGACTTACCAGCCATTTGGCTGGTAGATTTTAAAAACTACCAGCCAGGCAGATTTTTTACCAGCCAAAAATTTTAAATAGCTTTTTAGTATATCGCCATGTGTTATTATTACTATATAATACTCTCATATGCTATTTTCAATTAATATCATAAACAACATAAGGAATATTAGCATAATTTTGAGTGGACTGAAGGAATGAGTCAGCGTTAATAGTTTTAAATGCAAATAATTTATTGAAACATAGAAGTGGGGTCGGGGACACACACACTGTTTCAACTCACCACCCCCGCATCATATTGTAGTCTAGTCTGTCTTCAAACTTCCACTCCTCTCGAAACCTTTTTATATTTGAATATCAACATTATCTGTGCATCCTCAGTAATCCTCAGTTTACTACAATATACTCCTGTCCTGAGTCCTGACTAGTGACTTCATCGTCTTTCCAAACGCACGCACACACACAGAAAAAGGGAGAGTGCCCCCCCCCCCCCCCCCCCCATTTCCCTTTCCCCAGTCCACACTGTCTGCTGTTCTCTATGGCTCTGCCGCTGATCAGGATTAGCTTGTTAGCTTACGCTAACATAACGTTAATTTCGGGCGATGTGGGCATAAAGGAATGGACGACGATGCAATGCATGTTAGATGCATTTGACCCGTTGTGAGAAGAAGAAAAAACCACAGACTTATTTCGGCTCGCAAAATAGGCGCACTGCTGTGTAGCTCTGCTCTCAGGGAACAAACTTAACTTTTTGACTTACCAGCCATTTGGCTGGTAGATTTTAAAAACTACCAGCCAGGCAGATTTTTTACCAGCCATTGGCGGTTGGCTGGTACTTATTTTGTTCCCTGCCAAGTAGTGTAGCCTATAGTGACTATAGGCTACACTACTAGGTCTACACTATAGGCTACAGTACTAGGTCTACACTATAGGCTACACTATAGGCTACACTAGTATGTATACAATATAGGCTACACTACTAGGTCTACACTATAGGCTACACTACTAGGTCTACACTACTAGGTCTACACTACTAGGTCTACACTATAGGCTACACTACTAGGTCTACACTACTAGGTATACACTTTGGGCTACACTATAGGTTTCACCCAGATGCCTTTAAAACAGCAGCTGTAAAGCTATTATTAAAAAAACCTAACTTGAATAGTAATATTTATATACTGGCAAACTATAGACCGATATCCAACATACCATTTATTAATGAAGTATTTGAAAAGATAGTTTCAGTTCAAATGAATTCCTTTCTTGAAGAAAACAACATATTAGAAGAATTTCGGGGTTCCAAAATAATCAGTGACCTAGGGCTTGGCGATATGGGAAAAAATCATATCGCGATAACGATATGATAATGTTATCATATTTCTCTATATCGATAATTATCGAAATTGTTATAAGTATATAAAAAAAAGAAATTTAAACAACAGATGTATGTTTATTTTGCAGCAATTCTTTGTCGTTGCCGCCATCTTTAGTGTTACATCCCCTCACACTCCAGTTCTCAGGCTGCAGCTGGTTTAAAAGCTAAAGTAAACCGGCTTCTCTGCTGGCTGTGGCTCCAGGGGAGTTGAACAGTTCTGGCTCAGTTCTGTTGTCTGTACCAACAGTAGGTGCATTTAATGTGTATGACCGTCAGTCACTTATAGACATCGGATTACGGGAAACTTACCGATTGGATTACTCCCTGGATCAGCTTTCCGAACCGCAGCAATGGCCTGTGGAGATTCTCAGAACAATGGGACCAGATCCTGACCCCAGGAACAAAGGAACCACCAGACGGCGTGGGAAGAGAGCTGGGATCCGTAACAGGCTGAGATCCAGACGACACCGAACGCCACTACCCAGTATATTGCTAGCCAATGTACAATCAATTGACAATAAACTGGACGACATCCGAGCAAGGATTCAATACCAAAGAGACGTTAGAGACTGTAACGTTCTCTGCTTCACCGAGACGTGGTTGACGCCGGACGTCCCAGACCACGCCATACAACCGGCCGACCACTTCTTCATCCACCGCAAGGACAGATCAGCAGAGTCCGGCAAACAACGTGGAGGAGGTATTGCCTTCATGTTTAACAACAATTGGAGCGATCCAGCTAACGTGAAGGAATTATCGAACCACTGCTGCCCAGACCTGGAATATATAACCATCAAGTGTCGTCCTTTCTTCCTCCCGAGGGAGTTAACGGCGATCGTCCTGGTCGGAGTGTATATTCCACCGCAAGCCAGCAATAATGTCGCGCTCTCCAGACTCCACAACGAGGTAAATAGAATCCAAGCTGCGAACGTTAACGCCGCCATTATAGTGGTGGGTGATTTCAATAGCGCCAATCTGAGAAAGGTCTTACCTGACTTCTATCAGCATGTGACTTGTAACACCAGAGGCGGTAACATCCTAGATCACTGTTACACGCAATTCAAGGGTGGATACAAGGCTCATTCTGCTAGTGGCTTTGGTAAGTCTGATCACGCGGCCATATTGCTTTCTCCAAAGTACAAACAGAGAATCAAAAGCACTCCTGTAGTCTCGCGAGAGGTGCAGAAATGGGATTTGACGTCAGAGGAGACGCTCCAGGCTGCGTTTGACTGCACAGACTGGAGCGTGTTCCGCGACACAGATAACATTCATGTCTACACGGAGACAGTGCTGGACTATGTTCGTACTTTGGTGGAAGAAACAATCCCCACTACCACAATGAGAGTTTACCCAAATCAAAAACCCTGGGTAGACAAATCCGTCCGTGAAGCTCTGAGAGCGCGCACCAAAGCATACAACGACGGCCTAGTGGCAGGCAACATGAATGACCACAAGGTGGCGCGATACAACGTAAGGAGGACAGTGACAGAGGCCAAACGGCGCTACAAGGATAAAATTGAACTCCAGTTTGAACAGGCTGACTCTAGAGCTATGTGGCAGGGGCTCAAAACGATGACAGACTACAAAGGCGCCTCCCTCAAACTGAACAGTGACATCTCCTTAGCAAATGACCTCAATACCTTCTATGCGAGGTTTGATGCTGGTAATAACAACACCAGCCCACAAGCCACGGCAATGGGGGGGGGGGGGTCTGCTGCTGATGGAGACTCAGTGTTCAGGGTAACAGAGCATGAGGTGAGGCGGACCTTTAAAAAAGTGAATATCACGAAGGCAGCAGGTCCAGACGGCATCCCCGGCCGCGTCCTAAAAGTCTGTGCCGACCAACTGGCCCCGGTATTCACTGACATATTTAACCTGTCCTTAGAACAGGCTGTCATCCCCACCTGCCTGAAGAAGTCCACTATTATCCCTGTACCCAAAAAATCCAAGCCTGCTTGCCTCAACGACTACCGCCCTGTAGCTCTCACCTCCATAGCCATGAAGTGCTTTGAGAAGCTAGTAAAGGGCTACATCTGCTCCTCCCTCCCCATTAACATGGACCCCCTGCAATTTGCATACCGCCCCAACAGGTCCACGGAGGACGCCATAGCCCATGTGCTGCACACAGCAGCATCACACCTGGACAAGAGGCAGGGGAACTATGTGAGAATGCTATTCATCGACTACAGCTCGGCATTCAATACCATAGTCCCCTTCATACTCATAGCCAAGCTCAGGGACCTGGGCTTGAACTATGACCTCTGCCAGTGGGTCTTGGACTTCCTGACGGGCAGACCCAAGGTGGTGAGAGCAGGCAACTGCACCTCCTCATCCATCACCCTCAACATAGGGGCCCCCCAGGGCTGTGTTCCGAGTCCCCTCCTCTACTCCCTGTACACACACGACTGTGTGGCTCAGCGGAGTAGCAATACAATCATCAAATTTGCTGACGACACAGTGGTGGTGGGCCTGATCTCTGCCAACGACGAGAGGGCCTACCTGGAAGAGGTCAGGAAAACAGCCTCTCCCTGAACGTCAGCAAAACAAAGGATGATTGTGGACTTCAGGAGGTCGGGGGTCAAGGACTACAGCCCCCTCAGCATCGACGGGACACCGGTTGAGAGAGTCAACAGCTTTAAGTACCTCGGAGCCCACATATCCGAGGACTTGACATGGACCACACACATTGACAGTGTTGTGAAGAAGGCACGACAACGCCTCTACTTCCTCAGGCGCCTAAGGAAGTTCCAAGTCAGTCAGAAGATCCTTAAGAACTTCTACTCATGTACAATAGAGAGCATCCTGACTGGCAACATCACCTCCTGGTTTGGGAATAGCACTGCACAAGACCGAAGCAGACTACAAAGAGTGACACGTTCAGCCGAACGCACAATTGGAGGGGGGCTCCCCACCCTCCAGAACATTTACAACAAGCGTTGCAGGGGCAAGGCTAAGAGAATCATTAAGGACTCCAGTCACCCGAACAACTGCCTCTTTGAACTGCTGCGGTCAGGCAAGCGATACCGGAGTCTCAAGGCGAGCACAGAAAGACTCAAAAGAAGCTTCTATCCCCAGGCCATCAGGCTGCTAAACGAACAATGAACACTACACAACAACAACCATCAAACGCACATAGCACACACATCCACACGCACACACTCACTTTAAACAAACACACTGTAGCACCCACTCCACACACTTTATAGCACACTCACTTTAAACAAACACACTGTAGCACCCACTCCCCACACTTTATATTTATTGATGAAGGATTGCACTACAACTCGTACACCTTACTGTAAATTGTACCTAAATTGTACCTCATCCCATTTCTGCTTTGCACTATATAGTACTGTACATTAGTACACTGCATAGTATTGTATATTATATGGTAACTCAGTTACGTCTATTCTGCATCGAACATTGTACATATGTCTATACTGAACACTGTGACCTCATTTTCTACTTCTAAATTACATGCTATACTATGTTATTTGATACTATCTTGTAGAAGCATTTTGTATGAAAGTATTCTGTACTTCTGTATGACAACTATTAAAGAAACTTGAAAACTTGACTATAAAATAGCGGCGTGCAAGCTAATTATCCTAGCCAGCCTTGTTTCCAATGTACTAACTATCACCCTAAAATACTCTGTTCCGCCCCAATACATTGCAACGACGTCCACCGCATACCCCACACTACTCTAACCGTGGCCTCAGAATTCACGCCACACACCCACTCGGCACGTAAACAATAAAATAGCGGCGTGCAAGCTAATGATCCTAGCCAGCCTTGTTTACTATCCAGACTCCCAGAGGTGCACCGCGGGTCTCCTTCACTGTCGCCATCTCCTTCACTCAGGGAGCGAAATTAACTTTTTGACTCACCGGCCAGTGGCGGGTAGATGGGAAGAGTCTACCCGCCAAGCATATTTCTTACCTGCCAAAATTGTTTTGATTAAAAAAATATATATATATATTTTATATAAATAAAAAAAAAATTTAATAAAATATATATTATATAATCATACTTGTAGTTGTATTATCTGCGAGACATCGCCACCACGCAATAAGTCAAAATGCTTGCTATCTGCAAACAGCTCCACTGTCTGTGTGTATACTTGAGTAGCCTCCAGCTCCAGCAAGGATTCTCCGGCCCTGCAGCTAGACCCTATATTCAGCTAGACCCTACATTCAGCATGCAAGGATTCTCCGGCGATGCAGCTGGACCTATTTATAACGTTACCGTTCTTTTGTCAAATCACATTCAACATGCCCTCAGCTAGAATACGCATTCAATCAATGTTATAAGACATTGATATCAGGAGCTATCTGTAGCTACTGCTAGCCCGGTAGATAACGTTAAGACAATTTAGTTTACTGGGACAGATGGATCAACGTGAGCTAGCTAAGCTAGCTAACGAGGGACCGGAGGTATTATGCACTCGAGTAGACTATTGCTGGAGCATTTGTTGATATCAGCAGCTATCAGTAGCTAGCCAGCTAGATACCGTTAGACAATGCCTCGTCATGTATTAAACTAAAAGTGAATAGTTGACTGGGTCATTGTTTAAACAGTAACGTTAGCTCTTGGCGGGCGGCAGGCTTTAGTTTCGGTCCCTGCCTTCACTGATTGGTTGTTAGTGTGCGTGTGCTCATATCCAAGCTTGGAAAATCGATATATCGAAACTTTGCGACCACGTTTCATGTTTATTTCGAGGAAATAATTTATCGCGATAGTTATCGTTATCGTTTTATCGCCCAGCCCTACTATAGTGTATACCAAGTAGCAGGGAACAAAATTAACTTTTTGACTTACCAGCCATTTGGCTGGTAGATTTTAAAAACTACCAGCCAGGCAGATTTTTTACCAGCCAAAAATTTTAAATAGCTTTTTAGTATATCGCCATGTGTTATTATTACTATATAATACTCTCATATGCTATTTTCAATTAATATCATAAACAACATAAGGAATATTAGCATAATTTTGAGTGGACTGAAGGAATGAGTCAGCGTTAATAGTTTTAAATGCAAATAATTTATTGAAACATAGAAGTGGGGTCGGGGACACACACACTGTTTCAACTCACCACCCCCGCATCATATTGTAGTCTAGTCTGTCTTCAAACTTCCACTCCTCTCGAAACCTTTTTATATTTGAATATCAACATTATCTGTGCATCCTCAGTAATCCTCAGTTTACTACAATATACTCCTGTCCTGAGTCCTGACTAGTGACTTCATCGTCTTTCCAAACGCACGCACACACACAGAAAAAGGGAGAGTGCCCCCCCCCCCCCCCCCCCATTTCCCTTTCCCCAGTCCACACTGTCTGCTGTTCTCTATGGCTCTGCCGCTGATCAGGATTAGCTTGTTAGCTTACGCTAACATAACGTTAATTTCGGGCGATGTGGGCATAAAGGAATGGACGACGATGCAATGCATGTTAGATGCATTTGACCCGTTGTGAGAAGAAGAAAAAACCACAGACTTATTTCGGCTCGCAAAATAGGCGCACTGCTGTGTAGCTCTGCTCTCAGGGAACAAACTTAACTTTTTGACTTACCAGCCATTTGGCTGGTAGATTTTAAAAACTACCAGCCAGGCAGATTTTTTACCAGCCATTGGCGGTTGGCTGGTACTTATTTTGTTCCCTGCCAAGTAGTGTAGCCTATAGTGACTATAGGCTACACTACTAGGTCTACACTATAGGCTACAGTACTAGGTCTACACTATAGGCTACACTATAGGCTACACTAGTATGTATACAATATAGGCTACACTACTAGGTCTACACTATAGGCTACACTACTAGGTCTACACTACTAGGTCTACACTACTAGGTCTACACTATAGGCTACACTACTAGGTCTACACTACTAGGTATACACTTTGGGCTACACTATAGGTTTCACCCAGATGCCTTTAAAACAGCAGCTGTAAAGCTATTATTAAAAAAACCTAACTTGAATAGTAATATTTATATACTGGCAAACTATAGACCGATATCCAACATACCATTTATTAATGAAGTATTTGAAAAGATAGTTTCAGTTCAAATGAATTCCTTTCTTGAAGAAAACAACATATTAGAAGAATTTCGGGGTTCCAAAATAATCAGTGACCTAGGGCTTGGCGATATGGGAAAAAATCATATCGCGATAACGATATGATAATGTTATCATATTTCTCTATATCGATAATTATCGAAATTGTTATAAGTATATAAAAAAAAAAAATTTAAACAACAGATGTATGTTTATTTTGCAGCAATTCTTTGTCGTTGCCGCCATCTTTAGTGTTACATCCCCTCACACTCCAGTTCTCAGGCTGCAGCTGGTTTAAAAGCTAAAGTAAACCGGCTTCTCTGCTGGCTGTGGCTCCAGGGGAGTTGAACAGTTCTGGCTCTGCTAGTTTATTTTCGATCTTTTGGCGCTTTTTTGGTGGACAAACCACCGCACATGTGCACCGTGACTCGTGACTGGTCTAGTTCTGCTAGCACACATAGCCTACTGTGTACAGACGGGTTCAAACTGTATTTTAAATTAGAAAGCAAACAAAATAAATGGACAAGAGAAAAATAAATCTCAATTTGGTCAGTATTGTCATTTGGACAAGCAAAGCCATTACTTTAAGTTGCAGGCAAGAAAGACAAGTCTGTCCACTGTCTCTGGTTTTAAAACTGCCCTGTTGCAGGTCACAATTTTTTTTTTTTTAAGATTTTATTTTTTTTATTTCGATATTCGATATCGATTATTAAAATATATCGCGATATTTATCGTTATATCGCCCATCCAGACTAAACTCTGACGAGAATAAGGTGTCCATCCTTATCCTGCTAGATCTCAGTGCAGCATTCAAAACAATTGATCATGATATTCTAATCAATATCAATCGTCTTGAAAACCTTGTCGGTTTCTCAGACTATGTGCTAAGCTGGTTTAAAACATACATCAGAGGGAGGAAATTCTATGTTAAACTAGGAGGCCACATGTCTGAGATATATGACAACAACTATGGAGTTTTACATGTTACCACTGGGTGATATCAGAGAACATAATGTAGGTTTCCATAGCTATGCGGATGATACACAACTGTACATATCTGCTCAACCATGATACAGCTATTAACTCCATTACCGACTGCTTTTTGGCAATAAATAAATGGATGAGTAAGAACTTCCTGAAACTAAATGAGAACAAAACTGAAATTCTAATTATCGCCCCCAAAACAAACAAAAGAAACGTTAATAAAGAACCTGGGAGGACTAACCCCTTGGATCAAATCTGAGGTCACAAGTCTCTGGGTTATCATAGATTCAGAACTGAACTTCAATTCTCTTATTAACAAAGTGACCAAAACATTGTTCTTTCATCTCAGAAACATAGCAAAAGTATGACCATTTATTAATCAAAACAATGCTGAGAAGCTAATTCATGCATTTTTATCTAGACGGTTAGACTACTGTAATGCACGTTTCACAGGTCTCCCTAAGAAAACCACAGAGAGGCTTCAGCTAATCCAAAACTCTGCAGCCCGACTGCTAACTAGAACCAAAAGGAGAGAGCACATTAGTCCAGCTGCTCTACACTGGCTTCGTGTAACATTTAGAATTGACTTCAAGGTCCTTCTCCTTACATACAAAACTCTAAATGGACAGGGACCTAGCTACATCGCCAACACTAATATATTACAGGCCAGCAAGAATACTGCGATCATCAGCTGCTGGACTACTAGAGGCTCCCAGAAACAGTCAAAAGAGGATCTGTGATGCAGCCTTTATCAACTACGCCACAAAACTATGGAACAAACTACCCAAAAACATCAGGGAAGCCAACTCGCTAGATATCTTCAAAAGACCGCTTAAAACCTATCTCTTTGCTCAGGCATTTAAATGAAACATCAGGGATATCCCGACACAAATTGTACTTTACCTGCACTATTCTTATTCTGCCTATTTTTATACACTTCCTATCACATTCATGTGTCAGTTCTATGCAAATTTTATCTCACTACCTCTTATGCACTGTAATTTTAAGAGCGCTGCTCTGTTGTAATATAAAACTGAACTTTGTAAAGAAATTCAGTGTTAAGAGTGATGCACTGCTCTGTTGTTAAGTTGAGAGCGACGCACTGCACTGTTGTTCTATAAGGTAATTTAGAACTAAACTTTGTAAAGAAACTCAGTGTTAAGAGCGATGCACTGCTCTGTTGTTCTATTAAGTGTTATGAGTGATGCTCTGTTGTAAATGTTATTGTATATTTTTATTGAACTATTTTATCACACTTTTTTACTCTGTCTATTATATTTTATTATTTTCTAGAATTGTCTATTTTTAAACTGAATCAAACCGCACTTTTTTACTCTGTCTATTCTATTTTATATTTGTATTACTGAATGAAACCGTAAACAGAGAGGCCTATTGGGATGTTAGATCCTAATGTGAACAACTGATACACCTTACCTTGCTGCCTCTATCTTGTTATTGAATGATTGATTGATTGAAAACTTTATTAACAGATTGCAAAATGGGTACAGTACAGCTCAATACACACAATTGTTAAGGGGATGCAGACCAGAGAAAGACTTTCGTCTTGTTTACATCAGGGTCCCCCATTTTCAATTCATCAGGACATATATGACATACATGACATACAGATAGACAGTACTGCTACATCTATACATTTATGACAGATTTGCAAATACAGTACTGTTTGTGATACAAAAAGAGTCCAGAAAATAGAGTATATACATTTGACGTAAAAATTGTACATTGGAGGAGGTTGGGTAGGTGGGGTGGGGTTGGGTGGCTGGGGGGGGTGGGCTGTACATTGGAGGTGGTTGGGTGGGTGGGGTGGGGTGGGGTGGGGGGTTGGGTAGGAGGGGGGGGTGGGGAACACTGTACAACTATACAAGCAAAACTGTACATTGGAATATTGACAAAACCATACTTGGTAATTTGCTGTACATTGGAGGGGGTTGGGTTAGGACATTTAGAGGGGCCAGTTTAGAATTGCAGTCTCCCGTAGGTGTTCTTTGAGAGTGGTTTTGAAAGTGGGTAGTGATTCACATTCCTTTACAGCTTAGGGTAGGGCGTTCCACATTGATGTGGCATAATTGCTAAACGTGTTTAGTCCCTTGTTTGAGCCGAATCTGGGTTTAACATGATTTGTGGAAATCCCTCTGGTGTTGTGATCGTGGTATTCACTGACCTTTGGGAAGTATTTTGACATGTACATGGGTACCTTGGTCGTGTAGTGTATCTTGTAGACCAGGCCCATTGCAAGTTGCTGTACTCTGTCGTCTACTCTAAGCCATCCTAGGTTGTCAAAGTGGGCAGGGGTGAGGTGGGTTCTAGGAGTAAGGTCAAGCAGTAGTCTGACCAGTTTGTTTTGAGATGTTTGTAATTTTGTTTTTAGCGCCTTTGAGGTGCTTTGGTACCATGGGGTGCAAGCATAGTCGTAGTACCCTTGAATGAGTGCTCCTGCCAGAGTCTTCAGGGTATTCTTATTTACCAGAGAGGAGATCCGGTACAAGAATCGAGTTCGTTGGTTGACTTTTTTTATTACATTGGATGCCATTTTGTCACAGGAAAGATTAGCCTCTAGGATGGAACCCAGGTAGGTAATTTCATCTTTCCTTGTGACAATATTGTCACCCACTGTAACTGAGAAGCCGTCGGTCTTGCTGAGTTTGTTATTTGAACCGAAGAGAATGGACTCTGTTTTCCCCAGGTGTAATGATAGTTTGTTATCAGCGAGCCAGATTCTGCAGAGTTCCGAGCTGAGGGTTTTTTCAACCTGTAACTTGTTCTTGTCAAGTCAAGTAAGTCAAGTCAAGTAATTTATTTATAGAGCACATTTAAAGGCTCGAGAGCCAACCAAAGTGCTGTACAGTATAGTCAAAGCATAAAATCAATGTCCTATAAAATACACAAATACAAAAAGGCACAACAGGACAGGACAGTACATTCAGAAAATAGGACAAGTGGATAGGGGAGCACAAAGTACAGTATAGCACACCAGGGACAGAGGAGCACAAGAAGAGATACAAGAGGGAGGGGGCAGGATAAAATTGCATGGGAGTGTGTGGGTTAGGGTGTGGGAGAATCAGGATTAATCGAAGGCTAGGGAATAAAAGTGGGTTTTTAAACGGGCCTTAAATGTCTCCAGCGTAGGGGCAGATCGAATCTCCAGGAGAAGCTGGTTCCATAGTTTGGGGGCTACGGCCTTGAAGGAGCGATCGCTTTTCTTTTTTAGTCTGGTGCGGCCCCCAGCCGGGACCAGCCGAGCCTGGTTGGAGGATCTTAGTGACCTGGGTGCTGCGTAGGGGGTGATGAGCTCGGTGATGTATAGGGGTGCTGCACCCGATAGTGCCTTGAAGGTGAGGAGGAGGATTTTGAAGTCTATTCTAAGTGGGACTGGGAGCCAGTGTAGGGAGGCTAGGACTGGTGTGATGTGCTCTCTCTTTCTGGTGCCGGTATAGGAACCTAGCTGCAGAGTGCTGGACCATTTTGAGGCGGGACATGGCTGCCTGACTGATGCCGGTGTAGAGGGCATTGCAGTAGTCAAGGCGTGATGTGATGAATGCATTGACTACTGTTTCCAGGTCGACGGGTGAAAGAATTGTTTTTATTTTACTGATGTTGCAGAGTTGGAAGAAGCATGACTTGACTACGGCATTTACCTGCTGGTCGAATTTGAGCTCTGGGTCAAAGATTACACCCAGGCTCTTGACGTGGGGTTTGAGGTGGGTGGAGAGAAACATTTTTTAAGAGAGTCTAGGTTAGCTGTGTCAGAGGGGTTGAGGGGAAGGTAGATTTGGGAGTCATCGGCATAAAAGTTATATGAAATGTTGTGTTTCTGGATGATTTCGGCCAGGGGGAGCATGTAGATGGAGAAGAGTATGGGGGCCAGGATGGAACCTTGGGGTACCGCATACGGTAGACTAGCTGTGGGGGAGGAGTGTCCACTCAAACTGACCGAAAAGGAGCGGCCACTCAAGTAGGATGCAAAACAGTTTAGGGCAGACCCCCCAATAACTAGCCTGTGTTCGAGACGATCGACCAGGGTGGAATGGTCAACCGTGTCGAACGCGGCGGAGAGGTCCAGGAGGAGGAGCATGGCACAGCTACCTGAGTCGATGGTGAGAAGCAGGTCATTGTAAATTTTGACTAGCGCTGTCTCAGTGCTGTGTCCTGCCCTGAAACCTGACTGGAATTTGTCTAGGAGGTTGTTGTGATGTAGGAAGGGGAGGAGTTGTGCCAGGGGCAGCCTTTTCTAAAATCATAGATAGGAAGGAGACCAGCAGGGCTGAGTCGTCCGCGAACAGGAAGAAGTTGCAGTCACAAGCTGACGACATGTCATTTGCATAAATTACGAACAGTAGCGGTCCTAGTATGCTTCCTTGTGGATGTTAGATCCTAATGTGAACAACTGATGAACCTTACCTTGCTGCCTCTCTCTTGTTCTGCTCGTGGAGCCAGACTAGTTCTACTCCTCAGCAGACCCTTGTTGCTACTAGGGATGCACGATAATTATCGGGCCGATATCAGCAATTATGACGTCATCCCGATAAACCCGATAAAAGTATTGATAGCTCCGATCATTTATAATTTTTTTTATTAATTTTTTTAACTTTTTTCTTTTCATGTCAACGTTCACACGCACAATATATGCTTACTTAGGATTTGACTTGATTCAACAACAAAGCAGTCAGGGCAATGGCAAGCCGAAAACTGTCGAAATTTGGTTATTTGAAGTTTGGATATTTTTTTTCAGAACTGAGGTAGGTATATTACATTTTTATAGACTAAAGTACAGAAAAAAGGTACCGTTGGGTACCGGTATCGGTTCAAATGTGAACGGTAGCCTACCCATCCCTACTGACAAAAGACAATACCTGTTGGTTTTTAGTTCACTCATTGTTCAGGGAAACACATTGTTAATGACATTGACGGATTGTGAATTTTGTGATTGACTCAAATTATATTTATTTGGAAAAATAAATAGTCACTTTATTTGAAGAGTCAAAACTGTTCTCTTGGCTTTGTTTTGTTCATAGTAGTAACGCTCATGTCATGATAAATGTGGTTAGGTCAAAACTAGAGGAACATACAAAGAAAAATTGAATACAATAAATATATATATCGGTTATCGGTATCGACCTTGAGGAGCAGAAAGTTATCGGTATCGATATCAAAAAATCAATATCGTGCTCGTGGAGCCGGACTAGTTCTACTGCTCACAGACCCTTGTTGATTGATTGATTGATTGAAAACTTTATTAACAGATTGCAGAATGGGTACAGTACAGTACGGCTCAATACACACAATTGTTAAGGGGATGCAGACCAGAGAAAGACTTTCGTCTTGTTTTATATCAGGGTCCCCCAATTTCAATTCATCAGGACATATATGACATACATGACATACAGATAGTCAGTACTGCTACATCTATACATTTATGACATACCAGATTTGCAAATACAGTACTGTTTGTTTGTGATACAGAAGGAGTCAAGAAAAGGGAGTATATACATTTGACGTAGAAACTGTACATTGGAGGAGGTTGGGTGGGGGGGGTTGGGTACATTGGGATATTGACAACCATACTGGGTAATTTACATTGGAGGTGGTTGGGGGGGGGGGAGACACACTGTATGAACAAGCAAAACTGTACATTGAGGGGGGGGGGGGGAGACACTGTACAAACAAACAAAATTGTACATTGGGCTATTGACAAAACCATACTAGGTAAATGACTGTACATTGGAGGGGGTTGGGTTAGGATATTTACAGGTGCCAGTTTTGAATTGCAGTCTCCCGTAGGTGTCCCTTGAGAGAGGTTTTGAAAGTGGGTAGTGATCCACATTCCTTTACAGCTTTGGGTAGGGCGTTCCACATTGATGTGGCATAATTGCGAAACGTGTTTAGTCCCTTATTTCAGCCGAATCTGGGTTTAACATGATTTGTGGAGCTCCCTCTGGTGTTGTGATCGTGGTATTCACTGACCTTTGGGAAGTAATTTGACATGTACATGGGTACCTTGGTCGTGTAGTGTATCTTGTAGACCAGGCCCATTGCAAGTTGCTGTACTCTGTCGTCTACTCTAAGCCATCCTAGGTTGTCAAAGTGGGCAGGGGTGAGGTGGGTTCTAGGAGTAAGGTCAAGCAGTAGTCTGACCAGTTTGTTTTGAGATGTTTGTAATTTTGTTTTTAGCGCCTTTGAGGTGCTTTGGTACCATGAGGTGCAACTGCAAGCATAGTCGTAGTACCCCTGAATGAGTGCTCCTGCCAGAGTCTTCAGGGTATTCTTGTTTACCAGAGAGGAGATCCGGTACAAGAATCGAGTTCGTTGGTTGACTTTTTTTATTACATTGGATGCCATTTTGTCACAGGAGAGATTAGCCTCTAGGATGGAACCCAGGTAGGTAATTTCATCTTTCCTTGTGACAATATTGTCACCCACTGTAACTGAGAAGCCGTCGGTCTTGCTGAGTTTGAACCGAAGAGAATGGACTCTGTTTTGCCCATGTGTAATGATAGTTTGTTATCAGCGAGCCATATGCAGATTCTGCCTAGTTCCGAGCTGAGGGTTTTTTCAACCTGTAACTTGTTCTTGTCAGAGACCAGCAGGGCTGAGTCGTCTGCAAACAGGAACAAGTTGCAGTCACAGTCACAGTTGTTGCTACGACTCTGTGTTTTGTTGTGTTTTTCCAGACAAAGAGATTCATGTTCATCTTTAAGTGAAACTAGTGGTGTATTTATGTTCAGCCTGTTCGGTAATAAAGACAGAAACAATGCAGCAGCATTAGGGTACAATGATGGCGTCTGCAGCACACAAGGCCCAGCCTGCTGATGAAACCACTGCAAGGAGTGCAAGCGGCTGGTAATATGAAGAATAAAACATTACATTGTGCAATGTCGTCATCTCAAATGGGAGCCTGTTGATCAAGAGGGTGACATTAAAGTTCAAATGAGCTTCTGATTTAACAAACCTGCTTTGTGTTTCTTCATCTCAGTTTCAGCATCAAAACATTCAGTCGTTTCACGGTGAAGAATCTGGAGATCAGTGTCTCCGCTAGTTCATCCTCCTCCACGGTGCTCCACCTTAGTCCCTTCAAACACTTCACATATATCTTCTGCAGCTGCAGTTAGTCCATTCATTACACCATCTCTGCATTATAGTTCTAGATATGATCAGGGAATTAGATTAGCTTAGCTTATTAGCCATAGACAACGAGGTGAAGCTACAGTACACAAAGAGCGCGTGCTGACGTAATTTCCGCTGGGCGGGGACTGGCTCAAAGCGCTATAAAGGAGAGGACCAACTCTAATGTTGACAGTAGAGGGCGCTCGAAGCGCAGTCATTGTGATTGCGGGAGGTACACTAAATGGGAAGTTTACACAAAATCACAATTTATAACTAACAAAAATACAGTTTGGAGAATATTCTTTCTTCTCTCCAAATGCATTCCATTGAAGTGGGAACTAGGATATATCGGTGTGGTCTTGGTAAACACTTTTAAAAAGCAGCTAAAGACTGTGTTGTTCAAACAGGCTTTTGGCTAACTATGTCTGTGTAAATCTTTTATGTCTTTTTATCTTGTTTTTCTTTCTTTCATGTTTTTAATTACTTTCTTTTTAACATGCTGCTATCCTTGCACTGTATTGATGTTTTTATATGTTAAGCACTTTGTGACCCTGGTCTGTGAAAGGTGCTATATAAATAAACCTTACTTACTTACCCTGGTATATGCCCTCTCGGAACACATACTGTATGTGAGAATGCTCTTCATTGATTATGGCTCAGCATTCAACACCATCATTCCCTCTAAACGTGTCTCTAAGCTCATTGATCTTGGACTGGAGACCTCCATCTGCAGCTGGATATTGGACTTCCTGACAGGCAGGCAGGCCGCAGGTGGTGAGGCAGACGCCTCCGTCTCACTGACCCTTAACACGGTGCACCACAGGGCAGTGTGCTAGGCCTCCTCCTGTAGTCCCTGCTCACCTACAACTGTGCTGCCAAGCACAGCTTCAATATCATCATCAAGCCGACAACATGACCATCCTGGGCCTCATCACATGCCAGCATCCTCACTGCACCATTGAGAGCTTGCTGAGGGCCTGCATCACAGCCTGTAAGGAGACCTTTCTGCCTGCATCACAGCCTGTACAGAGACCTTTCTGCCTGCATCACAGCCTGTATGGAGACCTTTCTGCCCACACATCACCACAGAGAGTAGTGGAAGGCGGTATAGCACATCACTGGTAACAGACTCCCGACCATCCAGGATATCTTTCATCCTCATTCCCAGTGTTGTCTCAACACAGGTTGAGAATTTACTCATGGTGATGGGTGGCTTTCTACATTTATGTTTATTGTTATTATTATTATTATTATTATTATTATTATTATTATTATTATTATTATTATTATTATTATTATTATTATTATTATTATTATTATTATTATTATTATTATTATTATTATTATTATTATTATTATTATTGTTGTGAAGGGCCAGATTAAACCGAATATATATATTTATTTATATATATTTAATTGTATTTGTATATTCTCTAATATTCCCTGATATCCCTTGTATATTCCTTGTACAATATGCATTGAATATCCATTCTAGCCTACTGAACATCCCATAATAGTCTCCATTCTACTATTGGTCGAGACCTTGGTGCCAGGCTGCCATACCCCCCAGACCCAGTTCAAACGTACCGCTCAACATGTACGAACAAGTCCTAGTTCCGCGTAGGAATCTGGCTACCGCACCACTAATGGGACTATTTGTTCATAGTGCGTATATATACTGCGCTACTAAAGTAGGACTTCCTTTTCAGTCCAGTTTCTTACCCTCCAATAGAGTGACAGACGTAAAGCCTCCCCGCGACGCCACGTGTGGGAGTAAGGCCAAGTTCGGCCTACCATCGGTATTGAGACATCGTGTATATTAATATTTGAATAGTCATATTTGGCACTATATCGTCGAGTTGGACGTAGTCTATTAAGCTAATAATAGTCTGTTAATATATAGTGCTTCGTGCGGTGAGAATACTACCGTAGTCAGCACCCCATCGTTTCGGGCAGAAAACTGGCTGCTTATCCAGGATGACCGACCCCATGTGAGATTGCACCCGAGGAGCCCCAGAGCCGACGAGCGAGTGGACCTGTATACCGGATTATTCTACCGACGACAGCCCGCCTTCCCAGGCACGGATTATGCTTTGTATACGTTGATTATTCCATGGATAAAGACCCCCGACACTGCCGTGTGTTGGAACCCCCCCCCCTGGAGAGGACGCAAGGTGAGGAGACGCTCTGCAAGACGAGGTCGCTTCACGTCTCTCCTCCGTGGACCGGAGGACGCCGGCTCACAGAGAGTCCACCTGCTTTCATCTGTGGTCCAAGGATCGCCGGCGCATTGAACGGCACTACAGTGGGTTCACCTGGGATACCCTTGGCCGGATGAGGCAGCCGGACTCTACCCCCCCCCCCCTTCCTACTCCTGTCGGCTTACAAGCGACCGGATTAACCCCCCCTAGTGTATCCAGTCTATAATCATTAAAGTATCATTGCTGTTATTCCTTAACTATTCCAGGTCGTATATGTACCACCTGCGCCTTCAGAGATTGGACATTCTCTATTGATATACCGACGAATACTCTTGCCATAAAAGTGCATACTAATTCCCATTCATAAATGTGATTGATTTGATTAAGTGCTTGCTCTACACACCATCGCTGTGTAGAAATAAAGACCTATTTCTAATTCGTACATTTGTGTTGGATCCGTTTCATCTACGTGACAGTGTTCATCATAATATATTTATGCCGAGTACTGGGTGGCCGAATATTAAGTACAAAGGTAGTGGTAGTAAGTATCATATCTAGTAATACAGTCAGGGAATTGTACCCCTCAGTTACAATTGGTCCTTCGAGCCGGAGGGTAATTAGTGTAATATTAATATAGTGTTATTAATATTGAAATGGCCTATGATGAACACTCCACGAAACGATCCTCCTAACCAACGCCCGCAGCGCGAACGACGGCTCCCTCAGTACTTAGAGGCTTACGCTGTCAGTCAACAACCTAGTCTTCTACTAACAGTAAACGCGGTAAAACTAGAAAGTAAAAGTATGTCTAACCCCAACGCCCAGACTACCCCGACCATAGAGGCCCCTACGGGTTCTAATGTAACTGACCAAGTTCACGGTGGGGACCAGTGGGAACCAGACATGACTTCACACCCCGCCAGTACTGAAGAAGTAGTCCCCGATGAGTCCCGTGAGGAATACAGCGCTACCGAGAGAGAACTCGGCACGGAAGAAGACGGGGAGAGCACCGTGGAGATAGAGCTCCAAGGCTCCGCAAGGAGTACCCTGAGGGAAGGCTCCCCTATACAACCGCCTTCTCCCAGCGAGGCAGAGAGGACCCTACAGCAGGCCTTCCTCATCAGCCTGAACGCCGCTGCTGAACGCGACCGACTGCAGATCCAGCAGCGGAGCGAAGAAGAGCATATACGTCTAGAAATAAGACGCATTCAGAGGGAAGAGAATGTGGCCCGAGACCGAGCAGACAGCCAGCGAGCAGCTGCTGGTGCTCTACGGGACGCAGAGCGCGACAGACAGCAAGCGCAACTAATAGAACAGCTGATCAGACGGACAACACCCTCTCCCTCCGCCAGAGGCTCCAGGAACTCGTCTAGACACACCTCCAGGGCGGCATCCCCTAGCCGAGTAAACAACCCTGAACTTGACCAACAGACGAGGTCTATACCCCCCACAGACCACCTCCCCCCACCGGTCCAAGCGAGACCTAGCAACCGGGAAGGAGCAGCATATCCTGTGGAGAGGCTAAACCAGAGACTACAAGCACTGGATGACCTAACTGAAGACGAAGAGGAAGAGGAGGAGAACCACGCCCGACGACAGCACAGTACTCTACCGGACCAGGAGGTCCGGTACAGCCCAGGCTATTGTGAGGTTTTGCCCGCTGCTCACTACCTTTTCTCTGTCTTCTTTAAGCCTACTGTTAGGAATTCCCTACTCACTCTCTCTAGCCCCCACCCTCTCGTTCCTTACCCTTAGTGGCCACACCTGTTTGATATTCTATTATCTCTCGCACCTGTGATGGCAGGCTAATTAGTCCCCCTGTGGGCTTTAAATACCAGGGCGCTTCCCCTCGTTTTGGCGTGGGGTCGTGTTGTATTCATGCTGAGTCATATTCTCTAACATCTAGACTCTTTCGGGAGATCCTCTGGTCTACCAATGCTGTAAGATGGATCTCTCCAGCCTTGAGATGTTTGCTCCAGCCTTCGTCTGCTGTCGCCGTAGCCTGTGGAGGAGACTGTTCTGCGCTCCCTGTAACTTCCACGGGAGGCACCCCAGCGCTCCACTGCAGACCCCAGCGCAGCTGTTCGTCCTGACGCACATCTAGACCAACGCGTATCTCCCGGACCTTCGAGCTTGGCACGCTCCTCCGTACCAGCGCACTGACGCGCATCTTCCAGACCTTCGAGCTTGGCACGCTCCTCCGTACCAGCGCACTGACGCGCATCTTCCAGACCTTCGAGCTTGGCACGCTCCTCCGTACCAGCGCACTGACGCGCATCTTCCAGACCTTCGAGCTTGGCACGCTCCTCCGTACCAGCGCACAGACGCGCATCTTCCAGACCTTCGAGCTTGGCACGCTCTCCAGACCTCAGCGCGCCGACGCGCATCTTCCAGACCTTCGTGCTTGGCACACTCCTCCTCGCAGACGCACCCCGAGGCGTCTCTCGGTTCCGACAGCGGCTACCCGGTGGACGACGCTCTCGCCACCGCCACTGTTCCGACGCGCACACCAAGGTGTGGCGCGCACTCTGTTCCTCGGCTCCGACAGTGGCTACCCGGTGGACGACGCTCTCGCCACCGCCACTGTTCCGACGCGCACACCAAGGTGTGGCGCGCACTCTGTTCCTCGGCTCCGACAGTGGCTACCCGGTGGACGACATCCTCGCCACCGCCACTGTTCCAGCTCTCTGTTCCGACGCGCACACCAAGGTGTGGCGCGCACTCTGTTCCTCGGCTCCGACAGCGGCTACCCGGTGGACGACATCCTCGCCACCGCCACTGTTCCAGCTCCCTGTTCCGACGCGCACACCAAGGTGTGGCGCGCACTCTGTTCCTCGGCTCCGACAGTGGCTACCCGGTGGACGACATCCTCGCCACCGCCACTGTTCCAGCTCCCTGTTCCGACGCGCACACCAAGGTGTGGCGCGCACTCTGTTCCTCGGCTCCGACAGCGGCTACCCGGTGGACGATGCCCTCGTCACCGCCACTGTTCCAGCGCTCTGTTCCTCGGCTCGGACAGCCAGCCACCCGGTGGCGATGCCCTCGCCCCGTTGCTGTCCCTGTACCTTTACGCATACGCCTGGGTGAGTTTTGATTGTGATGTCACTCACTCAGCGTAATGCTTTTTGCCCCCGTTCCCGTTGCTGTCCCTGTACCTTTACGCATACGCCTGGGTGAGTTTTGATTGTGATGTCACTCACTCAGCGTAATGCTTTTTGCCCCCGTTCCCGTTGCTGTCCCTGTACCTTTACGCATACGCCTGGGTGAGTTTTGATTGTGATGTCACTCACTCAGCGTAATGCCCCTTGCCCTCGTCCCGCTGCTGTTCCCCAGCGTATTGCCTCCTTTAGTTCTCTCTTAGTTATTTGTTTGGACATTTCATCTCCCACTCTGTTTTGTTCTCTCGTGGATATTATTTTGGACATTTCATCTCCCACTGTGTGTTTGTTCACACGAAGATAGTATTTACTTTGTTACTTTGTTATTTGGACTGTTCTGCATCTGCTCTGTTTTGTTCTCTTTGAATATTAACCCTCTCCTCTGTTCTGCAGAGCGGCCCAGATGTTTTCCCACCAGTCCCCAGTTCCTCCCTGTCCCCAGCCCGCCTCCGCGGTTCTCTGTCACCAGAACCTGGCCCTCTGTTCCCCAGAACCTGTTCCCTATGTTCCCCAGTACCTGTCCCTCTGTCCCTAGATCTCCTAGTCCCTAGTCCTCTATCCCTAGCTCTCCTAGTCCCTAGTCCTCTATCCCTAGCTCTCCTAGTCCCTAGTCCTCTGTTCCCAAGGCGTTCCCTTAACCTTCCCTTAGGCGTTCCCTTTACTTTCCCAAGGCGTTCCCTTAACCTTCCCTTAGGCGTTCCCTTTACCTTCCCTTAGGCGTTCCCTTTACTTTCCCAAGGCGTTCCCTTAACCTTCCCTTAGGCGTTCCCTTTACCTTCCCTTAGGCGTTCCCTTTACTTTCCCAAGGCGTTCCCTTAACCTTCCCTTAGGCGTTCCCTTTACCTTCCCATAGTGTTCCCTTTACCTGCCCACCTCTTAAAGGCACTTTACCTACCCCTCTTGTGTTATTCCAGTGTTTTGTGTTTTCTCCCTTAAAGGGACAGTGCCCTTTTTCCCTGTTCTAAATAAATATCTGTTTCTTGGCAAACCATCATACCTGTCTTGTGTTGTGCGATTGGGGTCGGTTACAAACCATAACAGCTATACTCCCGCGGAGCTGCGCTACAGACCCCCGACTCTATACACGGGTGAGCACGACGCACGACCCGCACCGAGGAACAGCACCTGGACAAGCGGGCCATGGTACACTGCCGGTACCAGCCCATACCAAGGAGCGGGAGGAGACTCGCCTAGGAGGCCTCTCCCCCAACGCTCGCCGATGTATCCACAGTCAGCGTCATACATTGGCACGCCTATGGTACCCGACTTCACCCAAGAGAACCGGGCCCAGTATACAGAACTCCGCATGTGTCTGGAGACCATGTTGGTGGATGTATTGGATGAACGCCATAAATACGCCATCCTACTGAAGCACTTAAAGGTACCCCGCGCACATAATATAGCGCTCGCCTACGCGACTTCCACCACCCCATACACAGCAGCGCTGGTAGCGTTGGACCAGAGGTATGGGCGCATATGGGATTACGTGATCCAGGAGATCCGACACATCGACCGCTTACCCCCAGCAATAGACAATCGAGCACTGGACGACCTGTCCATCAGAGTGCAGTCCCTGGTAGGGATGTTGGGAGCGCAGAGAGAGAAGGGGAGGCATGAACTTTACGCCAACTCAAATGTGGAAAGGATCTTGGAGAAGCTGCCGCCCGCTCGACAGGAGCGTTTTAGGCGGCAGAGAGACCACCGAGACCCGAATGGCCCCGAACCGAACCTCCTCGATCTAGCAGACTTCCTGGCGAGAGAAGTCAGCAGCCTACGGCTAGATACATTCGGACGGAGCACCCCTGGCTCCAGAGAAGGAACCAGACGACTAAATGATGGAAGAAGATCGGTGACTGTGATGCACCAATCGGAGTCAGTACCGAGCAGCAGGAGCCACAGTACCCCCTCCAGAACGGAGAAGTGGAAGATAGTGTGCCCCTACTGTGAGAAAGAACACTGGCTAGCGCAATGTGACTCCTTCCCCAAGCTGAACGCGGAGGAAGCAAGTCAATGGATAAAGTCCAACAAGCGCTGTTTTCGCTGTGCGCGCTCACACATGGCAGCCGAATGCCGCTTAAAGAAAAGGTGCACCAAGTGCGATGGAGCCCATCTGGACATACTTCACGACAGTAACAGACGGCGCCCTTCACCCGCACCATCCAGCAGCAAAGCGAGCGTCATGTACATCGATCCCGCCAGCAGCAGTGGAGCCCGAGTACTCCTAAAAGTAGTGCGTGTGACACTAAGCTACCAGTCCTGGACACTTACGCCGTCCTCGATGACGGGTCAGAGAAGACCCTTCTGCTCGCCTCCGCTGCGGCCCAGCTAGGGCTGCGGGGAAGCGAAACCCAAATGACAATTCGGACAATAAGACGAGATTTGAAGACGATAAAGGGCGAGAATGTCTCATTCTCTATCGCAGCAAGCGGCCAGCCTGAGCGACGGTACCAGATTACAGACGCTTTCACCAGCCAAGAAATAGGACTGTCGCGGTACACATACCCCGTCGCCAAGCTGATGGAGAAATATGCACATCTGCGCAAGTTACCGATCCCGCTCATAGACAATGCTATGCCGACCCTGTTGATAGGCTCCGACCATGCAGACCTCATTGTCCCGATAGACCGGGTTCATACCGGACCCCGAGGCTGTCCTGCAGCAGTCGAGACCCGTTTGGGATGGACTCTCCAAGGCCCGCTCGCCAAATCTCTCAACCGAAGTACAGCCACTAGATGTCTCCACTCCCGAGTCACAGAGGGAGAAACCGCACTCCTGCAACACGTAGAGCGGCTATGGACCTTGGAACAAATGCCCTTTAAGAACGGAAGGAAAGACATTCGCTCTAAAGATGACATTTACGCCATTCACCTCCTCGAGACAGGGACCAAGAGAGTCCCGGTCAACGGCGTGTTGAGATACGCCACGCCACTCCTGCGGCGAGAAGGAATGCCTACTTTCGACACCAAGACAGACGCCACAGAACGGTACCTGCTGAACACGGAGCGGCGCTTAGCCAAGAACCCCGCCCAAGAGAGTGTATACCGCGCTGAGATTGAGAAGCTCATCACAGCGGGACACGTCACAAAGATGGACATTAAAGAGGCTGACCAGACCACTGAATCGTGGTACGTGCCTCACCACAAGGTCCATCACAACGGTAAAGACCGCATAGTATTTAACTGCAGCTACCAGATCGGATCCCAAAATCTGAATAAAGAGTTACTGCCCGGTCCCACACTCGGCCCCTCCCTACTCGGCGTTCTACTCCGCTTCCGCCAGGAAAAGGTGGCCATCAGCGGGGACATTAAAGGAATGTTCCTGCAGGTGAGATTAGTAGAGGAGGACAAGCCCCTGTTACGGTTCCTATGGAGAGAGAAGCCAGGAGATGAGCACCCAGCCATCTACCAATGGGAAGTCCTCCCCTTCGGAACGACGTGCAGCCCCTGCTGTGCTACATTTGCACTACAGAAACATGTAGCAGAGGACCCAGCAGCGGACGAAGAGGTCCGACACAGCGTAAAGAACAGCTTCTACGTAGACAACTGTCTACAAAGCCTTTCAACCCAGGAAGAAGCCGAGGCTCTCCTGATTAAACTCCGCGCCTCATTGATCAAAGGCGGCTTTGATCTCAGGCAGTGGGCCAGCAGCGATCCGCAAGTACTGCGCAGCCTCTCCTCCGAGGACAAGGCAGCCAGCAGCGAGACCTGGATGGCTACAATCCCGGGAGAAGCCCAGGAGATGACCCTGGGATTGGTGTGGCGATTCAAAACAGATTCGCTTCACTACAGACACAAGCCCCTGACTACGGCGCAGGGAAGGCCGGCGGCGGCGCCGACCACCAGACGGAGTGTGTACACAACACTCGCCCGACAATATGACCCGCTAGGATGTATTCTACCGTACACCACCAGGGCAAAAATGATTGTACGAGCATTGTGGGACAAGGACCAGGGCTGGGACGACCCCATTCCCGCACACCTTAAATCCACCTGGAGAGAGTGGGAGATGGAGCTCCACTCACTCCCAGGCGTTAATATGCGCCGAAGCTACTTCCCACCCACGGTGAGGCCAGAGACATGTAAAATGGACTTACACGTCTTCAGTGACGCCTCAGAGGTCGCATACGGATCAGTAGCCTACTTGCGGGCCCACGAAAAGGGGGGAGAGATCTACACAGCATTTGTCCTCGCCCGCTCGAGAATAGCCCCACGCAAGCAACAATCTATCCCACGCCTAGAGCTCTGCGCAGCCCTAGCCGGAGCGCACCTAGCCACGCTCATCCAACGTGAGCTCACCATACCGGTGTCTAGAACAATCCTGTGGTCAGATTCCACGACAGTACTCGCCTGGATCAAATCGGACTCATGCAAGTACAAAGTCTTCGTGGGAGTCAGAGTCACCGAGATTCAAGACTTAACCGAAGAGTTAACCGGAGAAACAGAGTGGCGCTACGTTGATACAAAACAGAACCCAGCTGAGGTCATCACCCGGGGAATGCCCCTAGATGACCTCACCCGTCACAATGCTTACAGTGACGGCCCCGCATTCCTAAGACTCCCGGAAGGACAGTGGCCCATGCCTATCCCGAGGGAAGCAAGTCCAGAGGAGGTGGAAAATAAGAAGTCTGTGTTCTGTGGATTGAGCACCGTAGCCTCCACCGACCCTAACATAGACGATTGCACGTCCATAGAGAGTGCACAACAAAGAACATTCCTGCGGTACCACCCGGAGTGCAAGTCCCCCGCTGATATGTCAGCAGCTAACTACGAGGAAGCAGAATTGCTTCTACTGCAGCGAGCCCAGAGAGACTCGTTCCCCGATGAATTGGCCTGTCTACAGGGAGGAAAGCCCGTCCCATCCGACAGCAGATTAATTCATCTGGCCCCCGAGAGCGACGCTCATACCCTCATCAGAGTGGGTGGCCGCCTACGCAGAGCCCCCAATCTACCGGATGACATTAAATACCCGATCGTATTGAACAGCCGACACAAGGTCACAGAGCTGATTATAAAGAAATACGATGAGGATGTACATCACGCAGGAGCAGAAAGAGTCTTCGCGGAAATCAGACGTCGTTACTGGATCCTACAAGGAAGAGAGGCGGTACGACGCTTCCAGCGAACATGTCTAGACTGCCGCAAGTGGCGCGCGCAGCCCAGCATACCAAGGATGGCTGACCTTCCTCCATGTCGCCTCCGAATCGGTGACAAGCCATTCCACTCAACGGGTATGGACTGCTTTGGCCCGCTGCACATAAAGAAAGGAAGAGGAACCGAGAAGCGGTGGGGTATTGTATTCAAATGCATGACCACCAGAGCGATACACATCGAGCTTCTCCCGACCATGAGCACAGACTCATTCCTTATGGCCTTCCGTAGATTCACATCACGGAAAGGAAGACCGTCTACCCTATTGTCCGATCATGGGGCAAACTTCAAAGGCTTCGAAAGAGAGCTGAGAGAGAGCTTCCAAGCTATGGGCCCAGAACTTAAGACCCACCTCGCTCCAGCACAGGTTGATTTCCAATTCAACCCCCCAAACGCACCCCACTTCGGTGGCACTTGGGAACGAGAAGTGCGCTCCATAAAGACAGCCCTGTACGCAGTACTTGGGGCCCAGACTGTGGCGGAAGAAGTCCTAATGACAGTCCTCACGGAGATTGAGGGAGTACTTAACTCGAAGCCCCTCGGATATGTCTCCAGTGATGTGGCGGATATCGACCCAGTTACCCCCAACACACTCCTGATGGGGCGGCTAGATCCTACATTACCCCAGACAATGTACCGGCCTGAAGAAGCGAACGGCCGACGAATGTGGAGGTACAGCCAAGTATTAGCCGACAAGTTTTGGAGCAGTTTCCTACTGCACTACCTACCGTCTCTACAGACCCGCCAGAAGTGGGTAAAGGAGAGAGACAATTTGACAGAAGGAACAGTCGTCATGATTATTGATCAATCACTGCCCAGAGCTATGTGGCCGGCCGGCCGCGTAAGCAAAGTGATCACCGGTGCCGACGGCAAGGTCCGAGCAGCTGAAGTGCTTGTCCAGGGTCGCACTTACACCCGTCCCGTGGCGAGGCTCATAGAACTGCCCCGACTCCCAGACACAATCGATGATGACCATGACCCTATAACCCTATGACTTTGTGAAGTTGACTGACCCCTACAGCAAACCCTTATGTGTAAATAGACAACGCGATTAATCTGTCTCTGCTTAACTGATTAGGTCTGGGACCAATCAGGGGGTGGCTGTTGTGAAGGGCCAGATTAAACCGAATATATATATTTATTTATATATATATATTTAATTGTATTTGTATATTCTCTAATATTCCCTGATATCCCTTGTATATTCCTTGTACAATATGCATTGAATATCCATTCTAGCCTACTGAACATCCCATAATAGTCTCCATTCTACTATTGGTCGAGACCTTGGTGCCAGGCTGCCATACCCCCCAGACCCAGTTCAAACGTACCGCTCAACATGTACGAACAAGTCCTAGTTCCGCGTAGGAATCTGGCTACCGCACCACTAATGGGACTATTTGTTCATAGTGCGTATATATACTGCGCTACTAAAGTAGGACTTCCTTTTCAGTCCAGTTTCTTACCCTCCAATAGAGTGACAGACGTAAAGCCTCCCCGCGACGCCACGTGTGGGAGTAAGGCCAAGTTCGGCCTACCATCGGTATTGAGACATCGTGTATATTAATATTTGAATAGTCATATTTGGCACTATATCGTCGAGTTGGACGTAGTCTATTAAGCTAATAATAGTCTGTTAATATATAGTGCTTCGTGCGGTGAGAATACTACCGTAGTCAGCACCCCATCGTTTCGGGCAGAAAACTGGCTGCTTATCCAGGATGACCGACCCCATGTGAGATTGCACCCGAGGAGCCCCAGAGCCGACGAGCGAGTGGACCTGTATACCGGATTATTCTACCGACGACAGCCCGCCTTCCCAGGCACGGATTATGCTTTGTATACGTTGATTATTCCATGGATAAAGACCCCCGACACTGCCGTGTGTTGGAACCCCCCCCCCTGGAGAGGACGCAAGGTGAGGAGACGCTCTGCAAGACGAGGTCGCTTCACGTCTCTCCTCCGTGGACCGGAGGACGCCGGCTCACAGAGAGTCCACCTGCTTTCATCTGTGGTCCAAGGATCGCCGGCGCATTGAACGGCACTACAGTGGGTTCACCTGGGATACCCTTGGCCGGATGAGGCAGCCGGACTCTACCCCCCCCCCCCCTTCCTACTCCTGTCGGCTTACAAGCGACCGGATTAACCCCCCCTAGTGTATCCAGTCTATAATCATTAAAGTATCATTGCTGTTATTCCTTAACTATTCCAGGTCGTATATGTACCACCTGCGCCTTCAGAGATTGGACATTCTCTATTGATATACCGACGAATACTCTTGCCATAAAAGTGCATACTAATTCCCATTCATAAATGTGATTGATTTGATTAAGTGCTTGCTTTACACACCATCGCTGTGTAGAAATAAAGACCTATTTCTAATTCGTACATTTGTGTTGGATCCGTTTCATCTACGTGACAGTGTTCATCATAATATATTTATGCCGAGTACTGGGTGGCCGAATATTAAGTACAAAGGTAGTGGTAGTAAGTATCATATCTAGTAATACAGTCAGGGAATTGTACCCCTCAGTTACAATTATTATTATTATTATTATTATTATTATTATTATTATTATTATTATTATTATTATTATTATTATTATTATTATTATTATTATTATTATTATTATTATTATTTTTAAATCGTACTTACTAACCACAAACCATCCAGCTATATAACACATATCTATAACCACAAACCATCCAGCTATAACACATAGCCTAACCACAAACCATCCAGCTATATAACACATAGCCTAACCACAAACCATCCAGCTATATAATACATAGCCTAACCACAAACCATCCAGCTATATAACACATAGCCTAACCACAAACCATCCAGCTATATAACACATAGCCTATAACCACAAACCATCCAGATAACACATAGCCTATAACCACAAACCATCCAGCTATATAACACATAGCCTAACCACAAACCATCCAGCTATATAACACATAGCCTAACCACAAACTGACGTCTCCCTCCCATCCTCCACAGCTGTTACATATAAAAGCCACATATAGAGCCTCCTTACCACTTGTTTTCTGACTTGGTGTGGGGGCTCTCAGAGACCAACAAGGCCAAGCTGCAGAGGGTGATCACCTCGGGGGCCAAGCTGTGCAGGGAGCTGCTCAGCCCTCCAGCAGCTCTACGACCAGAGGACGGTGAGGGACTCAAACTCATAACCTCAGCACCTGCTTTCATCCTGCCCTCTGGTAGAAGATATGCTGTGCCTGTATTCAAAACAAACAGACTCAACATAACCTCAGCACCTGCCTTCATCCTGCCCTCTGGTAGAAGATATGCTGCCCCTGTATTCAAAACAAACTGACTCAACATAACCTCAGCACCTGCCTTCATCCTGCCCTCTCGTAGAAGATATGCTGCCCCTGTATTCAAAACAAACAGACTCAACATAACCTCAGCACCTGCCTTCATCCTGCCCTCTGGTAGAAGATATGCTGCCCCTGTATTCAAAACAAACAGACTTAACATAACCTCTGTTACGGTAGCGTTAAACTGGAGCCCACGAGCAGAACACAAGGGAGAGAGAATCGAGCGGTTTAGGTTGTTTAATGTTTCCAATAGGTACCATGCAGACAGGTTTAGCAAACAGGAATGTTCGACAGGTGCGAGCAGGAGCACTCCTCGTGCTCCACAGGAACGTCCTGGCGGGCGGTGTGTCGTGAAACAGCGTAGGCCGGCAGCAGATGGTCCTGGGCACAGGGAGAGGAGGTTAGAACAAGGCAGAGAATCAGACAGAGCAGCAAGGTAGGTTACGTCCTCGTCGGTCGGAAGGTCGGTCCGGTACTCGGGGCCTAGGCAAGCCCGGACTTCTTCCGCCGGGATCACTACGAAGCCTTCGTCGGCCAGCCTTGCCGCTGGAGCGGGGGCCCGCGACGGGCGGGTCCGCGCCTCGGGGCTCAGGCGGGCACGGACTCCCAGTCGAGTATGAACGCCTTCCGCAGTGATCGCTAGAAAGTCTTTTTCGGTGTCCGCTACTTCTGGTTCTTGCCTCATCGGCATGCGGGACAAGGCGTCGGCATTTTGGTTGAGTCGGCCGGGCTTGTAATGCACCACAAAGTCGTATTCGGCCAGCTGGGCGACCCAGCGCTGCTCCACCGCCCCCAAATTGGCCTTGTCCAGGTACCGCAAAGGGTTGTGGTCGGTGACCACAGTGAATTGGGAGTAGAGCAGGAGATCTCGGAACTTCTCGGTGATCGCACTTCAGAGCGAGGAGCTCCAGCTTGAACGCGCTGTAGTTCCGGTCGTTTCTTTCGGACCCTCGTAGGCCCCTGCTCGCGAAGGCGATGACGCGCTCTATGCCCTCTTGCTTCTGACTCAGCACGGCTCCCAGCCCCAAGTAGCTTCCGTCTGTGGTCACTACGAAGGGGAGTTGGAGGTCCGGATATGCCAACACCGGTGGCGTCATTAGGCACCCTCGCAGGTGGTCGAAGGCCTCCTGGCACTTTGGAGTCCATTGGAAGGCCTCGGCCCGTCCTTTAGCGAACCCTTTCTTTTCTTTTCCCATGAGAGCATGCAGAGGTTGCGCCACTTGGGCGAAGTGGGGCACGAATCGCCGGTAGTACGACATGAATCCGATCACTTGTCGCACTTCTTTCGCCGAGCGTGGCACCGGCCAGTCCTCCAGGGCCTTTACTTTGTCGGTGTCGACTTGGACCCCGGCCGCAGATACAATGTGTCTCAGGAATTTTACTTCCGCCTTGAGGAGGAAACACTTCCGGGGCTTGAGTTTTGAGGCCATGTTCGCGGAGGCGTCCAAACACCAGGTCCAGCTTCTGACAGTGGCTCTCGAAGTCTCGTGAGAACACCAACATGTCGTCCAGGTAGACCAACAGGACATCGAAGGCCAGGTCCCCTAACACCGCGGTCATCAACCGCTGGAACGTCGTCGGCGCATTGCACAGTCCGAAGGGCATACGGGTCCACTGATAGAGGCCGAAGGGCGTCGTGACGGCCGTCTTTTCTTGATCCTCCTCCTTCACCGCCACCTGGAAGTAGCCAGCCGTGAGGTCGAGGGATGAGAAGATTTTGGCCTGCCCGAGGGTGTCTAGGGACTCCTCTATACGGGGTAGAGGATACGCATCTCGGTGCGTCACATTGTTTAGTCGACGGTAGTCGCAACAGAATCGCACGGAGCCGTCTTTCTTGATCACTATCACTGCGGGCGACGCCCATGGGCTACAGCTCTCCACTAGGATGCCCTGGGAGACCAGGTCCTGCACGTGTCGTTTCACTTCCTGAAAGATGTGAGGCGGTATCCGGTGCCGTTGTTTGATGGGATGTGCGCCCCCGGTGGGGATGTAGTGAGTGATCGTGGTAGTGTATCCGTAGTCTCTGTCGTCGATGGAGAACACCGTCTTGTGTTTCTCCAATACCTGGTTCAGTCGGTCCACTTGTGCCTGAGTGAGGTCTTGGAGGTTCGCTTGCATGGGCATGGCTAGTCGTCTGGTCTCCCCGTCGGCGGCCGCCGGCGTCGGGTTGTCTCCGGCTTCAATCGCTGTCACCCTCAAACCTCCGGCGACTTCTTCCACGGTCACCCTTTTTTTGGGCAGTATTTGACGGGGCGGTGGAGTTCCGCCAGTCGGGACCGGGGCCGGAGCACGATGGCTGTGTCGGTCGGGTTTAACAGGCACACAGGCACCCTTCCAATTAGGGCGTGTGCCACCACGTTGGCCACCATTAGGCCGGGCGGTAGGTTGGCACTCGGAGTGCTCTCGAGCATTACGGGGCGTTGTATCTTTGCAGACATCTCGCAGCGGCCCTGGACGACCACTTCGCTGCGGGGGGGAATGACCACCGGGTCTCGGCCCGCCACTTTCACGTACCCCCTCCTCCCCGGGGCGGTGCACCCCTGTTCCTCGTGCGCAACGGCAGCGACAATGTGGCGCAGGGCGGCGCTCCCGGCGTTGGAGCGATGGCGACCAGTTGGGCGTATCCCCTTCATTCCGGCGAAGAGGTCATACACCCCGCTGAATATGTTCATCCCCAGGAGTCCCGGGACGGCGTTTCCCGCGGAGCTGCAGTGGGGGTCGTCCTTTACTACGAACACACATTTTCCAGGGAACTTCATGCCTAGACACTCCACTTCAGCGAAGAGGCACCCCACCACAGGGATTTCTAAGCCGTTGGCGGCCGTGAGGGTGACCCAGGTGGCGGAGGACAGTCTCTTCGTCTTGAATTGCCGTTTGAAATGGGCTTCGGTCATGGTGGTAACCTCGGATCCGGTGTCTAAGAGGCAGCAGGTCGTGACGGCGTCTATCTGTACGTCTAGGGTGTAACAGCCCCCGTACACATCTTGGGTCTCTGGGCCCGTGGCTATCGCGTCGATGGCTCCTGCCTCAACAGCGTCGATTGCCCCTCGTGTTCTAGATAGGGCAATGCTTCGGGTGCGGGGGAAGGTGCTTGGCACGGCCCGCCGGCCTGGAGTGGACATTCTCTACTGATGTGTCCCGGCTGCTGACAGGCGTAGCAGATCAGTCGTCCATCCTCGCTCCGGCGGGGTAGTCTACGCGGGGTAGCGGGCACGTCACCCCAGGGACGGCGTCCAGGGGAGCCTCTTTGGGGCCCGTCTCACTCGGACTGCAGGGCCCGGAGGAGCAGCTCTTGGCCCGCGACCAGCTGGCGGATGGAGTCCTGTAGTGCAGACACGTCGACAGGGGTTTCGTGCCCCTCCGCGGCAGCGGCGTGTATCGTGCCCCGGGCGGGGCTCGTTGCGGTGGACAGTGTCTCCTCCTCTTCGGACCAGTCGATCGCGGCCAGCATTAGGTCGAGGAACGTCAGCATCCCTTTCTCTCTTTGATATCGTCTCATCTCCCGTCGCAGTGCGTCGTCTCTTAGGCCTAGAACGAATTGTTCCTGGAGCAGGGTGGCGGTGTCTGGGACCCACGTGGGTGCCCGCCGCTGTAGACGCTGAAGCATCTCCTACAAGTCGTATGCAAATTGTCTTACGGTCTCGCCGGCTGTCTGCTTGCGATCGTAGAACTCCCCCAGACGGATGCTGACAGTCGCTTCTAGTACCTTGAACAGGGCTTCTGGGTCCGGGGAGGGCTCTTCCATCATGAACCGCACGTTTTGTTTAGCCTCGCCTTTCAGGTGGAGTTGTAATACCTCCGCCTGGTCTTCGGCCGGCACCTTGCCCGCTCGGAAGTGCGACTTCATTGCCCGGATCCAGTCCTCTATTGACAGCTCTCCCCTCTCTTTCCCCCCCCGAACTCGCTGCATTTTCGCTCCCGTTGGACGTACACCGTCGGGGGGGGTCGCTTGGGGTTCACGAGCGTGTCTCTTGAGGACGGCCTTGGCTAAAGCGAGGGTTTCTCGCTGGTCGATCTGGGCCTGCTCCAGGTACTCCGCATGACGGTCCAGGAGGCCTGTCTGGTCGTGGAACCGACCCCTCAGGGCCTCCACTTGTGCGGCCAAGTCTCGCATTGTCTCTGTTTCTTCTTCTTTTACCTCGGGGGAGGCGTGCTGGGCGCTTTGTCGCTCCTCTGGGAGCGCCTCTTCTTTCGCCGTCGTTTTCGGCACGGCGCGGGTCCGTTCTTCGGACATCGTGGGTCTCTCTCTCTCGGTCAATCAAGGAAGTGAGTTAGGATGTTGATCCTGTTCGTGACGCCAAATGTAGCAGGGTGGATTATCCCTGCTTTATGGGAGTGGTTGTACACGGCCACCTGGTAGCGAGAACGCAGCAGAGCTGGGTCCAGCTGGGTCCCCGACTGTAGGCCAGGAATGTTGAAGTGGAGGTCGAGCAGCAGGAGTGGATGGGGCCTAGGATTCACTGACCTAGGGATGGTACGCCGGTCCTTCTTGCCCTCCAGGGCGATCAGCAGTATCTCCCCACACACTTCCCCCAATACTTCCTGGGCCCTCCCACACCCGATGGCAGTAAGATGGATGATATATTCGCTCCCCAAAGCAGTACCCTTCCTTAATGATGAGTGGAAACCTTTCACAATGAACTATAGGCAGGGGGTAGGGAAAGGGTTAAACAGTAATGAGCATTACCCGGAGAGAAAAGGGTTAGACAGAATGCACATTAAAGACACACACACAGTGCTCCCATTTATGTCTCCTTTACTGAAGGCTGATACACGTTACACGTTATCGCATATCTATTAAGGCTACTTCCACACTGGGAATCTAGTGCTCTCGCTCCATATTACAGACACAGTAATAACCTCTTCCCTTTAAGGGTTATCTACTGCTCCGCTTCTCTGTAGGTGGGGAACAGGGTAAGGAGTAAAGGAGTTCAATGGGATTTTTATAAAGAAACACACGTTATTATTACACTCAAACCAAATTGACAGTGGGCCCACGTTATCAAATAAAAGTCCTATCTACAGCCGGCTTTTCCCCAAAATAATAAATGGTCGGGGCGCCCCTAAACACTGCTGCCAGCGTCAGTTCAAAGCACCGTTTATCTTTGCCCTTAGAGAGCCCGCGCCACACAGAGAAAATGTCTACCGATAAAGTTTCAGCACTCAGAGCGCCGCTGTACTTATCCAAATGGCGGGCCTGCTCTCACCACACCAACCGTCCGTGTGGTAAGATGGCCGTCGGGAGATCCCGCGATAACAGGCAGCGGGGCTGGGTAGACGCTGGGCAGGTGACTGCTGGGGTAACGGCTCGGAGGGGCTGGAGGAGCGTGCAGTGTAGTGACGTCCGCTGCTGGGCTGAAGGGGTGGGCCGACACGCGGGCTAAACTGTGGTGCTAGCCTAACTGAAGCTAAGCTGTGGGTCGTGGTGAACCCCCTGTCATAACGCATATACACAGCTAAACGCAAGGTGGACAAGATCTACCACCTGGTCTTCGGCAGTTGCTACTGAACCACAGACAACACCTAGCTGCTGCTACTGAACCACAAACAACACCTAGCTGCTGCTACTGAACCACAGACAACACTTAGCTGCTGCTACTGAACCACAGACAACACCTAGCTGCTGCTGCTACTGAACCACAGACAACACTTAGCTGCTGCTACTGAACCACAAACAACACTTAGCTGCTGCTGCTACTGAACCACAGACAACACTTAGCTGCTGCTACTGAACTACAGACAACACCTAGCTGCTGCTGCTACTGAGCCACAGACAACACTTAGCTGCTGCTACTGAACCTCAGACAACACCTAGCTGCTGCTACTGAACCACAGACAACACCTAGCTTCTGCTACTGAACCACAGACAACACTTAGCTGCTGCTACTGAACCACAGACAACACCTAGCTGCTGCTGCTACTGAACCACAGACAACACCTAGTTGCTGCTACTGAACCACAGACAACACCTAGCTGCTGCTACTGAACCACAGACAACACCTAGCTGCTGCTGCTGAACTACAGACAACACTTAGCTGCTGCTGCTACTGAACCACAGACAACACCTAGCTGCTGCTACTGAACCACAGACAACACCTAGCTGCTGCTACTGAACCACAGACAACACCTAGCTGCTGCTGCTACTGAACCACAGACAACACCTAGCTGCTGCTACTGAACCACATACAACACCTAGCTGCTGCTACTGAACCACAGACAACACCTAGCTGCTGCTACTGAACCACAGACAACACCTAGCTGCTGCTACTGAACCACAGACAACACCTAGCTGCTGCTACTGAAAGTAAACAAGACATAATAAACAACACCAATAGAAAATATTGCTGCATCTCCTGACATGACAATGGAGCCAAGTAAACATGTGCAACACCGATGAGACTTATAATTGACCATCATTTCACCACACAAATGGCCACTAGCTGTCATCAATCATTCTTCTTATCAATCATTAACACAGAGAATGGCAATAAAAAACGTGCGTACCTTCTATTCATTTGTCCAAAACAGCAATTGAGTCATCGTTCTGCTTTTAAAGTTATTCCCAGGGTTTTGGGCAGATAATCCATGACCTATCACCAGCCTGTTGATTCTTCTAAATGACGAGGTTCGACTGGTTTGAAAAGCTCAACAAATGACTTTTTTTTGTTGCTTACACAGAGAGACTCAAAAGGAGCTTCTATCCCCAACAGGCCATCAGGATGCTTAATGTGGACTCTATGCAACACTAACTCATCTATTCTACATTCATTGCACATGTAACAAGTGCCTTGTTGCCTTGTATAGATAATTACACCCCATCACAAAATACACTTTAATACATTCCACTAATACTCCTAAATGTTTTATTTTATTGATTTTTCTTTTTATACATGTTTTTATTTTCAATTTTCAACATAGAACAAGACATCACAACACAATACAATACCGTCAATAATAACAAAAATAATGACACTAACAACAGTAATAACATTACAAGACAGGCAAACAGAAAAGAAAAAAGACAATGAAAATAAATAAGGAAATGACAATATAAAATAAATAAAATAAAAATAAAATAAAATAAGTGTGGCTTTCACGTGTGCGCCTTATCTCGTGTGCTATATATATGTGTGTTCTACCTACCCATATGTGCGTGCGCTTTACCTATGTATATGTTTTATGTGTACATGCATATATGTGTGTTGTGAACGTGTGCGTATGACCGTGTATTCCCTAGTAGCCCAGAGTGCATGTACAGTACTACCGCAGCCAAGAGGACATGTACAGTATCAATGTAGTCAAGTGGGCATGTACAGTATTATTACCGTCAAGAGGGCATGTACAGTATCACTGTAGTCAAGTGGGCATGTACCGCATTACTGTAGTCAAAGGTATATGTACAGCATTACTGTAGTCAAGAGAACATGTACCGCACTACTGTAGCCAAGAGGACATGTACAGTATCAATGTAGTCAAGTGGGCATGTACAGTATCATTATAGTCAAGAGGGCATGTACAGTATCACTGTAGTCAAGTGGGCATGTACCGCATTACTGTAGTCAAAGGTATATGTACAGCATTACTGTAGTCAAGAGAACATGCACCGCACTACTGTAGCCAAGAGGACATGTACAGTATCAATGTAGTCAAGTGGGCATGTACAGTATTACTGTAGTCAAGGGTACACGAACAGCACTACCGTAGTCAAGAGAACATGTACAGTATTACCGCAGTCAAGAGAACATGTATAGTACCACCGTAGTCAATAGGACATGTACAGTATTTACAATGCCAGTACCGTCAGACAAAACAAGGCAGCAGTGGGAGGTTACTGGTAATGGGGAAATCCGGCGAGTACAGTGGTGGATAGTGCAGGCCCAATATGTGACAGATAGGGGTCCCAGATCTCATAAAAAGTGTCCAACTTGGAATGCAGCATACACGTAATATATTCACAGGGGATACATTCCATTATGATATTGTGCCATGACCTTATTGACGGGACCTCGTCCTTGATCCAAAACAACAGGATGTTCTTTCTAGCAGCAAATGTCAACAAATTGAACAGTCTCTTATGTTTGGAATTGGTAACATGAATATCTGGGAGGCCCAGCAAAAGGCAGAGGGGATCCAGCTCGATGGGGGTGTGAAATATGTCAGACAGTACTTCTACAACGTCGTACCAGTAGCTCTGTAGTTTTACACAGGTCCAAAAACAGTGGACGTGATTTCCAATCTCTATCTTGCATTTAAAGCAAAGTGGGGACGTATTGGGATCCATTTTACTTTTACGGGCGGGGGTAATATGGATGCGATGCAATATCCTAATTTGGATGGCCTTGGTGCGGTTACAAACCGAGATTTTTTTTGCGTAGGTCCACGTATCCTGCCAGTCTGCAAATCCTCTTCCCAGGACTGTTTAGTAACATAGGAAGATAAAGATGAATTAAGGTTCAGAGTACTATAGAAGATAGATATTTGTTTTTTGGGGATCTGTAAGGAGAGGGCCTTCTCCACCTGCGAGGTGGAGATGTCAGTTAAAAGTGAGGTGTCCTTGGTGATAAACTGCCTAATTTGTAGGTACCTAAAAAATTCCGCTTTCAATAGACCATATCGCTGCTGCAGCTGTGTAAAGGACATTAGGGTCCGGCCATCAAACAGGTGGCCAAGATCGGTTATGCCCTGCTTATACCAGGTCTTGAAGCCGCCGCCGATTTGGTTTGGCTTAAAGTCGGGATTGTCTACAATCGGGGTAAGAGGAGAGGTCAGCTTGGCTCGGCCCTCCACCTTACGGACAATCTTCCAGGCCTTGACGGAACATAATGTGATGGGGTTGGAGCACACCTTCCTCACAGACCTAAAGTCTTTGATAAATAGTAGGTTCCACAGGGGGGACTTAGATTGCGAGGATTCAACGTCCAGCCATATTGACAGTGGGTCTGCTCTGAACCAGCCGACCAGCACCCTAAGGTGTGCCGCCAGCTGGTAGTGTCTAATATTAGGTAGGTCTAGACCACCATCTTCACTATCCATCTGTAATTTGTCCATTTTCAGACGCGGTTTCTTCCCATTCCAAATGAATGAGCTTAGCCAGCCTTCCAGCACCTTGATAACCTTGTTTGTCAGCAGCACTGGGATCATTTGGAGAGGGTACAACAGTCTGGGGAGTACGTTCATCTTGACGAGGGCAATCCTACCCAGCCAGGAGATCGGTAAGGGGGCCCATCTAACCAAGTCTGCCCTTATGGTGTCTAAAAGAGGGGGAAAATTGGCCTTAAACAATGTATCATAGGTGGGTGTCACAAATACTCCTAGGTAAACGAAGCCGGAGGGTGACCAGCGAAATGGGAAGGGCTCGGGCAGTATCGGGATAGATTTGAGTGTCCCAAGTGGCATTGCTTCGGATTTGGAAAAGTTTATTTTGTACCCCGAGAAGGTTCCAAATGTGGAAATCATGCGGGTTAGACATGGAATTGAAGAGTCAGGTTTAGACACGAAGATCAGCACGTCGTCCGCGTAAAGAGTGATTTTTTGCTCCCTCCCGCCCACTCTAATACTTGAGGTCTCGGCTGACTGCCTTACGGCCTGTGCGAGTGGTTCTATGGCCATGTCGAATAGTAAAGGGCTAAGAGGGTCCCCCTGAGGGTTCCCCCGCTGCAGAGGAAAGTTGCTAGACCTAAGTCCATTAGTCAGGACCGCCGACATCCGCGAGTTGTAAAGAACCTTGACCCAGTCAATAAAGGTGTCACCTAAGCCAAATTCAGCGAGGGTTAAAAATAGATACGGCCATTCTACACAGTCAAACGCCTTCTCCGCGTCGAGAGACAGAACCACCGCGGGGTGGTCTGTCTCACGAGTCATTTGGATGATATTGAGGAGCCGTCTCATGTTGTCGGTAGAGTTCCTACCCTTAATAAAACCGGTCTGATCTTCATTAATAATAAAAGGGAGTACTTTTTCCAGGCGCATGGACAGGATCTTGGAAAGCAACTTTTGGTCCGAATTGAGTAGGGCTATAGGCCTATAGGAGGCGCACTCCTCAGGGCATTTACCCTTCTTAAGGAGAAGGCAGATATTAGCCTCCCGTAGAGACTGGGGCAGTATCCCCACCTCAGCGGAGTGATTAAGCATTGCCAGCAGGGGATCTAATAGAATATGACCGAACTCTTTATAAAACTCGCATCCGAAACCGTCCGGGCCCGGAGCCTTACCAGATGGCATAGCCTTAAGGGCGCCCAGAGCTTCTTCCTTCGTAATTGGGGTGTTAAGGAGCAAGTTCTGATCTTTCGATACCTTAGGGAGGTGTAACTCAGCGAAGAAGGCCTGCATGTCAGCGAGAGCACCATCGGGTCGCTCGGTCCTATAGAGTTGGGCATAGAAAGAGGCAAACTCTTTGTTAATAGTTTTGGTGTCAAAGGACCTGACCCCGTTGGAGTCGGAGATTGAGGCTATTACTTGGGTGTCAGCCCTTTTTTTCGCCAAGTTAGCCAGGCACCTACCCGGCTTGTCACCGTGTTCGTACATTCTCTGTTTGGCAAATTTAAGAGAATATTCGGCGTCCTGGATCAGAAGAGTGTTTAGCGCCGCTCTGGTGGCCGTAAGCTCCGTAAGCACAGCCGGGGCTGGGTTTGAAACATGCTGATTTTCAAGGTCGGCTAGTTTGGATTCAAGAAGTTTACACTGTTCATTTTTCTTGCGCTTCTTGGATGATACATAAGATATAATCAGTCCACGAGAAAAGACCTTAGATGTTTCCCAGAGTAGAGACGGGTTATCCGTAGAGCGAAAGTTAATTGAGTAGAACATTTTTAATTCCGATTCGAAATAGGAGACAAATATATCATCTTTGAGGAGGTATGGGTTGAGGCGCCAACGCCTCGACAGCGCTCTCTCTTCTGACAGGGAGTAGACCAGATATATAGGGGCGTGATCCGATAGAACGATGCTTCCGATTGTGCAGGACAATACTAGAAAGAGCTTAGAGGAAGGGATGAAGAAATAGTCTATTCTACTGTTGCTCTTGTGTGGGCCGCTAAAAAAGGTGAACTTCAGTTCTGATGGGCAAAGGGTTCTCCAGACATCTGAGTATCCAGTGTCTTCGCATAGGGAGGTGAGCATCTTTGCTTGCCTAGAGGGGGGAGCCAGACTGGGTGGGAGTTTGTCAAGAGACGGTATGAGGTGACAATTAAAGTCTCCGCCCACAAAGGCGTTCTCAGAGGCCAGGCCATTAAATTCAGCAAATATCTTGGATAGAAAGTCAGGGGAATAGCCTGGGGGACAGTATACATTCATAAATGTCATTTCTTTACCCTTAAGAACCCCTTTAATAATCACATAGCGACCTTGGCTATCCACAGAGGAAGTTATAAGTCTAAAGGGGAGATTTTTATTGATCAATATGGCCACGCCCCTACTAAACGTAGAATAGCTTGTAGCAAAGACCTGTCCTACCCAGCTCTTTTGGAGTTTAGCAGTGTCGTTGGGCCCCATATGAGTTTCTTGTAAAAAAGCAATCGACACATTTTCCCTCCTTAAAAAGGTCAGAATCGCCTTCCTCTTAGCCAACCTCTGCAGGCCTCGAACATTCCAGGAGCAGAGCTTAAAGCTCTCAGAGTTAGCCGTAGCCATAGAACATTGAAGGGCGTGTAGGTGGGGCAGACCTGGGCAAGCCTGTGGGCATGTAGAATTCACTTAACCTAAACACTATGCACACGTATTTCGAGCCATACATAAAACACATAATAATGACATAAAAAACATATAAATGTGTGGGACCGGTGGGTCTTTCCCCAACATCACAGGGACTCACCAACATTTCCAGAGACTTCAAACCTACCACTCGTAGAACCATCTCCGTGGCCAACTGCCACATTTCCCTGTATACAAAAGTGCCTCAAAGTGTAAAGCAAACAAGAAAAAATCAAATTGAACCATAAGCCAATAGTAAGGTCAACGGCTGGAACCCAGAACTGTCGGTAAAAGGGGGGGGGGGGTGTATTTGCCAGGCATGCTGCGACAAAACAGGCGCGCAGTACCACCACCAGGCCGGGAGGGGGCGATACCCTGTCCGCGAGACTGTTATCTCCCCTGACGCCGGTTCGACCCCACACAGTTATGCCTCCCTACCAGAGGAGGGCGCTGTGCCGGGGGCCGCCCGCCGCTCCCGCGAGCACATTGTCAGCAGCAAACATTAATGGGAGCCATGCGGGTTGCATGGACCGGGAGCTGGTATATCGCGTAAAAGTCATAAGCGTGGCAGAAATATCCAAAACGGAATAGAATAGGTCCCGCTCCTTCCGAAACGTTAACAGTTAGCAACCCAGCCCGTGGCTATGGTCGTGCATCAGTACAACAGTCATTTACAACATACTTGTCCCCCTCCTCCCCTTATGTCAGATAGCGAGAGAAAAATAAAAAGATAACTTTCCAGGCGAGGCCTAATGTCAAGTAGTCATCCATACTCACATATGTAATAAGATACCAAATGCGACCCCTTTCTGTGTGATAGCCATAGCAGTATGCTAGCGGTCCATCGCTACTACCACGTCAGGATCTGATGAGGCCGGTGTCGGGTCCGCGTTCGGCTCCGGTGGAGCCAGCGTCGGGTCCGCGTCTCGCCCCAGTGAAGCTGGTGTCGGGTCCGCGTCTCGCCCCGGTGGAGCCAGCATCAGGCCCACGTCTCGCCCTGGTACAGCCGGTGTCGGGTCCGCGTCTCGCCCCGGTGGAGCCAGCGTCATGCCCGCGTCTCGCCCTGGTGAATCCGGTGTCGGGTCTGCGTCTCGCCCTGGCGAAACCAGTGTCGAGGTCCCTCTGGGTCGGGTCCTCAGGAAGTCCTTGGGCGACGGTAGATGCAGCCTGCCCTCCTTGGTTCGGATGATTAGCCTCGCAGGGAACTGGAGCGATGGTTTAAATCCGCGCTTGTACAGGGGCCCCATGACATCACGGTATTGTGATCGTTGCTCGACCACCTCGGGGGGATAGTCTTCGAAGATAGCGACCGGTTTCCCTCTGTATGTCAGATTCCCTCTCCTCTTGCGAGCTTCCAGGATAATAGTCTCTTTGATCTTGTAGTGATGTAAGCGGGCAATTACGGCCCTAGGCCTGGAGCCTGGTGCTGGTCTGGGTGTTAGCGTCCTGTGGCAACGGTCAAGCTCCGGTGGTGTAGCGAGGACATCTTTCCCCATGATTTCCACCAGGACCTCCGCGAAAAAGACACTGGGACGGTTGCTGTGCAGGGATTCGTCCAGGCCCAGGATGCGTATGTTAGAACGCCGACTACGTGACTCAACATCAATTAGCTTGTTTCTTAGCTTGTCGATGACTATATCCTGAGCTGTGCATCTTACTTCTAGCTCCGCCATCCTATCCGACCACCTATCCATGCCGTCCTCCACGGAGGTCAAGCGTTGGGAATGGTCCGCGATCTCCTGCTGGAAGCCGTCGAGTCTAGACTCGAGCGAGGCAGCAAACGTTCTGAACTCCGTGGTGAAGGCCTGTTTGAGCTCCTCCATTAGCTTAGCCATGGTAGCCCCATCCACAGGGGCGGCCTCGCTTCTCAAGACTTGTGCAGTCATCACGCTCGTTATTTTTTTTCCTTTTTGGGTCGAATAGTACAGTCTTAGATACGGATGTTGTATATTAGTGGTTCAATCATCTTGAAAATAAAAAGAAAAGGCTTTTTAAGCGTGGCTCTGAGACGTTCACATCCTTCCGACCCGGAACCGGAAGCCGTCTTATTTTATTGATTTAAGTTGATTTCATTCCTTTCGTTTTGTTTTATTGCACTTTTGGGAGTTAAGGCTTTTATTTTGAAATCGACACCCTTACTTTTCCGGTCCTCCGGGACACACATCCTGCCTGCTTTCTGGTCGCGAGCTAGTCCCACCCGGAACTCTGTGGGGTGAGCACTAATTTTTATGTTCAGTGAAAGACTTCGGTCTAAAAGTTGTTAAATATTGTATGTTACATTCCTAAAACTGTGAAACGAGTTTGTAATGTAACTACTGTTGTTAATATGTACCTGTGCAGTTGTTTTGTGGGAGGTTTGACTGGGTAAAATGCACTTTAATAGCATGTAGGAAGTTTGCACACACGTGCGCTGGTAACATGGAGTTAATGGAGTCACGTCTTTTCTCAACCATAGCTCGTGCTGCAGATGTCGATGTGTTCCTAATGCTGCTGCATATTGTTGCCTTTGTAACCTAACAGGTATGTGTGTACAGTAGCTCCCATGTGTCCGTTTTGTATTCAATTGTGTATATTTTTCCAATGTAATTGTATGTATTAAAATGTGTCATTCTTATGAGAGAGTCCCACCCGGAACTCTGTGGGCTCGTGCTGCAGATGTCGATGTGTTCCTAATGCTGCTGCATATTGTTGCCTTTGTAACCTAACAGGAGGGAAATAAAGACCGTCAACAGTCATCCATGTCTGTCGTCCTTAACACAACGCCGTCAGAGTACACCGGTCACACACACAACATCAAAATGCACTCACTCACTTTAAACATTCACCTTTACACATTCACTTTTCACTTTATCTATATATTCCTAAAAGACTTGCACTACCTCTTCTACCAAATTCTTGTTTGTATATTGTATATTTTGTATAGTGTTTGGTCTTTATTCTTTTACTTCTTTACTGTATGAAGCACAATCTCAGGAGGCTCATACAGAACCAAGCATTTCACTGTAATGTACATGTACCACTATGTGACAAATAAAACAAAACTTGAACTTCACGCTGTCATAATCACAGCAAGACCCTTCTTCACTCCTCCTCATCCCCCCTTCACATTCACCACACACCTTCCTCACTCCTCTTCATCCTCCCTTCCATCCATCACGGAAGCATCACGCCCATATATGGCCAGCACTCCTTCACCCCCTGTCACTCAACTCAGCTGCACCTCATCTCCTGATTCACACGCTGCCAGGCACCTCACTCTTCACAGCTGTATCCCATTCCCTGATGACCAAGACCCTACTTCTACCGGAGGTCGGAGGATGCTGACCAGAAGTTGTCGTGGTGTTATTATCATTACCTAGGTACGATGCCTCAGTCCGAAGACCTGCTAGACACTCTCGTGTGATTATTCCCTGTTCTAACATTCCTTCTCTTGTGCCCAGGACCTCCATTCCAGCGAGCCCCTGTCTGGACCCCTGGAGCTTTACTAAGGAGTTCCTGCTCACTCTCTCGACACGGACCTGTGTCTTTCGTCCGCAGTAGCACTGGAGTGCACCTGCTCTCATTCCCAATTCCTGTCTGTTGTACATTTCTGGATGTAACTCGAGTCTTGTCTGCTTGGGGAATACTATTAAATATCCTGAAACGCTCCCTTCTCTCTTCTCCTGTGTTCAGCGATTGGGCTCTGCTTAAAACCCATCATATATTGAAATTCTTTTATTGGGAAAAACCACTTGAGATACAGTATCTCGTTTTCGAGAGGGTCCCACATTTTGTGCAATGTAACACATGACACACAACAACAACAAAAATTAAATAAATACAGGACATACAAAAACACAACAGAACAAGTACACATTGTAAGAGGATATGTCTCATTATAAGAGGATAAGAGGATATGTCTCAATCTCCATCATAAGAGGCCCACTCCCCGGCAGTCACATGACGCTGCCACCGCAGGGCAAACAAATATGCTTACCCTGCGATGACACCGCCAGGCAGCCACCGCGAGAAAGGCCCAACAAAACATTCAAAGGGTGAGTAGAATACAGGATGTAATAGAAATTGAGCTCCAGGACTGGCAGGAGAAGAGGAGCAATCAACCTGCCCAACAAGCGCCCCAAATCAACCAATCGGCCCCCCCTGCCTAAAAATAGGAGTAGAGCCAACTAGCTAACCCGTAACACCCGCATAAAGGACGGCTGTGCCCCACGTCCCCTCACCAGCGCAGGAGCCCCACCAAGGAAGCATGTACACTTGCCAATAAAATTAGAACAAAGAGCATTTTTAAAGAGGTAAAATGAAGATATGGACCGAATGGACACCGGAAGATTGTTCCAGTCCGAAGGGGCTTTGAACATGAAAGATTTTTTGGCCATTGCTTTTGAAAATGGAGAAACTGTGAAAAAATACTGTACAGAGTGTCTTAGACGATAAGTGCAAGAGAAAGGGACCATCAACTGTTTCAGGTAAGCAGGATAGTCAGAATGGATACATTTGAAAATCAATTGCAGCCAATGTCTCTGTTTTCTTAAAGTAGGAGAAGGCCAGTCTAAGGTTTGATACATAGTACAATGGTGGGTTGTGAACGGACAGTCAAGAACAAATCTGCATAGTCTATTGTAAGCCACATTTAGAGGTGATAAATGGGTTTTGGAAGCAGCTTGATAGACAACATCCGCATAGTCCATTAATGGCAAAATAAGTTGTTGTGCAAGTCTCTTTCTAACAGTGAAGCAAAAACAATGTCTAGCTCTATAAAGGGCTCCAATGCTGCGATTCATTTTCATAACAGTAGAGGTAATATGGAAATTGAATGAGAGTTCGGGGTCAAGCCATACTCCCAAATACTTGATGCGTTCAGCTTTATGCAGAGGTGTATTATCGGCACATAAGATAACGCATGCCTTAGATTCGGTTGCCTTCAGTCTTTTCCGAGTACCAAAAATCATAAAGTGCGATTTGGTTTTGTTTAGTATTAGTTTATTTTCAGCAAGCCATTTCTGTAGTGTCTTAAAGTCATATTGTAAGGCTGATTGAATCTGTGCTACATTATTTTTGGATGTATACAACACTGTATCATCTGCATAAAGATGAACGCTGCAATCAGAACAGACAGAAGGTATATTATTTATAAATATTGAAAAAAGAAGTGGACCAAGGGTTGAACCTTGCGGCACACCACGTTCTTGGACCATTGTATCCGATTTGAACCCTTGGATGACAACACATTGTTTTCTATTATGAAGGTATGTATTGAACCAGAGTAATGCATTGCGTGATAGGCCAACAGAGTGAAGTTTATCTAGAAGTAGGTGGTGGTCAACTAAGTCGAAGGCTTTGCTCAGATCGATAAAAATTGCACCAGTTAATTTACCATCGTTAGTTGCAGAAAAGATGTCGCTTGTAAGCTTTAATAGAGCTGTTGATGTTGAGAATTTTGACCTAAAACCAGATTGATGAGGTGATAAAATATTGTACTTGTCAAGAAATTTAGAGAGCTGATTATATATCAATTTCTCAAACACTTTGTCAATAGAACAAATAATTGCGATTGGTCTATAATTATTCATTTCAAGTGCATCTCCACCTTTATGCAACAGGGTAATACGAGAGCACTTCCATATGTCAGGCATTTCGAATGTGGACAGTGACATATTAAACAGATCACATAATGGGTACATTAGAATATGGGATGCAAGTTTGAGGAACTTAGGTTCTAAACCATCTAATCCAGGACCACCACTTACTTTTAGGCTATTGATGGCATCAAAGACTTCCAAAGGTAAAATTTTCATAAAAGAGAAGCTATGATCAGGAGGCCTATTACTGAAGAGATCAGACACGGGATCGAGTGATGATGCAGCAGTGACAGATGAAAAATGCTGGATGAATGACTGTGCAATCAGCAGTAGTGTTCACTTTTATCTGGTCAATAATATTATTTTTCAAATGGTGAGTAGAATACAGGATGTAATAGAAATTGAGCTCCAGGACTGGCAGGAGAAGAGGAGCAATCAACCTGCCCAACAAGCGCCCCAAATCAACCAATCGGCCCCCCCTGCCTAAAAATAGGAGTAGAGCCAACTAGCTAACCCGTAACACCCGCATGGGACTACTTCCGGTGGCATGGACTGAACGCAGCTCCCAGCATGTCGCGGCAAACCCTCGAATAATCATTATTTTGAACCCATAAAGAACAAAACTAAAGTTGACTTTACCTCGACATTTATCAGCTTCTTTTATTTTGTAAGCAAATTTGTTCAAAACGATCTAATCGCTCTTGAACAAACACATGACCACGCGTGCACAAACAAAGTTCACAATGGAGAACGCTGACCTAGCGGTGCTCATGAGAACAATTGTACGTGAAGAACTTGCTACAGGACTCGAAACCAATCTAAAGCCGATCAAGGATCATCTAAACAAAATCCAGCTAAAGGTAACATCATGCTTGGACAAGATTGACTCTCTTGAGACGGCTGCCAACGACACTGATCAAAGGCTGATACAACTGGAAGCAGAGAATAAATCACTATCTGAGGAAGTTAAATCATTAAAACAGAAGACGGAATCGCTTGAGGACCACAGCAGAAGACTCAACGTGAGAATCTTGGGGCTACCAGAAGGAACGGAACAAGGCAACCCGACACTGTTTGTAAACGGAATGCTGAGCGAACTTTTTGGCGAAGATCTAGGGCCACCTCACTTGATCAGTATCGCTCACCGCATCGGGGCAAATAAAGGCAAGACGCGATGCCTAATCGCAAAATTCAACAACTCTGATATAAGGCAGAAGGTTGTGCGTCTTGCCGGTGGGAAAGCTAAAGAACCAGGTGGGCTACAATACAAAGGACATAAAATAAGCATCTTCCGTGATGTTACAGCAGAACAACGCAAGCAGCAAGCCTCCTTTGATGAGCTCAGATCACTCTTACGCAAAACAAAACTGCGCTACGGGGTGGCTCACCCTGCGAAGCTGCTCATCACCTTCAAGGACAAGACTCACTCCTTCACCGAAGCATCAGAGGCAATGGACTTCTACACAACCAAGATCAAGCCCACGCTAGACGCGGAGGCACATTCACCACCAGCGCCGACCTAGGACGAGACTGTCTACTACTGTATACACATCACAGAACACAGGTATGCCTATGGTCGCGCGGTGGTCAGCTGGAAGATTGTGAACATTTGAGACTAACGTGGCCACATGGACTTGGAATAATATAAAATCCTCTTCTGTTTGGGTATTGTTCATGGGTTCAAAAACAAACAAAAAATGTATAATTATTAATATCCTTTCCTATATTTTTTTCTCTCCTCCCCCCTTTATTACTAATGACGTTATCATTATTATTTGGTCGATATATAATTTGTTTTAGTCCCCATGGTTTATATAACAAAAAAATATATATATATAATTTAATTTTCTTTCCTATTTTCCCCCCCTTTTATTACTATTTTGACGTTATCATTATTATTTGGTCGATATATAATTTGTTTTAGTCCCTCATGGTTTATATAATAAAAAAGAATTGTTAATATTATTATTTACGATTTAAGTTATTAGTGACAGTATCAGTGGTAACTATATTGGGTGAACTATTATGGCAGATATTTTATTTTGTACTACCATTAGTCAGTGCTGCTGTGGATGGTGCTGATGGCATCATGATTGATGGTGATGATAATATCACCCATGGCATTACTCACCAGCCCTTACCCAATATAATTTGGGCCATATTCAGTTTATATATATATATGGGTTTGTGCTATTATTATTACGATCTACGTTATTAGCAACAGATATAGTGGTAACTATGTTGGGTGAATTATTACTGCTAGTATTTTTTATTTATTTTATCTCTACTGTAGTGCAGCCGTGGATGGTACTGTGGTCAACATGACTGGTGGGGACGATAGTATCACCCATAGCATTACTCTCCTTACCCAATATAATTTAATATTATCTACGATTTAAGTCATTAGTGACAGTATTGGAGGTATATGTTGGGTGAATTAGTATGGCTGATAATTTATTTTGTACTACCATTAGTGATGCTGTGGATGGTGCTGTTGGCATCATGATTGATGGGGACAATAGTATCACCCATGGTATTACTCACCAGTCCTTACCAAATATAATTTGGGCCATATTCAGCTTATATATATATAAATATATATATATATATATATTTTTTTTTTGTGCTATTATTATTACGATCTACGTTATTAGCAACAGATATAGTGGTAGCTGTGTTGGGTGAATTATTACTGCTAGTATTTTTATTTTGTTTTATATCTACTGTAGAGCTGCTGTGGGTGGTACTGTGGTCAACATGACTGGTGGGGACGATAGTGTCACCCATAGCATTACTCTCCTTACCCAATATATTTTATCATAAATTAAAGAGAGAAAGAAAAAGAAAAAATAATGTATCCCTGTTTATATTCCAATTTTGTTTTTTTCAGTAATGTAGATATTTAATAACACAGGGAGACCAGTAGAGGGAGCTGTCTGACATGTCACAACTCTGCAACAGGCAGAGAATAGGAGGTAGGAAGGTGGCCATGTGGAATAAGGATACTACGGTATTCTACCCACGTGACTGTCTTCGGGTGGGGGGTGGGGGGGTAGTGGGAGGTTTTTGGGTTGACGCTGGACTACAACTGGGGAAGGGTTACATGATGTATATATATTATTTCCCTAATGTATTGCTAATTTTATTCTTTACTCTACAGCTTGACAATTTAATGCAAATAGAAATCCTCTTGTTACTGTGTCATGGATAATTCCAAGATATACATAATAATAATTGCCAAAGCTAAATTAAATTTACAGAACATATTATGGCAAAAATAAATATACTTTCATGGAATGTACAGGGAATAAATAAGAATATCAAATATAGCAGCTGTCTTGAATATCTAGACAAGAAAAGGATTGATATAGCTTTTTTTCAAGAAACTCACATAATGGCACAAGATTTGGGAAAATTGGAAAACAATAGATACATAGTCGTTTCTTCCTCATCTGCTATTAATAAAACAAAAGGAGTATTAATTCTAATATCTAGAAAACTTAATTTCAATACTATTGAGAAAGGGAATGATTCAGATGGCAGAGTCACTTATGTAAAGGGAATTCTAGGTGACAAAGAGATATTGCTGCTATCAGCATATGCCCCTAACACTTATGACTCTGCATTCTATGCCCAACTAACAAAGACCTTACAAAAGTATTCAGATTGTGGAATAATTATTGGTGCAGACATGAATACAGTTTTATCACCAGGCTTGGATAAGTCAGGTCCAACCTCAGTTAATTCATCCACTACAGCATTTAAAAATCTGGTGTCAAATCACTCATTGATAGATGTTTGGAGAAATTATAACCCAAGTTTAAAACAATACACCTTCTTTTCAAATAGACATAAAACATTTTCAAGAATAGATTATATACTAATATCTGCTAATATTTTACACTGTATTAAAAAAACGGACATTATCAACATGTCTTTATCAGATCACCATGCCAATCTGTGTGTATATACAATTGAAAATTGTCCAAAACGTGCTACTAGATGGAAATTTAATTTAACATTACTGCAGGATCCATCATTCTGTGAGCAATTTAGATCAGACTTCAACCTTTTTATCAATATCAATAAAAATAGTGTTACAGATATAAGATTTCTATGGGATGCAACTAAAGGCTTTATTCGCAATAATACAATATCATTTGCTTCAGCACGTAACAAAGCCCACCATCAAGAAATATCCAGATTGGAAAATAGACACTCATTGCTAACTGCAGAACAACAAAACAACTACGATCAAGAAAGAGAAAGGGAGCTTTGGAAAGCGAAGTCTGAACTAAATGCTCTAATGGCACAAAAAGCAGAGTTCCTAGCTCACAGAGCGAGGCAAACTGAGTATTTGAATGGAAATAATCCAAGCTTTGTGTTGACTAGGAAAATCCAATATAATGAACAGAAAGCAGACATCACATCAATCCTAAATAAAGAAGGAGCGATGGTAAACGATCCGGCCAAAATAAATCTAGAATTTAAACTTTTCTATCAACAATTGTATTCATCTGAAGCTCAATTCTCAAAAGCTGATTTAGACTCCTTTTTTGAAGACTTGGATCTACCTAAATTAACAGAGCAACAAATAACCTCAACGGATTCTCCCTTTACCCTGGAGGAACTTTACGATGCACTGAAAGAAATGAAACAGGGGAAATCACCAGGTTTCGATGGTATCCCACCGGAGCTGTACTTGACCTTTTGGAAAGAGTTGGGTCCATTACTACTCGAGATGTTCCAACAAGCCATTATGAAAGGGAGTTTTAATAGAGACATAAGTACAGCAATTATCACACTGATACAGAAAAAAGGAAAGGATGGAAACATCTGTGCTAACTATCGTCCATTGTCCCTTCTTAATGGAGACTTAAAATTATATGCCAAGGTCCTCGCACAACGTCTAGAGACGATACTGCCAATATTGGTCCACCCAGACCAAACTGGATTTGTTAAACAAAGATTTGCATCAGATAATTTAAGACGACTGTTACACATTATTGACAAAGCTCCAAAAATATCACCATGTGCAGTGTTGTCCCTTGACGCCAAAAAGGCCTTCGATAGGCTGGAATGGGAGTACTTATGGCACACCATGAAGAATATGGCATTTGGAGACACATTTATAAATATGCTCAAAATCTTATATCATAATCCAACGGCCATGGTTATCACATCCAATCAGTGTTCCACACCCTTCCCTATCAGACGTAGCGTCAGGCAGGGTTGCCCCGCCTCCGCATTATTATTTGCGTTATCTCTTGAACCCTTGGCCCAAAAAATTAGAAATTGTGCCGAAATTTAACCCATAATAGTAAATAACACCTACCATAAAATTTGTCTGTACGCAGACGATCTGTTATTATTTCTTGACAATACACCACGGTCCCTACCTGTAGTCCTAGACACTATTAAACATTTTAGTTTTATTTCAGGCTACAAGATCAACTTGAATAAATCAATTTTACTTCCCCTAAATACAGCAGCAAGTAGTCCCCAACTACATACAGAAATACCAGTGGGCTCTGGTTTCAGATATTTAGGTATAGATATATACACATCCATTGACAAAATTGTGTCAAAAAAGTACAAGAGCCTTAAGAAGGTAATATCTGACGAGTTAAACCGTTGGTCACTATTATTAATCCCATTTTCAGTCAGGCTTTCAGTAGTCAAGACCCACATTCTCCCTAAGATCAATTTTCTGGTAAGCATGATTCATTTACCGCCACCTCCAGGATTTTGGGAGAAGCTACAGGGACTAGTATTCAAATTTATATGGCGTGAACAACATCCACGAATCAGCAATTCCACACTCCAAAACAGTAGGAAAGCAGGAGGGCTATCTGTTCCTAATTTTGAACAGTACTATTTTTCTTTTATGCTCAGACCGTTGCTAAGATGGTTCAATAATGATTCTGACATACCATGGGTGAATATGGAGAGGCACATTGTATCTCCATATACATTCAAAGATATACTATTTTCTGGTCTATCCCCAAGCTTTTGCCGTACTAAATTCGGCCCAATTATAGCACATTCAATTTACGTCTGGAAATATATTGCCGAAACGGGACAGTGGAACACAAAATGGCACATAGATACCCCTATTTTTGATAACAACTTCTTACTGTTGGGAGGGGAACCAGTTACATTTCCCAATTGGCAAAGACAAGGTATTCACAAACTATCTGACATATACAGTGAATACGGTCTCAGATCATTTCAAGAGCTCAAACAAATCTATAATGTCCCTAGTACATCCTTCTTTTTTTATTTACAGTTACGCACTGCAATGCGCACTTATGGTGTCCCATGGAATCAGCCTTTACCAGGTCACCCTTTAATGAATATAGTGAATGGCATAAATGTTAAAAATGGTTTTGTTTCTGGGTTATATAATAAAATACAAGGAAAACTAAACAGAACTACAGGTAATACCACTGTCTGGAACATAGATTTAAAGAATTACAATGCCTGCATAAATTGGCAGAATGTATGGGATAATATTCCACTAACCTCTCGTAATTATAATAACGAATTAACTCATTACAAAATGATACAAAGATTTTATCTGTCACCCAGGAAACTCTGTCAAATAAAAATATTACAAAGTCCTCTATGTGCTTTATGTCCGCAAAAAGTTATAGGAACATACATACATATGATGTGGGAATGTCCAGGAGTACTCGCTTTTTGGGCCAAGGTTGCATCATTTCTCACTAATATAACAGAGATAAACATACCTTGTTTGCCACACATTTTATTATTAAATGATGATTCATCTCTAAAATTAACACCTCACAAAAAGAGAGTGTTTCTGGCCGGTTTAACGGCAGCAAAGAAAATGCTCGTAATGAGATGGAAACCACCCCATAGTCTCAATATTTACCGTTGGAAACTGTCCTTCTACGAAGTATTGAGATTAGAGGCATCCAGTGCTAGAGCACAGGGAGCAAGGACAGAATCGATCCAAATATTACTTACTGCGGCCCAGAAGGTAAAATCAGTACTCCACTAGGTTGAACACTTGTACCTTGACACCAGAGAATGAACAAAAATCATGTTGCTGTTGTTTCCATTTATCTTTTCCATTTATCTTTTCCTTTTCTGTTTACTGCTATAATTTGTTGTGGTTGTTTCTAAATTGTATTGTATTTTTCCCTATTACTTGGTTATCTAACAAACATAATTATGATTTCTTTTCTAATTAAGAGTATCCTATACATGTATGCATCAAGGTTTCCCCCTCTCCTAAAATGTCTATGCAAACCCGGGGGGCTGGGAGTGGGGTTAAGAAGCGACCTGGGCTGTCTCGCAGCCACAGGACCGCCAGAACGGAGGAAAAGACTGTCACAACTGCAACAGTCAGGCTACACAGTATATGAATATACTGACGGACAATATATACTGAAAAGACACTTTTTATGCCACTGTGTGAATTAATATGAAATGCTGATGTGAATGTCCTTCCTCTGAACTTGTTTTAAAAAAAGACAAAATAAAAAGTTGGTCACAAAAAAAAATAATATTATTTTTGGATACACCAGTTAAAGTTTTAATCTTATTCCAGAATTGTTTGGGATTTTTGAAATCACGAGCTAAGGAGTCCTTAAAATAATTGGATTTGGCATTTCTGACCATAGTCTTGCTAACATTTCTCAGCCGTTTATACTCCTCCCAGACAACTGGGTCCTTGTCTTTTCTGAATCTGGCCCAGACTCGATCCCTATGCCTGAAGCTGCTTATAAGATCTGGTGTTATCCATGGAAGATGACTTCCCTTAACTTTAACAGATTTTAGTGGAGCATGCCTATCCAACACTTCAGAAAATTCGGAGTAAAAGAAATCCCAAGAGTCTTGAACATTTGGTATTAATTGATACCTATCCCAGTTGATTGAGATTAGGTCATTGATAAATTGATCCACATTCATTTTCTTATGTTGCCTGATTTGAATCACTTTGGGTGGTGCTTTAGGTAGTCTAATTTTCCAAATACAGTACACAATAGAATGATCACTAAGGCAATCTGACAAAACCCCTGCTTTTGAAAATCTGTTGGGATGAGAGACTAGGATCCAGTCAAGCAAAGATTCACTGGTAGCTGTGACTCGGGTAGGCATATCAATTAACTGGGTTAGGTTTAAATTAAGAAATATATTTTTAACTTTGGTTAGTGATGTAGCTAGCCAGTTCTTATTAAAATCACCAAGAACTATAAGTTCATTATTACATGAAATAGAATTTAAAGTAGCTTTAATAGAATTAAATGATTCTGCAGGTGCTGAAGGTGGTCTATAAATATTTCCAATAGTTAAGTATTTATTAATATGCAGGGTGACTTTGACAAAAATGCATTCAAAGTCTAGAGGCCCAACTTCAGGGATGATTAATTCAGAGACCAAGCTAGATAATACATAAGTAGCAACTCCACCACCTTTCTTAAGGGATCTGTCCTCTCTATACAACACATAATTTTCTAGTTTAATTTGTTCATTTGTTATTTTATCGTTAAGCCAGGTCTCTGATAATGTAATTATGCTTGGCCTGTGTTGAAAAACCCATGCCTTAAGTAGATCCATTTTGGGTAACAGACTTCTGATATTCTGATGAACTATTTTTAGACCTTTAACACCATCCATCAGAGCACATCAAGTTTATAAAGAGTGTAAGACCACCCCAGTGTGTAAAAGCAACCAACCATTGTAGAAAGGAGATGAGAGACATAATTACACTTTAATAATTACACAAAAGCACACAGATACAGGAAAAACAGACAGAACACGTAACTGGCACACACAGAATACATAAAAACAAAAAACGGAACACAAGACTGGCCCATTGCTCCTTGACCCCTTAGGCCCAAGGATTCAGGTGAGTAGGCAAGAACCTCCACCCCACTGAGCTTTGCCTGTTTCATATCAAAACAACCAACACAGAACCACCCAGCCCATTTAACCTTAACCACATAGGTCCAAGGATTTTGGGTGAGTAGCCTAACAATAACCACAACTCCCTAGCCAAAAGATGAGAATATAGATGGGGGGAGGGGGGGGGGAGGGGAGAGAGAAAGAGAGAGAGAGAGAGATCGGATGGACAATGATATCAGTGCATACAGAAATACATAGGTATATGTACAAATAGGTACACGCACATACATATGCACATGCACATACGCACACAGAAACATTCAACATGCATATATACACATACACACGCAACATACAAACATGCACACCTACATATGTGCATACATATATTCTACGTGCATACAAATAATTCAAAAGACATGAATTCTAAATGAAAGAAAAGGAAAATAACATAATAATATTAATTATTAATCAGTAAACCAACCAATCAATTCATTAACTAGTATAACCAATATTAATAGTAATCGAAATAATAATATATGCGAAGAAATAATATATGAGAAGGAACATTAAAAGAAAGTGGAAAAATAGGCAAAAGAATGTCTTGAGAAACTTAACTACAGTTGTCTGCAGGATCATCATCACAGAATGCAGTCCAGGTAGTCTTGGTAAGGACAGCGTGCTGCTGACGTCATCACCATGCGTCCATGTTTACATCGGCTGTGAAGCATGCTTCAAGTGTTTACAGTCTCTGGGGCAGTAACCCTGGTTACTGGGGCAGCATGCTGGATAGTCCGAAGATCATCCTGAGCATCGCAAACGATATTATCTTCACCACCACTCAGCCAGTATGTTGTGCGAGGATTCCTATAAAGGATGCCATCGATATATAGTTTGTCAACAAAGAGCCAAGCATTCTTCCCGTTTTTCCTCGCCTCTGACAAGAACGGGTACAGCAGCCTCCGTCTGTTCATGATCTCGGCTGGGAATTGATCACTAATGGAGTATGTGGAACCTTTCAGCTCTTTCCCCTTGGACATGACAGAGTATTTAATTTTGGAGTCGGTAACTTTGGCCACCATCGGACGGGGCCGCTGCTGGTCGACTCTGGCCCTCCCCAGGCGATGCACCCTGGAGAAGCGGATTGCTTCGGTTTCCTCCGTCCCCATTTTCAAGTTGTTAGTCAGAAATGACTTTAACAGTACTTCGGATTTCAGGTGAGTTTCATTTGGTATTTCCGCAAGTCCATGAATTATAATATTATCCCTCATGCTTCTGCATTGAAGATCCAGAATGTCATTAGCCATGCTGGCTCGATCCTTTTGTAGTTCGCCTGTCAAACATTTCAGTTTGTTGACTTCAATCCGAAGTAAGGCATTGTCCTCCTTTAGGACTTGGATGAGGGAGTTATTCCACTCCACAGAAGATTTGAGATCTTTCACGTCATTTGTCAGTTGATCAAGTAAATTATAAGCTTCTGGAGTTGCTGTTTTATCGCTGTTAGAGACTCACGGATGTCACCCGATGAGTCGTCAATGTCGCTAGAGCCCAGTTCAGACCTAGTGCGTTTGTCTGCCTGGTTCGGCATAACTTTATTGTGATACGAGTCAATGTAGTCTTCCAAGCTCTACCGTTTCTGACGGGGGCGAATCCAGTTTGAGAAAATTTGCGTTGGTCACAGATCAAACAATGATTAAAGGCATAATACGGAGGTTTAGGCTAAGGCGTACTGCTCAGCACTTCACACAGCGGCCATCTTTTTTCTTCACATCATCACAGAACACCACGACCAATGACGTCAGAACCAGCTGTACTCGAGATCGAGGAATGGAGGAAGTTTCAGAGGCAATCCGTGAGTATCATCAACGGCCAGACCGCTCGGGTAGACCAACTCGCCCACTCAATAGATGCAGTCACTGCTCAGCTTACCGCTCTCACACTCGGCTCTGCGGAGCGAGACAGACAATATGGCCGTTTCGAGGCATACGTCACGGCTCAGCAAGCCTCACCAGACACCCCACCCATGGCTGCGATTCCCCTGCACAGAGAGCCCCACGGTCCCGCACCGGAGCGCTATGACGGGAGCATCTCCAAATGTCAAGCCTTTATCTTTCAATGTTCGTTAGTATTCGGGCAACAGTCACACACTTTCCAAAGTGAGAAGTCTAGAAGCGCTTACCTGTCGGCCCTGCTCACGGGTCCTGCGCCAGAATGGGCAACCGCTCTCCACTTCAATAATTCTCCCCTCTGCGGGTCATATTCCGCATATATTGACGACATGCGCAAAGTCTTCGACCACCCTCCGGGGGGCTCGGATAGAGCCGCCGGCTTATTCACACTCCGCCAAGGAAATCGCAGTGTGAGCGAATACGCTATCGAGTTCCATATCCTGGCCGCCGGCTCCGACTGGGGTGACACACCACTGCGAGGGGCTTTCCGCCAAGGCCTGAGCGACGTTCTAAAAGTTGAACTGGCGTCTAAAGAAAAGCCGGATTCCCTAGACGAGTTAATCCATTTAGCCAGGGAACTGGATATGCGCCTTCGTGAACGCCGCCGAGAGAGGGCTAGCGCCGCTCGCCCACCTGTGCCCAGCTCAACTCGCTCTCCCCGCGCCGTCCGCACTGAAAGTAGTTCCCCTGAGCCCATGGACCTAGACCGCTCGCGCCTTCCTCCCAACGAACGCCGTCACAGGCTCGCGACGGGGGCATGTTTATATCCGTTGCTTCATGTTCGATTCGCCCAAACGACGGAGCTCGGCAGTGACGCTGGGCGTCTGTTCAAGCCTTGATATTGCTCCCAGCTCCAGTCCGAACATGCAATTCAGTGCCACGCTGTGTCTCAATGGCCAATCACTCCCGCTGTCCGCCCTGGTCGACTCAGGTGCCGACGAGAATCTCATCGACGCTGGGGTTGTTTCCCACTACCACATTGCTACCGACACCCTGCCAATACCCTGTGACGCTCGCGGGTTAAACGGGAAGTTGCTCACGTGAATAACTCGCCACACTGTACACCTCCGTCTCCTATTGTCGGGAAACCATAGCGAGAGTATCCGCTTTCATGTCACCAACTCTCCCCACAATCCCATTGTCCTTGGCATGCCGTGGCTAAAACTACACAACCCCATCATAAACTGGCCTACTGACCTGGTGACAAGTTGGAGCGCTCACTGTCAGGTCTCCTGCCTGCAATCAGCTCGGCCACCACTGGGGGTCGCTGGTTCTCGCCTTCCCAACGAACCCATTGACCTGTCTGCTATTCCTCCTGTCTACCATGATTTAGAGGCTGTATTTAGCAAACAACAGGCTCTGTCCCTACCTCCTCATCGCCAATATGACTGTGCTATTGATCTACTCCCAGGAGCACCGCTCCCCGCTAGTCGCCTGTTCAACCTCTCACGCCCGGAGAGGGAGTCTATGGAGAAATACGTCCACGAGTCCTTGGCCTCTGGCATTATTACTCCCTCCTCCTCTCCTGTCGGCGCGGATTCTTTTTCGTTTCCAAGAAGGATCGTTCCCTTCGCCCCTGTATCGACTATCGGGGTCTCAACAACATCACAATCAAGAACAAGTACCCTCTGCCTTTGATTAACTCTGCTTTTGAGCCCCTGCAAGGTGCCACCGTCTTCACGAAGCTGTACCTCAGGAATTCCTATGACCTTGTCTGCATCCGGGAGGGGGACGAATGGAAGACGGCCTTTAAGACCCCGCTCGGTCACTTCGAGTACAAGGTAATGCCCTTTGGGCTGACAAACGCCCCTGCTGTCTTCCAGGCCCTTGTCAATGACGTTCTCTGTGATGTCCTTAACCACTCCGTTTTTGTTTATTTGGATGACATCCTGATTTTTTCCCGCTCCATGGAGGAGCACGTCCAGCATGTCCGCCGGGTCCTCCAACGCCTTCTGGAGAACAAGCTGTTTGTCAAGGCGGAGAAGTGTGAGTTCCATGTCTCCTCCATCGGGTTCCTTGGCTACATCATCGAGGGCGGCAAGATCCGGGCGGACCCAGAGAAGATCAAGGCCGTGTCCGACTGGCCCCGGCCCGCCAACGTCAAGCAGCTCCAACGCTTCCTGGGGTTTGCTAACTTCTACCGGCGCTTCATCAGGGACTACAGCCGGGTCGCTGCACCCCTCACCCAACTCACCTCGCCTTCTGTGCCCTTCGTCTGGTCTGACAGAGTGGACTCCGCCTATGCCGAGCTGCGCCGGCGCTTCACCTCCGCACCCATCCTCGTCCAGCCGGACGCGTCCCGCCAATTTGTGGTGGAGGTAGACGCCTCTAGTACCGGAGTAGGGGCGGTCCTTTCCCAACGCTCCGCTCTTGACCAGAAACTGCACCCCTGCGCCTTCTTCTCACGCCGCCTGACCCCAGCTGAGGTCAACTACGACATCGGAAACCTGGAGCTCCTGGCAGTCAAACTAGCCCTGGAGGAATGGAGGCACTGGCTGGAAGGCTCAGAGATCCCCTTCCTGGTCTGGACGGACCACAGGAACCTCGCCTACGTCCAGACGGCCAAGCGCCTGAACTTCCGCCAGGCCCGCTGGGCGCTGTTCTTTGCCAGGTTTAACTTCACCCTGACCTACAGGCCAGGCTCCAAGAACACCAAGCCGGACGCTCTCTCCCGGCAGTTTATCCCCGAAGAGGGTCCCACACACCCTGACACCATCCTCTCCTCCTCCTGCTTGGTGGCCGCCGCCACCTGGGAGATCCAGTCCATCGTCAGGGAGGCTCAGCGTGTCCAGCCGGACCCAGGTAACGGCCCACCTAACCGGCTTTTTGTCCCCGACCTCGTTCGCTCCCAGGTGCTCCAGTGGGTTCACGCTTCCCGGTTCGCCTGCCATCCTGGGATCGACCATACCTTGTCCCTGCTGAAACGGCACTTCTGGTGGGTCTCCATGAGGGAGGACACCCGCGCCTTCGTCCTTGCATGCACCGTCTGTGCTCGTGGAAAGGCTTCCCACCGACCACCCGCCAGGCTCCTCCGTCCGCTCCCTGTTCCCGGTCGGCCCTGGTCGCACGTCGCCCTGGACTTCGTCACCAGCCTTCCTCCCTCACACGGTAACACAGTTATTCTCACTATCGTTGACCGTTTCTCGAAGGCTGTGCACTTTGTTGCTCTCCCCAAACTCCCCTCTGCTTCAGAGACCGCAGACCTGATGGTGCTCCACGTCTTCCGCCTCCACAGGATCCCGGTGGACATCGTCTCCGACAGGGGCCGGGGAACAGCTTTTTCCCCCAAGCAGTCAGACTGTTAAACGCTCATTGACTGTCCCCTCACGTGCACCATGCACTTACCTGGACTTGATAATCACTGTTACCACTCATCATGCACTTTATTATTTAAAATATTCTGTTATGTACAGTGTTATATGTGTTATGTGTTTCATGTATGTATATATTGTACTACGGTCTGTGGGAGCTCCCCTGAAATTTCGTTGTATACTGTGCAATGACAATTAAAAGTCTATTCTATTCTATTCTCCAGTCCCCTGTCTCCCCCTGCTCCGGAGCCTCTCCCTCCGCTGGTCATCGACGACCACCCGGCCTACATTGTCCGGCGGTTGCTGGACGTGCGGCGCCGCGGCTACCAGTACCTGATCGACTGGGAGGGCTACGGTCCAGAAGAGCGCAGCTGGATCTCCCGCCAGATGATCCTGGACCCGCACCTCGTCCGGCATTTCCATCGGGCCAACCCTGACAAGCCTGGGCCGCCAGGGGGCGCCCGTAGAGGGGGGGGGGGTCCTGTCATAATCACAGCAAGAGCATTCTTCACTCCTCCTCATCCCCCCTTCACATTCACCACACACCTTCCTCACTCCTTTTCATCCTCCCTTCCATCCACCACGGAAGCCTCACGCCCATATATGGCCAGCACTCCTTCACCCCCTGTCACTCAACTCAGCTGCACCTCATCTCCTGATTCACACGCTGCCAGGCACCTCACTCTTCACAGCTGTATCCCATTCCCTGATGACCAAGACCCTACTTCTACCGGAGGATGCTGACCAGAAGTCGTCGTGGTGTTATTATCATTACCTAGGTACGACGCCTCAGTCCGAAGACCTGCTAGACACTCTCGTGTGATTATTCCCTGTTCTAACATTCCTTCTCTTGTGCCCAGGACCTCCGTTCCAGCGAGCCCCTGTCTGGACCCCTGGAGCCTTACTAAGGAGTTCCTGCTCACTCTCTCGACACGGACCTGTGTCTTTCGTTCACAGTAGCACTGGAGTGCACCTGCTCTCATTGCCCCAAGAACATTCCCAATTCCTGTCTGTTGTACATTTCTGGATGTAACTCTTGTCTGCTTGGGGAATACTATTAAATATCCTGAAACGCTCCATTCTCTCTTCTCCTGTGTTCAGCGATTGGGCTCTGCTTAAAACCCATTATCACACACGCAGTTTGCAGTAGGCTAGTTCTGTGATCAGGACAGGCTTCACTTCATGACCTGGTTAATGTCTCAAGAACCGCAGACCATCTGCTTCCTGTTTTACACTGGCAAGCACATGCCCAGTGTAGGTGATACTAGGGCTGCTTGATTATGGCAAAGATTATAATTACAATTATCATGATAGATATTGAAATCACGATTATTAAACACGATTACGCATTGATTTGAGAACATCATATGACGACAACTGAATTTGTTTTACCTTTCGTGTCAATCAAAGACGGCCTTTCTGGCATATACAGGTTGGGTTGTGGTGACCATTGGGGGCCATGTGATCTGGTAGAGTATGTAGCAGCCGCATCGCCAATACCTGAGCTCTCATTTTACCATCCCTTACTCTAAACCAGATTAAATCAAAAAAATTATTTTTCACCTTGATACCTCATTTTCCAAGTCATATAGTGCACCTATTTAACAATATCTCCCAAAATTATATTTAGAATAAATCCTATCACTTTTCCCGCCTGTAAAACTAAGTATTTGTTGTGATTTCGTCACTATGTCCCAGTGAGTCGAACAAAAATTCCAACCAATAATATAACATATTTTGCTCCATTCCCCCTCCCAAGCTAGCAAATATCATTTTGGCGTCCTCAGACGGGTTTGCCAGCATACATCTGGCCAGTTCCGTAGAGCTCTCCACACCTGCGTCCTTCCTCAGTATTTCCACGTATGTTGGCGTGGGACATCCTCTTGCTCGGCGCCTGTGTGTTGGCTCCCAGAGCACTAGCTTGCTAGTAAACCCTTCTAAGAGATATGGAATCCAGCACATCTGGCTGCAGATGTTTTGACTGACTTTAAATGGTTCTGTCCTTGTTTTTGTTTTAATTGCTATATGTTTGTTTATTAAATAGTTTTCGTCTGTAAATGTGAAATTGTAACTGTGCTGCTGCCTATCTTGGCCAGGACGCTCTTGTAAAAACGATTTTTAATCTCAATGAGACTTTTTCCTGGTTAAATAAAGATAAAAAAAAAGCTGTGATGCAGGCAGAAAGGTCTCCATACAGGCTGTGATGCAGGCAGAAAGGTCTCCATACAGGCTGTGATGCAGGCAGAAAGGTCTCCATACAGGCTGTGATGCAGGCAGAAAGGTCTCCCTACAGGCTGTGATGCAGGCAGAAAGGTCTCCATACAGGCTGTGATGCAGGCAGAAAGGTCTCCATACAGGCTGTGATGCAGGCAGAAAGGTCTCCATACAGGCTGTGATGCAGGCAGAAAGGTCTCCGTACAGGCTGTGATGCAGGCAGAAAGGTCTCCGTACAGGCTGTGATGCAGGCAGAAAGGTCTCCGTACAGGCTGTGATGCAGGCAGAAAGGTCTCCGTACAGGCTGTGATGCAGGCAGAAAGGTCTCCGTACAGGCTGTGATGCAGGCAGAAAGGTCTCTGTACAGGCTGTGATGCAGACCCTCAGCAAGCTCTCAATGGTGCACTGAGGATGCTGGCATGTGATGAGGCCCAGGATGGTCATGTTGTCGGCTTGATGATGATATTGAAGCTGTGCTTGGCAGCACAGTTGTAGAGGTGAGCAGGGACTACAGGAGGAGGCCTAGCACACCGCCCTGTGGTGCACCGTGTTAAGGGTCAGTGAGACGGAGGCGTCTGCCTCACCACCTGCGCCCTGCCTGCCTGCCAGGAAGTCCAATATCCAGCTGCAGATGGAGGTCTCCAGTCCAAGATCAACAAGCTTAGAGACACGTTTAGAGGGAATGATGGTGTTGAATGCTGAGCCATAATCAATGAAAAGCATTCTCACATACAGTATGTGTTCTGAGAGGGCATACATACCAGGATAAGTAAGTAAGTAAGGTTTATTTATATAGCACCTTTCACAGACCAGGATCACAAAGTGCTTCACATATAAAAACATCAATAAAGTGCAAGGATGGGCGGCTGGGTGGCATAGCGGAGATTGCGCTCGTCACCAATGCAAGAGACTCCGGTATCGAATCCGGTATCGAATCCCAGTCTCAACATTGCCTTCGACTTGGGACGGCCGTCGTACTGGCTCATTTGGCAGAGCCAGCGGGTGGAAGTCGATGGGTGGGGATTGGACCTTGTGGACAGCGACTCCTACAGGTCGGTTGGGTGATGCCTGCACAGCAGAGACAGGAAGTATCGGGGGCAGCGTGAGCCTCCCACGCGTTACTCCTCGCCACTGAGAGTCCGCGCTGTCTGCTGAAAAGATGCGACAGGCTGCCTCCTTGTGTACCGGAGGGGACACGTGATGCAATGCTTCTATCCTCACTACAACCGACCAGAGGGGGGCATAGTCTAGCAACGTTCAAGACAGGGGAGGGGAGAATTGGCAATACGAAATTGGGATGGGGGAAAAACAGAAAAATAAGGAAAAAAAGTGGATACAAAAAATATATAAAGTGCAAGGATAGCAGCATGTTAAAAATAAAGTAATTAAAAACGTGAAAGAAAAAAACAAGATTAAAAGATTTACACAGAGATTTACACAGTGATTTACCCTATGAATTGAAAATGGGGGACCCTGATGTAAATAGGGTGACCAGATCCCAATAAACCAAATGTGGGACAAAGGGTATGTTTGTGAGGGACAATGTGGGACACCCCCCCCCAGTGCAGCCCCCTCCCCTTTTTTTGGTGGACTGTCCCTGTCGCGTCTATGCTTTTACCAACGCGTTCGTGTTTCCGGGTTCCCGTTTTGCGCTCTGATTGGCCACTGACCTACGCTAGTACGCCCCCCTCCTAGCTGCTAGGGTGAAGGGACTTGGCTTGGCTGGGAGGCTGGTGGTGGAGGGAGAGGGAGGAGGCGTGGGGTGGGCTGTCATCTTTCAAATATATTTCCGCCATGATAATAATAATAATAACAATGAGCGCAGAGCTCGGTCTGAAGCACTTGAAGCGCTTGAAACGCTGAGGACACAGACCGAGCTCTGCGCTCATTGTTTTTTTTTTATCCACTTTTTCTCCCATTTTTCTATATTTTCCCCCATCCCAATTTCGTATCATCCAATTCAACCCTCAACTGTCACGAACGCTGTTTCTTGCCTCCCACAAGCCGGCTGATTCAATTAACCTGATGTTTGAATCCGCGCTTTCCCTGGGCCCTATTCCCCGTACCTGGTTCAACTAAGTCGATCAAGAGTCCCATTATCCAGATTCAGTTAACGAGATGATTGAAGCCAGGCTATTCATGTTCCTCGAAGGCCGATTGACTCTCGTTAACTCAAACCAGACTTGACTACTCTGGATAATTGCGCGCGGCCGCGTCACCTTAAAAGGCATCAGAGGTCGAGTGCAGAAATGCAGATGTCAGAGCGAAAATGTCAAAATCACAAGCGAATTTCTTTCACCCCGCGGAGCAGGAAATGCTCATGAGAACCTTCGAGGAATACAAAAGTATAATAATGTTGAAGTCCAACACTGCCACCGCTGCGAGGGCAAGGCAGAGTGCGTGGCAACACATTGCCGACAAGTTAAATGCGTAAGTGTTGGGCAAATGTATATTATTCATTATCACAACTTTCAGAATAAGTAGATACAAAAGCCCAAAGCATATTCATATAATTGATATGGATTAATAGATACGTATATGAGGATATGTATTAGGTCAGACATTCAATACATTGAAGCAGTGAAATGAAATTTCGTGTGATCCTCTCTATTCTTACATTATTCATGAGTCCACCTTAATCATTTCCTACAATAATGATATGCTATGGTGTACTACCAACACTGTCATATAATTATGAGTGCTTTCAACCCCCATGTATAGAAACAACCCAGAGTCCAAAAGGACATGGGAGCAAGTAAAGACGAAGCACAAGAACATCATCCAGAATGGTGAGTGAGTGAATTAATACAATTTGTGCCATGGTATTGTATTGAACAGCTTGTCAATGTCGTATGATCCTTCATATTCCAGCAAACAAAAAGAGGGCCGACATGGCCAAGACGGGGGGGGGGGGGGCGAAGACTCCTGACTTCACTCCTGCGGAGGAGCTGGCCCTCCAGCACAACAGGGGAAGACCCATAATGGAGGGTGTAGCTGGGGGCAGCTCCTCCGGAGAGGGGAGTAATCCTAGGAGCCCTCATCCCAAAGGTATAGGTGCACTTCATTCTATGAGTCTCTTTCATGATTATTCATTTAGTTAACCATCGTCACATTTTGCAGTGTCTGGACCTGCTGCTGGAGTTGTTGGAGAGGAGACCACTGATGTAAGTTGATATTGCTGCATCATTGTGTAATGGTTCTATTTTAGCAATCAAAAAATCAATAATCAGAAGATCATTGAAAAATATCCCAAACCATTGCAATATCATCTACTGAATTATGTCTGTGTTTTTGGTAAATAATGTAATGTAAAAAGGGTATATAGCAATTATAAGCCTCTGCTTCAGCCTACACGTTGTCGGTCATTTTCTCTCTTTTATAAAAGGTTCTACTACTTTGCTTTGTAGAATACCGAAATAAAACCATCAATACATGTTCATTGTGTGTGTCCTTTAAAAAACCAATGACAATTCTCCAAAGTTCCTAATAATTCCTAATTCACTAACAGACGGACAGTCCAGACGATGGCGAGGACACGTTAACTGCCTGTTCCGGCGATGTGGTAAAAACAAGTTGTGGAAACTAATACCCCTATCCAACTCACCCGCTGTTAGTGGTATTTGGACTAAATCAATGCATTCCTTTAGCCAGGTACTGAACCACGGCCGGAGCCTGCAGGCCCCTCTCACTCAGCTGGGGATGGGGAGGTGAGTTATCATTTAATACCCTCACATTGTGAGGGGAGGTCTGAGTTCAGTTGCCATCTGACCACCACACATTAATTTCCCTTTCTTTTAATTTAGAATGTCCAGTCACTGTATAAAAGGAAGTTGAGGCTGGAGATCCTGTATTTGGAGTCTGGCCTTAAGCTCCGCAGGCTCAAGATCCGCAGACTCCGGCAGCTGGATGTAAGTTGTGAAGCTTTGCCTAAAGTATTTGTGAGCTTTGGCATGAAATGCAACTTAACTGAAATTCTTTTTTGTGTGCACTTTCATTTACAGGCGGACAGTCAAAATCAATAAAGGCTTTATTGTACAACATGGATCTCTTCTTCTTCTTGTACATGTTCCTCTATGAATGGGTATAACTTGAAAGCAAAGAGGGTGGCAAAGCCTATAACCATATAAATTAAACATGCAAACATAAAAAGAGGAATACGTAAAATGAGTCCAACATTAACCTAAATTAACTCAACACCTAACCAAAATGATGGTGGGCAATTCTGTTCCTTGCAGCCTGTCCGGTCTGCTCGTCCAAGTGGACTGGCTGTAGGTCATCCTCAGGATGGTCCAGGATGACTGGGACCCTCTCCTTCCTCAGTGTTGCCACATTGTGGATCACTGCACAGGCCACAGTGATGTCACATGCCCTGTCTGGTGCCACCCGCAGCCCGCGCAGACACGTGAATCTGGCCTTCAGTTGGCCGAAGGTCATTTCTATCCGGGCTCTCGTCCGAGCATGAGCCCCGTTGAAACGGGCTTCAGGCCCTGGTGCTGGCTCTGGATAGGGGGTCATGAAGTAGGGCTTGCATGCATAACCCCTGTCTCCAATTAGGAGTCCATCGTAATGACCTATAGTAGATAATATACAATGTTAGATCACCTCTACATGAAATAAGCATTTTCTAGATGACATGATATTTGCTATACCTTGCTCGAAGCTGTTGTACAGTGCAGACTCTCTGAATACTCTGGAGTCGTGGACGGACCCCGGCCACTTGGCCTCAACATTGGTGATGAGGCAGGTGGAGTCACAGATCATCTAAGATGAATTGCGGTCAAGTCATGGTTATTGTACAGTACATGGGTAGCCATACAGCAGGCAATTGCAAGGTCCATGATGACCCCTATGTTAAAACAAATATGATTGTTTTTATAGCAATGTAATTTGAGGGGAATTGTCATAAGTTGGCCTACCTGCACATTAATGCTGTGAAAGCCTTTTCGATTCACAAAATCACCCTCGTTTGGGCCAGAGGGTGCTTTGAGTTTGATGTGCGTGCAGTCCACTGCGCCAATGACATTTGGAAACTCTGCATAATAATAATGAGCTCCGTAAGGAATAGTGATATATAAATGCACTTTAATTAAATGGTGGAATATTGAATAACTCAATTACCCGCAATTCCATAGAAGCCCTCTTTGATTACATTCACTTGGACACGGCCAGGGAATGTAATGTAGTCATCCATGAACGTCTTCAAGGCCAAATATACTTTGCGAACAGCACGGCATGCAGCGGCTTTGCTGATGTTCTCTGCATCGCCTACGGTGTACAGAAAGGTACCACTGGCAAAGAAACGCAAGGCAATGCAGAGGGTCTGGGTGACACTCAACGCTCTGCTGCGGCGTGTTTGATTAACAAGGTGTGGCCCGAGAAGGTCTTGGAGGAAAATTATTCCTTGTCTGCTAAATCTATAGCGCTCGTACAGGAACTCATTAGTATGAGCTAACGGATCTTGGCGATCCCTAAGCACTCTCTCTCTATGAAATGCTAATCGGACTATGATTGCTTCTTCGTCAATCGGATCTCTGAGGAAGGGACATGCCATTATTTGCGAGGGTGTGGCCACAATCCACGCATAACGTTTCAATTTATGCTTGAATGAAACAAAATCCAGGCGCTCCTCTCCTTCCTCGCTCCTCATCCACAGCGGAGAATATGAAAGGAATCAGAGCCAAACGAGCGATAGGTTTCAATCATTAAGGATATCCCCGCGGGATTCACATTTGCAATGCTGCGCGTTGTTAAAATAACCACATAATGTGTACATCGCACCTAGCGAGTGCCACGGTATATATAACGTGCATTATTTAGGACAAAGTGAATTTAGTATCAGCATTTTGGGTCTATTTTACATTTCAAAAGCCCCCTCTGGAAGAATGGAGCACAAAAACGTAATTCAGAATGGTATAATGCAGATCCTAGACTGTGAGAATCTTTTCAGGAAGCGAGCTGTCATTTCTTTGCGGGGGCGTGGCAATGGTTCATCCGGCTAACTGAAGTTAACCCTGCTCCCGACCAGGCTCAAACTTTTTGATCTGTTGTCATGGTGATTTAGACAATCGAGCGTCGGGGAATGGGAAATTTATGCAAATGACATGTCGTCAGCTTGTGACTGCAACTTGTTCCTGTTTGCGGACGACTCAGCCCTGCTGGTCTCTGACAAGAACAAGTTACAGGTTGAAAAAACCCTCAGCTCGGAACTAGGCAGAATCTGCATATGGCTCGCTGATAACAAACTATCATTACACATGGGCAAAACAGAGTCCATTCTCTTCGGTTCAAATAACAAACTCAGCAAGACCGACGGCTTCTCAGTTACAGTGGGTGACAATATTGTCACAAGGAAAGATGAAATTACCTACCTGGGTTCCATCCTAGAGGCTAATCTCTCCTGTGACAAAATGGCATCCAATGTAATAAAAAAAGTCAACCAACGAACTCGATTCTTGTACCGGATCTCCTCTCTGGTAAACAAGAACACCCTGAAGACTCTGGCAGGAGCACTCATTCAGGGGTACTACGACTATGCTTGCACCTCATGGTACCAAAGCACCTCAAAGGCGCTAAAAACAAAATTACAAACATCTCAAAACAAACTGGTCAGACTACTGCTTGACCTTACTCCTAGAACCCACCTCACCCCTGCCCACTTTGACAACCTAGGATGGCTTAGAGTAGACGACAGAGTACAACAACTTGCAATGGGCCTGGTCTACAAGATACACTACACGACCAAGGTACCCATGTACATGTCAAAATACTTCCCAAAGGTCAGTGAATACCACGATCACAACACCAGAGGGAGCTCCACAAATCATGTTAAACCCAGATTCGGCTCAAATAAGGGACTAAACACGTTTCGCAATTATGCCACATCAATGTGGAACGCCCTACCCAAAGCTGTAAAGGAATGTGGATCACTACCCACTTTCAAAACCTCTCTCAAGGGACACCTACGGGAGACTGCAATTCAACACTGGCCCCTGTAAATATCCTAACCCAACCCCCTCCAATGTACAGTCATTTACCTAGTATGGTTTTGTCAATAGTTCAATGTACATTTGTGTTTGTTTGTACAGTGTCTCCTCCCCCCCCCCCTCAATGTACAGTGTTACTTGTTTATACAGTGTGCCCCCCGCCCCCCCCCCCCCCCAACCACCTCCAATGTAAATGACCCAGTATGGTTGTCAATATCCCAATGTACCCAACCCCCCCCACCCAACCTCCTCCAATGTACAGTTTCTACGTCAAATGTATATACTCCCTTTTCTTGACTCCTTCTGTATCACAAACAGTACTGTATTTGCAAATCTGGTATGTCATAAATGTATAGATGTAGCAGTACTGACTATCTGTATGTCATGTATGTCATATATGTCTATATGAATTGAAAATGGGGGACCCTGATGGAAACAAGACAAACGTCTTTCTCAGGTCTGCATCCCCTTAACAATTGTATGTATTGAGCCGTACTGTATTGTACCCATTCTGCAATCTGTTAAATAAAGTTTTCATTCATTCATTCATTCAAGTCAGACTAGACCGAAAATTATCCGGCTAACTCAGTTATCCAGGTACGGGGAATGGGGCCCTGTTCCTCGAAGGTGGATTCAGACTTGTTCATTTGAACCAGACTTGATGCTCAGGATAAGTGCGCGCGGCCGCCTCAGCTGAAAAGACAGCAGGTGTCGATCGCAGAAATCCTGATTTTCTAACGGCATTGATTGATTGATTGATTTAAAACTTTATTAACATATTGCAGAATGGGTACAATACATACGGCTCAATAGCCTCGCCGACAAGTTAAATGCATAATCTATAGGCTAATGTTAAATCCCTCATTACCCCAATCAATCAGATTATATTTCTTTAAATGTGCCTGATGGCAGTAGGCTTAATGGAATGAATAATCGAATGAGATCTATTGCTAGCGAAAATAATTAGTTAAACTCGTTCAGAATAAGTATAGATACAAACAAGCCCAAAGAGTATCTAATTGATAAGAATTAATAGATGCTTATGAGGATATCTGCACTGTATGCGCTCGGCTTAGGTAACATGTACTTTATATATAAATACAATTTTCAAGGCGCGACCCCCGAAATAACAGAGAGGCTTGGAGCCGGCTACAGTTTCATTATTAATCAGGTTTTAATCTGTTTCGGACCTAATCCATACATGCATTGAATTGATTACCCTTTGGTTTATACCAGTGACACCTCATGTTCATCATCAGATAACAGTGCTTGAAAAGATAAATGCATTTTCTCAAATTCATTCATCAAAAACGTCAAAGGCTCATTCAATTGATCAAGTCACGTCATCAAATCCATCAAACAGCGCATCTCCTCATACATTTTAATCCCAGCTACACTATCACAATAACGTGTGACACTGTCACACTCCACAGATTCAGATTCCTCATAATTCATATCCACAACCCACGCATAGACGCTTCATATGCTTGAATGAAACACAATTCAGGCGCTCCGTTAAGCAAATACACAGCGAAGAATATTAAACTAATCAGAGCCAAACGCCCGATAGGTTTCATTCATTAAAAATATCCCAGCGGGATTCACATTTGCATTGATCCGTTTAGTCCGTTATTAAAATAACTGTGTGTGTCGCGAGCGCCGTATCCGTATAAATATGACGTGCATTATATAGGACAAAGTAAATTCATAGGCTGAATATGATTTATTATCAGCATTTTAGGTAGACCTATTATTTTACATTTCAAACGAAGCACAACAACATAATTCAGAATGGTATAATGGGATCTAGACTGTGAAAATTATTTCAGGAATCGAGCTGGGATTTCTTTGTGAGGGTGTGGCCATGCAGGTTATCCAGCTAACTGAACTAAACCCTCCTCTGGAGCAGGTTAAAACTTTCTGATCTGTTACCATGGCGATTTAGACAATCCGACGTCGGGGAACGGAAATGTCTAGCTTAAGTCAAGCTATGCTGAAAATTATCCGGCTAACTCAGTTAGCCAGGTACGGGGAATAGGGCTTGTTCTCTCCGCCATGACAATAATAATAATAACAATGAGCGCAGAGCTCGGTCTGAAGCGCTTGAAGCGCTTGAAACGCTGAGGACACAGACCGAGCTCTGCGCTCATTGTTCTCTCCGCCATGATAATAATAATAATAACAATGAGTGCAGAGCTCGGTCTGTGTCCTCAGCGTTTCAAGCAATACAAGCAATTTGTCAAAACATCTGTTGTCAAAACATAACATTAGTCTCCAGAAATGCACTGTTGGGACTTGTCATGTCGCCTGGGCTGGATGCCCAGGATGCGGTGTCACTCGCGGTCAGATACTAGTAACGTTACGCGACGCATAGAGGTTCTTTCACATTGGCTGGGGGGGGGGCGTTAGCGGGACATGGTCTCAATATGCGTGACGCGTGAAAGGAGACAGGAATGCTGTACAATCACGCGCAATGCGTGACGTCTGGTCACCCTAGTTAAACAGTTACAAGACAAACGTCTTTCTCTGGTCTGCATCCCATAACAATTGTGTGTATTGAGCCGTACTGTATTGTACCCATTCTGCAATCTGTTAAATAAAGTTTTAATTCATTCATCATTCATTCAGACATAGCCAACAGCCTGTTTGAACAACACAGTCTTTAGCTGCTTTTTAAAAGTGTTTACCAAGACCACACCGATGTATCCTAGTTCCCACTTCAATGGAATGCATTTAGAGAGAAGAAAGAATATTCTCCAAAATGTATTTTTGTTAGTTATAAATAGTGATTTTGTGTAAATCTCCCATTCTCGAAGTCAACTTCCTGCCTGTTGTTGCTAGGCAACTGCAGCGTGGGGGGTCACTGCCCCGCCTCGTACATTGTGTACGGTTCATTTAGTGCAGAAACGGATCGTTAAAGCGTCAAATTAAAGACTATCAAGCGGAATTCTCTTCAGTCCTTCACAATGCCAAAGAGCTGCTGTGTTACGCGTTGTACTAATGACAAAAACAGAAATCCAAATCGCAAGTTTTATACCATTACGGAGGAAAAAGTGGCTGGTGGCTAACGTTCGGCTAACTCGCTCTGTGTTGTGGTCGTGGTAGCTACATGCTAAGCTGATTGATTGATTGATTGATTGATTGATTGATTGATTGATTGATTGATTGATTGATTGAAAAGTTTATTAACAGATTGCAGAATGGGTACAGTACAGTACATCTCAATACATACAATTGTTAAGGGGATGCAGACCAGAGAAAGACTTTCGTCTTGTTTCCACCAGGGTCCCCCATTTTCAATTCATCATAACATATATGACATACATGACATACAGATAGACAGTACTGCTACATCTATACATTTATGACATATCAGATTTGCAAATGCAGTACTGTTTGTGATACAAAAGTGTCCAGAAAAGGAGTGTATATACATTTGGCGTAGAAACTGTACATTGGAGGAGGTTGGTGGGGTGGGGTTGGGTGGGTTGGGTGAGGGCTGTACATTGGAGGTGTGGGGGGGGGGGGGGGGGGGGGGGGTTGGGTAGGGGACACATACACATTTTACACTGTACATTGGAATGTTGACAAAGCCTTACTTGGTCATTTACTGTACAACTAGGTTAGGACATTTGTAGGGGCCAGTTTCGAATTGCAGTCTCACGTAGGTGTTTTTTGAGAGTGTTTTTGAAGGTGGGTAGTGATTCACATTCCTTTACAGCTTTAGGCAGGGCGTTCCACATTGATGTGGCATAATTGCGAAACGTGTTTAGTCCCTTGTTTGAGCCGAATCTGGGTTTTACATGATTTGTGGAGCTCCCTCTGGTGTTGTGATCGTGGTATTCACTGACCTTTGGGAAGTATTTTGACATGTACATGGGTACCTTGGTCGCGTAGTGTATCTTGTAGACCAGGCCCATTGCAAGTTGCTGTACTCTGTCGTCTACTCTAAGCCATCCTAGGTTGTCAAAGTGGGCAGGGGTGAGGTGGGTTCTAGGAGTCAGGTCAAGTAGTAGTCTGACTAGCTTGTTTTGAGATGTTTGTAATTTGTTTTTTAGTGCCTTTGAGGTGCTTTGGTACCATGAGGTGCAAGCATAGTTACGTTAGCATTAGCTAACGTTAATTACATAATATCGAACCGATAGGAGCTTATCTTATCTAATCTTACGTGGATGTTTGATCGGGTAGTGGCACACGTGGTACCACCACGTAAGATTAGATAAGATAAGCTCCTATAGGTTCGATATTATGTAATTAACGTTAGCTTAGCATGTAGCTACCACGACCTCAACACAGAGCGAGTTAGCCGAACGTTAGCCACCAGCCACTTTTTCCTCAGTGATGCATCAGGTGGTATTATATAAAACTTGTGATTTGGATTTCTGTGTTCGTTATTAGTACAAAACGTAACACAGCAGCTTCAATTTGGGTATTCGAGAGATGGCCATGTCTGCAGGTGTTTTGTATGGACATTATGTCAAGTCAATCAGGGGGAGATCTTTGACTCATATCTCGCCTTAGAATCACCAGAAAGGCTTTCGAAATAGTGAAATGCCATGTTGGCCTCAATATTTTCAAAACAAATCGTATGAAAATGTTATGAAATGAACAAGAATGTGATAAAACATGTAATAAAAACGGAGCTCAATGCATGGATTTGATGGTAGAAATCCGTATGGACCCCCTATACCAAGATGGCGGCGGTCTCGTGACATCAGAGTGTCTTCGAGAATTTAGTGTACTGTACCTCCCGCAATTACAATGACTGCGCTTCGAGCGCCCTCTACTGGCAGCATTAGAGTTGGTCCTCTCCTTTATAGAGCTTTGACGCAGTCCCCGCCCAGCGGAAAAGACGTCAGGCACTCGCTCTTTGTGTACTGCAGCCTCACCTCGTTGTCTATGGCTAATAAGCTAATGCTAATATAATTCTCTGATCATATCTAGAACTATGGCTAATAAGCTAATGCTAATCTAATTCTCTGATCATATCTAGAACTATAATACAGAGATGGTGTAATGAATGGACTAACTGCAGCTGCAGATATGTGAAGTGTTTGAGCGGACTAAGGTGGAGCACCGTGGAGGAGGATGAACTAGAGGAGAGACTGATCTCCAGATTCCTCACTGTGAAACTACTAAATGTTTTGATGCTGAAACTGAGATGAAGAAACACAAAGCAGGTTTGTTAAATCAGAAGGTCCTTTGAACTTTAATGTCACCCTCTTGATCAACAGGCTCCCATTTGAGATGACGACATTGATTGATTGAAAATTTGATTAACAGATTGCAGAATGGGTACAGTACAGCTCAATACATACAATGGACCTATCTCAAACCCTGCCCTCTTTTCTTGATCCTCCAATCACAACTGTCGCTTGCCTCGGACAAACAAAGCTTGTCCGAGGCAAGAGACCGTTGTGATTGGAGGATCAAGAAAAGAGGGCAGGGATGCAGACCAGAGAAAGTATTTCATCTTGTTTACATCAGGGTCCCCCATTTTCAATTCATCATAACATATATGACACACACGACATACAGATAGACAGTACTGCTACATCTATACATTTATGACATACCAGATTTGCAAATACAGTACTGTTTGTGATACAAAAAGTGTCCAGAAAAGAGTGTATACATTTGACGTAGAAACTGTACATTGGAGGAGGTTGGGTAGGTGGGGTGTGGTTGGGTGGGTGGGTGGGGGGGCTGTACATTGGAGGTGGGGGGGAGGGGGGGGGCACTGACTGTACACTGTACATTGGAATAACAATGCCATACTTGGTCAAATGTACTGTACAACTGGGTTAGGACATTTGTAGGGGCCAGTTTCGAATTGCAGTCTCCCGTAGGTGTTCTTTGAGAGTGTTTTTGAAAGTGGGTAGTGATTCACATTCCTTTACAGCTTTGGGTAGGGCGTTCCACATTGATGTGGCATAATTGCAAAACGTGTTTAGTCCCTTGTTTGAGCCGAATCTGGGTTTAACATGATTTGTGGAGCTCCCTCTGGTGTTGTGATCGTGGTATTCACTGACCTTTGGGAAGTATTTTGACATGTACATGGGTACCTTGGTCGTGTAGTGTATCTTGTAGACCAGGCCCATTGCAAGTTGCTGTACTCTGTCGTCTACTCTAAGCCATCCTAGGTTGTCAAAGTGGGTAGGGGTGAGGTGGGTTCTAGGAGTCAGGTCAAGCAGTAGTCTGACTAGTTTGTTTTGAGATGTTTGTAATTTGGTTTTTAGTGCCTTTGAGGTGCTTTGGTACCATGAGGTGCAAGCATAGTCGTAGTACCCTTGAATGAGTGCTCCTGCCAGAGTCTTCACGGTATTCTTGTTTACCAGAGAGGAGATCCGGTACAAGAATCGAGTTTGTTGGTTGACTTTTTTTATTACATTGGATGCCATTTTGTCACAGGAAAGATTAGCCTCTAGGATGGAACCCAGGTAGGTAATTTCATCTTTCCTTGTGACAATATTGTCACTCACTGTAACTGAGAAGCCGTCGGTCTTTCTGAGTTTGTTATTTGAACCGAAGAGAATGGACTCTGTTTTGCCCATGTGTAATGATAGTTTGTTATCGGCGAGCCATACTTGCCTAGTTCCGAGCTGAGGGTTTTTTCAACCTGTAACTTGTTCTTGTCAGAGACCAGCACGGCTGAGTCGTCCGCAAACAGGAACAAGTTGCAGTCACAAGCTGACGGCATGTCATTTGCATAAATTAGGAACAGTAGCGGTCCTAGTATGCTTCCTTGTGGAACACCACAGCTCACTGGGAGGGGGTACCGTTTACCTCCACCATCTGTTCTCTCCCCTCCAGGTAGGATTGTATCCAGCTCACTGATAGACTATCAAAACCAATTGCTTTTAGCTTGTCAATCAGAATGGTGTACAATGTAATGTAATGTAATGTTTTATTCTGCATATTACCAACCGCTTGCAGTGGTTTCATAAGCAGGCTGGGCCTTGTGTGCTGCAGATGACATCATTGTACCCTAATGCTGCTGCATTGTTTCTGTCTTTATTACCTAACAGGCTGAACATAAATACACCACTAGTTTCACTTAAAGATGAACATGAATCTCTTTGTCTGGAAAAACACAACAAAACACAGAGTCGTAGCAACAAGGGTTTGCTGAGGAGTAGAACTAGTCCGGCTCCACGAGCAGAACAAGAGAGAGGCAGCAAGGTAAGGTCCATCAGTTGTTCACATTAGGATCTAACATCCCAATAGGCCTCTCTGTTTACGCTTTCATTCATTAATACACATATAAAATAGAATAGACAGAGTAAAAAAGTGTGATTAAAATAGTTCAATAAAAATATACAATAACATTTATAACAGAGCATCACTCATAACACTTAATAGAACAACAGAGCAGTGCATCGCTCTTAACACGTTGAGTTTCTTTACAAAGTTCAGTTCTAAATGACCACCTTATAGAACAACAGTGCAGTGCGTCACTCTCAATTTAACAACAGAGCAGTGCATCACTCTCAACTTTGAGTTTCTTTACAAAGTTCAGTTTTATATTACAACAGAGCAGCGCTCTTAAAATTACAGTGCATAAGAGGTAGTGAGATAAAATTTGCATAGAACTGACACATGAATTTGATAGGAAGTGTATAAAAGTAGGCAGAATAAGAATAGTGCAGGTAAAGTACAATTTGTGTCAGGATATCCCTGATGTTTCATTTAAATGCCTGAGCAAAGAGATAGGTTTTAAGCTGTCTTTTGAAGATATCTAGTGAGTTGGCTTCCATGATGTTTTTGGGTAGTTTGTTCCATAGTTTTGGGGCGTAGTTGATAAAGGCTGCATCACCGATCCTCTTTTGACTGTTTCTGGGACGTAGGGCTTTCGCGATAACCGCATCACCGCAATCCCGCGGTGTGTCAAGTCACCCGCGGGTGTAGATTGTGATGTTAAGATTCACCAATTCGCATCGGTGCACCGGCATAAACTTTCACGAAGCGAGTGCACGGGTGGAATAAGTGCGCATCGGCTAGAATTCAGGTTGAACTCGCAATGCATCTGTTGTAGCATCTGTTGCATTGGTCAAAACCGATTCATTCATATAATTTCCTCTCAGCCACTTCTGTCAGCAGTACACAGCAGATACTATCTTTGCTTCGCTACTACAGAATGCGAGAGCCGCGTCACAGTTATCAACAAACAGTGGAAGTAGAGTCGAGGAGGAGACATGAATAGAATTGATCAACTGGCTAACGCTAAACTACAGTATCTAACTAACTAACGTGACTCTGCAACACCAGTTCCTTTAGTGAGGAAATGGGGGGGGGGGGGGGGGGGTATATTGACGACGCTTGACAACAGGTTCAAAGATAACTTCACATTTATTGGCAATTTGTTTCTTTATATCGCTTCCTCTGTTCAAACTGTGTTGTTGACAAAATGCCATCATGGTGTGGTTAGCTACGGAGCATCAGAACGCTCAAACTCTCTCTCTCTCTCTCTATCTCTATCTCTATCTCTATCTCTATCTCTATCTCTCTCTCTCTCTCTCTCTCTCTCTCTCTCTCTCTCTCTCTCTCTCTCTCTCTCTCTCTCTCTCTCTCTCTCTCTTCTCTCAATGATTTAAAGTGGCCAAACGTTACAATATAAATACTAACTGGATAGTTGATGATAAACATTTAATTTCATTATCTGAAATATTATAAAATCATTAAGTCTGCTATAAGCCATTATCCCTTTGTGTGTGATTATTATTGTCTCACAGTAGTGTATATATACATTGTGTGTGTGTGTGTTTTTAGCTAAAGTGGATAGAAAACACAGTACTGTGCAAAAGTCTTAGGCACCCAAGAGTTTTTATATAAATTGTCTTACAGTAGATTATTTTATTTTTAATAATAATATAAGCTGCATATAAGGAATACAACCAAATCCTCTGTCATACCATAAAATTGTATCATTATTTTGCATCGTGTTGAATCGCATCGTATCGCCCCGAATCGCATTATGTTGAATCAAATCGTATCGTATCTCAACAGGGGTGAATCGTATCGCATCGCCCGGTGCTTAAAAATGTATCGTTAATGTATCGTATCGTTGGCACCGTATCGAGATGCACATCGCATTGGCCTCAGTGATGGAGATGCACATCCCTAAGAACAGACAACCGCGTCAACCGCGGGTAAAATAAAAGGTTCGTCATCATTTTTTACTTAATTTAATGACGAGTTGCCGTTTTCCAGTAGCATGAGCTAACTTCACGTTTCCATACAGTTTACAACTCACAGATGAAATCAGGATTTATTTTCATATCCCGGACTCGAGCCTCCAATGTATACCTTTTCCTGTATTAATCTGAACCGCAGTAGAGTACAGGGGAGTACACTCTAGGGCCGAAGTGCCGGCCATGTAACATGCTTGTTATAACTAGCCGGACTTCGGGGTAATTCCCTCTGTAAAGTGGTGGCAGTAAACCAGGAAACCGTCCTCCAGGACTGGGTGTTTATTTCCATTTGCAGCTCTCTATTCTTCATGTTAGTGACTAACGTTACACGCAGATTGGGTGCTGCCTCTCTGCCGTGGTCCCGACGCTAGCTACTGCTGTAGACCAAGTAGTGTAGACCTAGTAGTGTAGCCTATAGTGTAGACCTATTAGTGTAGCCTATAGTGCAGTGGTTCTCAACTGGTCTAGCCTCGGGACCCAACATTTTCCTTAATCATTAAGTCGCGACCCAAATTTTTTAACCACTATGATTTATTAAAAAACATTTTTTTGCAGTAATACGCAATCCTTCATGCACTGTTAACAACATGAAATAAACACAAAAAAGTGCAACAAAAGTGCAACTAGGGCTAAAAACCCAATGAAATAAAATAATAATAAATAATATGCTTCTTAGCAGATTTCTTAGCTTAACATAACAGACCTAAGTTTGGGGGAACTAATGGGATAACTATGGGGTTGCAACAAAAGTGCAACTAGGGATAAAAACCCAATGAAATTAAATAATAATAATAGTAATAATAATAATAATAATAATAATAATAATAATAATAATAATAATAATAATAATAATAATAATAATAATAATAATAATAATAATAATAATAATATATCCTTCTTAGCAGACTTCTTAGCTTAACATCCCAGGGAACTAATGGGATAACTGGGGATGTTGTTTGCTCCTGACAAGAGTCTCAAAGTCTGGGGTGATGGTATAGACCAGGGGTCAGCAACCTTTACTATCAAAAGAGCCACTTTTCCCCCATCCCACAAAATAAAATGCTCAGGGAGCCGCACAACCTATTTACCCTTAAAATGAAGATAACGCAGTGTATAACGTTTTATATATCCCCAAGCATACCACACATTTAGCATAAAACGCCTGACAATTGCATACCCAAAGTAATTTGCGATTTATTATACTTTATACTTATAGCACACAGTTTGTTGCATTAATGGGATTATAAAGCAACAAAAAGAAACACAGAAGAGGAGACAAAACACTGGTGTCTGTAGACCGACTTTGAAATAAAACCCTTAACTATTCAGGTATATTTGAGCCCTTCCCTTATTTGTGGAACATTTATAAAATAAAAAGTAGTCCACTTTGAAAAAAGACTACCATGTGGACCTATTTTGAAATAAAACACAGAAAAGGAGAAAAAACACTGGTGTCTGTAGACCGACTTTGAAATAAAACCCTTAACTATTCAGGTATATTTGAGCCCTTCCCTTATTTGTGGAACATTTATAAAATAAAAAGTAGTCCACTTTGAAAAAAGACTACCATGTGGACCTATTTTGAAATAAAACACAGAAAAGGAGAAAAAACACTGGCATCTGTAGACCTACTTTGAAATAAAACCCTGAACTATGCAGCTCTATTAGAGTCATTCCCTTATTTGTGGAAAATCTATAAAATTAAAAGTAAATTTTTCGTTGTTCGCAAATTTCGCACCACATATCAGGCATACAGGTAAGCCTTTTGTTGACTAAATATCTTAGTTGATGAAATATTTTTTCATTTCAGTGTCACAGTATGACATCAATCTCCAAAATAAGAGGAAAAAAAAGGTATAGTTTTTTTATAATTTTTTTTGGGGGGGGGCAGGGAGCCGCAGCTGATTGGCTAAAGAGCCGCATGCGGCCTCGAGGCCGTAGGTTGCCGACCCCTGGTATAGACAAAGCAACTCTGAGGTCATGCTCAATGTCCAATCTGTTCCTCTGCTTTGTCTTCAGCTGGACCAGAGCTGAGAAGCCACTTTTACAAAGATAGGTAGTGCAAAAAAAAAAAAAAAAAAAAAAAAAAAAAATGACTTTAGTTTTTCTTTTTTTTACATCCGCGACCCACTCAAAATGGCCCCGCGACCCACTTTTGGGTCGCGACCCACCAGTTGAGAAACACTGCATAGTGTATACGTAGCAGTGTAGCCTATAGGGCTGTCCCTGACTAAGGATTTGGATAGTCAACTATGATTGGGCGAAATTTGCCGTTAGTCGACTATTAGTCGACTATAAAAAAAAGAAAAAAAAGAAAGTATAATTTTTTTTTACCTCCTATAATAGTCGTGGCTCTCTGACACCGTTATTTGGGGGTCGCGGCCTGAAGAGTTTGAGCACCCCTGGACTAATTGAACGATTATTTCTGTCACACCCTCCATCTCTGCTTCCTGTGGGCGCGGCTCCTTTTCCGGGCTCCAGTGCATGTTTTACCTCACATGCTCAAGTCTGCACACCCTGTTGTCCAGTCCCTCTGCTTTAACATAACATGATCCCATAGCAAATTTAAATAATGACTCATGAAACATTTGAATTTGAATCTTAAGCTACTTGCTTAATCAAATGTATTTTAATAACGGTAATAATAATGGTTTCCGCAGTTATCAAGATATATTTAACAAATTTAACCTCACCAGTTCCACTCATTTTTTCTATCTACAAATAAGAGCAGCTTTGAGGGCTCACGGAGTCCCATTAAATATTCCACTTGAGCACCACAGATTTCACAAATTATTTTATTACAAGGAGGCATCGAGAGGCTTCGTCTCTGACTTTTATCGCCACTTACTTACGTCCTCATATGAGGTCCTTCGCCTAGACTCGGTTTGGAGGAAGGATATCCCAAACTTGGAAGTAGATTTTGATTGGGATGCAGTCTGGGCAAACGTTCGGCTGTCATCACGCAACCTAGATCACCAACAGATTAATCTCAATTTTGTTCATAGGACTTACCTGACTCAAACGTTTGCACCTAATGGGTCTCAGACAAGACTCTCGATGCTCCTTGTGTTCAAACTGTGCTATTGGTACATATATGCATATGTATGGGAATGCCCTCCTGTTAAGATTTTCTGGGAAAAAGTAACCACTCAATTATCAGAATTTTTATCTCTGACCATACCTACACTGCCTTCTGTATTGTTGTTGAATGATGTTTCTCAGTTATCGACCTCTGTACATCAGGGTTTCCGTTAGAATTTTTTTTTGCAGGTCTGAGTGTCCGGTAGATTTCAATCTACCGGACAAATGGGATAAATTCCGGTCAGAGTTTATTGAGCTTAAAAACAATTGATATGCCTATATAAAGAATGACATCATCAAGGCATTTATAATATTTTAACTTAAAACTAGGCTACTTTTGCGTATATACAGTCATTAATATATTCCAAATAAAATAAGTCCCTCGAGACTTCGTGCTGCTGCCGACTTGAGGTGTCGGTGGGCAGTCTGCCCGACCTTAATAAACAGCAGTCTGTTATAATCACATTTTTATGAGCTAACGAATTCCGTTATATTGGACATTTATATTAATTATATCAAGCGAAGAACTGAACATTATCGTGGGTTTGCGTGATTTATATCTCCACCTCCCAACGACTTGGTGCTGGTCATAATGTCCGGTGAAAATAATTCCCTCTAAACACAATTTGATTATTTGAATTGTATTAAAATAGGCTAAACGAAACAATCATTTGTTTCATCGTTGCTTCACCAAGCAGCCGGTCTAATAATGACATTCTGTTGTCAGCGCGAGCTGGCTGCTGATATATTTACGTGAAGCATGGAGCAGCAGTGTTTTTAGGTCCGGTCTGGAAACCGCTCAGCAGCGCCCCCACCCAACAGCTGAATTGCCAATGGCTGAATTGGAGTACTGCACCCTGCCGGCCGGCAGATGGATGCTTCTCGCAAATATATCAGCAGCCAGCTCGCGCTGACAAGACAATGTCATTATTAGACCGGCTGCTTAATGATTGTTTGTTTCGTTCATCGCATAGGCTATTTAATTTTAGCCTATTTTAATACAATTCAAATAATCTAATTGTGTTTAGAGGGAATTATTTTCACCGGACATTATGACCGGAGAGATTAAATATGTCGGACTTCAACAGATTTTGCCGGTCAAAAACCGGTAATTACCGGCTAACGGAAACGCTGCTGTACATGTAAAGAGACTAATTTTGGCCGGTCTTACGGCAGCCAAAAAGTTGATAGCGCCACGCTGGATTCAACCGGATAAAATGTGCCGGGAGGTATGGGTTCTTACCTACCTCGATGTGATTTATCTAGAGATATCCACTGCACGAATTTTAGGTGTTAATGAAGCCAGCATAGCAGTCTGGGTAGCTGTGGTGGAGAAGATAAAGGGAAGCATATAAACTTGTAATTTTCTGATGTTAAATTAAATAGTGGATGTATAGTCCAAGTGGGGGTCCTGAGGGGGGGGGGGGAGAGGGAAGAGCGAGCAAGAGCACATGTATTGTATTTATAATTTTTATGTCTTTTAATCTACATTCATTTTGACTTAATTACTGGACTGTCATTATTGTTATTATTACTGTCATTGTCCTGTGATTTATCATTGATTATTACTGTTACTGTATTGTTTGTCTAGTTTCATGTTAAAAAAGGGAAAATAAAAAACATTAGTTAAAAAAAAAAAAGGGGCCAGAGCCGACTCTACTTCCTCAGCTCAGAAGGCTGAGATCGTTCAATGTCTGTACAAGAATGTTGAGGATGTTCTATGAGTCGGTGGTGGCAGGCGTCTTCTTGTACGCTGTGACCTGCTGGGGCAGCGGACTGAGAGCAGGGGACACAAACAGGCTGGATAAGCTGGTCAGGAAGGCCACTAGCGTGGTTGTGGTGGAGATGGACTCCCTAACGAGGGTGGCGGAGAGGAGGAGCCTTGCTAAGCTCCAGGCCACCAGGGAAAACCCCTCCCACCCACTATACACATACTTGGCTGATAGAAGGAGCATGTTCAGTGCTAGGCTCACACTACCTAAATGCACCACTGAACGGCACAGGAAGTCCTTCATTCCAACAGCCATCAGACTATACAATGCATCACTGTGGCTCACTGCATCACTGAGCACAGAGTGACAGTTATCATCTTCCTGGACTCTTACTTTTGAAACAGCACTGTGCAATACTACACCTACTGTAGACCTCACTATACTGTATTTATTTACTGTATATTTAATTCCATTTTATTCTATTTTATTCTACTCTTATCTTAGGCAATTTGATTTGTTTTGTTATTCTTATTCGTGACCTGTTCTGTCTAAATGTTTAATGTTGAGCGATTTGCAGTGTAAAATTTCCCTCGGGATAATAAAAGTATTTCTATTCTATTTTATTGCTGGTGTTAGCATTAGCTGAAGAGCTAGCTGAAAAGCTAGTTTTATCTTTAACGTTACCTTGTCTAAAGTTGGGGCTATTCATAATCCAGCAATAATGGCTGCAGACCTGCAAGCAAAGTACAGCAAGTTGGCAAAGGAGTATTCCAAGGTAAATCACTTTTTCACCAGTAAGGTTACATTGTCTTTCCATCTAGCTCACGTTAACCTAAGTGTCGTCACTGATCAACCTCTCGCACACATGCACGCAATTAATGACATGTTGCGGACAGCCATACCGGTGACAATGTTTAGCTTTTAGTGCCAAAGGATAAGTGTCTGAGGTGGAGTCTCAAAAGAGAATGTTGAATATTTATTTTGCATCGAAAATCACAACATACACGTTACTACTAGCTAACTGAACCAAAGCCGACTGGATAGCAAGTGCAACAACGTATAACGTCCGTGCGGAACCAATGTCCCAACAACAGTTCCGTGGGTGAACTCATTGAGCATAGTTGTCAATTAATGAATAAAATCAAATCAAATTTATTTGTAAGGCCCGACAACACACGTTAATGTCCCCATGGGCCGGACACGTCTTCTTTAAACAAGTCAAGAAGAAACATAACAATAAGTCAAGAACAAAACAAGAACACCATAAGGTTCAACAAATTTAAAATAAAAGCAAAATAAATGAATTAATGCAAACACTCCCAGACATACCCCACGCGAAGGTAAGGAAAAACTCACTAAAACCTAACAATAGGGAAAAAAATGCACTACAGGCAGTGTATTGTGTGTATTGTATTGTGTGTATTGTATGCCGTGACAAATAAAACTCTTGACTTGTGGAGGCGAGAAACCTTAGAAGGGCCATTCAAGGGGGGATCTCCCTTCTTAGATGTCGGTGATAGTAGTGTTGCAGGCTAACAGTTGGTAAGCATGCACTCATGTGTGTAGTGAAACACAGATGAGTGCATGCAATAGCAACTGAACATTTTGAAAAATTAAAGATAGAGCTGATAGCGATGGCAACTGAACATTGAAAGATTAAAGATAGAGCTGATAGCGAATCTATTTGAGGCACAGGGGCGGCGCAAAGAGGGTCGCATCCTTCCCGTCTTAATCACGGGACGTTCAACACTCCGGTCATCGCTCCGAGACAGCCGGAGACAGGGAGATAGGGGGCGGCGCAGAGAGGGTCGCAACCTCCCCGACATCATCGCGGGGCGTCCAGCACTCCGGTCATCACTACGAGACAGCCGGAGACAGGAAGACAGGAGGGCACGCAGAGAGGGTCGCGTCCTCACGGTCTTCATCACGAGACGTCCGACACTCCGGTCAACACTCCGGGACAGCAACTCACAGGGAGACAGGGAGACGGGACAGGCGTTAGACAGCTCGCATGATTTTAGTGGGCGGACATAGCAATAGATACAAGTGGTAAGCATATATGTCAGGGGTAGGCAACCCTAGGCACGGGGGCATTTTCATAGGCACAGGGGGCAGCAAAAAAATGTATAAAAAATTATATATATATATATATTTTTTTTTGGCTTTGAAATATTATAGTGAAATATTTTGCACTGTTGTTGCATTTATCTTGTTGAAATCCTCCCACAGGTTATTTTTACTACCACATATTTAATTGAGACCCTTTATTTGTTTATTATTTCAATTTAGCTGGAAATACATTGCTACATCATTCAGTAACATTTGCAGAGCCTTATAACAAAAACATTATTACGGTCACCATTGTGACCAGTGGGATTAATCAACACATTTTATTATTTATTTTTCTATTTCATTGAACATTGCACATCTTAAAAGCAATTTTTTTTACTCAAAATGTGAGTATTACCAAGTCAACTTGTGTTCTTAAAACAATGACAATAAACATAGTTTTATTAGGTTGAAATAATGTGGTTGTGTACTTATTTTTCTGTTAACTTATTATGGATTGAAAACTGAAAACCACAGTAACTGAACTCAATATTTTTAAGTTCTGTTAACATATTATTATTAATTTCTTTTACAGTGTAGTCTTGCGATCAATCAAAACTTATTTTTATTGTTTATTGTTTATTGTTATTCGCACTTACAAACATACATTCTGGAATAAAATACCGTACTTTTCGGACTATAAGCCGCTGCTTTTTTCCCCATTTTTCGACCCTGCGGCTTATATAACGGTGCTGCTTATATGTGGACAAAACCCGAAAATGTAAAAATCGAAATATTGCTTTTTTTTACTGCATTGAAATGTTATTTATCTGTTCCCTTATTTGCTAAACTTAATACAACTTGGAAATGAGTTAATTATTGTTATTTGTCCGACAGTATTGTGTCCCAATGCTGGTGGGAAGACTACAAACGAGAAGCTGGGTGTGGTCTGTGCGCGTGCACTTTGTTTGTTTGTTTGTTTGTTTGTTTGTTTGTTTGTTTATTTACACATATAAAAACAATTACATATATAATACAATATAATATAATAATAATTCAATTAAATAATTCATGACCCGAAGTCACTGAAAGGAAGAAAGGAAACGACATCATAGAAGAATGAAAAGGAAACAAGAAAAGAAATTGAAATGTAAATAAACAATGGATGAACCCATGTCACCTTTTATTTATTTTTGTCCCCCTTTTATTTGTTTTTTGATTATTATGTCTTTACACTTATCATAACGTTATAAGTTATAGCAACTTAACTTGTGACAAATGCCAGTGTTATTACGTGTTGCACTGCACATAAAACGCGAGTCGGGCCGTTTTGTCATTAAACAATATTAAATCACATTTAGAAAGTCACAAATTTTATGAGCGAACGAATTTCGTTAGTGTATTTATTGCAACCTAATGTCATCAGAAAGTAATTTAATCAACTACAGTTTAGTACTGTTTTTCGCCTTGTCATCTCGCCCCTATATGCTGCACGCTCTGCCGTCAAGGCACACACAGGGTTAAAAGTGTTAACTTAACCCTTCGTGTGCCTTGGCTTGACTGCAGCGGCGATTGGAAGCCTGTTCTCTGTGTTATAGAATATAGATCTTTATTGTCATTGTTACAGTTGTTACAACGAAATTTAAAATGCAGCCCTAGGTGCTAGTAAAAATATAAAAACACAGTCCTAAACACAGTATTAAATATAAAAACAGGAGTAAGGCATATAACATTAATATAAACAGGGGGGTGGTGTAAAAGATAATTGCACTATCCATAGGCGGAGGGTGAGCTGGAGATTAGGGAAGGCTATTATGGGATGGAACTTGCGCGTAGCGAGGAAAATTAAATTTTTTTTTGTTGCACGCAAATGATGCTGTCGAAAGGAGCGGACACGGACAAGTTAAACGAGTAGCCTCCAGCTGTATCCCCGGAGAATCCGCTCACTGGCAACTTCCGCCAGCCACAGGACGTGCGCTGATTCGCGGAAAGTACGGAAGTAGGCGTGTTCGAGATTGATTTCGGCTCGCCTCGAAAATAGACGAGAGTAGCCGAGTGCAGCCGGGGGAGGAGTCAGAACGTCGGACACTTCAGATTTGACTACAGCCTGCTCGTCTAGTCTCGCATGGCAGATACGCATTCACGTTCATACAGTACACCATATAATACTGCTATAGTGGAATATACTATTCATAATCCATAAAGTATACCATCTTGTTGCGCGCTCCTGGCCACCGCAGCGCGCACGCACACACAACACACACATAATTCTGTTTTGCATCAATATATACAGTATTGAGGCAAAACAGACGACGTGTGTGTGCAGGGGCGTAGCTGTAGATTCTGGGCCCCATGAAATAATTTATTAGTGGGCCCCCAAGTAATGCGAGCGCACGGGAGCGCGCAAGAGAATTTTTTTTGGTCATTTATTTATTGATGAAAACGCATAATATGGTTTTTACCTATACATTCGGATCAGCAGTTCAGCACCTGCACTGTTGGTGGGTGAGCCTAGTAAAGGATGTCGCATTGCGTTCATCTTCAATGAATGGACCAATGCAATAGTCTACCAAAGAACCCTGGGTCAAGTGATAGTAAACTGGACTGGACGAACAACATCGAGGCCCTACAGAAAGGGACAGAGCAGACTGTTCTTCCTGAGAAGGCTCAGGTCTTTTAATGTCTGCAGCAAACTGCTGCAGATGTTCTACCAGTCTGTGGTTGCTGGTGCCCTCTTCTTCGCTGTGGTATACTGGGGGGGCAACACCAACACACATAAAATAAACAAACTGGTCAAAAAAGCAAGCTCTGTGGTGGGAGCGGACCTGGACAGTCTGAATAAAAAATAATTCTCTTTTTTTTCCTACCTTAAACAGATATTTTTCAAGTTCCAAGTTTTAATACTCTTATCAACATGCGAGTCAACAAATGCTTGCTTTATGCAGCCATTTAACACAAAAGGATGACCCTCATGCATTGCAAATTTGCATCAAATTCAAAACAGAGTGATGCACAAAATAACTTAAAAGAAAATAATAATTTAAAACAATGAATAAAGTGTGCATGAAATAATAGGGGAAAGAAAACGTTAGGAACTTGTTACATTCACCCACACAAGGGCTGAGTAATCACCCCCCCCCTCTCTCTCTCACACACACTCTCTAGCTCTCTTTCTCTCTTGCCCTTTCCTCATCTCTCTCACCCCCCCTCTCTCTATATATCTCTCACACACACACACACACACACACACACACACACACACACACTCTTCAGAAACAAACATAGTATCAATGAGAGCATCAATCATACACCTGAGTGATGTCTAGTGATGTCTAGTCTTCAGGGTATTCAGGCCGCCTGGAATGTTAAGTGTCACTACACCTATCCATTGACACCCCGGTCGGCCGACCCCAGCCCCCCCCCCACACACACAGGTACACGGGGGATTTTTATTTAATTTTTTTTCTTCTTTTTTAATAAATAAAAAGAATGTGTCAACTGGTCTGGGAAGGCATAGCCTGCCCGTGCCTTACACACCCGCCGCCTATGGCACTATCCCTTAATGTTGTGTGTGCGTGGGGGGGGTGCAAGGGTGACTGTTGTTTTTCATTGCTTCTCATTGTGACTCGTTGGTGTACCGGCAGCGTGCAGCGCGACAATCGGAATAAGAAATAATCTGGCTAGATTGACCCACATCATATGCAGTCAAGGCAAGCCAACTGTAACAACTTTCTTTTGGAACATGGATTTTTACAGCTAACGGCCACTGGGGGACCTCCTAAATCTATCCTAAAAACGAAAGCAAAAGCTGGAGACCGGAAGAGTGCAGGTAGCGCACGAGGAAAAGTTGGAACCGAGAGACAGAACGAGAGCAAGACAGTTTGTGCAGTTTTCATGCACAACCCCTCATTATGGTAAACAAACGTAGATATGCATATGATGCAGCTTTTAAGTTAAAGGCAGTCAATCTGGCAGTAAAAGAAGTAAATCGCGCTGCTGCACGTACCCTTGGCATCAATGAGTCAATGGTGAGACGTTGGGGACGCCAGCGGGAAGAACTGTCTCAATGCAAAAAGTCAAAAAAAGCGTTCAGAGGTAATAAAAGCAGATGGCCCGAACTTGAAGACTTTGTTGAAGATTGGGTGAACACACAAAGAGCAGGCGGCCGAGGTGTCTCCACTGTGCAGATCCGACTGAAGGCCAAAACAGTCGCCACCGAAATGAAAATTGAAAATTTTAGAGGTGGACCATCTTGGTGTTTTAGATTTATGAGACGAAAGGGACTGTCCATCAGGGTGCGGACGACTGTGTGTCAGCAACTCTCTCCCGACTACCAAGAAAAAATAACAAACTTCGGCGAATTCACACAAAGAAAGATAGAGGAATATTCCATCGGACCGGACCAGATCATAAATATGGATGAAGTGCCTTTGACGTTTGACCTGCCTCTCACTAGGACTGTTAACAAGAGAGGTGAATCGTCCATCACGTTGAGAACCACTGGCCACGAGAGAACATATTTCACTTGTGTTCTTGGCTGCACAGCATCTGGATTAAAGCTTCCGCCAATGGTGATTTTTAAACGGATTACAATGCCAAAAGAAAAGATCCCGAACGGCATCTCCTTTAAAGTCAACAAGAAGGGGTGGATGATGGAAAGCGTAATGAAGGAGTGGCTGAATGAGTGCTACGTCAAGCGCCCTGGAGGATTCTTTCGCCAACAAAAAAGCTTTGCTCGTTTTGGACAGCATGAGGGCCCATATAACAGAGTCTGTGAAAGCAGCCATCAAGAGCACAAACTCAATTCCAGCTGTGATTCCTGGGGGCACAGCTAAGCATCTGCAGCCACTCGACATCAGTGTCAATCGTGCGTTCAAAGTGGCACTACGCGTTCAGTGGGAGGCGTGGATGACTAGCGGCGATAAATCATTCACCATGCGAAGAGCAACGTTCGCTCAAGTTTGCGAGTGGATCCTGACAGCGTGGAGGAGTGTCAAAACATCCACGATCACGAACGGGTTCCGAAAGGCTGGACTGCTGCGTGATGAAGAGGAGGACGCGGCCACAGCTGAGGCCCTTCAGAGGCTGTTCGATTCTGACAGTGACGAAGAGGAGTTTGTTGGTTTTGGCGACAACGAAGGAGAGAGGAGAGTGGGTGACGAAGCCACCCTGAGCCTGTTCGTTTCTGACACTGAAGATGACGACTTTGGTGGTTTTAGTACGCAGGAAGAAGAAGAAGAAGATGAGGATTAATGACTTGACTTTTCTGGTTACAGCAGCCGTGTACTGCACCTTAGCCTAAAAGATGAAGACGAGGATTACCGGCAATGACTTTTCTGGTAGGCTGCTTACCGTATATTTTAAGCAGCCGTGTTACTGCAACTTTAGGCTTACTATCGTGTTACAGGCACTTTATAAAAAACTCATTTAATTGGGCATTGATATTGCCTCGTCAACTAAACTGTAAACTGGTTGCAATTCCTCCTCCTCCTCCTCCTCCTCCTCCTCCTCCTCCTCCTCCTCCTCCTCCTCCTCCTCCTCGCAGTCCTCGCAGCCAGTTGTCCAATGAGCAGAGTTAAAATAGGCTATAGGCTTCTAAAACGATTTAATATGCTAAACTTATTTTTTTCTTTATTTAATTAGATTGTTCCCAACATAATGCTATATGCCCCGACCAGATCCTTGACTCCGTTGTGATACAGATTAATTATAATAGTAAGTGGATATATTTTTTTTTACCAGCTGTAGATCAATGCCGGTAGGCTTGAAAGTTTGTGTCTGAAACGCTATGTGATACTGTACAGTACAGTTTACACCGCACAGTACATGTTCTGTATACTATTGCACTAAATGGTAACACTTGTTATGCAAATATGCAACTTGTTTGTTGAAATGTTAATAAATGGGAGCTTCTCCTCCTCGCAGCCAGTCGTCCAATGAGCGAGAGTTAAAATAGGCTATAGGCTTCTAAAACTATTTAATATGCTAAACTTATTTTTCTATTTTTAAATTCAAATTTCTTCTTTATTTCATTTGATTGTTCCCGACATAATGCTATATGCCCCGACCAGATCCTTGACTCCGTTGTGATACAGATTAATTAGAATAGTAAGTGGATATCTTATTTTTTTACCAGCTGTAGATCAATGCCGGTATGTGTGCTGGGAGCGCACCGTTTAGGTTTGAAAGTTTGTGTCTGAAACGCTATGTGATACTGTACAGTACAGTTTACACAGCACAGTACATGTTCTGTATACGTACTAGGGATGTCCGATATTATCGGCCGATATCGGCAGTAAAATGTGATATCGGAAAATATCGGTATCGGTTTAAAAAAAAAAAAAAACAATAACAATATTTGTTATATATATATATCCAGTGAAATTATTAGTTACCTGAAATTATTCCGTTTTGGGGGGGGGGGACCCTGCATATATCGGTATTGGTTGATATCGGTTGATAAAGAGGTATCGGAAATTAAGAGTTGGACAATATCGGAATATCGGTATCGGTAAAAAAGCCAATATCGAGCATCCCTAATACGTACTATTGCACTAAATAGTAACACTTGTTATGTAAATATGCAACTTGTTTGTTGAAATGTTAATAAATGGGAGCTTCTTCAAACAGCCATCTCTTTCCCGACAATCCCCTCTGTGCACGAACCCTTACATATGGTAATTAAACATTAAAACACCTGCGGCTTATAGTCCAGTGCGGCTTATGTACACATCATTCAATGTAGCTGCTGCGGCTTATAGTCAGGTGCGGCTTATAGTGCGGAGTAAAAAAAGAAGAACCGTTAAAATGTGCAGGAAAGGTCAAAAAACCCAAGGGCTTATAAGCGACCTCCCCTCTTAAACCTATATAGGATAACTACACAAAAAAAATCCCCCTAGCCCCCCCCCCCCTACATTATGCACAAACAAATGCGCATATCCCTCTCTCATACACACATACATACAATACAGCATTATACAACTATTATAATTTTGGGAAAAGAAAAAAAAAAGACTTTACACAAATACACATGGATACTATAGACTACAGGATCTGTAGTTCTTTTTTAAGCTTACTTTTAAATATATTTAAAGTGGAACATGTTTCTATTAGATTTTGTATATCATTCCACATCACTGCACCTTGATAAACAAATGATAATTTGGCAACAGATGTCCTACAGAAAGGAATGCGTAAGTCTTTATTTCTTCTTGTGAGATGTGCATGATAATGAGAATTAAACTCAAAATAAGTTTGAAAAAAATTAGGCAAAGATAAAGGAAGACCAATTACTTTGTACATAAGAACCCCTGTTTGATACTTGTTGACCTCATAAATTGTGAGTAGTTGCAGTTTTTTAAATAATGGTTTGGTTGGGGCTAATTCTTACAAAGGATTTCTGAGCTCTATGGATTGTTTGTAAGTAAGATGGGTAAGTGCTGGCCCAAATTATATTGCAGTAAAAGATGTGAGGATAAATTAAACTGTAATACAAAGTTAGTAATGTGCTCTTTTTTAATTGTTTTTTAACCCTTTTTATAATGCCCAACGATTTTGAAACCTTCTTGCAAACAATTTCACAATGATTCTTAAAGCAGAGTTTCTCATCGATATTGACACCTAAGAATTTCACTGATGAAACTTGTGCAAGTTCATTGTTATTGATACAAATCTTGGTTCCGTCTGGAATGTTTTTGTTTTTATTTCTAAAAATAATGAAGTTAGATTTTTTGACATTGAGTGATAGCTTGTTTAACTGAAACCAATAGGAAAAATGGATGAGTCCAGAATTTGCTTTATCAATAACGGAATAAAAATTCTTGTCAGTGACGAAGAGATTTGTGTCATCAGCAAATAATATAGGTGACAATAAACTGGATGCATTTGCAAGATCATTCACATAAATAAAAAACAACAAGGGTCCTAGAATGGACCCTTGTGGAACACCACATTTTAGTACAGCCAGCTGTGATCGATTACCATTGAAAACTACAAATTGCTCTCTGTTGTAACACTTTAACTGCCGGAAGACGTGTTTAGGCGTCCTTCCCCGCCATGCTCAAGTTGCCGAAGACGCCGTAACTCGTCTTTGATATCAATATTTCAAAAATCTGTGATCGGATTCATATTTCCCATCCGCTGGCCTGAGACCCACTAAAAAGCCCCACTGAACCCTCTAGCGGTTCAAGAGCGCCATCTGGTGGCCGATCGGCGCAATCGCCTAACAGGAAGTTACTTGGACGATGTGCTATTCTCCCATATTACTTCCGGGCACTCTGTAAAGGTCCCGGCACTCTAGCTCGTCACAATACATAGCGATCCGTTGCCAATAACTCGATAAACAACATGATTTGGACGTATATACCATTATACAACCTGGAAATGGACCGGGTATTCCAACATCCCATAATAGGAAAATGTATACTCCACGCTCATCGCCCAACGGCGCGAGGAAGATACGGTAAGATTCAGCGTTATTTTTCAATGTCTTCTATACTAACTGATCTGATGAACATTTGACCCACATTAGATGAATGGTATAACGCTGCCCACGGAATTATAAACGCCCCCTCGCCCATCCGGTCAACATCAAATGACGTGTAGTAACTTCCAGAAGTCCGTCCAGTTGGATTTTTTTATATCGCGCCGATTGCTATCAAACTGTATTTGATCATCAATATAATGCATTTGGGGCTATAAATCACGTTCTGGAGAAAGCTGCAGAAAGAGATGAAAACATACTTATACTTTAGATCATATTTTAGTATGAATATGTGAATGAAAAAGTTTAACGTTCATACACCCTGAACAATACATATAGGACATTGAATGGGCCCTAATAATGGCAATTTAGCAATAGAATTTAAAAAGTTATAGCCCTGCAAAGAAGGGGAATTTCTCCATAGACAAATAGAGCTGGCAACCTATGGTATATCATGAATTTAGCCTTAGGCAATCAAAGTGTTAAGTAATTCTCAACCCATTGTATAACCTGTTTTTTAAAACCATAACATGACATTTTTGATAGTAAAATTTCGTGATTCACTGTGTCGAAAGCCTTTGATAAATCTAAAAAAATGCCTAAGGTATATACATTTTTCTCCGGTGCAGCTGTAATTTTTTCTCTAAGGTGCAAAAGAGCCATATATGTAGAGTATTTTTTTTTCTAAAGCCATACTGATGTTCGAACAAGATATTGTTATCATCTAGATGTTTCATGATTCTACTATGTACTAGCTTTTCAAGAATTTTTGAAAAACAAGGTAGTATCGATATAGGACGATAGTTTGAGAATACAGAGGGGTCATCAGCTTTAAACAGTGGTATAACCTTGGCAACTTTGAAGGCTTGAGGGATAGTGCCTGATTCAAGGGACATGGACAAAATGAATGATAAAGGATCTATAATTGAAGATGCAACCTTTTTTATTTTTATTTACCTTTTTTATTTACACGATATACCTCACATTCACCCTCCATTCACATCCTGGTGTTCTCCATTAGGCCTGTAGGTGGAGCTATGACAGCACACGTACAGTACACACATCGATGGTGTGTGATGTGTCCAAAAATGAATGGGCAAATGTGAGTGAAATGGTCACACTGTATGCAGCTGTTTGTCTGCATTGCATCCCCCCCCCCCCCCAACTCAGATTTAGGGTTGATACAACCATCATAATAATATTGTTAATAATAACAATAACAATAATGATGTAATAATGTAAAAATTATCATAAAAAATACCTGATTATGAGAAAAAAAAATTACAATGCATGGAATATTGTTGAGGCACACTAGTTACAACTATATTTCAAACAGGCACTCCATATCAAAAAGGTTGCTGACCCCTGATATATGTGAATAGAGTAGATAAATGAAGTAAGCATATTATGTGAATAGAATAGAAGTACTTAACCCAGCAATGAAACCATGTTGACAGACCACAAACCATGTTGACAGACCACGGACAGAAGACGGTAAGGAGGTGGTGCACATGGCCTCGGTGGTGCACATATAGAGCAGTCACTGCAATCTTGGCCAAGACCCAGAGACATCCATCACCTTGGTCAGCACTACGAGACGAGCACTCAGAGAGATGGGGGCGGGGGGGGGGGGGGGGGGGGGGGGGGGGGGGGGCAGGGGTTAGAGAGTTCCCATGTTTGTAGTGCTGCAGAAAAGCAGACATGGGAGAAAATAGACATCCTAACTAAACTAGACAGATTAATCTAAAGGTCAGTCCCCGACCAGGTGAGATCAGGGTAGGTTGAAGGAGAGAGAGAAAAGATGGGTCTTAAGCAGGGATTTAAAAGCTTCGACAGAGCAGGCGCCCCTGACGACGGCAGGTAATTTGTTCCACAGGTAGGGAGCGCAGTAGACAAAGGCTCTGTGGCCGGCGGATTTCTTTTTAACCCTAGGAATCGATAGAAGCCCTGCATTTTGTGAGCGCAGAGCACGAGCGGTGCGAGTAATGATGTAATGATACTAATCTATACAATCACCTGTTGTTGAAAAAATACCATTACTTTCTAGTTATTACTAAAAAACTGTATATATAAAACAGTATCTGTAGCTGTATTTTATTTTTTTTAAATGTATATAATATAATAAATATATATATTTTAAATGTATGCACTGGTATCGGATCAGTACTCGGTATCGGCCGATACCCAAAGCTTAGGTATCGGAATCGGATCGGGAAGGAAAAAATGGTATTAGAACATCTCTAATGGAAACATACATTGTGTTTTCTAACGATGTCTCTGAGTGGCAGCATGTATAGTGAGAATAATAATGGACCAAGGCAGCTCCCCTGTGGAACTCCGAAGTAGGTGTCATGTTTATCAGAATAATGATCTCCAAGCCTGATGTAATATTTTCTCCCTTTGATATATGTTCTGAACCAGTTTAATACATAGTCAGAAAGACCAACTAACTTTTCTAGACGATTTATTAGGATATCATGGTCGATCGTGTCAAGTGCTGCGCTTAGATCTAATAGGACGAGAATTGAGACTTTGTTTGCATCAGAGTTTATTCTGAGGTCACTAATTATTTTTGTAACAGCAGTTTCAGTGCTATGGTGCGTTCTGAAGCCTGATTGAAATTCCTCCATGATGTTGTTTTCTTTGAGAAAGGAGTTTATTTGTATTGAGACAATTTTTTCAAGTATCTTGCTGATGAATGGGAGGTTGGATATTGGCCTATAGTTGGTTAGTACATTACTGTCTAGTTTAGGTTTCTTTAGTAAGGGTCTTATGACAGCTGTTTTGAATGCGTATGGGAAAATACCTGTCAGAAGCAATGTATTTATAATATTTAGGACATGACTTGCAATACTCTAGAATATTTGCTTAAAATATGATGTGGGTATAGGGTCAATACCCTACATTCCATGACAGTTTTGTAAAGCTCAGTTGATGTAATGCAAGCACATTTTCCTATTGTTACTTTTTCGCAGGATTTGCTGATGGTGTTTGTATCAGGACTAATGCTGGCTCTAATTGAAGTTGTTTTGGTATTGAAGAATAATGCTAGTTCTTCACATTTTGATGCAGATGACTGGAGGGGTGGGAAGAGAAAATATAATCTTGAAGTCCTAACAAGAGACACACACACACACTGTAGTAGTTGTCTGAGCGTATTAAACCAGTCAAGTTGTACAATGATAGAATATGTATGATATCTCAACACAGACCTATAATGACATGATAATATTTAGGGATGCCCCGATCGATCGGCCACCGATCGTTATCGGCCGATATTCAGTATAAATATGCGATCGGTGATCGGTGATAATGTTTTATTTTCACCGATCGTCAAACCCGATCTCAGTCGCTGTCGCTGAGTTCTGTCTCAGACACCGGTGGTGCGGCGTCTGCTCTCGAGTCCAGCCCCTCCCGCACGCATGTAAACATGGGTCTAGTCTAGTGAGACACGGGAGGACGGCGTGTGTCTCCCTGAGCTAACGTTAGTTTAGCTACTGTTACAAAATGACCCAGTCAACTATTCACTTTTAGTTTAATACATGATGAGGCATTGTCTAACCGAACGGTATCTAGCCGGCCAGCTACCGATAGCTCCTGACATCAACAAACGCTCTAGCAAGTATAGTAGGTAGGTATGATACCTGTTAGCTGTTAGCTCACGTTAGCGCAAGTTAGTTCACTGTTAAAAACGAAATGTCCCATTGAACTAAATAATTCACTGAGGCGTTGTATTAACGTTATATATCCGGCTAGCAGTAGCTACAGATAGCTCCTGATATCAATGTCTTATAACACTGATTCGATGCGTATTCGAGCTGAGGGCTTGCTGAGCACAGTTAAGTAACGTTATACCAATAGGGTCCAGGTGCAGCGCCGGAGAATCCTGGCCGTAGCTCGAGGCTACTCGAGTATAGGTCCAGCTGCAGCTCCGGAGAATCCTGGCTGTAGCTGGAGGCTACTAGAGTACACACAGACAGTGGAGCTTGTTGCGTGGTGGCGATTTCTCGCAGATAATACAAGTACAAGTCTAATTATATAATATATATATTTTATAAAAAAAATAAAAAATAAAAAATTATATAAAATAAAATGTAATTTCTTTTAATCAAAAACGATCGGTATCGGATCGGTATCGGCCGATATGGCTCACGACGATCGGTGATCGGTATCGGTGGCAAAAAACGTGATCGGGGCATCCCTAATAATATTTCTACGACAACGGAAGGTTCATACTGTCAAATGACCATGATATTGTATCCATAGCTATAATATAAAATATAGATTTAGCTCTACAAACAACGTGATGCACAGTGAAAGTTTGTAATGGAAAGCTGGCGTTCCAGCCACATTCCAGCCACATTCCAATGGCCCCGAATGTGTTAACACTAGAGTTGTTCCCATACCGATACCAGTATTGGAAATGCCGCCGATACTGCCTAAAATGCTGGTATCGGTATCGGCGAGTACCCTCTAATTCTGCGCTCCGATACCATATGACGTAATTTATCAACAACACTGCGGTCTGCTGAGTGAGCATTATAAAACAAACGTGTTTTTAACCGACCGTGAATTAAAGTGTCAATGCTGTTTGTCATTTTAACAGCAGATACTTTCTTAAATGCCATCCTCCCGACAGAGCGGTGTTGACGGGGAGCTCTGATGGGTTCGCTTGGTGGTGTTATTAGCATTGAACAGCTAACCGAAAGCTAGCGTTAACTAATGTTAACGTTTTAGCTTTAACGTTACCTTGGCTAAAGTTGGGGCTATTCATAATCCAGCAATAATGGCTGCAGACCTGCAAGCAAAGTACAGCAAGTTGGCAAAGGAGTATTCATTTCACATTTTCACCAGTAACGTTAGTCTCTCCCCAGTGATATGGACCCTATGCAATTTGCATACAGGACAAACAGGTCCACTGATGACGCGGTCTCCCAGGTACTGCACAGCACTCTCTCCCACCTTGACCGTCAGAAGGGGGGCTATGTGAGACTGTTGTTCATTGACTACAGCTCAGCGTTCAACACCATAGTCCCCACCAGACTGGTGGACAAGCTGATCGAGCTAGGCCTGAGCTCCGCCCTGAGCGCCTGGGTACTGGACTTTCTGAGTGAAAGACCCCAGGCGGTCAGGGTGGGGGGTCAGACCTCCAACACCATCACCCTGAGCATCGGGTCCCCCCAGGGCTGTGTTCTAAGCCCCCTGCTGTACTCACTCTACACACACGACTGTGTGGCCAGGTTCAGCTCCAACTCCATTGTGAAGTTCGCCGACGACACGGTGGTGGTGGGGCTGATCTCGGACAACGACGAGAAGGCCTACCGGGAGGAGGTTGAGGTACTGGAACGTTGGTGCCAGGACAACAGCCTGCTCCTGAACATTGGTAAAACCAAGGAGCTGATCGTGGATTATAGGAGAGGACAGCGGGAGACACACACACCACTGAGGATTAACGGGGCTACCGTGGACAGGGTGAGCAGCTTCAAGTACCTGGGGGTCCACATCTCAGAGGACCTGACATGGTCAACACACATAGGCACAGTAGTAAAGAAAGCGAAGCAGCGCCTCTACCACCTGAGACAGTTAAGGAAGTTCAGAGTATCGGGGAAGATACTTCAGTCCTTCTACTCAGGAGCTGTAGAGAGCATCTTGACCGGAAACATCACTGCCTGGTATGGGAACAGCACGGCACAGGACAAGAAGGCCCTACAGAGTGTGGTGCGCTCAGCCGAGCGTACCACGGGTATTGCGCTACCTCCCCTGCAGGCTCTATACAACAAGAGGTGCAAATCCAGAGCCTGCAGGATAATGAAAGACCCCCACCACCCCAATAACAGCCTGTTCCAGCTGCTGAGGTCAGGCAGACGCCTGCGAATTCTAGAGACTAAGACGGAGAGGCTTAGGCTAAGCTTCTTCCCCCAGGCCATCAGAGCCTTGAACAATGAACATCGAGAGACACAGAAACTGAACTATCCACACACAAGTACATACACGACACGCACGCTGAGCACGCTCACACACTAGCAGCCACTTTAACACTCATGCCGCACACACGCACACTTATGGCCAGAGGAAAGGCCACTTAAAATAGTATAACATCAGGAACAGTGTATTGCACTACTAAAGCTAACTAGCATGTCCTATATGCTCTGTAAATACTAATGTACAGATACCGAGATGGCACACCATGTACCTGTTTATTGCACTGTTTTATTGGATTCTATTAATATGTTGTACCACTGTATTTTATTGGATTCTATTATATGTTGTACCACTGTATTGCACATCGTCGCGGGCAAGACCAGCCGCATTTCATTGTATACCTGTATGCCGTGACAATTAAAACTCTTGAATCTTGAATCTTGAATCTTGAATCTTGAGTCTTTCCATCTACCGGTAGCTCATGCTAGCTAACCTAGCTCACGTTAACGTCGTCATTTATGGACCACCTCGCGTACACAATTAATGACATGTTGCGGACAGTCATATCGGTGACAATGTTTAGCTTTTAGTGCCAAATGATAAGAGTCTGAGGCGGAGTCTCAAAAGAGAATGTTGAATATTTATTGTGCAAAAATCACAACACAGCCTCTGCTACTTAAACGGAGCCGTGTGGAAGCAAGTGCAGCAACGAATAATGTCCGTGTGGAACTAATGTGCCAACAACCTTTTCTGTGGGTGAACTCATTGAGATATTTTTCAATTACTGATACTAATACGAATCTATACAATCACCTGTTGTTGAATAAATACCATTACTTTATAGTTATTACTAAAAAACAGTATATATAAAACAGTAGCTGTATACAAAAAAAATAATAATTAAATTTTTGTTATTTTTTTTAAATGTATGCACTGGTATCGGATCAGTATCGGTATCGGCCGATACCCAAAGCTTAGGTATCGGAATCGGATCAGTAAGGAAAAAATGGTATCGGAACATCTCTAGTTAACACTTTGAGCGCTGGGCCCGAGTATAGTCGGTTAACTCACCGAACGTTCTGCGCCAGACCCGAGTATAGTCGGGTTTTGGTCGTTATTTCTTTTATTCGCTATTTCCATTCATAATCCATCGAGGGAGCCTGATGTTATCATTGGGAATGGGTCTGAGATCGCAAACGTCCAATACTGCCGCCTTGCGGCCGGTATTGCACATCCTTGGAAACTCTCTGGCTTGGTCTTTGCGTCGATCTAAAAAGTCCGGTCTGGGTTTTCCTCGTCGGGCAGGACAAGCGTTTATATTGCATGCATTGAGGAGAATCAAGCACTCCCTGTTCATGTTCTTTGGTGGATTATGTTGGCAACACGATCGACATCAATACTTGGAATGGCGATCAGATAATTGGAATATTCTTTTTGGAGTACATCCTAGTCAAGGTAAGGGCTATATGGTATCAATCTTGCGTTGATCCACGAATCCATTCACAGCGACCCGACCGTATGTGTGTAATGTGTGTGTGTAACGTATCCCGTTGGTAGCCTTCAAAGCATGGAAAAACGACCCCCCCACCCTTTCATGCATTCATGATGAAACATAATACCGATAATATAGCGTTGATGTCAGATTGATTGTTGATACAGGTGAGAAACGGCACGCTTTTTAGTGAAATGCGCTAAATGCTGCATAGCAGCGCTTTCTGGGACTAGACAGGATTACTCTAAAACTATACTCATATTCACCACGGTATAAAACGGGAATGTATGGATGAAATTGAACGATAGATACTCTGTCAAATGGGCAATATTATTATATCCATAGCTATGATATTTAATAGAGTTTAAGCCCTGCAAACACCGCCATGTATCCGTATACTTTAAAGCAGTGGCCTAATTACTAGGGGTGGGAATTACCAGTTTCATCACGATATGATACGATATCGATTCTTTGGACAACGATATGAGATTTGCCGATATCACAAAGTCTGCCACAATACAATTTGATTCAGGTGCCTGCGATCGATATGAGATGATATTATATGCCCATTTAACACAATCAGTAACATTTAGATCAACTCAAAGAAGGCAACGGAAATATCATTTGACATTTTTATTTTTGAGCTCTTCCAGACATCTAAAGGAAAAACAATCTATTGTTTTAAATACAAATAGACCTCCTGTTCACTATAAAGTGCCACGTTTTGATATATTGAGCTTTAAACTTTAAGTAAATTGTTTTGGAACTCACAACACGCAACCTAAAACCCCTTCCTCTCCCAAACCGTTCCTACAATTGTTTTATGTTGCATGATGATTGTAACTGAGGGGTACAATTCCCTGACTGTATTGATAAGTATGGTATCATTAAACCACTACCGCTTTATGTACTTTAACTACTGGCCATACAGTACACAATATCTAAATATGATGAACACTTTCCCACAATGAAATCGGGTCCACACAAAGGTAATAATCAAATATTTAATATATAGCAAAGGGTACATATAATAGTTACTATTACATTTATGATTTGAATGCACTTGTAAGGCAAATGAGTACTCGTAGGCAAATCAACACTGAATGTCCAATCTCTGGTTACGCAGGAAGCAAGTATACAACCTGGCTCTTAGGGAATTATAACGATGGCACACTTAATGATTATAGCTGGATATACTGTAGGGGTCCTCCCGGTTGTAAGCCGGTAGGGGGGGTAGGAGAGCCGTCGGCAGTATCCCGTCTGGTCAACGATGTCTAGGGAGACTTCAAGTACAGAAGACAGTGCAGTAGAATCTTGATCCACAGATGAATACACCTTGGCTCTCTTGTAGGCTGTAGCTGTAGCTGTAGCTGTAGGTCCACAATGAAGAAGAAGCGAGGCGACCTCAGTCTGGTCTGAGCGCCGTCTCACCTTGACTCCTTTCGGGGTAAATCCAACACTCACCGGTGTTGGCGATTATCCGCTCCACAAATCAAAGTACCAAAGCAAATATATATTCCATGCCGCATAGGGCTCAGCAGTCGTCGGGTAGGTAATCCAATGTACAGGTCCACTCGGTCCTCGCCTAGAACTCCTCGGATGAAAGCACCACGTGTGGTCTGCCCAACCTGGTTAAGACTCTAGATAACACGAGGAAGCGACGGGGATGCTGCTCACTTTAGAACTCTAACCGCACGATGCACCATACATAATAGACTATTATTACTTAATAGAAATACGGTGCCAAACTCTGACAATTCAGCTATTAATTCGCACGAGGTCTCAATGCTATTCTAAGGCCAAACAGGCCATACTACACCGCACGCGGTATCGTGGGGTGAGGCTTCACGTTCTGTTACTTAGTTGGGTAGAAGGGTAAAGGACTAAGGGATAAGAGGACTTCTACATTTACTTGCGCCATATTTATATGCACGGTGAACAAATAGTGCCACTCTCTTTTCGGTAGCCATATTCCTGCGCAGAGCCGGGGCTAGTAGAGACGTGTCTCGTCGGTACCATTGAACTTGGCTCCAAGGGGCTTGTCTCCTGGCGCCAGGTCCTTGTCCAATAAGAGAATGAACTATTATGGGCTATAGTAGACTAAAGGGATATTCCGTGTATATGTACAAGGAATATACAAGGGATATCAAACGATATACAAATACTATTCAATATATATCCATAAATAAATATATATATTCGGTTTAATCTGATCCTTCACAACAATGATCATGAATACATTTATTATGTATTGTATTTTTTATGTTTAAATACCAACATTATCTGTCCACCCTCAGTACATTTACTATCAATATAATATACTCGTCTGACTTCATCTGATTTTTCCAAACGCACACACACACACAGAAATGGAGAATGCCTGCCCCCCCCCCCTTTTCCCCAGTCCCCGCACTCTGCTGTTCTCTCTGTCTATGGCTCTGATCAGGGTTTAGCTTGTTAGCTTACGCTAACGTACCGTTAATTTCGGTCTTTAACACATTGAGTGCCACGGACGTCATAACTCGTTTTATCAGCCCCTCCCCTGAGTGCCGACGACGTGTATTATCGTTTTATTTTTTTTATTAGCGATCGGAATTCATATTTCATCAACCGAGTCTCCCGTTGGTACACCAGCCCCATCAGGAGCTCATATTGGAAAAAAGCGCCCCCTATCATCTATCCCTGTGTAACTGCAGGTCAGTCGCTAGAGGCGGAGCCAACTGGCTCCTTGTGCTGGCAAGCTGTCTGATCAAGAGGGATCTGATCGCAGGACGGAAAGCAGCCTGGATTATATATTCACAGCAGCCAATAATCAATCAATCAACGTAAAATCGATATTTGGAATGGCGATCAGGAATTGGAATAATCTTTTTGGAGAACATCTGATCTAAGGTAAGGAGTCTATGTTACCAGTCTTGGGGTAATCGGAGCTGTATTCACTGATATAACACTGTGTGTGTGCGTGTGTGCGACTGTGCGTGTGTGCGTGTGTGCGTGTGTGCGCGTGTGTGTGTGTGTGGTGTGTGTGTGTGAGATCTTGCGGGAACGAGATAATCGATTTTTCAGCTCACGTCTATAGCGTGCATACGTACACATATACTATCGATAATCTAGTGTTTATTTGAAAACTATTCATAAATAGGCCGACAAATGACAACGTGTCTAGTGTATTCGAGAATATTCCAATAAATGCCGTTTATGAGGGAATCTTTCTATCTTCCCGGAAATTTTTGAGAGAACGATAGCTTTTCGAAATGCTATAAAAAGGATATGAACCAATTAAAAAAACAATCCGTTTCGACAATGTTGACTGCAAACAAGTCATTGATAAGCGACGGGCAGATTAGACACATAGCCATCATTTAAAACATAGATTAGGCGTTTTTATTTTTTTTATGACTTATACTTTATTGCATATTTTTTCTTTTTGCACACAGTACTTCAGGACAATACAATGAATGACATATTTTGCATCAGCATGGGTCAGTCCTGAAGGACAACATAGACACCTGGACCCCTAACGTCTAGGTTACACTGATACACCCCATATGGGGGGGAAGACAAAAAAAAAAACAAAAAAAAAAAAAAAGACATTAGAATAAGTAAACCTAAACAAACGAAAAATTCTACCATAACAAAAAAAAAAAAAAAAAAAAAATATAAATTAGACTAAGCCGAGAATATAATGGGAAGTAGTACCAAAACAGAAATAAAACACCAGACGAAAAAATAAATCTACATTAAAACATAGAGCCATTCTTGTCTACATAAACATGGTGCATTTGTCAGGTATTATAATGTGCATTGTCGCTGTCTTAGACAAGTGTGCCCCTCCTCCTTTTATAGTGAGTGAAATTGCTAATATTTCCCCCATTTGCTAATATATTTGTCTCCTTTCTCTCCTAAACTAAAAGATATTTTCTCATAGGCAGCTACCCTACCCAGTTCTCCACTCCACTCTCGGAATGACGGGCCTTCTGGTGCCTTCCAGCCTCTCATTATGATCTGTCTGCCTATCATAATACTAGTCTGTATCCAATCAGCTAGGGGCTTTGCGATATGGCTAAGACTGCAGGGATCCCCCAGGATATATAAACCAGAACAGAAATCATACTCCGTCCCTGTGACCTCTGTGATGTAGTCATGTATGTTACTCCAGAAGTCTCTGATTTTCGGACATGACCAGAGTGCATGGACTAGGTCCCCCTCCCCTGTGTGACATTTCCAGCAATCTGGGTTCTCTTTCAGGCCCAGTCTATACATTTTAGAGGGGGTCCAATAAATGCGGTGGAAGATCTTGAATTGTATTAGCCTTGTTCTACTATCCCTGGACACCTGTTTGGGGATCCCCGAGATTATATCCCAGTCCTCTTGCTCAAATGTGACCCCTAGATCCTTTTCCCAGACTATTTTGAGAGCAGAGGATATCCCACTGCCCTCCCTGTCGATAAACATGGAATAGTAGACCGAGGCCTCATGTCCCAACCTAGAAATAGCCAAAATCTTTTTCAGCAGGTCTGTACCCTGGGGGAGGGTCTGTGGCGAGCCAAATGTGCCTATGAGAAGATGCCTCAATTGTAAATATCTCAAATTGATTGTTGGCCAGCTGATATTGTTGAATCAGTTTTTCAAAAGATTTTAATGCATCGTTTTCATAGAGGTCCCCCAGGGTGAGGATGCCTTTGTCTATCCATTCCTTCCACATAAAGGGGGATCTGCATATACACAATTTTGGGTTGGCCCATAAGCCTGCTGACAGGCTTAAATGTGGGTTGATATGAAAGATGCGAGACACCTTCTTTTTAACGTTTTTAACGCTAACGTTGAAGTGGATGATGGCATTCAACCGGGTAAATCAACGTTAATCAAAGGCACTGAAAGTGTTAACGCGACATGGGCATAAAGAAATGGCGAGGATTGCAAAGCATGTTAGATGCATTTGACCCGCTGCGAAATAAAACAGCAGGGACTTGTTTTGGGTTGCAAAATAGGCACACTATGTAGCCTTGCTCTGTAATGTCCGTGTTTCAGAAGCTACTGCTATGCTGTAGAGCGGATACGACTCTCCACGGGATTTTCAAAATAGGAGTATCGCAATATGAATTGATCTTTTTACGTTGCATCGATCCTATTGGATCATTGATAATAGATCGATATATCGATCTGGATCGATGTATCGTCCCACCCCTACTAATTACCACATGGTACACAGCGACCTCTGGCGCTGAAAGTGTTAATGGAGCGACAGCATCCAGTGTATATGATAGGGTGTTGTTCCGATTTTCAACCATGCAGTTTAAAGAACAGTACAGGCTGGATGGTTCAGTTTGTCTCATGATGTTTGAGAACTTCTCTTCTGCGATGTCATCTAGTACTCTTCGCTTTACAACGGTTACCTTTTTTGTCTCTATTAAGTTTAGGTTAGCATTGAAGAATACACAGTGATGGTCAGATATAGGTAATTCGATTACAGTTTTACAGTGAAATGTTCTGTTCAACTTAGCTTGAAGGAAAGACTAATCAAAGAGGTTTAATGGACCCGTATGAGGCCATAGCTATTTTTTTTTTTTTTTTTTTAACTTTATTTTTTAGCGTTTATCGCTTTTCTGGTCAAGCATGACCGACAGTTGTAGGGTGAAACGGGAGAGAGAGCAGGGGGAGACATTCGGCAAATGACGGCGAGTCCGGGAATCGAACTCGGAGTCAACCAGATCCGTGACGCAGCACGGAGTCCCGCGACGCAGCGCGGTAACATGGTGTGCTACTGGAGCACCCAGGCCATAGCTCTTAAGGTGGGACATTGATTGTTTATAGAAGAGGAATGTAATACTATGCAAAACGAGAAATAAACAGTGATTTTACCAGCAGTAAGTTGCCAGCCACTTTCATATATGGGGATCCGTGGCAATTATTATTATTACCTTATTTGCATATTGTCTCGTTATTAGATAGATAGATTGATACTTTATTGATCCCCGGAGAGAAATTTAAGTAGCCAGTATTTAAGTATTGAAAAACGTTTAATAGTAGGCAACTTCTTTGTTTGAAGCGTCCGTGTCCCAGTCAATCATCACTGAAAGGTAGCGACTTCCTCCAATTTCCTCCGCCAGGTCCAACTTAATTTCATCTGCTATGGTCTCTATCATCTCTCTACATCGGACGTGGTTGTCATAAGATGGACTGATATCCGCTCTGTTCTTATTGCAGAGCAAAATTAGCGGCTTAAAAATATTGAAAGGAAGTTATTCTTTGGCGATGCAATAGGCCACATTCATTTTCATCTTCACTTCACAGAGATGCTGCAGCTTCAATTTGTCGTAGGCTAATTAGCTCTTGACTCGCTGAGGAAAATGGGATTGTTCGCAAGGAATTATGGGATTTGGTGTTTGATGTATGGACTCTACGCAGACGGGGACATGGTTTTTAATCGCACGATAGACTACAACTACCAAGTAGAATAGCGTGGCCCATCGATTCACTTCACATGCAATTCGTTTTTCTCACACAGGCTATAGCACGGGTGCTACTGCAGTAAATTCATTCATCGCACAGATTTCTTCGTACCACGTGTTACGATATATGTCGCACTGTACAGCCCTGGCATATGCCCCAGTACCTTGGCCGACACATACCATGCCAGCCGGTCTGCCACAACATATAAGCCATTCCGTGTGTGTGCGTGTGTTTGATAGTATTTACTGAGGATGGCCAGATAATGTTGATATTTAAACTTAAAAAATTATTAGTCATGCACCGATGTGAAAATTGTGGCCAATACCGATAACCGATATTAATATTGCTGTTCTGGCCGATACCGATATTTACCGATGTCGATATCTCTGTATAGAAAACACTTTTTTTATTATAATCAAATAAAGAGCTATTTTCCAAAACGCATTTTTTTTTATATATATATACTTTTGTAACTTATTTTCAGAAATGACTGATATTTTGAAACTATTTAAGACATGTAAAAAAAATGATAAAAAAAAAATAGATTTTTTTCTGTTTTTTATATCAGCCCTATTTTGATATTGGAACGATACCGATGTGTAAACAAATTACCATATCGGCCGATATTATATCGTGCACCACGAAAAATTATTATACAGAGAGAAGCTTCAGCAAGTACAAAATGCTGCTGACCAACAAAACAATCCCTCACTGAAGAAAACACAAAGGCCTAACCATCATGTATCACAATGGTGATGTCAGCCAGAGATGGGGAGAAGCATGAACATTTAAAGGACATCACTTTGAAAAAAAAAAAAAATATGTAATGTCTGAATTTAAACAAATTATTATTTTTTATTATTTAACAATTTAATTATTATTTTGTTATTGCACTGCACTGGCAGTTGAACTGCATTGAACTGAATTGAAAAATAAGTAAATTTATGTGTTGTAATTATTGTTAATATTTATTTACCTAATTTATGTGCAATCGTTTAATTTCAGCTCAGTGTATATAGTAGGGTCATCTGTGGCACTTCCGTGACCGTGGAGAGCGAAGGTCCGTTTCTCAATGGATTTGTCATCTAGGAGGGTTAATAAACAAATTTAGCCAGGGTGTATTTTTTTAAAAGGCGGGGAAAAATTGTGAGACCAAAATCCCAAATGGCTGCCGTGGAAATTAACTTTTTAATGGTGTGACCTACAATGATGCACAATACATGGTTTCAGAGCTTATTTTGATCAATGAATACATATTTGGTGTTTATATAGTGTTTATATAGTCACAGAGCCTTCATATTAGGCTCTAATGAAAGCTCTGCTCATGATGAGTTGAATAATATACAGTATAAGTACACATAAGTAATCTCTGAGGTCAATAAAGTCAATGTTTGTGTGTAAACAACAGTTACTGATTTGCGGTTTTCCATTAAATATGGTAGGCTACTGAGAATATGGTGTCCAGGTCATTCATTAAACCATCACATTTTCATAATGAACCAAAAATTATTTTGCACTATAGCCTAACATAAAATAGTATTCTGTATGCAAAGCTAGCAAGGTTAGTTGCTTGAGCCGAATTTAACCCTTGTGCACTGCTTATTTATTTATCTTACGTTGGTGTTAACAAAAACTCTGGGTCCGAATGTACCACATCACTGGACAGCGCACTACCACTGCTATCAACCTGGGCGTAAATGTCCATGGCATGAGAAGGAGTAAAGATCTGGTAGACACTCTGCACAAGAGTGGTGTCTGCATCAGCTATGCAGATACACTGCTCCTCTATGACCACTGGGCTGTGATGGATGTGGAGGCATCAGCAACCTGCCCACAGGAGATCGCAGACAGCAAGCCAGCTATCGTGATCATCGACAATGACGACTTCAAGATTGACACTATGACAGGTGTCCTACTACAGGAGTATATAAAAAAGAAGCAGTGAAGCTGGACCAGCACTCTCAGGTTCAAGTATTTAATGGAAGCCTGAAACAAACATGTTTCAGAATTACTTATTCCTTCGTCAGTGTTAAGTAATTCCGAAACATGTTTGTTTCAGGCTGCCATTAAATACTTGAACCTGAGAGTGCTGGTCCAGCTTCACTGCTTATTTTTTTTTATATATTACTTAATGGGATTTCAGCACCCAGTGTCGAATTTTGAGAGCGCGGTCTATCTTGACATTTGTCCTACTACAGGAGCCCATCGAACAAATGTCATGTACGTGCAGCCAGAGAGCTATATAAAGAAACCAGGCAAAGAGACTGCTGAAACGCTCACCAAGAAGAAGGAAATCTCTGCACAGCTAAAGCAGAAGTGTGCATAACTGACAAAGATTTGCCAGTACAGATGCTCCAAGCAAGTCAGTGATGAATGACATCATGGTGAAACATGTGGAGGCTATGCGGCTGAAGAATATTCCATTCTCCTTTCTTGTTGGTGACCTGCCCACCTACAAGACGATCACTCCGCTCAAGGCCGAGAATCCAGACATTTTCAAGGACATCATCCCAATCCTCTGAGCTTTCCACCAGCTGATGTCCTACATTCTATGCCATCTACAAGAAATTCCAGGGCTCTGGAATGGCACACACTCTGGTTACAGCAGGGGTAGTAGTGGAGGGGTCGGTAGACCAAGCACTACGAGGAAAGCACTACAGACGGGGCGTGCAGTGCATCCTGCTCTTGAGAGAGGTTCTTATCCCAAATCAACTGTCAAAGATTCTTGAGCACAAAGAACTATCGGAAGACATCAAGGAAAACCTCAACACTGACTGAAACTCAAGAGGCTCTACAGACAGCGATCTGTAGGGTCTCGTTCTTGGAGATGTCTAACCCACTTGTACAATGTCTTGATGCATGTCATGCAAGAAATGGCTCTGAGTACCTATCGTTAACCTACAACATGCTGCCAGGACTGATGGCATACGACAACCATGACTATGGGAGGTGGTTGCCAGACTACTGGGCAATGCTCTCTTCACTGTCAGATGAGCAAATGGAGTTCTTCAACGATCACTTTACCCAGTCGATGACGAGGCTACCCTACTCCTGCCAGCCCCTCAATCTTTGGATAGAAACAACTATGAATCTGAACTCAAAGCTAAAGCAAGGATGGACTCTGCTTTTAAAGAATGAGAAACAACTGTTCTCAACAACAAGGAATGCAAACAACGTTGCAAGTGTGAAGTCTACTGTGAAGCGGGGCCTCCAGTGCCAGCGTCGTCACAGGAAGCATGTCGAATGCCAGCCAGCGAGGATGAAGAAGGATGAGCAAGCAGTTCAGGACCTGCAGGCATGCATGAGGGATTTTGAAGCTGACCCATTTTACATCTCCTCACCTACACTGAGGTCACTACAGTCTGGCCTGGTCGCCTCACCAGAGTTATTGCCATGACCTTAAGACTGCAATTCCAGCCCACAATTCCAGCCCACCAGTTAAGATATTCTGGAAAGAGGTGACCCAGCAACTATCAAATCTCTTAACTTGGAATATACCTGTACACCCCTCTGTACTACTGCTGAACGATGTTTTTGAGTGTGCAGTACATCCACAGCTAAAGAGATTGGTTTTATCGGGTATCACAGTGGCTAAAAAGCTGATAGCATCACGATGGTTCCAACCGGAAAAAATGTGCCGAAAGGTCTGGATTATTACATATCTCGATGTGATCTATCAAGAAATATCTACAGCAAGAATTTTGGGTCTCAATGAATCCAAAATGACATTGTGGTTAGAAGTGGTGGAGAAAATAAAAGCTAGCATATAATGGTAATGTCTGGTTGGGGGCGAGGGAAAATGGATGGATTATCCAATGGGGGGTCCGGAAGGGGGGGTACGAGCTGGAGCATATGTGTGTAGGTTTTTAGATAACAGGTATTAAGGGTATATCCTATATAAGACAATTAACTAAAATGTGATTTCATTGGATGTGCAATGACAACTTGCATATCTTATCGTGTGTTGTCATGTTTGTTTATGTGTTTGTTTAAAAAATAATAAAATAAAATACAAAAAAAAGACTGCAATTCCAGATGGCCAAGCTCAGGTTGAGAATTTTCTGCAAGAGCGGGTGTTCACCAAGATCAAGCATCTTACTGCAACCATCCACAGGAATAAGAGATGGAATTTTGCAAGTTAAAAGAGCTGCGCACCTTCTGGTGCTCATATGCAGGTGGCCCATATGGAGAGATCAGGACTAGCGGCCCTGGTGGACCTAGCAGAGGGATCTGGTATGATACAACTTGAATCATCCCTTGAGAATAGAGTGACAGAGGAGTGCCTTTCACTCTTCAATGTGGATGGGTCAATGTGCAAGCCTGTGAAGAGCAAGTTGTTAGAGCTTTTCACCCTAGAACCAGTCCCTGAGGAACCGCAGAACTACACGAGTCTTGTAGACATGGGTCTGATATGGCGGCTTGCCACCCCCACACCTGAGGACCGAGAGGCTAGGAAGCGGGATGGTTCAGAGTACCGCTGGATTGACTACCTGCATAAAATCTGCGCAATCATCTTCTCGCATCATGCCAATGCTTACCTCATCATTCTCATCAACGACAAGTATGACCTTCCCTTCAGCATCAAGGATGAGCATGATCGTCGGGCAGCAAAACATCCACATGTCCCAAATGTTTTCCCGAAACCCGAAGACAGGTTCCCAGGTGCTGCTAAATTCAGTGAACTCATGGTCAACTCAGGAAACAAGGTCATATTGCAAAAACTTGTGAAAGAACAGCTGAAAACACAAGTGCAGGGTGATATTTGTTTATTTGTTTATTGTTATTCGCACTTACAAACATACATTCTGGAATAAAATAAGTATAAAGAACAGTTAAAATTTGCAGGAAAGGTCAAAAAACCCAAGGGCTTATAAGCGACCTCCCCTCTTAAACCTATATAGCATGGGTGTCAAACTCATTTTCACTGTATAAAAATACTGTATAAATGTTAATGTAATGTAAAATAAATGTAGCTACTCATTTACATATTGTTAAACATGTTGTTTCTGTATTTATTACATATTCAAGTTATACATTTTGCATAGATGTAAAAATATATGTTAGCTTATGTTATTTTAACAAATAATTTTTGTTTATCAGAACCCCATATTACTCCATCAATCAATGATCAAACCATTCAACTAAATAACAAAGAAGAATATCATCAAATACAAGCTATGACATTAAGTTTGTTCAAAACCTTTTTGTCACAGTCAAGAGGGCCAGAACTAACAACTGTGAGCTGCAAAGAACACGCGGGACAGATGTAGAAGATGTTACAAAAACAAATGGCTGCACACAACCTTGCAGAGGCCATACATCCAACTAATGGAAGATAGTTTAATTAACTTTAATTAACAGATTGCAGAATGGGTACAGTACAGTACAGCTCAATACACACAATTGTTAAGGGGATGCAGACCAGAGAAAGACTTTCGACTTGTTTACATCAGGGTCCCCCATTTTCAATTCGTAATGAAATTGCTATTATGTGTCTGTATGAACACACAACTGTAACTGTACTCAAAAATAACAAACTAAGGGTTGTCTCAGTTCACAACTATATTGGTCAAGTTTTGGGTGGGACTTGTTTGCGTCCCTACAGCTTCTTATTCAATTGAGCGAGATGCTTGGTTATGTCACACAGCCAGTTTGCATCTGACAGTTCAGACAATATTTCTTCAAACCTTTGTTACCTATTCCGCCTGGATCTTTTTAGTATTTTGGGCTGTAAAATTGTCAAAGAATGTCTGAGGAGCAAGTGCTTTTGGCTTTTTTCCTTTGTTACTTCATCAATACCTCAGATGTTCAACATACATGTATGTGTAAGAATGTGTAATAACTAAGGCTGTCAAAGTTAAAGCTTTATTAACACATTAACCCACCATTCTTTTAACACCGCTATTTTTTAACCCAAGATTAAAATTTATGTTTTTTTTTTTTTTTTTTTTACCAGAGCTCTTGGGGGCCACATCAAATGACGTGGCGGGCCACATTTGGCCCGCGGGCCATGAGTTTGACACCTATGCTATATAGCAGGGGTAGGCAACCTTAGGCACGCGTGCCTGCATAGGCACGCGGGGGCATTTACATAGGCACAGGGGGCAGCAGTAAAAAAAAATTTTTTTTTTTTTTTTTTTCTTTTTGCTTTGAAATATTATAGTGAAATATTTTGCACTGTTGTCGCATTTATCTTGTTGAAATCCTCCCACAGGTTCTTTTTACTACCACATATTTAATTGAGACCCTTTATTTGTTTATTATTTCTATTTAGCTGGAAATACATTGCTACATCATTCAGTAACATTTGCAGAGCCTTATAACAAAAACATTATTACGGTCACCATTGTGACCAGTGGGATTAATCAACTAATTTTATTATTTATTTTTCTATTTCATTGAACATTGCACATGTTAAAAGCCATATTTTTTACTCAAAATGTGAGTATTACCAAGTCAACTTGTGTTCTTAAAACAATGACAATAAACATAGTTTTATTAGGTTGAAATAATGTGGTTGTGTACTTTTTTTCTGGATTATTATGGATTGAAAACTGAAAACCTTAATGCATAGTAACTGAACTCAATATTTTTAAGTTCTGGTAACTTATTATTATATATATTTTACAGTGTAGTCTTGCGATCAATCAAAACTTATTTACACGATATACCTCACATTCACCCTCCATTCACATCCTGGTGTTCTCCTGGTGTTCTCCATTAGGCCTGTAGGTGGAGCTATGACAGCCCACGTACAGTACACACACCGATGGTGTGTGATGTGTCCAAAAATTTATGAGCAAATGTGAGTGAAATGGTCGCACTGTATGCAGCTGTTTGTCTGCATTGCATCCCCCCCCCCAACCCAGATTTAGGGTTGATACAACCATCATAATAATATTGTTAATAATAACAATAACGATAATGATGTAATAATGTAAAAATTATCATTAAAAATACCTGATTATGAGAAAAAATATTTACGACGCATGGAATATTGTTGAGGCACACTAGTTACAACTATATTTCAAACAGGCACTCCATGTCAAAAAGGTTGCTGACCCCTGCTATATATAGGATAACTACACAAAAAAACCATTATGCACAAACACATGCGCATATCCCTCTCTCATACACACAGATACATACAATACAGCATTATACAACTATTATAATGTTGGGGGGAAAAATTTTAAAGACTTTACACAAATACACATGGATACTATAGACTACAGGATCTGTAGTTCTTTTATAAGCTTACTTTTAAATATATTTAAAGTGGAACATGTTTCTATTAGATTTTGTATATCATTCCACATCACTGCACCTTGATAAACAAATGAGAATTTGGCAACAGAGGTCCTACAGAAAGGAATGCGTAATATGCGTGCAGGGTGATATCATATACTGTGAGAGAGAAGTGTCAACCAACCTCAGCACTGGCGTGCCTAATGGAGACTATGTCTTCAAACATCCAGAGGCAGATACAATGCTGCTCTCCGCCTATGCAAAGGTGAGGACCACCAACTACACTGGACCTGTTGTTCTAGACTGCGGAGACACAGACGTGTTTGTCCAAGCAGCTTATGTCTCACAACAAATCAGAGGTGATCTGCTGATCAAGCGCAAGAATGCATTTAACCAACTGCCGTGCAATGCTCTCTGAAGAGGTTGCAGACATCATCATACCTCTCCAAGTGATCACTGGCAGTGACCACACCTCAGGCTTCTATGGGCATGGAAAGAAAAAGGTGTTGGAGAAGGTGATGTTTGTTCCTGAGGCAAGAGAGCTCCTGGGACAAGTGGGTGAGAGTCTTGAGTTGAAAGATGAAGTGAGAGCAGATATGAAAGCATTTGTCCTCTCAATTGTTTACGCTGAGAGTGCAGATGTTACGTGTGGCCAGGCCAGAGCTTCCAAGTGGCACAAATTGAAGAATTGATTGATTGATTGAAAACTTTATTAACAGATTGCAGAATGGGTACAATACAGTACAGCTCAATACACACAATTGTTAAGGGGATGCAGACCAGAGAAAGACTTTCGTCTTGTTTACATCAGTGTGCAGCTTTACTCCCGCTGCTGGGGTGAAGGGATGGACAGGATGCCACTCAGTTGTAAAAAGGTTTTAATTCTTTTCTCCAACAGGTTACAAACCTTGAAACAAAACACACATTCAATCAATAACTACCACAATACTACTATCATTCTTAAAACAAATCACTCACCAGTCCTCACTCGTTTCCCTTCGCTGCTGTCAAATTCCCCGCAACTTCCTGTTTACTCGTTTCACTGACACCACGTGACGTATCTCGACCAATTACAGCCCACTCCTCGCTACGTCCCTGGATCACATGTGAAATGAATACACCTCCATTCACAACTTTAACCAAGCATACAGTGCCTCCATACATCCGAAATGACAATATAATTATAACCATAGGACTTCCGGTTTAGCGTTAGAATGGAGTAGGTCGCATGTGACACAGCTGCTCACCCGTTATTTTTTTCGTTTAGTTTTAAAAACATATTTATAAACCATTAATGCGTTTAAAACTTGACGCATATATCAACTGAGACTATCAACTAACTATATTGACCAAAATAATCGAGATGAAACCAAAGAAAAACACAACGAGTCCAAAAACAGTCGTAGAGGTCCCGCCGCAGGAATCAGGATTCGTACGGCATACCGCAGAAAATATAGACTTGACAGTGGCCGCTTCAAGTTCAACCCCATCAAATACCTCCGCAGACACCGAACATATCATCCGGAAAATGGAGGAAATGGGGAAGACAATGGAGAAGAGAATGGAGGAAATGGAGAAGATAATAACCCAAAAAGTAGATGCTATTAAAGAATCTATTGAAGGCAAAATAGAGGCGCTGAGAGCGGACGCCGACGCACATATTAAACGCACCGAGGCTCTGGAAAAAGGAATGGAAGCCCACGAATTTTTTTTCGCTCGTATCTACAAAGAAGTAGATGTTATCAACGTTAACCTAACTGCTGAGATGAAGGGAAACTACAAAGAAATCAAGACGGAGCTCAGCGATATAACGATGGAGCTTAAGCGAATCAATGAAGAACAGAAAGCCAAAATATTCGAGATGGAATATCAAAAACGCAAGCTGAATATTCGTATAGTCGGTCTGGACGAGTCAGTGAAATGTGCTCACCCTGAAGAGTTTGCCACAGAATTACAGAAAATCTTGGGAACAGAGATCCTTCCTAAAGTACCAGAGGTGGAACAGTGCTACAGATTGGGGACCCGTTCCAGAATAAAATAAATGATTATTCGTGAAACTCGCAGGATGAAAGGCAATCTGAAATACATGGATGTACCAATACACTGCTTTGAAGATTATTGTCGTGATGTAGTGGACCTGCGTGCCAAGTTCAAGACGGTGATGTCTCAACTATATCTGGAGAAATACAGACCCATATTAACATACCCTGCAATACTTCGCATTGTCGATAAAAAAGGAGCAAGGGTTTTCCTCAACTCGCCAGAAGATGCAGCCAAATACTTGTCTGCACAACATGCAGAATAGTGTATAAATGGCCTTTTAATCTCTGTTATGCAAGGTCACCATATAGTACAATCTTTAACGAACCGAGGATTTGGGACAGAGAGACCTACGTGCTCAGAATTATTGAATGCTTTCCCCGTCAAGTTTCTATTATTGCGGACATATTGGATTCAAGATTGGAACACTCCAGAACATACTGGAACATTCAAACAATGTAAAAACGACATATTGGAATAATCTAGAACATCTAAAGCATTCTTTGATATAGGGAACATTCTGGAATAACAGCAATACGTGGTCAGTCACTCTACCAGAAGTCCCTCGGGGGAATAATCAACAGCATCTAGATGCAGAACCACAGAACCATCATAGCAGCGGCCGGCTGAAAGATCATTCTACACAACGGATCATCGCCCACCCCGGTCAGGGGAAATGCTGCATATACGTATTTAAAAACTGTTTTTTATTAATTGGAAATATTTCCACTACTTCTCCAATTTATACTTTAGATGTTTAAGCATAGCAATGCTCTTTTAAGATCTAAGTTAATGTGCTCTTCCTTTTACTTGTTTTTTTTCATCCGTTTTCTCTGATTTATTGAGGCTCTCTCTTCAGTTCAATACCTCCATATTATTCATGGGTTACTATAAATTACACAAGTTCATATAAAATGTAAGTGATTAGGGCATGACAATTGAAGCTTATTTTTGGTATTTATTTTTAGTTTTATCTTATTTTAATTTAAATTTTACGGGAAAGTGGCCAAGCCACAGTCGACATTCTACTTATGGTAGAATTTAGAGTGTTAGATCCTATGGTATACATAGGAATGTTAACGATAATTGGATCATTCTGGGATATCCGGTGGTGCAAGGGAGGGAGTCATACGCAAAGGTTGTGTTCATGGAACACAATCCTGTACGACTCTCGGTGGGAGGGAAGGGTAGGGGATTTTTATTTGTATATATGTATGTTTTTAAGCTCGGCTCTCAACGGGACCTCACTAGTGGGATGTATATCTATTATTGCCTCGCACTCTAGAAGCATTACCAAAAATTACAATACAACATGTATAGATTATGGCTAGTTTGAATATAATGATATGGAACACCGGGGGAATAAATAACCAACTCAAACGCAAAAGCGTGCTCACACTGATGAAAAAAGAACATGTGGACATTGCTCTGCTAAGCGAAACGCACATTCTAGAGAAAGACATAGATAAATTAGCGGACAACACATACCATAATATTAGTCACTCTTCTATTGGTACGAGAACTCGGGGTGTAGCCATAGTCGTTAAACGTAAGTTGAATATTGTACTAAAGGGAGTATGGTCTGATGTAGAAGGTCGGATAACTATAGCTAAGATTGAACATAAGAACAGGAAAATAGCGTTGGTAGCGGTATACGCCCCAAATTTGTACGAAGAAGATTTCTTCACTACACTAACCAATGTAATGTTAGACATTCCCGATTACTCATTTATAATAGGTGCGGATTTTAATGCCATCTGGAACCCAAGGATGGACAAATCTTACCTCGCCTTTTCCAGCGAACAAAAGAATTCATCGAAGGCATTAAAGGATTGGTCGAAGATTACAGGTGTAGATGACTTATGGCGGTTACTTAATCCCACAACCCGAAAGTACTCTTGTCGATCTGCGAGACATAACACACTATCCAGAATAGACTATGTCTTTGCATCACAGAGACTATTTGATAATCAGATCACTGTTATTTACTCCTTAAAGGTACATTTGGTATACTATCCTCCCGAGCCCCAAGATGGCGATTTAACTCGTTGCTGCTTAATAACAAGGAATTCATTACACAACTCAAAGAAGCTCTTATAGTATTCCAACGGGAGAACGCAAACTCGGTGCAAGACCCCAGAATAATATGGATGTCGGTAAAGGGAATGATCAAAGATTTCACGGATAGCTTTTCCTCCAAAATGCGCAAGAATCAATGCACAAAACTGGCTGAGCTGGAAACGCTTTACTCAACGTTATTTAATTCTCTAAAATACAACAACTCAACTCGACTAGAGAATCAAGTTAACGTACTAAAAATAGAGATCAATGCCATATACAGACAACAATCGGAAATACAAATACGCAGCACAAGACAACAGCAGTACTCCCATGGTTCCAAACCCACCCACCCATTAGCCATGCGATTAAGAATTAATGCAAAATTTGCAGATATAACTACCATTAGAGCACAACAAGTACTTGTAACAGATCCTGTAAAAATAAACGATACATTCAAAGAATTCTACTCCGACTTATATAAATCAGAAACGACCTTCGATCAAAACAAAATGGACACATTTCTTAATCAAATTATTCTCCCTAAACTTTCAGAGGATGACGCTAAACAGTTAGAAACACCGATCACACTAGAGGAACTCAAGAAGGCCATAACCGCAATGCAAAGTGGTAAGGCTCCTGGAAGGCTACCTTTCTTGTTGGGACATAATTGGCCCCTTATTACTAAATATGATCTTATACTCAGTCAAGGAGGGGAACTTCCATAAGAATGACAATATTGCACTCATAACAGTCCTCCTTAAAAAAGACAAAGACCCCAACGAGTGCGGTAGTTATAGACCTTTAAGCCTCCTCGGAACCGATATCAAACTGTACTCTAAGGTATTAGCCATCAGATTACAAAAGCATATGACTTCTTTAGTTCACCCGGACCAAACTGGCTTCATAGGAGGCCGCCTGATCACTGAAAACATAAGACGAATACTGCACGTACTTGATGCCGACAAGGAGGACACCATACCTAAGGCGATGCTGTCCCTGGATGCTATGAAAGCCTTTGACAGGCTGGAATGGTCGTATCTATGGGCAGTACTAGAAAGGATGGGGTTAGGAAAAGGATTCATCGATATGATTAAAGTATTATACAAAGACCCAGCGGCCATGATTACAACAGGCACAATCATCTCCAAAATCTTTCCGGTATCACGCTCTGCCAGACAGGGTTGTCCTCTTAGTCCCGGACTGTTCAATCTATCATTAGAGCCTTTAGCACAATATATAAGACAATCCCAATCCATAGAACCAATCGTAATCAAGGGCACACAAAAAAAATTAGTTTATATGCGGACAACGTAATATTGTTCATGCAAAACCCCAACACCACATTGCCTCATCTGCTCAAGTTGATTGAGGACTTTGGTGATTTATCGGGATTTAAGATAAATTGGCCGAAGTCGGCTTTCCTTCCACTTAACACCCCTGCAAAAAAAGATACAACCCTCCCAGGAGAGATACCGATGGTAAAACATTTCAGATGCTTGGGAGTGGAAATATTCCCCACCATAAGACAAACGGTGAAGCACAACTACACAAAAATCCAAAACAAAATCAAAGACGACCTTGATAGATGGGCAAAACTTAAAAACACAGTACAAGCACGGATATCAATAGTTAAGATGGATGTACTACCTAGAATCAACTTCTTCAGTTCAATGCTACCGTTACCCCCTCCAGAGGGTTACTGGAAAAGATTACACTCCTCAACATACAAATTTATTTGGAATAACAAACCACCACGTATAAAAAGATCCACCGCACAGAGAAATAAAGCAGATGGTGGCATGGCATTTCCAGATTTTTTCCTATATTTTAAGGCGTACACATTAAGTCCATTGACAACATGGTTTGACCCCCAAGCATTAGTATCCTGGAGAAAATTGTTCTCAAATGTTCTCAAAAGCATGTGTTGATCACCAAGACTTGTTTGCTAGTTAGTGTCTGGTACGGTATATCTTATGAACACTGCCTGAGGCTCTACTACGTATCACATGACATGAGTGTATCTTGCCCAGAATGAGGGAACGAGGTGCAGAAAACACTTTTATAGGTCCCACCCTCTGGCCACTGAAGTTGCTAATGTCTTTTTTATTTGGGCTTCACAGGGAGTATAGTGTGAAATGGTGACCTGTCCCTTTGTTACTTTCAAAAGTAATTGTTACAACAAATTAAATTAAAATTATTTTATGCCCTTCTTTCTAGACTCCCTTGCCTTACAGGTGTTTATCTGTGAAGAGGAGGTTCCCCCTGAGCAGCAGGAGAAGAGCCCCAATCTGGGCCAAGAGGGGTCAGAGGCCCTACAAATTAAAGAAGAAGAAGAACTATTTCAAGATCTAGAGGAGGCTGATGGCTCCAAGATGGCTTTACACCCTGTGAAATATGAACATGGTGGAGAGAATACTCTGTCCTCACAACTCAGCCAAACCCAGGACCCAGAGCTCCTACAGATTAAAGATGAACTACATCAAGGGCTGGAAGAAGCTGGTGGCTCCGAGATCACAGTAGACGCAGTGAAATGTGAAGATGGTCAAGAGAACTCTCTGCCCTTCCAGCCTCTTCAAACCCGTAGGGAGAGAAACAGAGAAGCTTACTCTTTACCCAGCACCTCAACTGAACAGATGAAAACAGAACCTGATGGAGAGGACTGTGGAGTATCAGAACCAGCCAGTAACTTAGATCCAGCTGGTGATTTAGAACCAACTAGAGATATCCAGCCCCTTTCTTCAGACTGTTCTCTAATTGAGACTGAAGACGGTGATGATAAAAGTTCTGGAACTGAGACTGGTGACGGTGATGATGAGAGTTATGGAACTGAGACTGATGAGGGTGATGAATGGAAGGAGAGTGGAGGACCACGTTTGATGACTCTGAAACCAAAGAAGACACAGAAAATACGAAGTAGTCCTGGCTTCAGCAAGAAGGGACATCTGAAGATACACATGAGAACTCATACCGGAGAGAAACCGTTTAGTTGTTCAGTTTGTGGGAAAGGGTTCAGTACGAAGCAACATCTGAACTCACACATGAGAACTCATACTGGAGAGAAACACTATATTTGTTCAGTTTGTGGGAAAAGGTTCAGTCATCAAGGAAATCTGAAGATACACATGAGAACTCATACTGGAGAGAAACCATTTATTTGTTCAGTTTGTGGAAAAGGGTTCAGTGATCAACGCAATCTGAGGCTACACATGAGAACTCATACTGGAGAGAAACCATTTAGTTGTTCAGTTTGTGGAAAAGGGTTCAGTAGGAAGGACGGTCTGAAGATACACATGAGAACTCATACTGGAGAGAAACCATTTAGTTGTTCAGTTTGTGGGAAAGGGTTCAGTGATCAATGCAATCTGAAGGTACACATGAGAACTCATACTGGAGAGAAACTATTTAGATGTTCAGTTTGCGGGAAAGGGTTCAGTACGAAGGGATATCTGAAGATACACATGAGAACTCATACTGGAGAAAAACCATTTAGTTGTTTAGTTTGTAGAAAAGGGTTCAGTGAGCAAGGAACTCTGAAGATACACATGAGAACTCATACTGGAGAACACCCCTATAGTTGTTCAGTTTGTGGGAAAGGCTTCAGTCATCAAGGAAATCTGAAGATACACATGAGAACTCATACTGGAGCGAAACCATTTAGTTGTTCAGTTTGTAGAAAAGGGTTCAGTGATCAACGCAATCTGAAGATACACATGAGAACTCATACTGGAGAACACCCCTATAGTTGTTCAGTTTGTGGGAAAGGGTTCAGTCATCAAGGACATCTGAAGATACACATGCGAACTCATACTGGAGAGAAACCATCTAGTTGTTCAGTTTGTGGGAAAGGGTTCAGTCATCAAGGAAATCTGAAGATACACATGATAAGTCATACTGGAGAGAAACCATTTAGTTGTTCAGTTTGTGGTCAAGGGTTCAGTGATAAAGCACATCTGAAGAGACACATGATAACTCATACTGGAGAGAAACCATTTAGTTGTTCAGTTTGTGGGAAAGGGTTCAGTCAGAAAACAGGTCTGAACTCACACATGATAACTCATACTGGAGAGAAACCATTTAGCTGTTCAGTTTGCGCGAAAGGGTTCAGACAGCAAAGACATCTGAAGATACATGTGATAAGTCATACTGTAGAGAAACAATTTAGTTGTTCAGTTTGTGGAAAAGGGTTCAGTGAGAAAGGACATCTGAACTCACACATGAGAACTCATACTGGAGAGAAACCCTATATTTGTTCAGTTTGTGGGAAAAGGTTCAGTGAGAAAGGACATCTGAAGATACATATGAAAACTCATACCGGAGAGAAACCATGTAGTTGTTCAGTTTGTGGGAAAGGGTTCAGTCATCTAGGATGTCTGAAGAGACACATGAGAACTCATACCAGAGAGAAACCATGTAGTTGTTCAGTTTGCGGCAAAGGGTTCAGTACGAAGGGATATCTGAAGACACACATGAGAACTCATACTGGAGAAAAACCATTTAGTTGTTTAGTTTGTAGAAAAGGGTTCAGTGAGCAAGGAACTCTGAAGATACACATGAGAACTCATACTGGAGAAAAACCATTTAGTTGTTCAGTTTGTGGGAAAAGGTTCAGTGAGAAAGGAGGTCTGAAGATACACATGAGAACTCATACCGGAGAGAAACCATGTAGTTGTTCAGTTTGTGGGAAAGGGTTCAGTCATCTAGGAGGTCTGAAGAGACACATGCAAACTCATACTGGAGAAAAACCATTTAGTTGTTCAGTTTGTGGGAAAAGGTTCAGTGAGAAAGGACATCTGAAGACACACATGAGAACTCATACTGGAGAAAAGCCATTTAGTTGTTCAGTTTGTGGGAAAGCATTTGGTCAGAAAGGAGATCTGAAGAAACACATGATAACTCATACTGGAGAGAACCCATTTAGTTGTTCAGTTTGTTGGAAAGGGTTCAGTGATCAAAGAAATCTGAAGACACACATGATAAGTCATACTGGAGAGAAACCATTTAGTTGTTCAGTTTGTGGAAAAGGGTTCAGTAGGAAGGACGTTCTGAAGAGACACATGATAACTCATACTGGAGAGAAACCATTTAGTTGTTCAGTTTGTAGAAAAGGGTTCAGTGAACAAGGCAATCTGAAGACACACATGCAAACTCATACTGGATAGAAACCCTTTAGTTCAGTTTATGGAAACGGGGTTGAAGAGCCACATGAGGTCATACTGTAGAGAAACCATTTAGTTGTTCAGTTTGTGGACAACTAAACATGAACAACCCACCTTCCTATTGAGCAGAGGGTTTCATCTGCACTGTCAAACAAAGGATGATTTGAAAACTTCTTTGTCATCTTGAATGTATATAATTCTGGATCCTTGTTCATTAACATCTACCTAATGACTAGGATGTCTCAACAATAACATCTTGTCAACAGTGAAGAGTTGATGTTATTGAGTCTTGACTTGTTTTTCTTTTGTGACATTCATATTAAATACTAAGTGCCTGTACCTTCTATTTTTATGTAGTCAATAAAATGTCTTCTATGCTTGTATTGACTCATCATGGGTGTTGTAATCTGAAATGCTGTACAGCCATTAGGGTTCCTCCCTCATAATCAATTATTATGTCAGTTTGGTCTTGATCGACCAAAACTGTAAGTTGATTAGTCGATTTATATGCTATCATTGCTGATTTCATGAATCATTGCTAGTGGTGGAAGAATGATCTTTTACTTACTGTAAGTAAAATGTAGAAATACTCTACAAGTTCTGCATTCAAAATTTGAATTGTGGGAATGAATGATCTCTACTTCAGTATAAAATAGGTCCTATATAAAACTGTTCACAAAAAGGTCTGAAGACATTACTGTTGAGTTTTTCAAATGTATTTTGTTAGCACTTTGAGTGCCATTCAGCTCCATTGTGTATGTATCTGGATGGATACATAGCACACCGGTTGTTTTTATTATTTTGGTTGAACTACCCCTTTAAAAACTGGACCATAATCCTTGTGGCCTATAGTGTGTGTGGACGTGTCAGAGTGGCCTACAGCGTTTATATTATAATTATAGTGATTTTGTGTGTTCCACCTATGGCGAGTGGCTAATGTAACTAGGGATGTCCCGATCACGTTTTTTTGCTCCCGATCCGATCCCGATCATGTGATTTTGAGTATCTACCGATACCGATATTTCCCGAGCCGATCAAAAAAAATAATATTACATTTTTTTTTTTTTTTTACTTTTTTTTTTTATTCAACAAACATGACCATGTTCACGTCTTAAACTCATACTGAGGCCTTAGTTTTGGTTTTAAATTGCATATCATCATTAATTTATTTATTGTCACACAGAGCAGAAGAATTTTGCCAAAACAAACCAATAGTATCCAGCTGCAGAACAGCAGACCAGCCACACTCTCAGACCCAAACGCATTTCCTTTGATTTAATTATACATCAAATGATTTATGAAGTTAACTTTTCACCTGGATAACGTCAACATTCAGGGTGAATGTAATGTGAGAAATTGGGATTAAAAAAAAATTATAATTTTATTTGGGTCTGAGATTGTGGCTGGTCCGCCGTTCTGCAGCTGGATACTATTGGTTTGTTTTGGCAAAATTCTTCTGCTCTGTGTGACAATAAATAAATGAATGATGATATGCAATTTAAACCCAAAACTAAGGCCTCAGTATGAGTTTAAGACATGAACATGGTCATTTTTGTTGAATACATTTTTATATATTTCTTTTTTGTCGATCCCGATCTTCGGAAAATCACGTGATCGGCCCCCGATCCCGATCACGTGATCGGATCGGGACATCCCTAAATGTAACTGTGACACCAAGACTAATGCTAGTTGATTAACCCCTGCTGTGCAAGTAGTGAGAGTGATATCGTAGCGGAGCCAGAGAGCCTCCCGATACCTCTAAACCAGAAGAGCCATTGGTCGCCAACATTTCCCATTGTTTCCGTGCTTGCATTACTGTATTCAATTTGTCAATAAAGATTCTTACTTTTTTTGCACTGGTTGTGTCTGTCCACTCTGTCTGGGAACATACCGCCCACTTTTTATGTCCAGGTCGATTTAGCTCAAAACCCACCAGCCAATCCATATGGGAAATATCTAGCCTGAAGCCTCCCCCAATTAGTCCAAGTTCCCCACTCAGCAGTCCCATGTTAACCTAATCACAGTCAATGTCACTGGTTTGCACACAACCTGGGGCAAAGAAAATGGGGCTCATACAGTTAATTCACAAAGAGAATGTGAATAATGATGTATTGTGTGTATTAGGGGTGGGACGGTACGCATTCGAACCGTGTACCGTACGGTACGACCGCCACGGTTCGGGGAGTCTGTGTATCGTACGGTTCAGATGACGCGCAAACAAAAAAAATCATTTGGCGGAGCCGGGAGAGGTGAGCACTGGCTGCAGGCAGCAGCACTGCAGCCAGGTGCTAGTCAGTTTGTGTAAAAATGTCAAGCACAATATAAATCAATCTTCATTACGACTTTAAAAACATAGCCATTAACATTACATAGGCCTACACACATCTTGCCATAGCGTTAGCAGTTTGTACAACACAACGCACGTTTTAACTATGGTAGCACTAGCCCCAGCTAATACAGTCAACAAAATGTTACCGTAGCTACTAGCTAGCAGAGGAGGAAATGAGAGTGAGAGGCGGGGTGTTTAAAGACAATGATAGGCGTTTATTCAACATCCAAGAAGGCTAACATACAACTGTGTTTTACTAACTCCAACCGGGACTATTGCCGCTTTCGTGCTGCTTGTTGATGTTATGAACTCCTAACGACGCCGGAGGCTTACCGGAGCTGAAGGTGCCACACGCTAAAATGTCCGTGGGGACCCGCCAACCCATAGATAGTTCCAACTCACCGAATTACGTAATCCACCACAGTTGCACTCAATATTTAAATAATGTTAGTCTAAATAAATGTAGACAGATAATGTACGTATTTTAAAAATAGAATGAACAGAGCAGTGTTGTTTTTAAACAGTACAGTGTGTGTGTGTTAGTTTGATGTATGCTGCCAGTTAATACTTTGACAAATGTAGCCTATATTTTTCAGTCAGTTCGGTCTTTGTGTGCCAAACATTATTTAAGGCTGTAAACACTGTAACACTGTAAACTTTTATATATATATATATATATATATATATATATATATATATATATATATATATATATATATATATATATATATATATATAAATGAAGCATGTTTAGATTTTTGAGTGTTACATTTTTTATAATACAAATTAACGTATATCGAACCGAAAACCGTGACCCCAACACCGTGATACGAACCGAACCGTCCATTTTGTGAACCGTCCCACCCCTAGTGTGTATATAGATCAGTGTGATTACATGTATACTGATGTATTGTGTGTATATGGATCTGTGTGTGATACTGCATGTTAACTGTAGTGTGATTGTACATGTATACTGATGTATTGTGTGTATATGGATCTGTGTGATACTGCATGTTAACTGTAGTGTGACTGTACATGTATACTGATGTATTGTGTGTATAATGGATCTGTGTGATACTGCATGTTAACTGTAATATGATTGTACATGTATACTGATGTATTGTGTGTATATGTATCTGTGTGATACTGCATGTTGACTGTAGTGTGATTGTACATGTATACTGATGTATTGTGTGTATATGGATCTGTGTGATACTGCATGTTAACTGTAGTGTGATTGTACATGTATACTGATGTATTGTGTGTTTGGATCTGTGTGATACTGCATGTTAACTGTAGTGTGATTGTACATGTATACTGATGTATTGTGTGTATATGGAGAGGCTGTGTGCTGCTACGTCATCTTTGTCTCTTGATGCTTAAAACAAATGTTTCCTAAGGGAGACAATAAAGGCTGCTGCCAGGTCTCAGTGCTGCCTCTCTCCACTTTCCCCTTAATTTGGTTATTGTTTAATTTACACCTTGCAACACTTAATATAATAATTAATAATTTCCTTATTTATTTATTAATTTGTATTTCAAAGATAGATAGATGAGGGTGGCTAAGTGGCGCAGTGGGCAAGGCGCTCGCCACCAACGCAGGAGGTGCTGGGTTCGAGCCCAGCTCTCTGCGTTGCTTCCGGCTTGGCTGGTCGTTCATACTAATACAATTGGCAGTATTAGGGGGTGGGAAAGCCGGTGGGTGGGGATCGGACGTTGTGGACAGCGACTCCTACAGGTCGGTTGGTGCGCCTGTACAGCAGAATCAGGAAGTATCGGGGGCAGCGTGAGCCTCCCACGCGTTACTCCTCGCCACTGAGAGATTGCGCTGTACAGGTGAAAATATGCGACGGCTGCCTCCTTGTGTACCAAAGGGGACACGTGATGCAAGGCTTCGTCCACATTGCAGCCGACCAGTGGGAGGCATGGTCTAACAACGTTCGAGACAGGGGAGGGAAGAATTGGATAATACGAAAATTGGGATGGGAGAAAAATAGAAAATGGGGAAAAAAAGTTGATCAAAAAGAAAAAGATAGATAGATGAATGGATTTTCTTTATTGCCTACAAATAAATTTGTTTTGCTTTGGTCAGTACACTACATAAATACATAAAATAAGTAAATAACACCACAGTAAAAACAGGAGGTATCATTCTAAAAAGATATCTTTTTAAAAGAACAATCCTCTCTACTCATAGGGGGGGGGGGTGTTAGTAGAACAGGTCCAGTTATTCCAGACGGAAGGGGGCCGGGGGGTTCTGTTTGTTAAGAAGCCTAATAGCAGAGGAGATGAAACTGTTTGTTTTGAATACAGGGACAGCATATCTTCTACCAGAGGGCAGGATGAAGGCAGGTGCTGAGGTTATGTTGAGTCTGTTTGTTTTGACTACAGGGACAGCATATCTTCTACCAGAGGGCAGGATGAAGGCAGGTGCTGAGGTTATGTTGAGTCTGTTTGTTTTGACTACAGGGACAGCATATCTTCTACCTGAGGGCAGGATGTAGGCAGGTGCTGAGGTTATGTTGAGTCTGTTTGTTTTGAATACAGGGGCAGCATATCTTCTACCAGAGGGCAGGATGAAGGCAGGTGCTGAGGTTATGTTGAGTCTGTTTGTTTTGAATACAGGGGCAGCATATCTTCTACCAGAGGGCAGGATGAAGGCAGGTGCTGAGGTTATGTTGAGTCTGTTTGTTTTGAATACAGGAGCAGCTAGGGTGACCAGGTCCCAATAAACCAAATGTGGGACAAAGGGTATGTTTGTGAGGGACAATGTGGGACACCCCCCCCCCCCAGCGTGCAGCCCCCCCGCCCTTTTGGTGGACTGTCCCTGTCCCCTCCTTCAAGGCTCATCCGCCACTGTCCTCATTAAAATGACCACAAGCCTAATATGTTTTGCCCTTATTAATTTTATTTTTATTTTCCTTTTGTCTCTAATGGGTGTCAAAATAATAATAATAATAAATAATACTAAAAATAAATTAAATACATTAAATGACCACCCAGACTTACAATCACTTATCAAACAGAGCAGGAACAGTAACACAAGTCTCAACTCACAAGTCCAGGGATTCAGGGAATGAGCAGGGGGGAGGAAGGATGAGGGGGAACTTGCAGTGATGATTGGAAAGCTCAACAGAGCAGGAACAGTAACACAAGTCTCAACTCACAAGTCCAGGGATTCAGGGAATGAGCAGGGGGGAGGAAGGATGAGGGGGGACTTGCAGTGATGATTGGAAAGCTCAACAGAGCAGGAACAGTAACACAAGTCTCAACTCACAAGTCCAGGGATTCAGGGAATGAGCAGGGGGGAGGAAGGATGAGGGGGGACTTGCAGTGATGATTGGAAAGCTCAACAGATCACCCTAGGAGCAGCATATCTTCTACCAGAGGGCAGGATGAAGGTGTAACAGAGTTGATTGTGATTCCACTTGTCAAGGTAACTAAGACCCAATAGAATGGCATTTAATTGTTCTATAGATTCTTATTAGTTGGTGGGCGTTTCCTTGTGAGCTACTACTAAGTATCCACGTTACAGTGGTGTATCATTAGTTACACGAGGAATGAGCCTGTGGTTCACATACACCCAGAATTGAGAACATATTATTCCTAAATGTTTAACTCTCACATACTAGTTGGAATTATTAATGTAGGCATGTTGAAATTAAACTATAGAATGTAGCGACCGTATGGTAAATGTTTTAAAATAATAATTTTGTGAGATTGTGTCAAATGTATATAACTAGTTAACATGCTAAGCTAATTATTCCTAATCCTCCTGTAGTGAGCGGTGTTTGGGTGTATGAGAAGCCGACTACCTGACTGACCAGGATATTTTGTGTCTGTTGCCCACTGTGAGCCGGTGTGTGGGCCGCAGTGATGTACCTGAACGCGTTCAATGAACGATCGTTCGTGAACGCGTTCGTATTTTGGGCGAACGTGAACTGAACGGATGTTTTTTCCGCTAGATGAACGTAATTGAGAACGTGTTCATTCTCAGCGCTGTATAACGCCGTTCAAAAGTGCGTTCATTCTCAGCACTATATTATAACGGCGTTCAAAAGTGTGCCAGATTTCATATGCCATTCAGCCGAAAACCCAGTTAAAACACACCGTAAACAGGCTTTAAAATAATGCGGAAAACCATCCAATCTGGCAACCGCTCTGGGCGGGGCTTCGGGGAGTCTGGTAGTATAGCAGCAGCACTCGCACTTTTAGAAGGCTCTGCACTCGCTCATAGTCAGACTCTACGACGTCGGTGTATGAGCATTTAAAAGAGTTTTAGTTAAAGTCAGTAAATGTTTTGCACTTTGAATATTGAACTTTGAGGTACAACCTTAGTTTCATACCACAGCCTGGTTCCTACCTCGTGTTGTGTTAGTACAGAGTTATGTCGGCACATGTTTATATGTTTGCACAATGACTACTTTCACTTTTGGTATATTTAGATTATTATACTTAATAAAGACCATTCAAGCAGCACGTTTTTCCTCATGTTTTTGAAAATATACTGTAGAGATGAAAGCTGCAGCTGCTACTAGTGTGGACTGAATGGGCGGCAGCAAAGCGTTATGGAAATGCCAGTATTCTGTGGTTCTATTATGGGTTGTGGCAATACATTTGACAAATAATAGCTTGCAGCAACGTATTGAAAAAGAACTATAAACTATAAATGTTTTCATTTTTGAAACCATGAACTTTAGTTCAAAATTTTGAACTAGTTCATTTAAAAATGTGTGAACTGTGAACTGAACTAGTTCATGTAGAAAGTGAACTTTCCCAACACTGGTGGGCCGGTGTGGGCTGGTGTGTGGGCCGGTATGTGGGCCAGTGTGTGGGCCGGTATGTGGGCCGGTGTGTGGGCCGGTGTGTGGGCCAGTGTGTGGGCCGGTATGTGGGCCAGTGTGTGGGCCGGTATGTGGGCCGGTGTGTGGGCCGGTATGTGGGCCAGTGTGTGGGCCAGTGTGTGGGCCGGTGTGTGGGCCAGTGTGTGGGCCGGCAGTGGCGCCGGCAGGATTAAATTCCATAGTACGCATGCTCGCTCGCACAGAAACAGTCCGTCCAGATACCGTAGCCTATATTCTCTGACAATATAAGCCTTCAGAGACGTTTTTTGTTGTCCTTTTAATGAAGGAATACTCTCCAAATCAGATAACACGGACGATTGCTTCTACTGTGCAAGCTGCCTGCCATTGCTGTTTGAATGAAGATTCACTTCTGTGTCATCAAATGTTGTGCTTAGTGAACAACGTGAGGCTGCCTGGAGATATAGCTCTAAGGTGGAAGAGCTGATCAGCAGAGGGAAGCAGTAATCTAACAACTGTGAGAATTTCAAAAAGTAGGCTATCTTTCCTTCTTTCAGATTTTTGATACTCTTTCTCGATCAAGAAAGCTTTTTCATCATTCGAAACTGGCCCCTGTAAATGTCCAAACCCAACCCCCTCCAATGTACAGTCCCCCCCCCCCCCCCCCCCACCCAATGTACAGTAAACAAGACGAAAGTCTTTCTCTGGTCTGCATCCCCTTAAAGGAAAACTCCCAAATCTTGGGAAATTAGCTTATTTGCCATCTACCCTGGAGTTAGACAAGAAGATACATACCTTTGTGTGTTAAGATACATACCTTTTTCTTCTCTGTGCATGCAGTAGGAGTAGGAAGACGTGCACCGTTAGCCTAGCTTAGCGTCAGTCACTGGAAGTAGGTTCCTCCATTAGCCTAGTTCCCAACGTCTTCCTACTCCTACTGCATGCACAGAGAAGAAAAAGGTATGTATCTTCTTGTCTAACTCCAGGGTAGATGGCAAATAAGCTAATTTCCCAAAATGTTGGAGTTTTCCTTTAACAATTGTGTGTATTGAGCTGTACTGTATTGTACCCATTCTGCAATCTGTTAATACAATTTTCAATCAATCAATCAATATACTTTCTCAAAATAAGTCTCTATGTCTATGATAAATCCCATTGATTCTCAGAACATCGCTGCCGCTAGGGGGCGATGAGTGCATGAGACATCAGTGAATGAGATTCACGTTTCCTCCCAACCGCGAGTAGGCCTAGAAGCGCAGAAATGGAGAACGCAAAAAAGCTGAAAAAGCTAGAATTAAAAGACAAAAATGGCTAGTAAAAGACGCAGAACAAAGTAAAAAAAAAAAAAGAGCTATAATAAATAAATAAAAAGTAAAAGACGCAGAACAATATTAGAAAATGTTGTTTAGTTAGTAGAGGAAGGAACAAGTGACTTGCTGCTAAACATGCTGGTGATGTAGAGTAGGACAGTTTAATTGGGGGAGAGACAGAGAGAGTGACAGACAGACAGACACAGAGACAGAAAGACACACAGACTGGTCATTGTAAACAGCGACTCCTACAGTTCGGTCGGGGCGCCTGCACAGCGAGGGAAGGATCTGGGGGAGGTAGTGTGACCCTTCCACACGTTACACTCCCCCAGTGAGAGTCCGCGCTGCCAGGTGAAAAGAAGCGGTGGGCTGGCTACACATGTGTCGGAGGAAGCATGTGATAGTCTCCGCCCTCCCAGACCGACGGTAGGGGGTAGAGTGAGCAACGACCAGGAAGGGGATTGGGAATTGGCATAACAACTAATGTATGCCAATGACAGGAAGTAACGGTATATATGTGTGTGTGTGCACTGTGCACGAGTAAACATCTAGGGGCGAGGTGTAGATTTGGTCTCCCTGATGTTGATTCCTTAGCCACAGCCTTGGGTTGTTTAATACTGGCCGGTTTCGGGGCCGGTGCGTCTGAATGTCCCGGGCTGAATTTGTGTCCCAGTCCGCCCCTGTCTAGATGCAACAGTACTGTCTACCTGTATGTCATGTATGTCATATATGTTATGATGAATTGAAAATGGCAGACCCTGATGTAAACAAGACGAAAGTATTTCTCTGGTCTGCATCCCCTTAACAATTGTGTGTATTGAGCTGTACTGTATTGTACCCATTCTGCAATATGTTAATACAATTTTCAATCAATCAATCTGGTAACTCAGCTGATTGGCAAGCTTACCGCTCACTAAGGAATAAGATAACTAAATTCAAGACAAAAGAAAAAAAATTATTATCATTCTAAGTTTGAGGAGTGTTATGGAGACAGTAAGAAGCTTTGGAAAGTAATAAATGAGGCAATGGGTCGAAGTAAAATGAGCAAAAAACTTTAATCTATTGAACAGAATGAAGAATGTATCACTAAACCATCTGACATTGCAAATTACTTTAATATTTACTTCCTAAGCAAAGTAAATGCATTAAGAAATCAAATGCTGCATGTTAACAGTAATATGTCTGAATCCATTATAAAAAATCATATTATGCTTGGCAAGTAGGGCTGCACGATTCTTGCTAAAATGTGAATCACGATTTTTCTCTCTAATAATTGAGATCACGATTCTCTCACACAATTCTTATTTTTTCAATAAAATCATTTATTGCACTCTTTCTTAAACAGACAACATAAAAATGTTCAAATAAACGCTCGATTATCGATAGTATATGTGACTGCGTCATCAAACCCGACTTAGTCCGGCGAGATACAAGCGTCAGAAAATGCGAAAATGTCTTGCACTTCAAAAAATCGAAATCTTGCTCTTTTGACTGCTTTGAAATGTCATTGCTCTGTTCCCTTATTTGCTAACTTTAATACAACTTGTAAATGAGTTAATTATTGTTAGATTGTCCGACAGTATTGTGTCTCAATACTGTGGAAAGACTACAGGCGAGTGCTTTACGCTGGGTGGTCTGTCTAGGCGTGCTTCATGCATTCATCTTCACAGGTACTTAACGAGGTGTTAAAAACACACACAAGCACACAAGCACTCCTTTCTTAGCAGAGAGAACGAAAATGTAATACACTTATCTTAACGTTATAAGTTACAGCAACTTAACTTGTGACAAACGCAGTGTCTATATTAAAAATACCTTCATCATAAAACGCGAGTCGGGACGGGTGTATTGTCATTAAACAACATTAAAACACATTTAGAATGTCACACATTTTATGAGCGAATGAATTTCGTTCGGTGGATTTATTGCAACCTAATGCTGTCCTTATTTTAATATTGCGCTTTGTTATTGCATGGCTTGAATCCGCAGCAATAAGCCAGATAAACAAATTTATTAACACGCCTTTCCAGATGCGCTATTGTTCAGGACAGGCCGCTGTCCTCATTCAGAGCGAGAGAGGGGGAGGGTAGCAGGCTACCATAGCGCAGGCTCATGACAGCAACGTTACGTTAGTGACTTGGTTGAAACGTGATTCCGGAGTGATACCAAGTGGAAGGAAAATATATCCAGTGCGTGCGTATGGCAGGCATCCTCGAAATTCTCCGCTGTCTCCTCTGCAGGCAGTGCTCTGCCTGTCTGTGTCTGTCTGGCTACTCTGATCCAATCACATTCAGCGTTTCTCCCCCCACACCCACAGTCTGCGAATCAGAGCAGAGTAGGGCGGGTTTTCACGGAATGAGTGTTGTCTTTCAGCGGGTCCCAGTCAGAGCGAGAGTTGACCGCACATCTACAGGTAGTCTAATCTGCAGGTACTGTACCTAGTAACCTCGTTCCCAGTTTTACAGTATCTCTGTGAGATAAATGTAGCTAATTAGCCTAGAAATCATCATATCAAGCTGCAAGCAGAATTATTGTTAAAGCTATGTCACAACGAGAAAAAGCAACCAAGTCTTCACTCAGTGGCATGGGTGTTGGCTAAACACAAGAAGCCATTCTCTGATGCATACATAATAAAATAATGTATGACTGAAGTGATGGAGACCATGTTTGAAGGCAAACAAAAGCAAATCCCCCTCAGATAGCACAGCAACCAGAATAACTGAAATACTGGCTGATGATTTGATTAAACAGCTTTGTGATAGAATAAAAAAAAATGCACAGTGCATTTCCATAGCTGTGGATGAGTCCACTGACACCACTGAGAATGGTTAGTTGCTGGTGTTTGTGAGGTTTTAGTGAGTGTGTGAGAAGATTGGATCAGTTGTACTTTTTTTTTGAATACTTGAAACCCTTTTTTGTGGAATATTTGATGCGGCCCAGCCTCACCCAGACTCTACCTCCAGCGGCCCCCAGGTAAATTGAGTTTGAGACCCCTGGTGTAGTGATAACAACAATAACACTATGTTATGAATGATCTCTTGCAGTTCATTCAAGCGGGCCACTGCTGTGTGACGAGGTTTGGTGTTTGTCACCCGCCCCGCTTACATAGCAGGGAAGCAGTCAAGTCAAGATACTCCTCTTCAACCTCCTTCCTAAAAATATAGTCTGCTCTCAGTGCTCTGGTACACTACTGACTACAGAAGGTTAACTCTTTCACTACCGACTACAGACGGTTAACTCTTTCACTACCGACTACAGAAGGTTAACTCTTTCACTACCGACTACAGAAGGTTAACTCTTTCACTAAACTATCATGACTTTTCCTTGGGTGTGTGTTGGCAGTGCCACAAGACAGAGTCGTTGTCATAACAAAATAGTCTGCACTAGAACGTGGCCAGGGCCCTATTCCCCATACCTGGCTAACTGAGTTAGCCGGATAATTTTCAGCATAGCTTGACTTAAGCCAGACATTTCCGTTCCCCGACGTCAGATTTTCTAAATCGCTATGGCAACAGATCGAAAAGTTTGAACCTGGTCGAGGGCAGGGTTAAGTTCAGTTAGCTGGATGAACCATGGCCACGCCCTCGCAAAGAAATGCCAGCTCGCTTCCTGAAATGATTCTCACAGTCTAGATCTGCATTATACCATTCTGAATTATGTTTTTGTGCTTAATTTTTCTAGAGGGGGCTTTTGAAATGTAAAATAGACCTAAAATGCTGATACTAAATTTACTTTGTCCTAAATAATGCACGTTATATATACGGCGCTCGCTAGGTGCGATGTACACATGTGGTTATTTTAATAATGCGCAGCATTGCAAATGTGAATCCCGCTGGGATATTTTTAATGATTGAAACCTATCGCTCGTTTGGCTCTTCCTTTCATATTCTCCGCTGTGGATGTTTAACGGAGCGCCTGGATTCTGTTTCATTCAAGCATAAATTGAAACGTTATGCGTGGATTGTGGCCACACCCTCGCAAATAATGGCATGTCCCTTCCTCAGAGATCCGATTGACGAAGGAGCAATCATAGTCCGATTAGCATTTCATAGAGAGAGAGTGCTTAGGGATCGCCAAGATCCGTTAGCTCATACTAATGAGTTCCTGTACGAGCGCTATAGATTTAGCAGACAAGGAATCATTTACCTCCAAGACCTTCTCGGGCCATACCTTGTTAATCAAACACGCCGCAGCAGAGCGTTGAGTGTCACCCAGACTCTCTGCATTGCCTTGCGTTTCTTTGCCAATGGTACCTTTCTGTACACCGTAGGCGATGCGGAGAACATCAGCAAAGCCGCTGCATGCCGTGCTGTTCGCAAAGTATATTTGGCCTTGAAGAAGTTCATGGATGACTTCATTACATTCCCTGGCCGTGTCCAAGTGAATGTAATCAAAGAGGGCTTCTATGGAATTGCGGGTAATTGAGTTATTCTGGGAGTGGTGGAGGATGAATATCATTTTATTTTTTATTGCCCTTTGTACACCACTTTGAGGAGGGCTTTATTTGAGAAAATTCAAATTGTAAACCCAGATTTGTTTTGGCAGTCTGAGAGTTGTATGTTGAGTTGTTTTTTTGTGGAGGACATCTTCGGTTTTGCAGGATTTTTGGAGAAGGCATGGCACCTGAGACAAAACACACTGTATCCTATATAATTGTATTTGAATTCACCTTGTTTTTCTGTTTATTTACATTGAGTACAGCTTGTGTTATATTACGTTTTATTGTATTTTCTTGTATTTTTGTATGGCCATCTTGGTCTATGTCATTTGTTAAGTAATTGGTAAAGTATATTATTATATACTTATTGTTATGTGTCTTGTAAGCCCATATGGGCTGGGCATACATCTGTATGTAAGACACGAAAATAAAAAATATCAAATCAAATCAAATCAAATATTCAATATTCCACTATTTAATTAAAGTGCATTTATATATCACTATTCCTTACGGAGCTCATTATTATTATGCAGAGTTTCCAAATGTCATTGGCGCAGTGGACTGCACGCACATCAAACTCAAAGCACCCTCTGGCCCAAACGAGGGTGATTTTGTGAATCGAAAAGGCTTTCACAGCATTAATGTGCAGGTAGGCCTACTTATGACAATTTCCCTCAAATTACATTGCTATAAAAACAATCATATTTATTTTAACATAGGGGTCATCATGGACCTTGCAATTGCCTGCTGTATGGTACTGTACAATACCCATGACTTGACCGCAATTCATCTTTGATGATCTGTGACTCCACCTGCCTCATCACCAATGTTGAGGCCAAGTGGCCGGGCTCTGTCCACGACTCCAGAGTATTCAGAGAGTCTGCACTGTGCAACAGCTTCGAGCAAGGTATAGCAAATATCATGTAATTTAGAAAATGCTTATTTCATGTAGAGGTGATCTAACATTGTATATTATATACTATAGGTCATTACGATGGACTCCTAATTGGAGACAGGGGTTATGCATGCAAGCCCTACTTCATGACCCTTAGGTTAGGTGTTGAGTTAATTTAGGTTAATGTTGGACTCATTTTACGTTTTCCTCTTTTTATGTTTGCATGTTTAATTTATATGGTTATAGGCTTTGCCACCCTCTTTGCTTTCAAGTTATACCCATTCATAGAGGAACATGTACAAGAATAAGAAGAAGAGATCCATGTTGTAGAATAAAGCCTTTATTTATTTTGACTATTGCTGTCCGCCTGTAAATGAAAGTGCACACAAAAAAGAATTTCAGTTAAGTTGCATTTCATGCCAAAGCTCACAAATACTTTAGGCAAAGCTTCACAACTTACATCCAGCTGCCGATCAAGCAATGCAATTTCTTTGTGGAGTTTACGCATCTTGAGCCGGCGGTACTCAACGCCCGACTCCAAGAATAGGATCTCCGCCCTCAACTTGCGCTTGTACAGTGACTGGACACTTTCACGGTCGTTCTAAATTAAAAGAAAGAAAATTAATGTGTGGTGGTCAGATGGCAACTAAACTCAGACCTCCCCTCACAATGTGAGGGTATTAAATGATAACTCACCTCCCCATCCCCAGCAGAGTGAGAGGGGCCAGGCTCCGGCCGTGGTTCAGTACCTGCCTAAAGGAATGCATTGATTTAGTCCAAATACCACTCACAGGGTTGGATAGGAGTATTAGTTTCCACAACTTGTTTTTACCACATCACCGGAACACAGTCAAAGTGTCCTCGTCATCGTCTGGACGTCCGCCTGTTAGTTAATTAGGAATTAGGAACTTTGGAGAATTGTCTTTGGTTTTTTAAAAGACACACACAATGAACATGTATGAATTGATGGTTTTATTTCGGTCTTTTACAAAGCAAAGCAATGTAGTAGAACCTTTTATAAAAGAAAGAAAATTACCGAAAACGTGTAGGCTGAAGCAGAGGCTTATAATTGCTATATACCCTTTTTACATTACATTATTTACCAAAAACACAGACATAATTCAGTAGATAATATTGCAATGGTTTGGGATATTTTTCAATAATCTTCTGATTATTGATTTTTTGATTGCTAAAATAGAACCATTACACAATGATGCAGCAATATCAACTTACATCAGTGGTCTCCTCTCCGACCAACATGGGTGGTGGCTGCAGCACGGTCCAGACACTGCAAAATGTGACGATGGTTAACTGTGACGGATGCGTCTGTGCGCCGCACCCGCACATATTAACTTGTTCCCTCACCCTTGTTTGGTTGCTTCAACTCTACAGCCAGCCGTCCTAACTCTGGGCAAACAGAGCAGCTGCAACTGGTCCACCCTAAATAGCCGGATGGGGGTGGTGGACCAAACCATGTCACAGGAGATGTCGGGGGGGGTTCCTTGTATTGTGATTTAGTTTATTATATGTATTTTCCTTATTACTTAAGATTATTGGTTGTTTAGTTCGGTAGATATGTTATATGTTGTATGTTTATTGTTTATTTGATTAATGTGCATTTTTAAGATAGTAGAGTCAAATATAAATTAATCAAATTAGCCTGCCTATGTTTATGTGTCTGGCCAGGACCTATATAGTTTGAGTTCTCTTTTGTGTGGGGTCTTCCGTTCTGTTCAGGTCTGTTTTTGTCCTGCTATATTATTTGGACCATTTGTTATATTTAAATTATGTTATTGAAATGGGTAAAATAAAACCCTTATTTTTTTGCCAAAACCACTGTGTCCTCCTTGTCTGGCTGCTTGGTCCCTTACATTAACTAAATGAATAATTATGAAAGAAACTCATAGAATGAAGTGCACCTATACCTTTGAGATAAGGGCTCCTTGTATCACTCCCAACCTCTCCGGAGGAGCTGCCCCCAGCTACACCCTCCATGATGGGTCTACCCCTATTGTGCTGGAGGGCCAGCTCCTCGGCAGGAGTTAAGTCCGGAGTTTTTGGTCCCCCCCCCCCCCCCCCCCCCCGTCTTGGCCATATCGGCCCTCTTTTTGTTTGCTGAAATATGAAGGATCATACGACATTGACAAGCTGTTCAATACAATACCATGGCACAAATTGTATTCATTCACAACAATTGTGTGTATTGAGCTGTTGTGGTGTCACACACACACTTCTACTTCCGGTTGCTGCTGAACGGACGTGTTTTTGCGGACCTCCCAAACTTTCAAACTTTAGACTGTTTTCTTTCTACGTTTTTGTTTTCTTTCTTTCTACCATTTTTTAACCAGTGATCTTAACTGATCACAGTGACTTTTGCTCTTATCGTTTATGCTGTTGGATTTATTGGTTTTATGTGACTTTTTACTGGACGTGACCTAAGCTATCGGAGCTTGTTGTTGCCATAGCTACAGCTACACGCTACAGTACTCACAGTGCTAAACTCCCCAGAGGAAATGGCTTCAACGTCAGATGTCGCAGAAATGCGAACGGAACTGAAGTCCATCGAGATACTAGTAATGGATCTTCTCAAGCGTCAAACGGAGCTCATGTCCAGGCTGGCTAGCATGGAACAAGCGGACGCAGGCTGCACCAGTAGTCCCTCCTGGGCGACAGTGGTGAGGGGCCGAAGGAAGCTCTCCCTTCCTCTATATGATCCCGTTGATTCACCTCAACTATCAAACCGATTCAATCCTCTTTGTAATGATCCCAGCCTCCTAGGCTCTCCCTCGTTTCCGTCTCCTGCTGCTAGTACTGTAGCTTTGCTCAAAGACTATCCGATGCTAGCTACTAGCCTAGCTACTAGCCAGGCTCCAAGCGAAGCTGCCAGGACGGCGGCCCTCTCCAGCTCACGACTCAACCATGGAAATATAGCTGCAACCCGGAGCAGAAAGCGCTCTGCCCTGTTTGCTCTCGCATCGCCAAATTCCCCAGACTCACGCGATGGGTCCTGAAAGGAATATCAACCATCAAATTCCTGTCATACCCTTTTGATAAGGTGATAGAATTAAGATGTGATAGAATTAAGATCCTACATTGTGTTCTATGTCTGTTCTCTCCTCTCCCGCATTTTGGGTTGACCTACTTACTCGTGGTGCAGGCTGAGGCCCCAGTCTGTTTTACACACAGCTTGGTTTGACCTGCCGACCTGCCGACCTTTTGACTCCGGCAAACGCATACACAACTATCTACACACAACGAGACAACCGGTCAAATGCAAATGTGGGGGACCCTAGAGGACACTTATCGTTCAGCCCTGTTGAAATATGACATGCAAAACAGGACATGCAAAATCCCAGTTCCCTTGGCATTCTCTCTCTCTGGCACATCAGAACACTCACAGATAATTGATAGGTTTTTCAGTTATGCAAAACCTAATACAAAGACACATTCATTCCCCCAAGAACGTTGGAGCATATAGCTTTAACTCCCTCCCTTTCAGCACACACACACACACACACACACACACACACACACACACACACACACACACACACACACACACACCGGTCCGGATTGTGATCTACTTGTGCTGTGAGGGTTCAGTAAAACTCTACAGACTGCCATCTGACTCTGTCTCATCTCTCTGTTCACCTCGCCGACATTCAATTAAAAGAACCCAGGGTTAATTTACAGTATATCTTGATCCTTATCAAGTGGAGGCACCGTGGCTAAATTTAAAGGGCTCGTCCGGTGGGAATAACCTTTCAATTGGAGGCGCCCGCTGGGATTGATGATCGGAAATAGGTGAGCAGAGACCGAGTAGATTATCTGCAGAGTTGGCACAGGATGAGTAGATCATAGTCTGTATTTTTTTTTTTTTTTTTGGGTTTAGTCTTCTTGTCCATTCTGCATTAGTTCCGGGACTGACTGACGAGTCATAAACGGTTGAGTGCATTGGTCCAGGTCGAAACGAGAGCCGGTGCTTTTTCTTCAAATGACAAGGTGAGCAGAAAACCCATTACTAATTTCTGCAAATTGGGGATTCTAAATTTAGAATAGTGTTGTCATGTTAAAGAGGAAATGTACCTGCTTCTGTTGAGATCTGTGATAATATGAATATTGTCTCTGGAACACGAGGCGCTTGGCTGTGCAATCGAGGTGGAAGTTCATACATTTTTTGTTTTACCTTTCCAATGACTGATAGTCATTTTTTTATAGGTGGTGTTGTGGCTGAAGGTTGTTTGACACAGCAGGAGACGATATTTCCAATTGTAACAAGTAGGTAATTTATTTAAGAAAAGAAGTTCTTAACAGCAAGAGCTATGGGTCGAGCAGAGGATCACCACAGCTTGAACAAAAAACACTCTCCCAGTCGATCCCTCTGCTCGTCCCCTAAATCCCCTCTCAGTCCTGCCCCCCCATGACAGATATGATGACGTATCATATCATGTCAGATCTGACATGACGTACATTAAGATGATACGTAGATTTAACATCGGAGAGAGATAAGAACATTAAGAACATGAAGAGAGATAAACAAGATATGATGTACACCCACGATATGATGTAAAACATTTAAGAACATTGAAGAGAGAGTGAGATGTGTGTGTGTGTGTGTGTGTGTGTGTGTGTATGTGTGTGTGTGTCTGTGTGTGTGTGCGTCTGCGTACAGACGTATGTGTATTGTATGTGTGTATTGTGTCACAGGGAATGTGTGTGTGTGTGTGTGTGTCGGTGTGTATGTCTGTGCGACTGTGTGTGTCTGTGTGTGTGTGTGTGTGTCTGTGTGACTGTGTGTCTGTGTGTCTGTGTGTGTGTGCTGTGTCTGTGTGTGTGTGTGTGTGTCTGTGTGACTGTGTGTGTCTGTGTGTCTGTGTGTGTGTGCTGTGTCTGTGTGTGTGTGCTGTGTATGTGTGAAAGAGAGAAAAGAACAAGATATGAAAGCATACAATGTACGAGATTACCAGCACACAACGTGCCGTACTGAAATGTCCCTCTGTCCAAGTTGTTTTAAGAACGTCAGCCAGACCGTCTTTCAGCACTGCTAGTTGACCTATATTAAACTAGTCCACCCCATACACATTTTCCCCAACATTCCCCCATTTGGGGCTATCCCTAGTCCCACCCAAATCATATAACCAAGAAAATGTGAACGTCTAACTAAACGAGACGCTTTGACCCTTTTAACCTCCTTCCAGTTAAGAGTACCCTCCTCCCGTTCGGATGCACTCCTTCCCCTACTTAGATGCACCTCTCCCCGTAAGGTTTAGGCAGTCCGCTACGACGCAACAACCAGCTCCTTTCTTAGGACTGCCTTGTCCGACGTCGGCCCCTCTCCCCCAACAGAGATGCAGGTCTCCACTTCCGGCGGTAAGGTCTCCTCATGAACGGAAGCAGTCCCCTTATTTTACCTTCAGGTGCAGTTTAAGGCTGGGTCCCTTTCCAACCTTAGGAGAGACAATCCAGATTCCTCTGAATTGACACCCCTTACCCTTCTGCTTCCCAGTGGTTCTTTTCAAACCTGCTGATCACAGAAGCACAACTCGCCTACTAACCCTGTATCGGTTAGTAAGGTTACTGTGGCCTGACTGTACATTGAGCCAGGTGCATTCATGCCACTGTTGTCCAGTCACTCACGGTCCCACATCCCGCGTGTCTGTGACTATAAACAGGGTCATAACGCTCTCCCAACCGGCTGGCGACCCAGTCGATAGCGACCTCATAGTCCGTCATCAAGTCAGGACCCCAAGCGGCTGACTGTCCGTAGTACCTATCAGCCACTCAGTTTAGAAACCGACGGTCTTGTCCCCACCCCGCTTGCTCCGGGCATAGAAATATTGACCGTTTTCGCCAGCCTTGCCTGTTCACGGCAGGAGCTGTGCCCCCTACGGTGCACCGCCCTGCTCCTAGGTGTGGACTGTCGCCCACGTACCACCCAGTGCCCACACCAACTTACGTGCGACGTTTCCTGGGCCGACTAGACGGTACCACAGTGGTATGTTATTTCATACCTCGTTACGCACGAGGGCCTTCAGTCACTCCCCAGCACTATATTATGTGTTTAACGTGCGCCCAGACTCTTGCGAGCCCACTGCCGCCTGTTATGGTCTAGAGGTTCGGGGTGCCTACCCCCTCCCTAAACCATATTTATATAATACAAGTTTAAATGGCTGATCTAAACAAGAAACCTAGCCATATAATAAATTTTAAATGTCTAACTAAACAAGAAACCTTACTTCATTCACTGGACCCCTAACGGACCAACAAAGGCTGACTACCGTTCTCACAATAAACACAAAACCGCTCAAAACAAGAGTAATAATAAAACATAAAAAAAAAATAAAAAAAAAAATACCCCAATTTATAATCCTAACCTGACAGACAAATCCCCCCAACCTCCACCGCTTACCAAATGAGCCACAGTTCCGGCCGGAAACCGCGACTCTCATCAGGGAAAGGAGAAGTTGACCGTCAGAACTAAACATAGAACATCCCTCCCAAAAAAAATGACATTGTCTCTTCCATAACATTGAGTCCCAGTGTCCATCGCTCAGCCCCCCTTCCATGCCCACGCCATAGTCTCCTCACCGTATTGCCACAAGTCACATTTTGCCAATACAGCAACCACCACGCCACACCTCCAGTCCTCGTAGAAGCATGTCCCCATGCCTGGACGGGAGGCGCTGGTACCGACCTCACCACGTGTCCCCCCATCTTCGACGGGAGGTGCCCATCTTGCCCACTGCGTTAGCCCCCCCCTTTGTCCCTCCAGTCCCCAGAATCGATCCCCAGACCACTTCTTCTCAATGCTTCCTCAGGCTCAGAACCGACACTCTGCCGATGCCCCTTCCCATTCCGGTTTGACCAGGACCACAAGTAAAATAAACAAAAAATAATAAAAAAATAAAAAACAATGCAATGATTTTCAATGGTTGCAATCTCTATGCCGAAGGATCATTGGAAAATCAGACTAAAATTCCTAGTTAAAGGAATAAACCAACAAAACTGCACTCAGACCATCCCCCGTCACTCTTAAAGGAAAGAACCAACAAAAAGAAAATGTCCCTACCTCACCATACCCCTAATCCTCTATCCCCTCGTCTCCCTCTAAGGCAGCATAAAGCTGAGGATATGGCCCGATTTGTGGCTCAATCTCTTTCTGTCCCACCATCAGCATTTGGCTCGTTACGTGTGAAGTTACCAGCCTACCCAAGAGAGGCATACCACAACAGAAAAGGAGAACCAATATCAACCCTGCCACCCCAATGGATATCCCCGTCTGCATCACTATGCTTCCCCACTGTCCCAATCTTTCCAACACCCCACTCCCCCACCATTCTTCATTCCGGCCAGAATTCCCCCTCAACTCCTCCCTCAAATCCTTCAGCTTAGCCATGGCCTCGGAGAACTTTCCCCCTGGCCCCACATTCGTCGGAATGAATGTGCAGCAGTACTGTCCAAACATGGAACAGACTCCACCCTTCTCCGCCATTAACCAGTTCAGAGCCTGTCTATTCTGCCACGCCACCGTACTGGTCGCGTGCATCTGGTCCCCCATTGCATCCAACGCCTCCTTGGTGTAGTTGAGATACCGCTGCTGATTGTAAAACAAATAGTTGATCCACCCGGTGTTCTTATTGACCGATATCCATGGCAGAATAGACTCAAACCCTGCCGCAATCTCATTCTTAGCCATGAACTCGGCTGGAATGCCCCTTGGCTGTCCTATGCTGTCCAGATACACCCTTGGGTCTGCCTTGTAGCTACGCTTCGTTCGAGAGATAGGAGACTCAGAAGGTCCTTCCGTCACTGATAATGGTAGGACCACCATTGGCATGATCGCCTGAACCCGGGCACATCTACCTGACCAATCTAAAGGAAGTGTATTCCTCAACCTCCTACCGCCGCAGAGCCAGTATTGGTCCGCCAGTGCCATATCCTGGACATGAAAAGGGCAAGCTACAGGCCGTGGGTTGGTATCCACTCCCTTTAACACGACCCCGTGTCCACACTTTCCTTCTTTCGTGCAGTTAGTCGTGATGCTCCAAATAGTAGTGCACCGCCCCTCTGCCACCTCCCCTACATCCCGGGTCCCCTCCTTTTGCAAGCACTCGAAATCCTTGGTCAGCCATAGTTTGACACCTCTGGGTATTGGCAACCCCGTCGCTACCCCCTGCACACGTACATCCAATTTCCTACAACGTTCCCGCATAGTGACATCCTTGAAATCCGTGACGTTTCCTGCCGCCTTAAAACGACTAGAGCCGAGAAACCCCAAACACTCTGCCTCGCACCAAGGGCGACTATTATGGGGCCCCTCCCATGCCTCTGCGTCCCTGTCACACTGAGCCCAACTGAACTTCGTGCCCTTCACCAGCAGCCTATCCGGACGTGCCTTGGAGCAGACATAACAATCCTCTATCTGATTCTGCGCGCTCGTGTACTGGACCCACTTAAACCACTCATTCCCTAAAGCCGCCCTATACATCGGGTCAGCCTCCGGGTCTTCCTCGTCATAGTCATAGTCGCCCCCATCTTGTTCCCCGGAAGGAAGCAAACCCCTCAACCTGGCCCAGAGTGAGCCCACTGAGTCCCTCAATGTTCCGGCTGTCCTCTGGAACATATCCTGTCCCCCCACCTCTTCCGACTCAGTGTCCTTGACCTCCCTTTTTCCCCTCACCCCTGTCCCCTGTGATTGGTTCGGGACAGGCTCAACTCTCCTATCTACCCCCACAACCCGATCCTCGTTAGTATAATGGTAAGTATCCCCGCCTGTAACGGGGGAATGGTCAAAATCAAAAACATGCCCTTGCGGTCCTACGGGAAACACCCCTTTTGGTTGTAGTCTTATCTTCTCCCCCCCTTCCTCGATGGAGGGAAGAGGGGGCGCCTGATTCTGAGCCTGGTCATGAAAGCCTGCTGGTACTTGAGCCTGAGCGGGACCCCGTGGGACTCCTACCCACTCAAACCCGTCATCCTCAAGGACGGGTCGACCGTGACGGTTCTTAATGACGTCGTTGTGCCCGGCCGACCGTCCGCACACTGCTGCCAACATCTGCGGGAGCATCAGCAGGCACTGCACCTTCCAGTTGCCGTCTCGGACCCTCCATGTCGGGTTCTGCATAACTGCGATCGATTGTATCCCCCAAGAGATCGCCGCTGGCCTTTATGCAGTGATTGAAGTGGAACCAGGTCGCTGATCCTTTGACTTGGACTGCCGTTCCAGTCGATCGGATCACCTCATACGGGCCCTCTCTCCGGGGTGATGACCACTTTCTCTTGTGGACCTTTACGAAGACCAAGTCCCCAGGGATCAGTCTCGGTTTGGTGGCTTCCTTCTCCGCCTCCTTCACCCCCTTTCTCTCCTTTCTCTGCTCCTGTCGAAACACAGCTTCATGTATTTTAGTCACTTGCTGAAGATATTTTTTCAGATCTTGCTCAAAAATATCTAATGCCGGGCCCCTAGCCAGGTGTCTAAATGGCGGTGCTGGCATGCTGCGGCCTGTAAGCATTTCATGCGGTGTTAGCTGTGTTTGGCGGTTTACGCTGCTTCTAATAGCCATCAGAGCAAGTGGCAAAGCATCAATCCAGTTAAGCTTAGTTTGCATACAGATTTTCAACAGTTTGTTTTTAATGACCAGATTGGCCCTTTCCACCTTCCCCTGCGACCCGGGACTATAGACACAGGAAAGGCGCTGTCTTATACCTAATTTCTGCATCAGCCCTTTAACCACCTTGTCGATGAACTCGCGGCCATTATCGCTTTGTAATATCGTGGGAATTCCAAATCTCGGAATGACCTCGCGACACAGGAACTTGATCACTGTGTCCGCGTTCTTGTGTTTAGATGGAATGGCCTCAATCCAGCGACTAAAGCAGTCCTCTACTACCAGGAGGTATCGTTTGCCCTGCACTGGCGTTATCATGTCTGTATAGTCCATAATCAGATGTCTGAATGGTCCCTCAGGGAGGGGTGTGTAAGCCGCCACTGTCGGTACTCCTTTGCGCACATTGCCCTGTAAGCATGTTAAACACCTGGCTAGTGTAACGTCAATTTGTGCCTGAAGCTTTGGGGACCAAAATCCCATTTTCGTGATTCGTTTCAGGGTCTCTGCTCTTCCACAGTGATCAACACCATGAGCCTCAGGTATCACTAAGGACAGAAGATCGATGGAGGCGACTATCAAACCGTTATGACTCCTCCACAGACCATCTGCCCCCCTTACAGCCCCCCTCTCCGTCCACGACTGTTTCTCGGCCTGCGTGGCTGAGTCCTGAAGATCACTCAAATTATCCTCAGTTACCTCAGTCGTCAGTTCGGCCGCAAACATCAGAACAGCTGTGGACGGCACCGCAGCCGCCGCCTTCGCGGCCTCGTCCGCCGCGTTGTTTCCCGTCGTCACAAAGGACAGGTCTTTTCTGTGTGCCTGGCCCTTTACGATAGCAATGCTTTTGGGCAACTTTACAGCCTGAATAAACGCCACAACCTGCTTGTGGTGAAGGATCGGTGAGCCGTCCGATTTCTTAAAGCCTCTTGCCTTCCAAATGGCCGCGAATAGGTGGCATACGCCATGCGCATACGCAGAGTCTGTAAAGATGTTAACCGTGCGATCTTTAGCTATTATGCATGCTTCTGTTAGTGCTATTAGTTCTGCAAGCTGGGCCGAACATGGTTGCATGCATTGTTCGGCCTTTCTTGTTAGTGTTTCTCCGTTAGGTTTGCACTGTACGACGGCGTATCCTGACCTTAAATTTTCCCCCTCCCGATAGCAGGACCCATCCACAAAAAGTGAGAGTTCTGCTATCGCGAGCGGGTCGACTCCCAAATCAGGACGGAGTTTCACGAAAGCCTGTACCTCCACCTCACACTCATGCGGTTGACCCTCGCTCGGGAGTGGTACCAGATCCGCCGGGTTACTGCCGTGGCATGTTTTTATCGTAACGTCCGAGTACTGCAGGAGCCTCATGTAAGCCTGTTGCCGTTGGCTGGTCAGAACAAATTTGCCTCTTTCAATCAAGTTTGCCAATTTGTGATGTGTCCAAATGCAAATGTCATATCCCATTGTCACGGCCGTTGCCTTCTCATACATCAAATGTGCTGCGGCCAGGGCCTGATAACAAGGTGGCAGACCCTGCTCCACCGGCGAAAGAGCTCTAGAGTAATATGCTATCGGTTGTTTTTTCCCACTCCCCCCCTGTGTTTGAGTCAGGACAGCTGTTGCATGCTGCGCTCTATGTGAGACGAATAGGTGGAAACACTTCTCATAATCCGGCAGCGCCAGGGCAGGGGCCTGTAACAACAGACGCTTAATGTTTATGAACGCGTCCTCCCCCTCCTCGGTCCATGTCAAGGGAGCGCGAAGCTTGTCTGTACCCGCCTCTTTTATCATCATCCTCAACGGCGCTGTCGCTATCGTATAGTCCTCCACCCACTCAGAACTGTACCCAGTCATCCCTAAAAACGTCATCATCTGTCGGACCGTCAATGGCCTAGGTGCCTTGGATACAGCTTCGAGTTGCGTGGGTGAGATGTTTTTTATGCCCTTTTGAATGACGCGAGACAAGTACTCAACTTTTGGCTGGCAGTACTGCAGTTTTGAACGGGATGCCTTGTGGCCTCCCACGGCTAATCCACTCAAAACTTTGATGGAGTCCTCATGGCACTGCTGACGTGTATCCGAGCAGATTAGAATGTCATCTGCATACAGTAAAACCGTGCTGAGTAGTGTGTCGCACACTCCTTGCAAGTCTTCCTTGAGCGCCTTCGAGAAGTAATGCGGCGAGTGCGCGAACCCTTGTGGCAACCGGGTGTAAGAGTATTGTTTCCCCCTGTGGGTAAAAGCAAACAGATACTGAGACTCTTTTTCCAATGGAACACTGAAGAATGCCTGCGTGAGATCAATGACCGTATAGTACTGCGAGCTACTCGGGATGTTTGTCAGGAGGGTGTGTGGATTAGCGACTTCCGCCTCTGGTCCAGACACCACGTCGTTCACCGCCCTCAAATCGTGTACCAGTCTGTACCTAGCCCTGTCCGCCTTTAGCACTGGGTGGATAGGTGTATTACATCTGGATTTGAAAGGGACGAGCACTCCCCCCTTTAACAGTCCCTCAATCTGATGTGATATAGCTTCCTCCGACTCTGGCTTCATTGTATACTGTCTGATAAAGGGTGGTCTACAACCCTTCTTTAACCTGACCTTCACTGGCTGTGCCGACAATATTAGACCCACATCTGTGTCGTGTTTTGACCACAACCGTTCCGGGGTGCGCGCCAACATGTCCTGTTCCAGCAAAGCATCCGCCTCTGGAATAACGCAAGGGTCTCCTGGTAATCTGATTACTTGCGGTTTTGCCAAAACTGAAAAGGAAATCATTATTTTTATGAAACTCCCATCTGCGCTGTTCCAAATTAGCGGAGATTCCGTGGAGACCCACCTTTGAGTCTCGGATTCCTGTATCATTGAACCTAGATGTTCGGATTCGTAACCAGGATTTATTCTCAGAGTGATGTGTGGGGCGGCGTCTCTTAGTCTATGTTGTTCCCGTAGATACTTACCCGTGTTAACCCTCAACGCCGCGCCCTGTCTCCCTACAATTATCGTAGATGAGTTAATCTGCACCTGCTCGGGCTGTCCCTGCAACCATGCCTTGTTCCTAACTAGGTCACTATTCGTCAAATATTGTAGTGTGCAATGTGCCTCCATGTTTGTTTGTCTAGACTGAGGCAGTTGGGTTTTCAGAAATGGCTCCCAGGGGGCACAGACCCTTTGCAGCTCTGCATCTATGTTGCCCAGCCAGAACACAGTGGCCTCTTTCTCCCCCGTCCCTTGTAGCATCATTTGGTACATGTCTTGTTCAATTTGAATCCCCTCAGGCGTACATAGGATTTTACAGCCTAGTTTACACATTGCATCTCGTCCCAAGAGATTGCGCGGGGTGCTGTCCGAAATTAATACAGGTATTGTTATGGTCTTGTTGTTATACGTCATAGAGATTGGATCTGATGTGGGTATTAATTGTGTTTTTCCCGAGAATCCGACCGTCCGAACATACTGTCCAGACTGGGGTAAGTGAGCGGCGTATTTTTGCTTTATGCAGGAAAAACCTGCTCCAGTGTCTGCCATCATCTCTGTTAATTTGCCCTCCACTAGGACCTGCAGAATAGGTTCTTGCTCAGCTCCCTTGGAAACCACAATCATTTGATTTCCCCCCGTCGCATTCTCTGGGCACCCCTAGTGATTACCCCCCTGGTTTCGGGGCCCTCCTGTCTCCCCCTGGCCGTGGGGCCTTCCATACTCCGAGCCGGGACGGTATGGTTGCCTACATCTCATTTCCCTGTGTCCCTGCATGCCGCAGTTCCAACAGTGGAAACGGGGAAACTGTTGTTCGTTCCCCGGTCCCTGTGTAAACCGTGGGCCTGATTGCCCATTCCCTGCCTGCCGCCTGGACACCTGGTTCTGTGAACTATAGCCATAACTTCTCACTACCTGAGGTGCAGGCGGGAGTCCCTGGTCCTGCATGGGTGGAGAGGTAGCAGGTGACACCATTACTGCCTGCAACCTCCTTTGGGGCTGCAGTTGTTGCTGAGTTAACTTCCTTGAGTCATTTCTATCCTGATCCCTGACTTTCTGCTCCTGAGCCCTTTGCTTCTCCACACTATGTGTTACATGTGCACAGAACAAAGGATAAGTCATGTCCATTAACCCCACCACGTCTTCCAGTCTATTCTTAACCACCTCTGGAAGCCCTCTCATCACACTTTCTCTAAACATCGCTCTCTGCAACGGGTCAATTTCTGGGTTGTGTCCTAGCTCACCTCTCCACTCCTTCAGTATTTTGTTCACATAGCACATGTTCACCGGCAATTGCGTGACATAAGGTGGGGATGTTGGTTTCCCTATATCCGTCTCTCTCTGATTTAGCGCTAAAGCTTCCTGCCTGTATGCTCTCCCCTTCTGGGCGTAGAGCTTCATTACCCCCAACTCTTCTGTCCTCTTTTTCAACCTCTTTTTGCTGCTGTCGCCTGGCTTGTGGTTACGAATCATTACATTCATCTCTTCGCATACGTCGAGATCAAAAGTACCTCCGGAAGGCCATTTTGTGTCCCCGGCCTTTGTACGCCTCTGCCACCGGACACCAACCTTGAGAATTAGGTTCTTTATCAGCGGGTTCCGGTCTAACAGTATGTCCTCTGCTGTATGCATCGTTGTTTAGTGTGTATATGTGTTTATTGTGTTGTGTGTGTGTGTGTGTGTGGTTGTACTTCAGCTACTTCTACTCTACAACTACCACTCCAGGACACAGTTAACCTAGATCTACTACTCTACAACTACCACTCCAGGACACAGTTAACCTAGATCTACCACTACCCCAGGACACAGTTAACCTAGATCTACTCTACAACTACCACTCCAGGACACAGTTAACCTAGATCTACCACTACTCTACCAGGACACAGTTAACCTAGATCTACAACTACAACGCTACTACAACTCGGTGTGTGTGTATGTGTGTGACTGTGTGTGTGTGTGTGTGTGTGTATGTCGGTGTGTGTGTCTGTGTGTGTGTGTGTGTGTATGTGTGTATGTCGGTGTGTGTGTGTGTTTGTGTGTGATTGTGTGTGTGTGTGTGTGACTGTGTGTGTGTGCGTCACAACCCGCTGTCTACCGGGACACAGGAATGTGTGTGTGTTTGTGTGTGTGTCAGTGTGTGTGTGTCTGTGTGTGTGTCTGTGTGTAGTGACTGTGTGTGTGTGTGTCTGTGTGTGTGTCGGTGTCACAACCCGCTGTCTACCGGGACACAGAAATGTGTGTATGTGTGTGTGTGTGTCGGTGTGTGTGTGTGTGTGTGACTGTGTGTGTGTGTGTGTGTCTGTGTGTGGTGACTGTGTGTGTGTGTGTGTCTGTGTGTGTGTGTGTGTGTGTGTGTGTGTGTGTCTGTGTGTGTGTGTGTGACTGTGTGTGTGTGCGTGTGTGTGACTGTGTGTGTGTGTGTGTGTGGTTGTGTGTGTGTGTGTGTGTGACTGTGTGTGTGTGTGTGTGTGTCGGTGTGTGTGTGTGTGTGTGACTGTGTGTGTGTGTGTGTGTGTGTGTCTGTGTGTGGTGACTGTGTGTGTGTGTGTCTGTGTGTGTGTGTGTGTGTGTGTGTGTGACTGTGTGTGTGTGCGTGTGTGTGACTGTGTGTGTGTGTGTGTGGTTGTGTGTGTGTGTGTGTGTGACTGTGTGTGTGTGTGTGTGTGTGTGTGTGTGACTGACTGTGTGTGTGTGTGTGTGTGTGTGTGTATGTATGTATGTCTACCACCAGGGGTCAGCAAACCCAAGAGAGAAAGAGAGAGAGAGAGAGAGAGAGAGAGAGAGAGAGAGAGAGAGATGGCTGTGAATGAATTGAAGGAGAAGGGAAGAAGGGCTTTTTATGCCATCAAAAGGAAAATTCCAATTGACATCCCAATTAGGACCTGGCTCAAAATTCTAAATTCCGTAATAAATCCAATAATATTATATGGCAGTGAAGTGTGGGGTCCATTAACTAACCAAGATTTCCCAAAATGGGAAAAACACCCATTAGAAGTACTGCATGCAGAATTGTGCAAAAACCTACTTAAGGTCCACAGACACACTGCCAATAATGCATGCAGGGCAGAACTCGGCCAATACCCCCTAATCATTCAAATTCAAAAGCGAGCCATAAAATTTTACACACACCTCCAATCAAGTGACCCCCACTCCTACCACTACAAAGCCCTTCAGAGCCAAGAGATGAACCCAGATAAGAGTCCCCTCTGCCAGCTAGTCAGAAATCTCTGCCCACAAATGCCTCAGGACAGATACCAAAAAATCTGGCCCAACCAAATAACCTCAAAACAAAAAGAAAACTATATAGAATATTGGAACAAATCAACCAAATCTCAAAGTAAATTAGAATTCTATTTGACCCTAAACAGAGAGTACACGGTGGCAGAATACCTGACCACTGTGAATGATATAAAATTAAGAAAGACATTGACACGGTACAGACTGAGTGGACATAGTCTAGCCATAGAAACAGGCCGTCACAGGCAGAACTGGCTGCCCAGAGAGGCCAGGCTGTGTTCACTTTGTCATCAGGGGGATGTTGAGACAGAACCTCACTTCCTACTATACTGTGAGAAATACAAGGATCTAAGAGAAGTTTTCTTTTATAAAATAAATAAAATTGATCCACAGTTTATCCATCCCTGATAATCAAAAGCTGTTATATATATGTGGGGAGAAAAGTCAGTGTACAGTATTAGCTGCAAAATATGTAGATGGTTGTCATACAATAAGAGAACAAGCCCTGTAAATACACGTATCTGGGTGGCTACATCTGTAAAATGACTACCCGATTGAATGATTATTTTGTAATTTAATATGTTTCTGTTGATTGTTTTACTTATTGCTAATATTATGGTATGTTTTATTGCTTAATAATATATATGTTATTGTTTGTATATTGGACTTGATTTGGCAATAAGTATGTTGATATTTCATGCCAATAAAGCCTATTTGAATTGAATTGAATTGAATAGAGAGAGAGAGAGAGAGAGAGAGAGAGAGAGAGAGAGAGAGAGAGAGAGAGAGAGAGAGAGAGAGAGAGAGAGAGCTATCTCTCTTGGCAGAACGCCCAGACCTGGGAGCTGGCTCTACGCCCAGAATGAGCTATCTTCAGCAGTTTTTGTTTTGAAAATTTGAGAGTCTTATCTACAGAGGACAGAAGGCACAGTTATGTGAAAGGGGTCGGGGAGAGGTTTGAAGAGGTTTGAAGAGGTTTGAAGAGATGGAGAAAAATTTGACCAGAGGTCGAAAACATGCAATTAAAATTGATTAGTGGCGCACTTTATAGCCTGTTAAAAGAGGAATCGCCCCAGTGTAAACACCTCACCAGTCAGTCGTATTCTTTTTAGCCGTCCATCCAGAAAACCAGTTCACACAACCAGCTCACTTTCTCCTCCCGCAGAAACTCTGACGGATATTTATATAACAAGCCCAACGCTTACCTTTTTTTGTCGACAACCGGCAGAATGTTTACGGGAGATTCCAGGAACTGGCCGTATGAAAAGGCCCGGTGGAGCGATCTACAGGTCAAGGGTCACCAAATGTTGTGGCTGAAGGTTGTTTGACACAGCAGGAGACGATATTTCCAATTGTAACAAGTAGGTAATTTATTTAAGAAAAGAAGTTCTTAACAGCAAGAGCTATGGGTCGAGCAGAGGATCACCACAGCTTGAACAAAAAACACTCTCCCAGTCGATCCCTCTGCTCGTCCCCTAAATCCCCTCTCAGTCCTGCCCCCCCATGACAGATATGATGACGTATCATATCATGTCAGATCTGACATGACGTACATTAAGATGATACGTAGATTTAACATCGGAGAGAGATAAGAACATTAAGAACATGAAGAGAGATAAACAAGATATGATGTACACCCACGATATGATGTAAAACATTTAAGAACATTGAAGAGAGAGTGAGATGTGTGTGTGTGTGTGTGTGTGTGTGTGTGTATGTATGTGTGTGTGTGTCTGTGTGTGTGTGCGTCTGCGTACAGACGTATGTGTATTGTATGTGTGTATTGTGTCACAGGGAATGTGTGTGTGTGTGTGTGTGTCGGTGTGTATGTCTGTGCGACTGTGTGTGTCTGTGTGTGTGTGTGTCTGTGTGACTGTGTGTCTGTGTGTCTGTGTGTGTGTGCTGTGTCTGTGTGTGTGTGTGTGTGTCTGTGTGACTGTGTGTGTCTGTGTGTCTGTGTGTGTGTGCTGTGTCTGTGTGTGTGTGCTGTGTATGTGTGAAAGAGAGAAAAGAACAAGATATGAAAGCATACAATGTACGAGATTACCAGCACACAACGTGCCGTACTGAAATGTCCCTCTGTCCAAGTTGTTTTAAGAACGTCAGCCAGACCGTCTTTCAGCACTGCTAGTTGACCTATATTAAACTAGTCCACCCCATACACATTTTCCCCAACAGTGGGAAGAGGGTTGAAGGCCTAGCAATATGGTGTGGTTACCTTTCCAATGACTGATAGTCATTTTTATATAGGTGGGAAGAGGGTTGAAGGCCTAGCTATATTGGTGGATTACCTTTCCAATGACTGATAGTCATTTTTATATAGGTGGGAAGAGGGTTGAAGGCCTAGCAATATGGTGTGGTTACCTTTCCAATGACTGATAGTCATTTTTATATAGGTGGGAAGAGGGTTGAAGGCCTAGCAATATGGTGTAGTTACCTTTCCAATGACTGATAGTCATTTTTATATAGGTGGGAAGAGGGTTGAAGGCCTAGCTATATTGGTGGATTACCTTTCCAATGACTGATAGTCATTTTTATATAGGTGGGAAGAGGGTTGAAGGCCTAGCAATATGGTGTGGTTACCTTTCCAATGACTGATAGTCATTTTTATATAGGTGGGAAGAGGGTTGAAGGCCTAGCAATATGGTGTGGTTACCTTTCCAATGACTGATAGTCATTTTTATATAGGTGGGAAGAGGGTTGAAGGCCTAGCTATATTGGTGGATTATTGGTATAATAACGCCTTTCCAACGTGGCCCCCGTCGTCACGGTCACTATTAGTTAGAAGGAAAGTGGTACAAAAAAGTTATTCATGGTTGCTGATATGTGTGTTGAATTAATAATGTGTAACAAATGTATGAAGTTCCATATGATGAGTAAAGCCATGTCTCCAGTCGAGTCAAGTGGATATATGAATATTCATCACGGAACACAAACCCAGTGCGTTATGTTGTTGATAAGGAGGCCACTATCATTATATTAAAATGAATAGTGGTAGGGAGGCCAACCTATTATTATTAAAATAAATATCATCCATATTGCATTAGTGTGCTGCTCTGTGGTAGAGGGATGCGGCCGCGGCGCGAGGGAACAGGTCTCTCTCCACATTGCAGTTTCAGACTATGCATTGACAACCTAGTTGATTACATATAGGTGGGTATATATGCTCCGGGTCTGAGAAGGAGCGGGTGTTATATTGTATTATATTATATGTATTATGTTGTGCTATATATGCAGCTGTGGTTAGTTTATTTGCATGAACCGCTCTGAACACCGCCGTGCGCTCTGCGGTGGGACCGGCGCTTCGCTTTCGCTCCCCCCACGGGCGCGCGGCTTGAGGGGTGGAAGCGGTTGTTTTCGCGTGGTTGGATTCGGAGGCGCGCCACGCGCATGTTCACAGAAATACACTCGATATCTGCATTGTTACCACAAATATGGATGTTGTTAGAGGCGAGCATGTTCACAGAAATACGGTACAGTGCGGCTCGATACGTACAATTGTTAAGGGGATGCGGACCAGTGATGGAGCTTTCGTCATCAGGGTCCCCATTTTCATTTCAACATAATCATCACCATTATTATCATTATTATTTCGTTGGTGCCGCTTGCTGTAAACGTTGCGGGACCACACGTAAATTCACATGGGTCTGCACTCTGCATTGATAAAGACACTTCAAATTGATACAACATTTTATTGGAGCGACGCGCGCTCGGTCCTGCCGGCGACACGGCAGTAGGAGCTGTTCCCTCCGTGGTGGTGCTGAACTCAAGTGAGCCAGCACGTTCTGGGTGAATCCCCACTCTCTCTCTCTCTTTCTCATTCTTTTTCTCTCTCACTCTCCCCCTCCCCTGCTCTCTCTCTCTCTCTCTGTCTCTCTCTCTCACTCTCTCGTTCTCTCTCTCTTCTCCCGCTCTCACAGGACCCATTCAGAGTGTCTTGTCTTCTCCCACACTCGCACGCTCTCTCCCTCCCTCTCCCTCTCTCTCTCTCGCTCCCTTTCTCTCTCTCTCTCGTTCTCTCTCTCCCTCTCCTTCTCTCTCTCCCCACTCTCTCTCTCTCTTTCGCTCACGCACCCCGGACTGACACTTTTCCTCACACACTCTCTCTCTGACTCTCCCATTTTCTCTCACTAGCTCGCGCCCTTTCTCTCCCCTTCTCCCCTGCTCTCTTTCTCTCTCTCTCTCTCTCTCTCTCTCTCTCTCTCTCTCTTTCACGTTCCCCCTCTCTCTCTCTCTAACCATCTCTCTCTCTTTCTCTCTTTCCCGCTTTCCCTCTCTCTCTCTCCCCCACTCTCTTTCTCTCTCTCTCTCGTTCTCTCTGACCATCTCTCTCTCTCTCTCATTCTCGCTCTAGCTCTCTCTCTAACCATCTCTCTCTCTTTCTCTCTCTCTCTCTCTCTCTCTCGTTCACTCTCTCTCTTCTCCCTCTCTCTCTCAGACTAACTCACTCGCACTTTCACTGACTCTCTTTCTCTCTCTCTCTCTGAATACCTCTCTCAATCTATCTCTCTCTCTTACTTCTCTCTCTCCTCTTCTTTGTTCTCTCCCATCCCTCTTCAAGAAAAATGACTGAACGAATTATACGAAGGTGGGAGGCCTGTGAACCGGGTAGCATAGGCCAAGTAATGGCAGCCACACATTCAAGATGGGTTGACATGGTAGTCAAGAGAGAAAGGATGAAGGCGAGTAAACGGTTTGTTAAATGGGCAGAGAGCGTACTGGGAGGGCGGGGTGATGAACCATGGGGGTGCCCCCCGTCTGGATCAGGAGAGTGTGTCTTGTGTGGTCAGTGGTCCGGGGGAGGCCCCTGTCCATCTACCCCCTACCCACCTGATGAGCCGGGGTCAGGAAATTGTTTCTCGTGTTCTATGCCTGGTCATTGGTCCCGAGAATGTCCCAACAGGGCTCCGTACCTATCGCCCAGACAGGGTGAACCGGCGCACGGTGGCAGGGAGGACAACTTGGGCCGAAGGGGGAGGGGCGCGAGAGGCGTGCACAGCCCCTTTGAGTGGGGCACTTAACATTTGCTTAACCTGTGGCCGTTGTCTGACCAGTGCCCCCTCTCCCTATTACATTCGCGCTCACCCTGACTATTCTCTCTCCCAAGCTCTCTCTCTCTCTCTCTCTCTCTCTCCCTTCTCAAGCTCAGCACAGAGGACAGCTTGGATGCTGGAATATACCCCTGGTCTGTAAAATGCTGTATACCTCATTAGAATGCTGTATAACTCAGTAGGATACTGTATACTCATTAGAATATATACTCATTGGAATACTGTATACTCGGTAGACTACTGTATGCTCAATAGATTAGATCTGCGTTAGGAATGCACTGATATAGGACAATGTGTGTTTGGTTTTGATTTGATTTATGCTATGTGTTACAAAGGATCAGATTAAACCGAATATATATATTTATTGATTGATATATATTGCATAATATTTGTATATCGTTTGATATCCCTTGTATATTCCTTGTACATATACACGGAATATCCCTTTAGCCTAGTACAGACCATAATATTTCATTCTCCTATTGGACAGCGGTCCACAGGCGCCAAGGCCATGCCTCCAAAGTCAGGTTCAAAGTCACCGCCGGGGACATGCCTGGACATGAATGGTATTGCGCAAGGATATGAGACAGGAATAATCAAATCAAATCAAATCAAATCAAATTTATTTATAGGGCCCGACAACACACGTTAATGTCCCCATGGGCCGTACAGGTCTTCTTTAAACAAGTCAAGAAGACAACATAACAATAAGTCAAGAACAGAACAAGAACACCATAGGGTCCAAACATTTTTTAGATGAATGCAAATAAATGAAAGAATGCAAGCACTCCCAGACATACCCCACGCGAAGGTAAGGAAAAACTCACTAAAACCTAACAATAGGGAAAAAAAGCTCCACAGGCAATGTGGAGGAGAGAAACCTTAGAAGGGCCGTTCAAGGGGGGATCTCCCTTCTTAGATGTCGGTGATAGTAGTGTTGCAGACGGACAGTTGGTAAGCATGCACTCATGTGTGTGGTGAGACACAGATGAGTGCATGCAATAGCAACTGTACATTTTGAAAAATTAAAGATAGAGCTAATAGCGATAGCAACTGAACATTTTGAAAGATTAAAGATAGAGTTGATAGCGGATCTATTTGAGGCACAGGGGCGGCGCAAGAGGGTCACGTCCTCCCCGTCTTAGTCACGGGACATTCAACACTCCGGTCGTTGCTCAGGGACAGCCGGAGACAGGGGGAAGGGGGGTGGCGCAGAGAGGGTCGCGAACTCCCGACATCATCGCGGGACATCCGGCACTCCGGTCACCACTACGAGACCTCCGAAGACAGGGGGGCACGCAGAGGGGGTCGCAATCTCCCGGCCTTCGTCACGGGACGTCCAACACTCCGGTCAACACTCCAGGACAGCAAGTCATAGGAAGACAGGGAGACGGGACAGGCGTTAGACAGCTCATGAGATTGTAGTAGGCGGACATAGCAATAGATACAAGTGGTAGGCATATATGTGAATGGAATAGATATATGAAGTAAGCGTATTATGTGAATAGAATAGAAGTACTTAACCCAGCAATGAAACCGCGTTGACTGTTAATCTGTTAACAGTCTGTTAATCAGTTGACAGGACCACGGACAGACGGCGGTGAATAACTGATCCAATGCCTCGGAGGTGCATGTAGAGCAGTCACTACAAGCTTGGCCAGGACCCCGAGGCATCCATCACCTTGGTCAGCGCCAGGAGACGGGTACTCAGAGAGAAGGGGGAGGGAGGGGGGGGGGGGGGAGAGGGGGGGGGGGAAGAGTTAGAGAGTTCCCATGTTTGTGGTGCTGCAAAGGAGCAGACATGTAGTACCCTGTAGTGCCATGTAGTACCCCGTAGTGCCATGTAGTACCCTATAGTACCCCATAGTGCCATGTAGTACCCCGTAGTATCCTGTAGTACCCTGTAGTGCCATGTAGTACCCTGTGGTGCCATGTAGAGCTATGTAAGCCATGTAGTACCCTGTAATGCCATGCAGTACCAAGTAGTACTCTGTGGTACCATGTAGTACCCTGTACCCTAACTAAACTACCCTATAGTAAACTACCCAGTGGTACCATGTAGTACCCTGTACCATAACTAAACTACACAGATTAATCTAAAGGTCAGTCCCCGACCAGGTGAGATCAAGGTAGGTTGAAGGAGAGAGAGAAAAGATGAGTCTTAAGCAGGGATTTAAAAGCTTCGACAGAGCAGGCGCCCCTGATGACGGCAGGTAATTTGTTCCACAGGTAGGGAGCGCGGTAGACAAAGGCTCTGTGGCCGGCGGATTTCTTTTTAACCCTAGGGGTCGATAGAAGCCCCGCATTTTGTGAGCGCAGAGCACGAGCGGGCGAGTATCGGGAGATGAGATCAGATAGATAGAGCGGTGCAAGCCCATTTAAAATTTTGTAGGTGAGGAGTAGCACTTTAAAGTCAGAGCGGGCTTGGATAGGAAGCCGATGTAGGGCGGACAGAACTGGTGTGATGTGATCAAATTTTCTAGTTCTAGTTAGTATCCGTGCAGCCGCATTTTGCACGAGTTGAAGATTTTTGATGCTTGAATTAGGTAAGCCTGAAAAAAGTGCATTACAGTAGTCCAGACGTGATGAGACAAAAGCATGAATCAGGGTTTCAGCATCAGCCAGAGTTAAAATGGGGCGTATTTTTGCGATATTACGAAGATGGAAGAATGCAATTTTGGTGACATTTTTTATATGTGCATTAAATGAGAGGGAGGAATCAAAAATGACTCCGAGGTTTTTTATGGTGGAGCTCTGGGATACATGACAGGTATCAAAGTTGAGGGAGATGTCCTGAAACAGGCCTCTGTGGTTTGGGGGGCCAACAATTAACATCTCAGTTTTATCTGCATTAAGGAGTAGAAAGTTTTGCGACATCCATTTTTTGACGGCAAGCAAGCAGGCCTCAAGGTTTTGTAGTTGGGAGGAATCATTTGGCTTAATAGGTATATATAATTGGGTGTCATCAGCGTAAAAATGAAAGTTTATGCCAAATTTGCGTATGATATCGCCGAGGGGTAGCATGTAAATCGAAAATAGCAAAGGGCCCAGGACAGAGCCTTGTGGGACACCACATTGCACTGGGAGGGTCTCAGATGTTAAATCATTATAGACCACGCAGTGTGTTCTATCAGTTAAATAGGATTTAAACCAAGCTAGTGCGAGACCCCGAATGCCAACATGGTTCTCAAGCCGACCTAGAAGAATCGAGTGATCGATAGTGTCAAAGGCTGCACTGAGATCAAGCAATAAGAGCACAGAGGTGAGGTTTGAGTCAAGAGAGAGCAGTAAGTCATTTGTGACTTTGGTAACCGCCGTTTCGGTGGAGTGTAAGGCTCTAAAGCCAGATTGAAATGATTCATTAAGATTATTGTTTGATAAATGGTCAGTAAGTTGCGTTGCGACGATCCGTTCTAATACTTTGGATAGGAATGGGAGATTGGAGATAGGTCTGTAATTTTTCAAGATTAGAGGGTCGAGGTTCGGTTTTTTAAGTAATGGTTTAATGACGGCTGATTTAAAGGCCAGGGGCACCACGCCAGTAGACAAAGAGGTGTTGAAGATATTGAGTAGGGCAGGGCCTAGAGTTGGGAAGAGTTTTTTGATGAGAGTTGCTGGGAGAGGGTCAAACAGACAGGTTGAAGGTTTAGCCGCGCCAACCAGTTTAGAGAGGGCACTAAGTGAGACGTTTTCAAGGCAGCATAGCGTATGACTGGAATCAAAGTCAGGGGGAATGCCCGTCAAAGGTTGGGAGGGACTCTGATTGTTGAGTAAAGCAACAATTTCATCTCTAATGAGGTCAATTTTCTTGGTAAAAAATGTCATGAATTCGTTAGCCGAGAACGCATGGTTTAGGGCACTTGGTTGTTTCTGCGTAAGTTTTGCAACTGTGTCAAACAGAAACTTTGAGTTGTTTTTGTTTTCATTTATGAGCCTGGAAAAATAAGAGGTTTTGGCAAGTGAGAGTGCCTTTTTGTAGTTACGTAAACTATCATTCCAGGCGAGGCGGAATACTTCGAGTTTGGTCGAACGCCATTTATGTTCAAGTTTGCGACAAGCCTTTTTAAAGGAGCGCGTTTCCTCCGTAAACCAGGGAGTTAGTTTTTGCGGAGCACGTTTAATTTTAGGTTTAAGGGGAGCGACAATGTCGAGGGTGCTACGAAGGGCGGCATTAAGTTTGTCTGTAAAGAGATCAAGGGGGCCAGAGTAAGAGAGGAAGGGAGAGAGGGTGTCTGGTAGGCAGTTAACTAGAATTGGGACAGTTGAGGCGTTAATACGACGGCTCATGTAGGATTCTACACTGTCTGGGCGAGAAACCGTCAGATCAATTTGAAATTTGATGAGGTAGTGGTCTGAGAGAGCAGGAACATAGGGGGAGACGGTCAAATTTGACACAGTGAGACCGCGGGCTAGGACTAGGTCAAGGGTGTTCCCACCACTGTGAGTGGGTTGGTCAACGATTTGAATGAGACCGACAGAGTCAATGATGTCGGTAAAAGCCTTATTTAGGGGATCTAGAGTTTTATTGGAATGAATGTTAAAATCACCAACAATTAAAATGTTATCTGAGCGCATAACAAGCTCAGAGATGAAAGTTGAAAATTCATCTAGGAAGAGGGTGTAAGGGCCTGGGGGGCGGTATAGGACAGCCATTACAAAGGATGCAGTGGAGGTAGGAATCAGACCGCCACACTTTCTGTTGGGTGGAGAGGGATGCAACAGGAGCACCTCAAACGAGGAAAACTTACAGTTTGCGTCGGATGTAAAGTTGTGCTTAGAGTCATAAATTAGAGCAACTCCGCCTCCTTTCTTGGAGGTGCGTGCGATGTGGGAGCTACTAAAATTAGGGGGTGAGGCCTCGTTTAAGGGCAGAAAATCATTAGGTTTAAGCCATGTCTCAGTGAGGCCAAATAGGTCGAGACTATGGTCTGTTATCAGTTCATTTACCAAAAGAGCTTTGGTTGGCAGAGAGCGGATGTTGATAAGGCCAACCTTCACACTCTCTGTATACTTAGCAGCGCGGTTTTCAGCCATGCGGGTAGGTCTAATCGCAATTAAGTTGGCATGGTTTGTCGCACAAGGACGAGCTGGGTAAAGCGGAGCGTAACGGGATATTCTAGTTTTGATTGGGTATACAGGTTTAGGGGTAGAGATAGAAAGAGAGGAGTGGGGAGCCTGGTGGAGGAGGGACCGAGCAAGAAAGGTATAAGGATTGGCAGGGTCCATCAGTTTAGCATGACTAGCAGGCTCGCTAAGAGCCTGCACCCTGGCATGCTTGTGGGGTGGCTGTCAGCCCGAAGCTATAATCTTGTCTATATTGCGAGATAAGAGAGAGGCGCCTTGCATGTTAGGATGCACGCCGTCCTTTCTCAGCAAGCCAGGGCGCCCCCAGAAAGAGGACCAATTATCCACGAACCCTAAGCCCTGTTCTTTACAGTATTTTTCCAGCCATCGGTGTAGAGAAGCTGTCCTACTCACGAACTCATCATCATGCCGGTTTACAGGCAGGGGGCCAGAGAAGATTACTCGATGCCGACTCATCTTTCTGGCGAGGTCAGAAAGCCTAACTATGTTGATCTTTGTGACCTCAGAGACTTTCATCCTACAGTCATTATTTCCGACGTGTATAACAATATGGTGGAATTTATCTTCAGTGGGTGTGATACGTGGGTTACCTTTTGCCTTGACTATGCTATTCGCCAGAAATCTCAGGTTGGCTTCAATGTCGGTAGCTCTGGCTCCCCCATAACATTTGATCTCGGCTGGCTTGTCTAGCAAAATATGCCGGGTGATGGAGTCGCCAATCACAAGGACGGAACGACGGGGTTGCAGTGGAACCGGTTGCGTACTGGGACCGGAACCCGCAACACGTGTAAAATCATGTTGCGGAGCAGGTGCTGTTGAGGCCAAGGCCGAGCGGTTACACTGCCGCTTCGTAGTGGGCGCAAAGGCCTTGTCCTGAGCACTGGGACTCTCCAGACGAGAAGACCCCGCTAGAGGCTCCTCAGAAAAGCCTGTAGTGTCCAAGACGTCTAAAGCTGACTGTTTTCCTGACTCAAGTTCAAGGACACGACTCTCTAACAGAGTTAACCTTTCTAGGAGAGTGGGACAGACAGGACAGACAGAACACATAGCCATGCTTACACCAGGTAGAGCAGGAACAAATAAAGATACGAAGTACTATGGATCAGCTGCTAAAGGCTATGTGTATGAAGCCGATTGAAGGTTTAGCTAATGAGCTAAAACCAGTGGGTCGAGTAAGTTGACAAGCTAACAAGGCAAGACCAGAAAATGCAGGTACAAAGGAGTGGCCTGCTAGAGGAGGGCAGGTGAGGGGCAGTAGATACTCTAGTGCACTCGGTTGCCTCCTCGGATAACTCCAGCAGGAAAACTCCAAGTCTTTGTCTGTCTTAGTCGGTCGCCGGCGCTCTGCTGGCGCTTGGATAGACTACACTTAAATCCCTATTGAATATTGTCCCACACCTGTAGGGGGCTAGTCTCTGACTGATTGGACTAATTACCACAGGCTGCTCAAGTCAAACCCAATGGGGTTGCACAGAGCCTGATTGATTAAGAACAAACAATTATCAAAATATACAATGGATTGAGTACTAACTTACATTACTCAGCAAGAACACAGTGAAGTCAGCTCAGGTTTTAGAGAAATGTGTGCACAGGCAAATGTATTTAAACAAGCTTTGCCTCTGACTGATTGGACTAATTACCACAGGCTGCTCAAGTCAAACCCAATGGGGTTGCACAGAGCCTGATTGATTAACAACAAACAATTATCAAAATATACAATGGATTGAGTACTAACTTACATTACTCAGCAAGAACACAGTGAAGTCAGCTCAGGTTTTAGAGAAATGTGTGCACAGGCAAATGTATTTAAACAAGCTTTGCCTCTGACTGATTGGACTAATTACCACAGGCTGCTCAAGTCAAACCCAATGGGGTTGCACAGAGCCTGATTGATTAACAACAAACAATTATCAAAATATACAATGGATTGAGTACTAACTTACATTACTCAGCAAGAACACAGTGAAGTCAGCTCAGGTTTTAGAGAAATGTGTGCACAGGCAAATGTATTTAAACAAGCTTTGCCTCTGACTGATTGGACTAATTACCACAGGCTGCTCAAGTCAAACCCAATGGGGTTGCACAGAGCCTGATTGATTAACAACAAACAATTATCAAAATATACAATGGATTGAGTACTAACTTACATTACTCAGCAAGAACACAGTGAAGTCAGCTCAGGTTTTAGAGAAATGTGTGCACAGGCAAATGTATTTAAACAAGCTTTGCCTCTGACTGATTGGACTAATTACCACAGGCTGCTCAAGTCAAACCCAATGGGGTTGCACAGAGCCTGATTGATTAACAACAAACAATTATCAAAATATACAATGGATTGAGTACTAACTTACATTACTCAGCAAGAACACAGTGAAGTCAGCTCAGGTTGGTACTAGTTTATTCATCTAAGCGTATAAATACGGCGCAGGTGAATACAGAAGTATGTTACCCAATAAGTTGAAGCCTCACCCACGATACTACGTGCGGTGAAGTATGGCCTGTTTGGCCCCAAATAGAGCATTGAGACCGCGTGCGAATTAATAACTGAAGTGTCAGAGTTTGGCGCTATACCGTCGAGTGCGACATATTCTATTAAGTCAGTAATAGTCTAATTGTGTATAGTGTATCGTGCGGCTAAAGTTCTACAGTGACCAGCATCACCAACATTTTCCTTGTATCAGCTAGAGTGCTTATCCAGGCTGGGCTGCTTTCATGGCGCTTTCACCCGAGGAGCCCTAGACGAGGACCGTGTGGACATGTACACTGGATTATCTACCCGACGACTGCATAGCCCTTTTCGGCTGGATTATATTTGCTTTTGGTCCTGTAATTAATGGAGCGGAGAATCGCCGACGCCCACCAGTGTGTGGGATTTACCCTGTGAGGAGCCACGTCCAGTCTGCCCCTCAGAAGCCTGAGGCAGGCTAGCTTTCTTCCCTGTGGAGCTACAGGCTACGGAGAACAGCTGTATTCGTCTGTGGATCAAGATCTTATTGCACCGTCTCCCGTACTCGGAGTCTCCTTATCATCGTTGACCCAGACTCTATTACCGACAGATCCTCTACCCTTGCTGGCTTACAACCGGGGGGACCCTTCCAGTATCTCCCGCTATATTACTAGTGTACCATAGATATAATTCCCTAAGATTCAGGTTGTATAATTACCTCCTGCGTAACCAGAGAATGGACATTCGTTATTGATTTGCCTACGCACATTCCTTTGCCTTATAAGCGCATTCAAAGTGAAATAGAGAAGTATATTATGTACCTTTTGCTGCAATAAATACTTAATTACAACTTTGTGTGGAACCGATTTCATTGTGGGAAGTGTTCATCATTATATATATCATGTACTGTATGGCCAGTAATTAAAGTGCATAAGACGGTAGTGGTTTAATGATACCATACTTATCAATACAGTCAGGGAATTGTACCCCTCAGTTACAATTGGTCCTTCGAGCCGGAGGGTAACTAGCGTAATATTAATATAGTGGTATTAATATTGACATGGCCAATGATGAACACTCCACAAAACGGTTCTCCTAAAATAGATCGCCCGCAGCGTAGACGGCAGACACCTCAGTACTTAGAGCAGGGATCGGCAATAGGCGGCCCGCGGGCCGACATTGGCCCGCCAGCAATAATTTCTGGCCCGTCAGATTATTTTGAGAATATGATATTTATTTTACGCGCAGGAAATATTCACTCGGGACGCCAGGGTGTCTTTTATTGTGAAGCTGTATCTATCTACCGGTAGTCATCAATAGCCACTATAGCCAATTGAAATGCTAGAAATGGTCACGTGGACTGGGAGAACCAATGGAATAGTCCCTAACGAACTTTCACTTCCGCGTTCGAGATGGAGCGAGTAACAAATGTGTTAAAAAACAAAACAAACATCTTTGGATAGGGAAATGCAACAGGGAAATATAACGCTTCTTTTAATAAACAGGAGCCATACTTAAAATACGGGTTTATTGCAACAGGTCGGTGATTCTTGCGTGCCGAGCCGACGTCCTCTCTGCATAATATGTGGCGACAACAACAACGAGGAAATGGTTGTTATTACAACTGTGTTAAAGTTGGCAGATAAAGTAGCTGCATTCAACGCCAATCTGGAATTGGAGGGCGGCGAGTGGATATGTGACATGTTTCAAACATTAGCAGGGATTTTGGAGGACTGAACAACAAACAAGGTATGGTGAGTCGTGTTTTCATGCATTCTGTCTTCTGATCTGTTCATCACCCGCCGCGGTGATCTGCAACAGCTGATCTGCTGTTCATGAATGAATGAATGAAAACTTTATTTAACAGATTGCAGAATGGGTACATTACAGTACGGCGCAATACACACAATTGTTAAGGGGATCTGCAACAGCTGAGAGCTGTTCATGAATGAATGGATGAGTGAGAACTTTGTTTGGCGGATTGCAGAGTGGGTGCAGTGCAGTGCACACGGTTGTTGGGGGGATGCAGACCAGAGAAAAACGTTTGTCTTTTTTCAATATCAGTATATTAAATTAGCCATTGTTTTTGATCCTGGCCCGCGAAGCAACGGCTTGGGGAAAATCTGGCCCGTGGGCAAATCTAATTGGCGACCCCTGACTTAGAGGATTACGTTGCCAATATACTACCTAGCTTTCTACAGACGGTAAACGCGGAAAAAGTAGATAGTAAAATTATGTCCGACCCTATCGACCAGGCTACCCCGCCAATAGAGGCCCTAGTGGGTTCTAACGTAACTGACCAAGCTCACGGTGGAGACCAGGAGGGACCCGACATGACTTTACCCCCCGCCAAGACCGAAGAAGTAGTCCCCGGAGAGCTCCAGGATAAAGACAGCCCTCCAGGGATGGAACTCGACCCAATACAAGAAGAGGCGAGCACCCCGGAGATGGATCTCCTCGACTCGCCACAGGAGAACGGATCTCCAACGAGTACTACCAGGAGCGGATCACCTCAACCAGCGTCTTCCCCCAGCGAGGCGGACAAGATGCTGGCACAGGCCTTCCTCGCCAGCCTGGCAGCCTCAACAGAGCGCGATCGACTCCAAGCACAGACGCTTAGTGAGCGTGAACATTCTTCAATGGAAAGAGAACGCCTTCAAGCGCAGCAACGGAGCGACGAAGATCGTACACGTCTAGAGATTAGACGCCTTCAGACGGAAGAGAATATGGGAAGAGACCGGGCCGAAGCCCAGCGCGCCGCCGCCGAAGCCCAGCGCGCCGCTGCCGGTGCCCAAAGAGAAGCAGAGCGCGACCTCGCTCTCACCAAGCGCGAAGCCGAGCGCGACCGATTACAAGCGCAGATAATGGAGCAGCTGATGACCAGGGCAACACCCCCTCCCTCCGCACGGGGCTCCAGGGCCTCGTCAAGACAAGGGTCAAGGGCACCCTCCCCGACCCGATCAAGCGACCCTGAGCCCGACCACCAGAGAGGGCCTATACCCCCCTCCGAACCCCTTCCCCGTCCGGTCCAAGTGAGACCCAGCTACAAGGAAGAAACGGTCTACACCGCGGAGAGGCTAAATAGACGACTACAGGATCTAGATGACCTGCCAGAGGAAGAAGAAGAGGGAGAGGAGGAGAGTCGAGCCCAACAGCAGCACAGTACTCCACAGGACCAGGAGGTCCAGTACAGCCCAGGCTTTACCCCCGCGGCTCTGCGCTACAGACCCCCGACTCAATTCACGGGTGAGCTTGACGCACGACCAGCCCCGAGGAACAGCACCTGGGTACGCGGGCCATGGTATCCAGCAGGGACCAGCCCACCAAGAGGCGTAAGAGGAGACTCGCCTAGGAGGCCTCTCTTCCAACGCTCACCGATGTGCCAGCCATCCATGGCATCATACATTGGCACACCGACGTTCCCAGACTTCACACACAAGAACAGAGCACAGTACACAGAGCTACGAATGTGCTTAGAGACAATGATGTCCGATGTAGCTGATGAACCGTACAAATATGCTATCCTACTGAAGCACCTCAAGGTGCCCCGAGCGCACAATATAGCGCTGGCCTATGCCACCTCTACTACCCCATACACCGCGGCTCTAGCAGCACTCGACCAAAGATATGGACACATATGGGACTACGTAATACAAGAGATAAGGCATATTGACCGCCTACCCCCAGCCACAGACAATTGCTCACTAGATGACCTGTCTATCAAGGTACAATCCCTGGTAGGGATGCTGGGGGCGCAAAGAGAAAAGGGTATGCACGAACTGTACGTGAACTCTAATGTCGAGAGGATTTTAGAGAAGCTTCCGCCCGCCCGACAAGAGCGCTTCAGGCGGCAAAGAGACCACCGTGATCCTAACGGTCCCGAGCCATCCCTCCTAGACCTAGCCGACTTCCTGGCGAGAGAAGTCAACAGCCTACGGTTGGATACGTTCATGCGGAGCACACCAAGCTCCAGAGAGGGACCTAGGAGAGCAAACGATGGCCGCAGATTGGTGACCGTCATGCACCAATCAGAATCAGTACCGAGCAGCAAGAACCACAGTACCCCCTCGATGAAAGAGAAGTGGAAGATGGTGTGCCCGTACTGCGAAAATGAACACTGGCTGTCACAATGTGACACGTTCAAGAAGATGACCGCCGACGAGGTGAGTCAATGGATAAAGGCCAACCGACGCTGTTACCGATGTGCGCGCAGTCACATGGCAGCCGATTGCCGCTTAAAGAAGAGGTGTAGTCGGTGTGACGGAGCCCACTTAGACGTCCTACACGACAGTAACAGAAGAAAGCCTGCACCCTCAAGCAGCACAAAGGCAAGTGTTATGTACATTGACCCCGCCAGCAGCGGGGGCGCCCAGGTGCTCTTAAAGGTGGTCCGCGTAACATTGAGTTACCAAGACAAGGTCATGGACACTTACACCGTCCTTGATGACGGGTCAGAAAAGACCCTTCTCCTCGCGTCCGCTGCGGCCCAGCTGGGGCTGCGGGGGAGCGAAAACCAGATGACGATTCGGACAATAAGAAGAGATCTAAAGACGATAAAGGGCGAGAATGTCTCCTTCACTATCGCAGCAAGCGGGCAGCCAGAGAGACGGTATAGGATTACTAACGCTTTCACCAGCCAAGAAATAGGCCTGTCGCAGTACACCTACCCCATCGCCAAGCTGATGGATAAATATGTGCACCTGCGTCAACTACCTATACCGCTCATAGACGGTGCCACCCCGACCCTGCTGATAGGCTCCGACCATGCAGACCTCATCGTCCCGATGGACCGGGTCCACACAGGGCCCAGAGGCTGTCCTGCAGCAGTCGAGACCCGCCTAGGATGGACACTACAAGGCCCCCTCGCTAGGTCCCTTAACCGAACAGCAGCCACTAGCTGCCTCCACTCCAGAGTGACAGAAGAAGACACCACCCTCCTACAGCATGTCGAGAGGCTATGGACACTAGAGACAATGCCCTTTAAGAACGAAAAGAAAGACATTCGTTCCAAGGAAGACATTTACGCTATAGCCCTCCTCGAGCAGGGGACAAAGAGAGTCAAAGTCAACGGAGTGATGAGATACGCAACTCCACTCCTGAGGCGAGAGGGTATGCCTACCTTCCACACCCCAAAAGAAGCGATGGAGCGGTATCTATTGAACACAGAGCGGCGCCTAGCCAGAGACCCCGCTCAAGAGACTGTGTACCGCGCTAAGATTAACAAGCTAATCACAGCGGGACACATAAAGAAAACTGACATTAAAGAGGCCGATCAGACGACCGAATCATGGTACGTGCCGCACCACAAAGTCCACCACAACGGCAAGGATCGTATTGTGTTCAACTGCAGCTACCAGATCGGATCACAAAATCTGAATAAAGAGCTCTTGCCCGGCCCAACACTAGGCCCCTCTCTACTAGGCGTGTTACTACGTTTCCGCCCAAGACAAGGTGGCCATCAGCGGCGACATCAAAGGGATGTTCCTGCAGGTGAGACTAGTGGAGGAGGACAAGCCCCTGCTGCGGTTCCTATGGAGAGAGAGGATCGGGGACGAGCAACCAGCCATCTATCAATGGGAAGTCCTCCCTTTCGGAACCACATGCAGCCCATGCTGTGCTACGTTTGCACTGCAAAAACACGTCGCAGAGGACCCAGCAGCTGATGAAGAGGTCCGACAAAGTGTAGGAAATAGTTTCTACGTGGACAACTGTCTGCAAAGCGTCTCGACGCCAGAAGAAGCCGAGGCCCTTCTACTCAAGCTCCGCGCCTCCCTGATCAAAGGCGGCTTTGATCTCAGGCAGTGGGCCAGCAGCGACCCGCAAGTATTGAGCAGCCTCTCCCCCGAGGACAAGGCAGCAAGCAGCGAGACCTGGATGGCGACCATCCCAGGAGAAGCCCAAGAAATGACATTAGGACTAGTCTGGAGCTTCAAAACAGACTCGCTCCATTATAAACACACACCCCTGACCAAGGAGCAGGGAAGGTCGACTGCACTACCGACCACCAGACGGAGTGTATACAGAACACTCGCCAGACAATATGACCCGTTGGGATGTATTCTACCTTACACCACCAGGGCAAAGATGATTGTAAGAGCGTTATGGGACAAGGACCAGGGCTGGGACGACCCCATACCCGAACACCTTGCATCCACATGGAGAGAGTGGGAGACAGAACTCAGCTCACTCCCAGGTGTCAACATACGCCGCAGCTACTTCCCACCCACAGTGAGGCCGGAGACGTGCCAGATGGACCTGCACGTCTTCAGCGACGCCTCCGAAGTAGCCTACGGTTCGGTGGCCTACTTGCGTGCCCGAGAGGAGGGAGGAGAAATACATACTGCCTTCATCCTGGCTCGCTCAAGAATAGCCCCACGCAAGCAACAATCTATCCCGCTGTATGTAAAGAAAGGAAGAGGAACCGAGAAGCGGTGGGGTATTGTATTCAAATGCATGACCACCCGAGCGATGCATATAGAACTCCTTCCAACCATGAGCACAGACTCATTCCTTATGGCCTTCCGAAGATTCACATCGCGGAAAGGCAAACCGTCTATATTATTGTCTGATCACGGGACAAACTTCAAAGGCGGAGAAAGAGAGCTGAGAGAGAGCTTCCAAGCTATGGGCCCAGAACTTAAGACCCACCTCGCTCCATCCCAGATTGACTTCCAGTTTAATCCCCCGAATGCACCTCACTTCGGTGGAACTTGGGAACGAGAAGTACGTTCAATAAAGACAGCCCTGTACGCCGTGCTTGGGGCCCAGACCGTGGCGGAAGAAGTCCTAATGACAGTCCTCACGGAGATCGAGGGAGTATTGAACTCAATGCCCCTCGGTTACGTCTCAAGTGATGTAGCAGATGTCGACCCAGTCACCCCCAACACACTCTTGATGGGGCGGCTGGACCCCGCGCTACCACAGACAATGTACAGGCCTGAAGAAGCGAACGGCCGAAGAATGTGGAGGTACAGTCAAGTATTGGCTGACAAGTTTTGGAACAGCTTCCTACTCCACTATCTACCGTCTCTACAGACCCGCCAGAAATGGGTGAAAGAGAGAGACAATTTGCCAGAAGGAACAGTCGTCATGATTATCGACCAGTCACTACCCCGAGCTATGTGGCCGGCTGGCCGCGTAAGCAAAGTGATCACCGGTGCCGACGGAAAGGTCCGAGCAGCCGAAGTGCTCGTCCAAGGGCGGATCTACACCCGACCCGTGGCGAGGCTAATAGAGTTGCCAAGGCTTCCCGATACTATTGATGACGACCATGACCCCATGACTTTGTGAACTGCCCTACCCCTCACAACAGACATTTAGTAGTGGACAGTGCGGTTAATCTGTCTCTGTTTAGCTAATTAGGTGGGACTAATTAGGAGGCGGCTGTTACAAAGGATCAGATTAAACCGAATATATATATTTATTGATTGATATATATTGCATAATATTTGTATATCGTTTGATATCCCTTGTATATTCCTTGTACATATACACGGAATATCCCTTTAGCCTAGTACAGACCATAATATTTCATTCTCCTATTGGACAGCGGTCCACAGGCGCCAAGGCCATGCCTCCAAAGTCAGGTTCAAAGTCACCGCCGGGGACATGCCTGGACATGAATGGTATTGCGCAAGGATATGAGACAGGAATAAAGCTGGTACTAGTTTATTCATCTAAGCCTATAAATACGGCGCAGGTGAATACAGAAGTATGTTACCCAATAAGTTGAAGCCTCACCCACGATACTACGTGCGGTGAAGTATGGCCTGTTTGGCCCCAAATAGAGCATTGAGACTGCGTGCGAATTAATAACTGAAGTGTCAGAGTTTGGCGCTATACCGTCGAGTGCGACATATTCTATTAAGTCAGTAATAGTCTAATTGTGTATAGTGTATTGTGCGGCTAAAGTTCTACAGTGACCAGCATCACCAACGTTTTCCTCGTATCAGCTAGAGTGCTTATCCAGGCTGGGCTGCTTTCATGGCGCTTTTACCCGAGGAGCCCTAGACGAGGACCGTGTGGACATGTACACTGGATTATCTACCCGACAACTGCATAGCCCTTTTCGGCTGGATTATATTTGCTTTTGGTCCTGTAATTAATGGAGCGGAGAATCGCCGACGCCCACCAGTGTGTGGGATTTACCCTGTGAGGAGCCACGTCGAGTCTGCCCCTCAGAAGCCTGAGGCAGGCTAGCTTTCTTCCCTATGGAGCTACAGGCTACGGAGAACAGCTGTATTCGTCTGTGGATCAAGATCTTATTGCACCGTCTCCCGTACTCGGAGTCTCCTTATCATCGTTGACCCAGACTCTATTACCGACAGATCCTCTACCCTTGCTGGCTTACAACCGGGGGGACCCTTCCAGTATCTCCCGCTATATTACTAGTGTACCATAGATATAATTCCCTAAGATTCAGGTTGTATAATTACCTCCTGCGTAACCAGAGAATGGACATTCGTTATTGATTTGCCTACGCACATTCCTTTGCCTTATAAGCGCATTCAAAGTGAAATAGAGAAGTATATTATGTACCTTTTGCTGCAATAAATACTTAATTACAACTTTGTGTGGAACCGATTTCATTGTGGGAAGTGTTCATCATTATATATATCATGTACTGTATAGCCAGTAATTAAAGTGCATAAGACGGTAGTGGTTTAATGATACCATACTTATCAATACAGTCAGGGAATTGTACCCCTCAGTTACACTATGTGTTTTGTTGGAATATGTGTTTCTGATTTTGTCCTCTCGTTTTTTTTTCATTTGTGAAATGGGTGATAATGAGCACGGAGGGTGACGCTGATGAGCCGGAACTGGAAATCTGAAAGTTGAGTGGTTCTTTACGCATTTTGTGTGAGTTTCAATCAATGGGTTTTCTCATAGAATTGTAATCTGCTTGTGGTTGTTGAGTAAGCTGTGGTGTTCTGTGTGCTTTGTTTCTTCCACAGGCTGTCGGGTTGGGGAGTGGCTGAGCGACCATGGACGCGATGGGGGAACGGTCAGCTGTCGTCCGCTTCCTTGGGGACGCTGTCATGCTGAGAACCGTACCGAGGCCCTTCTCCTCTCCATACCTCTGCCGGTGGTGACGGAACTGATCTTGGGGTGGAAATGCCTTAAGGTGGGTTCGGGAAACCCCGGACGATATCACGAGCTGTCGCTCGATGGTCGCCTGAAAATGTAGGGCTGGTGCCGAATTGAGGGGGAGGGGCCGGCAACAGGACTTCGGCCTGAATTCAGTATGATGCAGTGTCCTCTGGGGGAGGTGATGGCTGACTGACGAGGATGGAGTGTCGTTCGGCGCTCTCTGCCTGATGGCCTGCGGGGTGACTGCTGGAGATTGGTGTTGAGACTGTGGGATTCACAGTCTCAAGGGTGGGTGTGTGGACTCCACACAACAACTGAATAGTGGACTCAACAACTGAATAAATTGAACTGAATTGGACTCAACAACTGAATAAATTACTGAATTGAAATAATTAATTGAAATAAGAATATTAGAATAATAGATGAGAAAGTATAAATTGATTGAAATTATGCAAAATGTGACTGAACTAAAACTGGACTGTCTTAAAATATGATTGATATTGTGCAAAATAAGACTGAACTGTCTGAACTGTCTTAAATAGTATTTCAAACATGTACATTGTGCGAGAGTGTCATGCATCATTTCCATATTTTACAGATCCTGGTTAATGTTAAATCGACGTCAGTTTATTGGTAGATAATTTTTTTGTTTTTATTCCTCTATAAAGTTACGGCAATGAATTTTTGTTTATTCCTCTATAATGTTACGGTAATGAATTTTGATGACTGTTCGAATTGGTAGTGTACCCTCAAATATGTTTCCTGGCTTGTATTGTATAGCTGTCATTAGCATTTTACGGGTTTTTAGTCTGATGTGTTCGCCTGGAGGAGCAGGGCCCAGTAGTGCATTGTGGCAAACACAAGATTACAACCGGGCATAATGGATAAATGGGAAATCGATTGAACGGGTCATCGAGGTCCTGGGTGGTCCTGGGTGGGCCTATGTCAGGGGTAGGACTGGGTAACACGAAGGGCCAAGGTAAAGTTGATGATGTGTATTAGAAGATGGATGATTGAAGTGGAAAAAAGAAGACGGTTCACTCCACTCTCTTCCCCTCTGGTCCGTTCCATCATCTGCCCACCTACGATCCCTCCTGTCTAAAGACACTAGACCTGCCCACCTATGATCCCTCCTGTCTAAAGACACTAGACTCTACTGGCGAGATGGAGGCAGTCGTCTCGGGGGACATCGCCTCCCTCGTCTCCCTCTACCCACTGACTGTGCAGGGATCAAGGACTCTGAGATCTCCAACACCCGAGGGGGTTTTGCTAGGACTCTGTTTCGTTCTGCGGGACTCCCACACCTGCACTGTATTGATGATAGTATTGGTGGTCATCCATCCTTGTGTTTGATGGTTGATGGTTGTGTCATAAATTATGTATTATGACAAAAGGGGGACTGAAAGGAATATCAACCATCAAATTCCTGTCATACCCTTTTGATAAGGTGATAGAATTAAGATGTGATAGAATTAAGATTGTGTTCTATGTCTGTTCTCTCCTCTCCTGCATTTTGGGTTGACCTACTTACTCGTGGTGCAGGCTGAGGCCCCAGTCTGTTTTACACACAGCTTGGTTTGACCTGCCGACCTTTTGACTCCGGCAAACGCATACACAACTATCTACACACAACGAGACAACCGGTCAAATGCAAATGCGGGGGACCCTAGAGGACACTTATCGTTCAGCCCTGTTGAAATATGACATGCAAAACAGGACATGCAAAATCCCAGTTCCCTTGGCATTCTCTCTCTCTGGCACATCAGAACACTCACAGATAATTGATAGGTTTTTCAGTTATGCAAAACCTAATACAAAGACACATTCATTCCCCCAAGAACGTTGGAGCATATAGCTTTAACTCCCTCCCTTTCAGCACACACACACACACACACACACACACACTCTAGCACACACACACACACACCAGCACACACACACCAGCACACACACACACACCAGCACACACACACACCCCAGCACCCACACAATCATTAAGCCAGGAGGAGGGGTGGAAACGACAAATGTATAAATGATGTGACGATGTATTGACGAGACCACCACTTGGCACTGGCTCGCTCCGTGTGAGGAGGTGCGTGGTCCGGATTGTGATCTACTTGTGCTGTGAGGGTTCAGTAAAACTCTACAGACTGCCATCTGACTCTGTCTCATCTCTCTGTTCACCTCGCCGACATTCAATTAAAAGAACCCAGGGTTAATTTACAGTATATCTTGATCCTTATCAAGTGGAGGCACCGTGGCTAAATTTAAAGGGCTCGTCCGGTGGGAATAACGGAGACAGAGTATTTCTCAAACGGAGCTTTTATTCATTAGAGAAGAAGACAGTCAGTCACCCCGCGCGGGCACATCACCAGTAGACAAAAGAGGCAGAATGTCCATATTACATGTCACTTTATACACTCTTGAGAAAGGGGAGGGGGGTGTGTGTGTATGTCTCTGTGTGTGTATGTATGGGTGTTTGTGTGGTGTGTGCTTGTGTGTGTGTGTGTGTGTGTGTGTGCTGAAAGGGAGGGACATGATTTTGCATGTATAACTGCCAAGGGAACTAGGATTTTGCATGTTCTGCTACATGATTTTGCATGTGTGTGCACGGGGCCCTGTGTAGAAGGAACCTCTAGCCAGAGGTCATCAGGTCACGCCACATGCAGGGGGAGAGAGACACAGAGAGCTGTGTGCAGCCTAAGCACAGATATATAAGATATTGACATCAGATCAATGAACTAAAACTATCAGTCCGACTCCCCAAAGTTTAAACGTCCTCGCCTGCGGTGCTCTGCAGCCCATGCCAGTACGACCATTCAAACAGCGAGTGTTATCGATAGAAATGCCGCTGTGAACGAGCCCCTCCACACGGCGCTGCTGCCCGACCAACCGTCTAACTCCGCCAGCAATGCAGACGCTACTCCTGCGGCTTTTCACCATAGAAACCTGGCCATCTACGACGGGGAATGCATCCATGAACAGCCAGAGATCCTACTCATCGGAGATTCCATCACCAGGTTTTTGCAAATACCACACGGCATTACATATTGTTTTTCCGGTTTAAAAGTTACTGACTTACTAGAGTGTACTCCCGAAATCATCGACAGATATCCGTCCGCCCACACCGTTATCATTCATATCGGAGCAAATGACGTAATGGCTAGACAATCCGCTAAACTCCAATCTGACTTTGAATCACTAATACTCACTATTGAAAGCCTGGGCAAAATATGCATTGTGTCTGGCCCCATTCCATCCATAGGTCATGGATCTGAGCGATTTAGCCATCTGTTCTGGTTGCACCAGTGGCTACAGACCTACTGTACTACTATAGGACTTTGCTATATAAATAACTTTGATCTGCTCTGGTCCAGGAAAGAACATTACAGACCCGATGGCATCCATCCAAACATATCGGGGGTAAATGTGCTAATACATAACGTCATACAATGTGTAGCATCACTGGCCTGACAACCAACCATATCTAGCTCTGTAGACTATATACAGAAGCAGCCTAAGCTACAAATAACACGTTGAGTGTCATCCCGATTCTGATCACCAGAAGACTAATCAATTACTCATTATCACGTCCCATATGTAAATCGAACCTTATCAATATCAGTGTTCAACCACAGACTGTCTCACGCCCCACTACAGAACCTGTACAGCTAAAACTAGCACTGTTCAACGTTAGAGCGCTGAAACAAAAATAATTTCTGATAAATGAACTCATAGTAAAACATGGTGTACATTGTATGTTTTTAGTAGAGACATGGCTAGACAACATCACTGGTGTAGCAACACTGATTGAGACCTGCCCTTCCCATTTTAAATTCTATCAATCAAACAGACAGAGTGGGAGGGGAGGCGGAATAGCAGCAATCATCTCCACTCAATTTGTGTGCAGTGATATTGACCTGGGAACATTTTTATCATTTGAATACCTTGCTATTGTATTGAAAACAGAAATGCCAGTAATATGTGTGACATTGTATCGACCACCAAGGTACTCGCCACTCTTCATACAGGAATTTTCAGAACTCATATCGATCTGCATTACCAGGTATGATAGAATCATTCTTAATGGAGATCTAAACATTCATATCAACAAAAAGGATGACCCCAGGGGTTGCGAGTTTCTGAACCTACTGGACAGTTTTGGACTGATGCAACATGTTCACGAGGCCACCCACCAACATGGCAACACTCTGGACCTACTAATAACAACAGGGCTAAACATTGAGAATGTATCAGTAAAACAAATTCCAATTTCTGACCATTATTGTGTGTTCTATGGTACAAGCCTAATATTACATAAGACCAGAAGCGAATTCCTAGTTCACAGAAGGCTTCTGGACGCTAGAGCTGAAGCAAAATTCTCTAGTATGATGAAATCATATGACCAATGCAGTGAATCCTCCTTAAATCAGCACCTTGTCAACAGTGTTAGATACTGTTGCCCCTCTGAAGGTTAAAAAGGTAAAAACTGATAGAATCTCTCCATGGTTAAATAAAACCAATGTTAAAGATAACAAGAGAAAATGTAGGATAGCCGAGCGAAAATGGAGGAAATTCAAACTCACAGCTCACTTTAATTTATACAAAGACGCCATGGGCGCATACAATAAGGCAATACAACTTGCGAGAAAGGAATATTTTTCAAAAATGATCTCAGAAAATATGGGTAACTCCAGGGTACTTTTTTCCACCATCGACCGGCTGATTAACATGCCACCCCCCCATATACCGCAGCAATCAGCCACAAAATGTGAAGAGTTTGCAGTTTTCTTTAATGAAAAAATATCATTGATTAGAGCAAGCATTGCCTCTGATATAGATTTGGCTGTGAGTGGAAACCCACCTGAGATAACTATGGGGGAATTCACATGTATTACATTACCTGACCTCTGTAAGATTGTCTCTGAGTGTAATTCCGCCACCTCCTGCCTCGATCCTATACCAACAGCATTTCTCAAGCGGGTGTTCGATAGTGTCTCAAATCATGTCCTTGAAATCATAAATATGTCGCTTCAAACAGGCACTTTTCCAGATGCATTTAAAATGGCTGTAGTAAAACCACTACTAAAGAAAACAAACTTAGATGTAAACGAACTAAAAAGCTATAGGCCAATATCGAACCTTCCATTTATCAGCAAGATATTAGAAAAGATAGTCTCAGTACAAATAAACTCCTTTCTCAAAGATAATAACATCATGGAGGAATTACAATCAGGTTTCAGAACAAATCACAGCACTGAAACTGCCCTTACTAAAATAGTTAGCGACCTCAGGCTAAACTCCGACGCTGGCAAAGTCTCAATTCTTGTCCTATTGGACCTTAGTGCAGCGTTCGATACGATTGACCATAATATCCTGATCAGTCGTCTTGAAAGACTGGTTGGCTTTTCCGATCATGTACTAAATTGGCTCATAACATACATTAAGGGGAGAAGGTTCTATGTTAAGCTTGGAGACAATGTATCCGAGGAACATGACAGCAGCTTTGGAGTTGCACAAGGAAGCTGCCTTGGTCCATTACTCTTCTCACTATATGCTGCCCCTCGGGGACATCATTCGAGACCACAATGTATGCTTCCATAGTTATGCTGATGATACACAACTATATATCTCCGCAGAACCAAATAACACTACAGCCATACAGTCCATTACAAATTGTCTGTTAGCAATAAACAAGTGGATGAACAATAACTTCCTAAAATTAAACGAAAGCAAGACCGAAATCCTATTGATCGGCCCAAAAGCGAAAAGGGAAGTGCTGTGTGAAAACCTGGGGAGTCTGTCATCCTATGTAAAGACTGAGGTTACAAGCCTAGGTGTCATCTTGGACTCAGACCTGACCTTTAAGTCTCATATAAATAAGGCCATGAAAACGTCATTCTTCCACCTAAGAAACATAGCGAAAGTAAGACTGTAACTGAGGGGTACAATTCCCTGACTGTATTGATAAGTATGGTATCATTAAACCACTACCGCTTTATGTACTTTAATTACTGGCCATACAGTACATGATATATAAATATGATGAACACTTCCCACATTGAATCGGTTCCACACAAAGGTATAATCAAGTATTTATTGCAGCAAAAGGTACATAATATACTTCTCTATTATACTTTGGATGCGCTTATAAGGCAAAGGAATGTGCGTAGGCAAATCAATAATGAATGTCCATTCTCTGGTTACGCAGGAGGTAATTATACAACCTGAATCTTAGGGAATTATATCTATGGTACACTAGTAATATATAGCGGGAGATACTGGAAGGGTCCCCCCGGTTGTAAGCCAGCAGGGGTAGAGGATCTGTCGGTAGTAGAAAGTCTGGTCAACGATGACTAAGGAGACTCCAAGTACAGGAGACGGTGCAATAGTCTCTTGATCCACAGACGGATACAGCTGTTCTCCGTAGACTGTAGCTCCACAGTGAAGAAAGCTAGCCGGCCTCAGGCTCTCTGAGGCGCCGACTCGACCTGGCTCCTCACAGGGTAAATCCCACACGTGTAGGCGTCGGCGATTCTCCGCTCCATAAATCACAGGACCAAAACAAATATAATCCAGCCGCAAAGGGCTATGTAGTCGTCGGGTAGATCAAGCCAGTGTACATGTCCACACGGTTCTCGTCTAGGTCTCCTCGGGTGAAAGCGCCATGAAAGCAGCCCAGCCTGGATAAGCACTCTAGCTGGTACGAGGAAGCGTTGGTGATGCTGGTCACTGTAGAACTTTAGCCACACGATACACTATACACAAATAGACTATTACTGACTTAATAGAAATATGTCGCACTCGACGGTATAGCGCCAAACTCTGACAATTCAGTTATTAATTCGCACGCGGTCTCAATGCTCTATTTGGGGCCAAACAGGCCATACTTCACCGCACGGAGTATCGTGGGTGAGGCTTCAACTTATTGGGTAACTCTACTTCTGTATTCACCTGCGCCATATTTATATGCACGGCGAACAATCTAGTGCCAACCTCATTTCTGTCTCGTATCCCTGGGCAAGGCCGGGCATGTACAGACATGTCTTGACGTTGGCCTTGAACCTGACTCCGGAGGCATGGCCCTGGCGCCTGTGGACCGCTGTCCAATAGGAGAATGAAATATTATGGTCTGTACTAGGCTAAAGGGATATTCCGTGTATATGTACAAGGAATATACAAGGGATATCAAACGACATACAAATACCATGCAATATATATCAATCAATAAATATATATATTCGGTTTAATCTGATCCTTTGTAACAGTTAGGGTTAATAAATGTTGTTCTCAAAAACGATTTCTTGCCGTTTTTGAAATTGCCTTGTCTCATCTAGTAAAATGCCTAAAAAGGCCATTTCCATATTTTTCACATGCTGTGTGCTACCTTTAAATCTCAACGAATCTTTCCCAAACTTGGCACAGATCATTTGTATGTGTCCGACCAAAATGCAACCCCAGACAGATTGATATGTTGAGATAAAAAATGTGCATTGCAATTTGATGCACCCGTACACACTCACTTTAAATAAACACTCACTTTAGACACTTTAACACACTTTATATTTATTGGTAAAGAGATTTCCACTACAATTCATACCTCATTGCACCTTACCCTAAGTTGTACCTCATCCCATTTATGCACTGTACTGTATACTGTATTGTACTGTAACCAACAACCTCGATGGCGCTGCTAAGACCGGCTGCCTCTGTGCGCTCCGTCGAGACTGTGCTTACTTTTGTTAATATTTATAGTTTTAAGAGTTTTGTTTGTACCAACGGTTGGTGCATTTAATGTGTATGACCGTCAGTCACTCATAGACATTGGATTACGGGAAACTTACCAACTGGATTGCTCTCTGGATCAGCTCGCCAAACAACAACAATGGCCTCCTGAGATCTTGAGGACATCGGGACCAGACCTCCTCGGCAACAAAGGAACCAGGCGACGAGGGAGGAGAGCCGGCGTCCGAAATAGACTGAGATCCAGGCGACACAGAACGCCACTGCCCAGCATATTGCTGGCCAATGTGCAATCAATAGACAATAAACTGGACGACATCAGAGCAAGGATTCAATTCCAAAGAGACGTTAGAGATTGTAACGTTCTCTGCCTCATCGAGACGTGGTTGACGCCGGACGTCCCAGACCACGCCATTCAACCGGCCGATCACTTCTTCATCCACCGCAAGGATCGAACAGCAGAATCCGGAAAACAGCGGGGAGGTGGAATAGCCTTCATGTTGAACAACAATTGGAGCGATCCAGGCAACGTGAAGGAGCTTTCAAACCACTGCTCCCCCAACCTGGAGTATATATCCATCAAGTGCCGGCCTTTCTTTCTCCCGAGAGAGTTAACGTCGGTCATTTTGATCGGAGTGTACATCCCACCACAAGCAAACACAGGTGACACGCTCTCGAAGCTACACAACGAGGTAAATAAACTTCAAGCAGCTAACGTTGATGCTGCTATTGTGGTTGTGGGTGATTTCAATAGCGCCAACCTGAGAAGAGTATTGTCGGACTTCTACCAGCATGTGACTTGTAACACCAGAGGCGGTAACATTTTAGACCATTGTTACTCGCAATTCAAATGTGGTTATAAATTTCATTCTATAAGAACAAAGCGGGGCTCGCAACTCACTTGTAGTTCCAAGGTGATTTTAATAAACAAAAAAGGCAGTAGATGCAACGTTTCGACCTTACCGGTCTTCCTCAAGCATGCATACAACACAAAATGACATATTTATACAGGAAGTGAAAAATCAGCCCCACCTGGTGATCAGGGGCGGTCCCAAGACTTGCATGATTGATACATTTTATACATGATTAAGTAACAATTTTATCTTTTCATTAGACATTGTTTTTATGAGATTTTTTTATGAGAAATATCTATACTACACACAGTATTAAGACATAATTTACAGATAGGCAACAGGCAGTAGTGTGTAAGGTACAAGTCCTAGCGACTGAAAACAAAAACAAAAATGAAAAAACAAAGTCTATTGACTATCTCCCTCTATAGGTTACATTTATAAATAAGGTCTAATGTCAAAGTCTTCATTGAGTCCTGTTGGTGCCATAGTTTTAAGATAATGGATCCACCATACTTCTCTCCTCAGTAGGAGATTATCTATATCTCCCCCTCGTCTTGGAAGATGCACTCTCTCTATTCCAAGGTATCTTAGTGATGAGACATTGTGGTGTGCCTTTTTAAAATGTAAAGCTACTGGGCTTTTTTCATCCTCATTCCGTATCGTACTCCTGTGTTCAGCAATACGTGTTTTTAAAGCACGTGTTGTCTTACCGACATATGCCTTACCACATGGGCACTTAAGCATATAGATTACATTGGTAGTTGTACATGTTATATTGCCTCTTATTTTTATCTCTTTCCCAGTTGTTGGGTGATAGAAAACAGTGAATTTTTCTGTAAAGTGACATTGAGCACACGCACCACAACATCTGTTGCCATCTGGCAGGTCATCTAAAAAAGTGTGTTTTTTTAAGAGGCAGGTCTGATTTAACCACAATGTATCTGATGTTATGTGCTCTCCTGTAGACTAATCTAGGGGGGGTCTGAAAAGATTTATCCAATGTTGGATCAGAACTGAGAAGATGCCAATGTTTTTTAAGTTTGTTTAAACTACTAACTAATTTCATTCTGCCAGTGGATTCGGAAAGTCTGATCATGACGCCATCTTCCTCCTTCCAAAATATAAACAAAGTCTCAAACGCGCCCCGGTAGTCTCGCGAGAGGTGCAGAAATGGACTGTGGGATCAGAGGAAACGCTCCAGGCTGCACTTGAATGTACAGACTGGGGGGTGTTCCGAGATAACACAGATAACATTAATGACTACACAGAGACAGTGCTGGACTTTGTTTGTACTTTGGTGGAAGAAACAATCCCCACTACCACAATTAGAGTTTACCCAAACCAAAAGCCCTGGGTAGACAAATCCGTCCGTGAGGCTCTGAAAGCACGCACCTCAGCCTACAACGCCGGGCTTGTGGCAGGCAACATGAATGACCACAAGGTGGCGAGATGCAACGTGAGGAGGGCAGTGATAGAAGCAAAGAGGTGCTACAGGGATAAAATTGAACTCCAATATGAACAGGCTGACTCTAGAGCTATGTGGCAGGGCCTCAGAACGATGACAGATTACAAAGGCACCTCCCTCAAGCTGAACAGTGACATCTGCTTAGCAAATGATCTCAATACCTTCTATGCAAGGTTTGAGGCTGGGAATAACAGCACCAGCCTACAATCCACTGCAATGGATGGGGGGGACACTGCTGATGGAGACTCAGTGTTCAGGGTAACATAACATGAGGTGAGGAGGACCTTTAAGAAAGTGAATATCAGGAAGGCAGCAGGACCGGACGGTATCCCCGGCCGCATCCTAAAAGTCTGTGCCGACCAACTGGCCCCGGTATTCACTGACATATTTAACCTGTCCTTGGAGCAGGCTGTCATCCCCACCTGTCTGAAGAAGTCCACTATTATCCCTGTACCCAAAAAATCCAAGCCTGCTTGCCTCAACGACTACCGCCCTGTAGCTCTCACCTCCATAGCCATGAAGTGCTTTGAGAAGCTAGTAAAGGGCTACATCTGCTCCTCCCTCCCCATCAACCTGGACCACCTGCAATTTGCATACCGCCCCAACAGGTCCACGGAGGACGCCATAGCCCATGTGCTGCACACAGCAGCATCACACCTGGACAAGAGGCAGGGGAACTATGTGAGAATGCTGTTCATCGACTACAGCTCAGCATTCAACACCATAGTCCCCTCCAAACTCATAGCCAAGCTCAGGGACCTGGGCTTGAACTATGACCTCTGCCAGTGGGTCTTGGACTTCCTGACGGGCAGACCCCAGGTGGTGAGAGCAGGCAACTGCACCTCCTCATCCATCACTCTCAACATAGGGGCCCCCCAGGGCTGTGTTCTGAGTCCCCTCCTCTACTCCCTGTACACACATGACTGTGTGGCACAGCGGAACAACACAATCATCAAATTTGCTGTCGACACAGTAGGGGTGGACGGTATAAATGGTATACGGTATAAACGGTATGAATTTGCTCTACGGTATGGATTTTGACTATACCGTGTAACCGGTAGAGCAGCTCTAAAATAGCAATGACGTCATGTAACCACAGCGCGACTATTTCAATCGCATTTGCCCCTAAAAATAGATAGAATTAGTCATAGATAAGATATGTGCAAACTGGAAAAAGTTATTTAGGAGGCTTCGCGCAGTGGGCGTGTCAACATGCAATTGTCATTTCATAATAAATGAATTATTCTACGTTAATAAAACATACCTGGTCATCAACTACAGTTTGCTGTAAACATTATGATATGTGTGTAGTGTTATGATAACGACGGCTGCAGCGGGAGGACGGCTGCAGCAGTGGATTTGCGAATAGCATGCAGCTGCAGAGCCGCAGAGCCAGGGGCGCTTTCAGGTCTGGTCACAGGCCCGCTCAACAGCGCCCCCCCACCCAACGGCTGAATTGCCAATGGCTGAATTGGAGTATTGCACAGTGCAATACTCCAATTCAGCCATTGGCAATTCAGCCGTTGGGTGGGGGGGCGCTGTTGAGCGGGCCTGTGACCAGACCTGAAAGCGCCCCTGGCTCTGCGGCTCTGCAGCTACATATGCTTCTCGCAAAATCCAGCATCCAGCCCCGCTGTTTGCAATGGGAGCAGCACGGAGTCTCGACTCGGGACTTATTTTATTTGGAATATAATGACTTTATACGCAAAAGTAGCCTAGTTTTAAGTTAAAATATTATAAATCTACATGCCTCGAGGATGTCATTCTTTATATAGCCTGCCTATCAAGCAAAAAAAATTATTCTAACGGAAACACTGATACCGTGATATATACCGTTACCGTCTATGCTTCAAATTATACTGCGATATAAATTTTAGACCATACCGTCCACCCCTACGACACAGTAGTGGTGGGCCCGATCTCTGCAAACGACGAGAGGGCCTACCTGGAGGAGGTCAAGGTTCTAGCGGGATGGTGTCAAGAGAACAGCCTCTCCCTGAACGTCAGCAAAACAAAGGAGATGATTGTGGACTTTAGGAGGTCGGGGACTACAGCCCCATCAGCATCGACGGGGTACCGGTTGAGAGAGTGAACAGTTTTAAGTACCTCGGAGTCCACATATCCGAGGACTTGACATGGACCACACACATTGACAGTGTTGTGAAGAAGGCACGGCAACGCCTCTACTTCCTCAGGCGCCTAAGGAAGTTCCAAGTCAGTCAGAAGATCCTTAAGAACTTCTACGCATGCACAATAGAGAGCATCCTGACTGGCAATATCACCTCCTGGTTTGGGAATAGCACCGCACAAGACCGTAGCAGACTACAGAGTGGCCCGTTCAGCCGAACGCACAATTGGAGGGGGGGCTTCCCAGAAGTGCTGTTTGGAAGTACTTCGGGTTTGAAGTAAACGACGAAGGAAAAGCTAAAGCGTTGTTACAGAGCAGTGCCAACGATACAGCTATTAGCTAACGTTAGCAAGTCGTTCCTCCTTTAGCTTATGCTAGCTAGCTGGCCACCTTTATAATTACTTCATGGAAACAGAGTAACGTTAAGTCGAGTTCATACTACACTAGTACACGTATGTACTCGACATAACGTTACCCCGTTTCGGGAAAAGCTAAAGATGCCACGATGCCCATTTGCAAGCGTTGTTACAGAGCAGTGCCAACGATACAGCTATTAGCTAACGTTAGCTTATGCTAGCTAGCTGGCCACCTTTATAATTACTTTATGGAAACGGAGTAACGTTAAGTCGAGTTCATACTAACTACACTAGTACACGTATGAACTCGACATAACGTTACCCCGTTTCCATGAAGTGTTTAAGTAGCAGCAATCTTGTCGAAAATGTAACGTTAATAAATGCTCCGAGTCCGAGCATAGCTCCGGAGAAATCTCTCTCTCTCTCTCGCCGTCATGAAAATTGTTGTAGTTGTTGTTTTAACCAAATAAAAAGCAGCAGCACTATTGCATAACTGAGTCACGTTTGCTATGTATTTCTTTCTTTAGGGGAGTTTGTTTCACAGTTTTTAAGAGGGGTTTGATTTAGATTAGATAATTTAGTTATTTTTAAATGTCTGATCTAAAGATAAACAAATGGTTTTAAAAGTGTTATATTTATCTTCTCTTATAGTACCAGAGAGAAGCTGAGGAGAATCAACCAGCAACAAAAGCAAAATTTGTAAAAAAAAACAAAGAAAATGGTATCGAATATCGATACTTTTCAAGGTATCGTATCGAAGTCCAGTATCGTGACAACACTAACGCACACACTCACTTTAAACATACAACTCACTGCAGCACCCACTTTAACCACTTTAGAACACCTAAGCACACTTTATATTTATTGGTAAAGAATTTGCACTACTACCCATACCTCATTACACCTTACTGTTAATTGTACGTAAATTGTACCTCATCCCACTTCTGCTTTGCACTGTATAGTATATTGTATGGTAACTCAGCTACTTCTACTATACATTGAGCATTGTATATATGTATATACTGAACATTTTTGTCTACGTACTTCTATTTTATACTTGCTATACTTATTTTATACTTAACTATTTTTGCCTAGCACAGTCTCTGGAGCTAAACAGAAAGAAGCATTTTGTATAAAAGTATTCTGTACTTCTGTATGACAACTAATAAAGAAACTTGAACTTGAAACTTGAACTCACTGTTACTCTTTTTTACTCTGTATTGTATTATTGTATATATGTATATTGACTGAACACTTTTTGTTTAAATACTTTTGACTTTCTATTTTATATGTTTTATCTATTTGTATCTAGCAAACTACCAGGAGCTCATACGGAAAAAAGCATTTAACTCATTCTGTGCCAGGGGGCGCTGTTTAGGTTCTGTGTAGAACGCCAGCGCTGTAAGTCAATGGGGAGACTGCCAAACTTGCGGGTTCTAAAACTATATGAAATATTATAGCTATGGATCTAGTGAACACGTCGATTGTCAGTGAGTTGCTTCCAGTCAACATGCAGAAAAACTGATAATTTTTTCATACATACATTTCCGTTTTATACCATGATGAATACGAGTATATTTCCAGAGCGTTCTGTCTAATCTCAAGAAACTCGAGCAACGCGCTTCAATGCATTTCCTTAGAAATCGTGCCATTTGTATCTTGATTTATGAATCGTTCTGAAAACAACGCTAGATTATCGGTATTATATGTGTCCTCATGCACAAACAGAAGCAGGGCTGAAAAATCGCTTCTCCGTGCCATGGCCGCAGCCAACGGCAGACACACACGCTCCGATGGTGGAGAAAGAAACATCTGATCAACCCAGGATTGGTAACCTAGAGTCCTTACCTGGTCTCTGATGTACTGCAAAAAGATTAATCCAGTTACTGATCGCCATTCCAAATATTGATCGCGTTTATTGATCCAACGTTATATTTCCAAAATGCATAATCCACGCTGCTCCGAGTGTCCCAAATCCATGTGTTATAACGCTACTGCTTGCCCGAGAAGGAAAACCTGGAACGGACTTGTTAGATCGATGCACAGCCCAAGGGGAAGGGATTTCAATGATGTGCAATACCGGCCGGAAGGCGTAAGTGGCGGTATTTGCCCTTTGCGAACTCCGAAAAATGAATGGATATAGTGAATAAAAGAAATAACGATTAAAACCAGAGATTTCTCGTGATCGGCGCTCAACGCATGGCGAGTTAACCCGACTTTTTCCGTGATTGGCGCTGAATGAGTTAATGGAAAAGTATTCTGTATTTTACTATGACAACTAATAAAGAAACTTGGCCCCATTTTTCTGGGGACCCTCTGGAACTACCGGAAGGACTCCTGGTTTAAGAACCACTGGCTTAATACACGACAGCTGCTCCAAATCCTGAGTCTGGCTCTGGTGATAGTTACCTCATAATTGTCCTGTGCCCTGCAGTGGCGTGGAGCGACTTAAAACAAAGTACATGGGGATCCTATTGAGTATACTGCTTAGGATAAGTACACAGGGATCCTATTGAGTATACTGCTTAGGATAAGTACATGGGGATCCTATTGAGTATTCGGCTTACTATGAGTACATGGGGATCCTATTATGTAAACTGCAAACTGTGTTTTGGGACCTGTTCTCTCTTCTTTTCAAGTCTACTCCCAGCTTAAACTGAACTAAATGCTTTTTTTCCAGTATGAGTTCTCATGTGTGGCTTAAGATTTTCTTTCCTATTGAACCCTTTCCCACAAACTGAACAAATAAATGGTTTCTCTCCTGTATGAGTTATTGCGTGTATCTTCAGATATCCTTTCTGACTGAACACTTTCCCACAAACTGAACAACTAAATGGTTTCTCTCCAGTATGAGTTATTGTGTGTATCTTCAGAGGTCCTTTCTGACTGAACACTTTCCCACAAACTGAACAACTAAATTGTTTATCTCCAGTATGAGTTATTGAGTGTATCTTCAGAGATCCTTTCTGACTGAACACTTTCCCACAAACTGAACAACTAAATGGTTTCTTTCCAGTATGAGTTATTGCGTGTATCTTCAGAGATCCTTTCTGACTGAACACTTTCCCACAAACTGAACAACTAAATGGTTTCTCTCCAGTATGAGTTATTCCGTGTATCTTCAGAGATCCTTTCCTATTGAACCCTTTCCCACAAACGGAACAAATAAAATGTAATGGTTTATCTCCTGTATGAGTTATCATGTGGTTCTTCAGACCTCCCTTCATACTGAACCCTTTCCCACAAACTGAACAACTAAATGGTTTCTCTCCTGTATGAGTTATTGTGTGTATCTTCAGATATCCTTTATGCCTGAACCCTTTTCCACACACTGAACAACTAAATGGTTTCTCTCCTGTATGAGTTATCCTGTGTCTCTTCAGATCTCCCTTCATACCGAACCATTTCCCACAAACTGAACAACTAAATGGTTTCTCTCCTGTATGAGTTATCATGTGTGCCTTCAGACTTCCCTTCATACCGAACCCTTTCCCACAAACTGAACATAAAAATGGTTTCTCTCCTGTATGAGTTATCATGTGTTTCTTCAGATCTCCCTTCGTACTGAACCCTTTCCCACAAACTGAACAACTAAATGGTTTCTCTCCTGTATGCTTATTTATGTGTCTCTTCAGATTTCCCTTATTTCTGAACCCAGGACTGCTGTTAGATAAACTTTGTATTTTCTGTGTCTTCTTTGGTTTCAGAGTCATCAAACCTGGTCCTCCACTCTCCTTCCATTCATCACCGTCATTGGTCTCAGTTTCAGAACTGTCATCGTCAGTGTCATCAGTCTCAGAACTGTCATCAGTGTCATCAGTCTTATTTCCCGAACAGTCTGAAGAGAGGAGCTGGCCATCTCTAGTTGGTTCTAAATCACCAGCTGGATCTAGGTTACTGGCTGGTTCTGATACTCCACAGTCCTCAGCATCAGGTTCTGTTTTCATCTGTTCAGTTGAAGTGCTGGGTAAAGAGTAAGCTTCTCCGTTTCTCTCCCTTTGGGTTTGAAAAGGCTGATCATTATTTTCACCATCTTCACATTTCACTGGGTCTACTGTGATCTTGGAGCGATCCGCTTCTTCCAGCCCTTGATGCAGTTCCTCTTTAATCTGCAGGGGCTCTGGGTCCTTGATTTGGTTAAACCACAAGGACTGAGGTTTCACTTCATCATGTTCACTCTTCACAGAGACAGGATTGAATGTGACCTTCATGATATCAGCCTCCTGCAGACCTTGGAGCTGCTCTCCCTCCTGACTGGTCCAGAGTTCCTCCTGTTCCTCTTTCATCTGTAGGGGCTCTGGCTCCTCCTGGTCCAGACTGGGGCTCCTCTCCTGCTGCTCAGGGGGAACCTCCTCTTCACAGATAAACAGTTGTGAGGCAAGGGAGTCTAGAAAGAAGAAGAATTTAAATGTAATTAGTTGTAACCATTACTTTTTAAAGTAACAAACACTACACTCTTGCCAGGAAAGTAAAATGTTGAACAAATAGGCCTACAGTATATAGGGATGCACAGATCATATACCCAATATCGCTATCAGGGTGATACTAGCTACATTTGATTGATCTGTATCGACTACAGTTGATCAGATATTACCAAGTTGTCATGAAGCTTCCTCCTCCACTAACATCAGAGGAGAAGGAAAAGGTTCCCAGCTTTCCTCCAGAATGGATCTGATTCCACCTGATGAGATATTGGCCAAAGGTTTGACATTTCTATTACATAAGGCTATAAAGTAAGACATGCACATGAGTATCTAATCTTTTACAGTCTATGCTCGTTATGTTTACAGTCTATGCTAGCTCGCCAGAAGTCTGAGCTGACCAAAGATGCTTCTTCTTCTTAACTTAGTTAATGTGGAAAGTCTGTTTCCTTCACACCTGGCTCCAGTGCTCAGAACATGGCTTTCATTGACAATTTGAATGTTTTTGGAATGTTCCTCGCTTTTTAGAACTGACAGAATCCATTAAAAACAGACTGGTTAGTGTGAGACTAGTGTGAGACTGGGTAGTGTGCTCACATAGGGAATGTCATCAAATTCATATGGACTCACAACAGCCACCTGTTGTGGCAGGATATGAGAGTCTGTGTCCTAAAACAAAGAACTGTTGAAATTATAGACCCTCTTTTAAGTTTGATATTCAAAAGAAAAAAAATAAGAAAAAAAGCCTGTCCTTGTTTGGTCTGATACTATTTTCTGAAAAGCCATTTCATTGGCTTAGTGACGACACAACGCTTGTTTTCTCTGTTCTGGGCAGAATGTCTTGGCCTCTCCACGCTACTGTATATTCTGCCCGGTGCAATGTATAATTTTCCCATTGCAACGTATTATTTCCCTGTTTGTTGTTCACTTTTGAATAAACCTCTGAAAGATGAATTCTACCTTTTATTATTGAAGATGATCAGATAAACGCAACAGCAGCCGTATGCTAGTGGCTAACTTACAGCACGCTGTCCAGTCACGTGATTGACTGTTATATAGTCGTACTGGCGAATCGCATCCTGCTCTTCGCCATCGAGATATACCTCATCTCCAGTACCTACTGTACGTCATCAACGAATAAAACAAATGCACCCAGCACCTGCCAGGCCCCGCCCTAGTGACGTACTATAAAGCACTAGGCGTGGTCACCACTCGCCCTTCCTCTATTTCGTTTCCATCATGGCGGATGCTTGCACCCTGTGAACTAGTGTAATGAAAAGTTTAGAGAAATTGCAATGTTGAGTATTCGCCGGAGATTTGCCAACCCCTGGAATCTTCGGCATGTTCCGACGGCGCTCGTATGGGTTCTGCGACTCTGCAGCTGGATGCATTTCGATGCATCTCCGCGTCGAGTCTGTACTGGGGTCCCCTCGTCTTGTTGACAGCAGACAGAGGGACGGCGTGTGATGTGTAGTTATCGAGCTACCTCACACTCAGGTAGGATCTGAGCCACTAGGCATTAACGCTGGTGTTAGTAATGCTGCTTGTTGTTTTGTTAGACAACCGAGTTGTGTATCGGCGCCAGGGGCAGGATGTTCTGGGTAAACGTCCCTCTGAGTTGGACGTTTTCCAGGCGATCTTGGGGCACGCTGCTAATACTACTGCTATAATGCTGTGTCACTGTTCTACTGTTCCCCGCTGTGGGATGTCACTAGGCATGACAATGCTGGCGTTGGTGATGTTGCTCGAGTTGTCTCGGGAGACAACAGAGTTGTGTATCGGCGCCAGGGGCAGGATATCTGGGTAAACGCTGTTGTTTTACCTGTTACCCTGGAGCATGCGGCTAACGTTATGCTATGCTGGGCTACTGTTTATGTTTGTCTCCCCGCTGAGGGAATGTCTGTCTACACTACAGTCTTCCCTCCTCTTAACTATTCATGCTGACGGTCAATCGGTGTTTACTGTGGGAGTATTGCGGGGGGGCTTTGTTTACCTTTTCATGGGTGAATGGGCTGAGGTCTAGGGCTGGTGTGCTGTTGTGAATATATAAATGATATGCGGGACTGGTCTTTGGTCCGCATCCCATTAACGTGTGTGTATGGGCTAGCCCAGGGGTGGCCAACCCGCGGCTCGCGAGCCGCATGCGGCTCTTTGCCCGTCAATGTGCGGCTCTTCCATCCATAAAAAAAAAAAAAAAAAAAAAATTTACTTTTTTTTTTTTTTTACTTTTTTTTTTTTTATGTCACTCATTCCATAAGGACGTAGAATAAACATTTACAATTTTTTTTTAAATGGTCCATTTGCATGTTCTTGGTATCTGAATCTAGGGACATATATGGATCAGTGTCAGAAATAGTGTGTCTGTTACTAGGCTTGAGTAAATTGTAATGAACCAAAGGAGAATATCAATTCTATTTAAAAAAAAATTATCTTTGACTGTAAATAACACCATGCTAAAATTGACCAGACCTGAAAAATCTAAGCAAATGAATAAAGGGAAGATGATTAAACAGAAGGTTTTGTAGATACAGTACTGAATTCTGCCATCTTTTTTATAATGTAAATTTCTCCACCATTTTTCATCATATTGCAACACCGTTTTTTGCAAGACGTTCACAGAAAGGTAGAGAAACTAACTGCGTTCTGTTTTATGGCAATAACGTTCAGGTTTGTGGGAGATAATCCCAAAAAATAAGAGAAATTAAAAAGTAAATCCAGAAGTCAGATGATTGACAGGGGCTGGTGTGAGCTGGGTAGGGTAGTTTTTCGAAATTTGAAAGCCCTGAGTCTCTTCCTTCAAAAGACTACACTCACTTTTGGCTGTGCCACTTCCTCCTGTCAATATGCGCCGGTTTCCGACTCAATGCCCTGAGATTTCTATAATCTTATATTTCACTAATAACAGTTCAAATAATTGGTAAACAAACATAATGCTGAAAATATACACTTTTACTGTATATCTCGGGCTTAAGAGGTTAACCCTGTGAGGCCCAAATTAAAAAGAAATTAGCAACTTCAGAGGCCAGAGGGTGGGACATATAAACACATTTACTATCAAATAGCATTGTGAGGCTGAACAACAGGACCAATTGACTATACATGTGCTTAAAGGGGAACTATCTTATAAATGGCTTTTTTCAGTGTTTACCATTGTTTCTTAGCTATGTGGACTTATATTAATAGGATATATGTCTCTAATTCTCATATTGGCGAATTCTTCCAATTCTCCTCTCACAATATTCACCCTCACTGAACTGAGTCATCTGAAAATGTGCATATCTGTGATGTCAGAGATTTCTCAGCTGCATAATAATGTGGCAGTTGATGTGGCAGTTGGCACCAAGCCACACAGTGGTTGGAGCCCAGCCTCAAAACGGCTTAAGATCTTAAGGTAGAAAAATGCGGTTTTTAGTACTTGATTAGAAATACAAAACAATGTATTTTTTTTGAAAAAAAACCTAGGTGTTCCATAGACTCACAGGAATTGTGTAAAAGTGCCCAAATAGTGAAAGAAATAGTAAAATAGTTCCCCTTTAACATTTTTTAAATAAACATTATTTTTTTAAATGGCTAAAAGTGATTTTGTAATTTTGCAACCGTGGGTCTCACAGGGTACTTTTAACCCTGTGAGGCCCAAATAAAAAAGACATTAGCAACTTCAGAGGGGTGAGACCTATAAACACATGAAGGGTGCCGTGACTGAAAAAAAAGGTTGAGAAACGCTGGTATATGGTGTGGCTCTTTGTGGTACCACAGTCATTTTTTTGTGGCTCTTAGTCTCTGACTGGTTGGCCACCCCTGGGCTAGCCCATTCTACAGTATATTGGTGGTGTTTAGTTCATTTATTCATTAACCCCTTCATGGTGCACACCACAGTGGAGGTTGCTGGTTGCAATCACCACTGGTGCTCCATGTTTAGCGTCAGTCCTTTGCCTCTGACATGTTGAAACAGTGCCCCGCCCGGCCGACGCCATGAGGTGGGTCGGCCCGGCGAGTGGCTGGTGGGCTGTTAAAGCCTGTACCGCCACGGTATGGAATTGGCAGAGATTAGTAACTTTGTTCGACTTGCTGTTTTTTCTGTCAAAAATGGTGTCTGGTGGCGGGGCCATGAGGGCCAGCCGACGGCGAAACATCGCGCAGGGTTGTTGACGTTATTAGCTTTGACCTAGCCGCAAGCTATAACCGCAGGGAGGTTCCCTCCTCAGGGCTCCCCTCTCCGCATAGGTTTTTAGTCTTCTGCTGGAGCGCGGGCGGTATTTGTCCTAGGTCCCACACCGCCTCACGCCGCGCAGCCAGAGGTGAGAGCACGGCCTCGTCAGCGGCTATGGCGAGGACCTCGACAGGCGGCCATGTTTCCCCGCCAGAGGTATCCTGGGCGTTGAGTCAACAGGTGTCCACAAGGCCGACAGCCTTGGCGGCCGAGGGATCGGCCATGTTGGATGAGCTCGGCTTGAAATATACAAGCCGTCGCCGTCCTGCCGCGAGCAGCCCGCTCCCCGATCACTCCCTCCCCCAACACCAGCAGAAAAGGGGCTCTGATCGTTTTCCTTTGGCTGCGGGCCGCGAGCCTTCGTTGAAGCGCATGCGGCCCCACGTTTCACTTCTCATGGGGACAGGGGCTGACACCCAGTTGATGGCTGAGCCTGGGTCTGTCCGTGAGAATGTTGTGCTGTCAAGCGACTCCCACACCATAAGCTGTGATTGGTTGAGCCTGGTGTTACGTCTGTCAACTACAAGTGTTGTCAGCAGGGGGGCTCGAGACCTTTTTGAGGCACACAGTGCGGGCTTCCCCGACCTCGCCTTCGCCAGGCCGGGTATCATGCTGGTGCCTCCCACTCCTGAAAGATTGGCAGTGGTCTCGCAGGCGTGCGTGATTTGGGTGGTAGTAATATCACTGCAGGGCTACGGTGTGTAGGAACCCATGGGGGCCTCACACCTTGCATGTCCGGCTGCAGAACAACTCCTCAGCATGTTCTGGAGGGGTGTTCAGTGGGGGAGCTTTTGTCACCTAGACTGATGTCAGCTTCCCCCGTATCAAACCGGCCTTTTCTGTCGGGGTTCCCCCTTGGGTGCGATTGCCTCGTGGGTAGTGTCAGGGTCAGATGTCCCGACTCCACGGAATGCTCTGCTCGCATGGGTCCAGGGTTGGCTACGCACAGCGGGTGGGACCGGGCCGCCTATCTACAGTTCCTAGCGGACCTGCGCCAAATGGCGGCGGGTGTGTTGGGAGTATCATCACATATGGCTACAGCAGTACCATATGTCGAGGTGGGTGGAGAGAACGCTGAGGCGGGGACTTGTGTTTACACAACCCCACCCGTTTTCGGGTTTGGTACAGACCCTATTGTCAGGGTCACCAGCAGTGACAGCTCTGGTCAACGAGATCCAATCTCTGTGGACGAAGCAAGCCATCGTCGTTGCGTTTTCCTCCCGGTATTCTCTGGTGCCCGAGAAATCGGGAGGGGGGGGGGTGTCAGACCCATGCTGGACCTGTCCCATGGGAAGGTTCAGCATTTTTTGGATCATCTCCTACCTGTTGAACACTGTCAGGTGGGGGCCTGGTTCTCCTCCATAGACCTGTAGGATGCGTATTCGCATCCCCGATCTTCCATCCTAGGGCTTACCTACGCTTCCTTTGCAGGGTTTAGCGTATGAGTACCAGTGGCTGCCGTTCGGCTTTTCTCTGGCTCCCCGCATCTTCATCAAGTGCGTGGAGGCCGCACTGGGGCCTCTGCGTCGTCAGTGGTTACGAAGTGTATTCTGCCCTGACGACGTTCTGGTCCTTGGCAGTCAAGGTGGATCGTCAGGTCTCATACCAGGCAGGTTTCCTACCAGCCTGGGGTTTGCTGTGGACTGGAAGTATAGTACTCCTCTTCCCAGTCAACGGGTGGAGTGCTATGGGCATCCCTCTCAGAGCGTGTTGTCGACACGCTTGGGAGGTTCTGTCCTAGGACGGTTATGGCGCTGTCCGTGATACGCCTGCTCGGTATGATGGCATCTGCTCATTCCGTGGTCCCTCTTGGCCTCTTCTTCACCCCAGGAGGAGGTTGCGGAGGTGGTTTTTTTCCAGTATGGAAATAGACCCGGTGAGAGGCAAGTGGAAGCGGCTAAGGTTCCCGTGTCAGTACTGGGGGACCTCGCCCCCTGGGGAGGGCCTGGGGTCCTCACCAGGGGGGTCCCTATGGGCAGTAGGCTGTCACACGTCACGTTTTTCACCGACGCCTCCCTCGCTGGAGACGCGTCGGGCCAACACAGTAGGGGGCAGCTGGCAAGCCATGCTGCCCGGTCTGCGCTACGTTCAATGTGTTGGTATTGAAGGCGGTCCTTCTGGTCCTCAAACGGTGTTGATCAGGACGGACAATACGACGTCAGCGTCGTATATCGACAGACAGGGAGGAGTACGCTCCCCCTGTCTGCACCGGGCGGCGGGCGGCTGGCTATGGGCATTCTCCATCTGCGCAGCCTGAGGGCTCTCCACATCCCCGTCAGGGTGAATGTGGGTACAGGTGTGATGTCGCGGGCGGTCCTCACCCTGACGGGTGGGGATTACATCCGGACATAGTCAGGCAGGTCTGGGACCGATGCCGTGCCGCCTGGGATTCTTTCCCCCCATACATCTGTTAGGTCAGTTGTTGGGGCGGGTACGTTGAGGAGCGCAGGTCCTTGATCCTGATTGCGCCGGACCGGGGCGCAGCTGTGTGTTTCAAGTTTCTTTCAAGTTTCTTTAATATGTCATACAGAAGTACAGAATACTTTTATACAAAATGCTTCTTACTGTTACGCTCCAGAGACTGTGCAAGACAAGATAAGTATGAAATAAAATAACATAGTAAAATTAGAAGTAAAAAAATGAGGTCACAGTGTTCAGTTTAGACATATGTACAATGTTCGATGCAGAATAGACGTAGTTACCATACAATATACAATACTGTGCAGTGTACTAATATACAATACTATATAGTGCAAGGCAGAAATGGGACGAGGTGCAATTTAGGTACAATTCACAGTAGGTGTACGAGTTGTAGTGCAAATCCTTTATCAATAAATATAAAGTGTAAAGTGTGTTTGTGTGATCTAAAGTGTGGAGAGTGGGTGCTGCAGTGTGTTGTTTGTTTGAGTGAGTGTGTGCGTGTGGGTGTGTGTGCTGTGTGCATTTGATGGTTGTTGCATAGTGTTTATTGTTCGTTTAGCAGCCTGATGGCCTGGGGATAGAAGCTTCTGAGTCTTTCTGTGCTCGCCTTAAGACTCCGGTATCGCTTGCCTGACCGCAGCAGTTCAAAGAGGCAGTTGTTCGGGTGGCTCGAGTCCTTAATAATTCTCTTAGCCTTCCCCTTGCACCGCTTGTTGTAAATGTTCTGGAGGGTGGGAAGCCCCCCTCCAATTGTGCGTTTGGCTGAACGTGTCACTCTTTGTAGTCTGCTACGGTCTTGTGCAGTGCTATTCCCAAACCAGGAGGTGATGTTGCCGGTCAGGATGCTCTCTATTGTACATGAGTAGAAGTTCCTAAGGATCTTCTGACTGACTTGGAACTTCCTTAGGCACCTGAGGAAGTAGAGGCGTTGTCGTGCCTTCTTCACAACACTGTCAATGTGTGTGGTCCATGTCAAGTCCTCGGATATGTGGGCTCCGAGGTACTTGAAACTGTTCACTCTCTCAACCGGTGCCCCGTCGATGCTGAGGGGGCTGTAGTCCTTGACCCCCGACCTCCTGAAGTCCACAATCATCTCTTTTGTTTTGCTGACGTTCAGGGAGAGGCAGTTCTCCTGACACCACTGTGACAGGTTCTCTACCTCTTCCAGGTAGGCCCTTTCGTCGTTGGCAGAGATCAGGCCCACCACTACTGTGTCATCAGCAAATTTGATGATGGTGTTGTTGTTCCGCTGTGCTACGCAGTCATGTGTGTACAGGGAGTAGAGGAGGGGGCTCAGAACACAGCCCTGGGGGGCCCCTATGTTGAGCGTGATGGATGAGGAGGTGCAGTTGCCGGCTCTTACCACCTGGGGTCTGCCCGTCAGGAAGTCCAAGACCCACTGGCAGAGGTCATAGTTCAAGCCCAGGTCCCTGAGCTTGGCTATGAGTTTGGAGGGGACTATGGTATTGAATGCTGAGCTGTAGTCGATGAACAGCATTCTCACATAGTTCCCCTGCCTCTTGTCCAGGTGTGATGCTGCTGTGTGCAGCACATGGGCTATGGCGTCCTCCGTGGACCTGTTGGGGCGATATGCAAATTGCAGAGGGTCCAGGTTGATGGGGAGGGAGGAACAGATGTAGCCCTTCACTAGCTTCTCAAAGCACTTCATGGCTATGGAGGTGAGGGCTACAGGACGGTAGTCGTTGAGGCAAGCGGGCGTAGATTTTTTGGGTACAGGGATGATGGTGGACTTCTTCAGACAGGTGGGGATGACAGCCTGTTCCAAGGACAGGTTGAAGATGTCAGTGAATACCGGGGCCAGTTGGTCGGCCCAGACTTTTAGGACGCGGCCGGGGATGCCGTCCGGTCCTGCTGCCTTTCTGATATTCACTTTTTTAAAGATCCGTCTCACCTCATGCTCTGTTACCCTGAACACTGAGTCTCCATCAGCAGACCCCCCCCCCCCCCATTGCCGTGGTTTGTAGGCTGGTGTTGTTATTCACAGCCTCAAACCTCGCATAGAAGGAATTGAGATCATTTGCTAAGGAGATGTCACTGTTCAGTTTGAGGGGGGTGCCTTTGTAATCTGTCATTGTTCTGAGGCCCTGCCACATGCCTCTAGAGTCAGCCTGTTCAAACTGAAGTTCAACTTTATCCATGTAACGCCGTTTTGCCTCTATTACTGCTCTCCTGACGTTGTATCTTGCCATCTTGTGTTCTTCCATGTTGCCTGTCACCAGCCCGGTGTTGTATGCTGATGTGCGCACTTTCAGAGCCTCACGGACGGATTTGTCTACCCAGGGCTTTTGATTTGGGTAGATTTTAATTTTGGTGGAGGGGATTGTTTCTTCTACCAGAGTACAGACAGTCAATTACCGTTTCGGTGTATTCGTTAATATTGGCTGTGTTATCACGGAATACACTCCAGTCTGTGCATTCAAGTGCAGCTTGGAGTGACTCCTCTGACGTCACGGCCCAACGCTTAACCTCTCGCGAGACCACCGGCGTTCGCTTGAGACTTTGTTTGTACTTTGGCAAAAGAAAGATGGCGGCGTGATCGCTTTTACCGAATGGACTAAGAGCCTGTGACTTGTACCCATTCTTAAATTGCGAGTATACATGGTCTAATATGTTCTCGCCTCTGGTGGGACAGGTCACATGCTGATAGAAATTCGGCAACACCTTTTTAAGACGCGCGCTGTTGAAATCACCCAGAACCAAAATGGCAGCGTCAACATTAGCTGTCTGGAGTTTGTTTACCTCGTCGTGAAGTTTTGAAAGTGCGACCCCAGTGTTCGCGTGTGGTGGAATGTACACTCCGATGAGGATGATGGACGTTAACTCTCTTGGGAGGAAGAAGGGTCGACATTTTATCGTGATAAACTCCAGGTCTGGGGAGCAGTGGTTAGACAGTTCCTTTGCGTTGCCTACATCGCACCACTCCTTGTTTATCATGAAGGCAATGCTGCCTCCTTTCTTCTTTAGTGACTCTTCTGCCGTCCGGTCCTTGCGGAGGACGAAGAAGTGGTCTGCCGGTTCTATTGCGTGATTCGGGACATCTGGACTCAGCCAAGTTTCTGTGAAACAGAGGACGTTACAATCCCGAATGTCCCTCTGGAATTGGATCCGTGCTCTGATGTCGTCCAGTTTATTCCCTATCGATTGCACATTGGCCAACAATATGCTGGGCAATGTGGTTCTGTGTCGTTTGGACCTCAGTCTGTTCCGGACTCCGGCTCTCTTCCCTCTTCGTCGTGGCGTCTCCTGGCTTTGGCCATGGCCACAACAAAGGATCTCCGCTGGCCATTGTTGTTGTACGGCAATCCGATCCAGAGAGCAATCCAATCGGTAAGTTTTCTTTAATCCAATGTCAATGATTGACTGACGGTCATACACGTATAATGCACCAACAGTAGGTGCAAATAAAACTCTTAATACTATAAAAATTAACAAAAGAAAGCACAGTCTCGACGGAGCGATCAGAGAGGCAGCCGTTCGTTGCAGCGCCAAGATCATACAGGTGGTTCCCGGTCCTGATCCAGCTCTTGGTATCCCCGTCATGGCCTGTTCCTTGGTCATCGCGGGCCCTCTCTCAAGCGCACAGGTCTGTGTTAGTTCCCTGTGCTGGGCCAGCCGCTGATGGTTTGGCTGGTGAGAGGGTGAATCTGGAGAGGATGGATCCTTCTGTGGTTGGTACCATCCTGAACGCGCATGCTCCCTCCACTATCGCGGGTTACGCGGGTAGGTGGCGTATTTTCCAAGAGTGGTGTAAGGCCACCCTCTTGTGAAGCGTTTACTGCTTGGCGCTCGGCGCCTTAAGCCGGTGAAACGTTCTCTGGCTCCGAGTTGGGATCTTCAATTGGTCCTCGGTCGGTTGTCCGAGGCCCCGTTTGAGCCTCTTGAGCAAGGCCTTTGGGACTGCGTTCCTGCTGGCCATCACCTCCGCTAAGCGCGTGGGTGAGCTCTGTGCTCTCTCGGTGCAGAGTGTCTGTCTGTCTAGGCCTAATCCAGTCTTCGTGCCAAAGAATATCCGGAGCTCTTTCCGCTCCAGGGATATTATGGTTCAGGCGTTCATCCGCCTCCTCACGCTAGTGAGTTAGAGGCGAGCCTTCACCGGTCATGTCCGGTCCGGGCTTGGGGATTTACCTCAGCCGTACTCAGGGCCTCAGGGCTACCGATCAACTTTTTGTCTGTGGCGGTGGCTCTCACGCTGGTAAGGCACTGTCGAAACAGCGCCTGTCCCATTGGTTGTGCGAGGGCATTGCCCTTTGCTACACGTTGGCTGGGCTGGCCCCCCCTGGGGGTGTCAGGGCGCACTCCACTCGTGGGGTGGCGGCCTCTGCCACCCTGTTAGAAGGGGCCTCGGTGGAGGACATCTGTGCTGCGGCCTCAGGGTCCTCCCCGGGTCCCTTCGTAAGGTTTTACCTCATGGACATGACCGGGGGTTCTGTCTCCCAGGCGGTTCTGAGGTCTGGAACCCCCCCTCTTCCCGTCTTTCGGTGGGGTAGCAGGGGTGTGTGGGTGTGGACCACAATGTGTTGTGTCACACGTGGGCCCGCCTGTGCTGTGCGTTTAGGAGGTTCTGGTTCCCTCTTTTTCGCACTTGGGTGGAGTTGACTGCCGCCCCCTCTTCACTAGGAAGGAGGAGTGACGGGACTCCCCTCCCCCCTGATGTGGGCTTTTGGGTCCTCAGGGGGTGCATTTGTCAGTTCCTCGCGTCTGCTCTGTCCCCATATCTCGATGGCGAAGAGCAGGACGCGATTCGCCAGTACGACTATATAGCCAGTACTCATATAACTAGGTTATATACATAACCTATCGTTTACATCCCACACCCTACTCGCGGACCCCTCCCCCTCCTTCATGCCACTGTGTTATCATGCTCCCTCATTAGTCCACTCTTTTAAACAAAGGAAAGGCCTGGGACTAATTACTTTAAAATGTAAGGAATCTGGTAAAACAACAAAATATGGATAATCTGAAGATTCTGGTCCCTCAGATTGATTGATATTTTAGTGTTAACTGGATCACATGACATCAGCTACATTGATAAACTAGCAGAGTTACTCTCCCATTATTCAGACGTTGAGATGATTGTCTTTGGTGATTTTAATGTTAATTGGTTAAGTAATGCCTCCAACTACTTTAACACTTTGATTGCCCAACCCGAGTTTTCTCGGGTTTACCCCCCGCGGGTTGAATGCCCACTCACGAGAATTCTCGTATTTTCTCCTTTTTTTTTTTTTAGCGATCTGAAATCATATTTCATCAACCAAGTCTACCGTTGGAAATCCAACCACTCCAGGCGCTCAGATGTGAAAAAAGCGCCCCGTATCGTCTCCCAGATGGTAATTCACCCTTTTGGATTGAACTCAATGAAAATGAATGAGAAAAAAAATCCCGGACTCCACATTTTACTTCTCACTCACTCAGCCGGCGTCGATCAGCTCCACTAGTGAGCCTCAGAGCAGCGGAGATTATGTGTTTTTACAGTATACACAGTGAATCAATAAAAAGATAGATTTTTTCAAATGGCGATCAGGAATTGGAATAATCCATTTGGATACCATCTGATCTCAGGTAAGGAATCTATGTTACCAGTATTAGGATAATCAGACTCGTTTTCACAGAGATATAAGCTTTTATGTGATTATGTGATATTGCTGTTTGGCTGTGCGAGCGGTCAGGAAATAGGAGAATCGATTTTCAACTTGCGGCACGAGCGTGCATGCGCACACATATACTATCGATAATCTAGCGTTTATTTGAAAACGATTCATAAATAGGCCGAACAATGACAACGTTCTAGAATATTCCAGTAAAAGGCGATTATCATGGAATGTGTTATTATTTCCGTGAAAACGAGTGATTTTCAAAATGCTAGAAAACGGAAATGAAGCGATAAAAAAACAATCTGCTACGACAATGTTGACTGGAAAATGGGTCTTTGATAAGCGACAGGCAGATTAGACATAATTTAAAACATAGATTAGGCGATATTAACGTTAACATTGAAGTGGCCCTGGGCATTCAAGGAGGTAAAAAGTAATTAACCTTGGGCAATCAAAAGTGTTAAGGAGGTTAGTGGTAATTTTTATCTTCCCCAGCTGGTTACTGAACCCACCAGGCCAAACCTGAAAAACATGGCTAAATCAAATCAAATCAAATCAAATTTATTTATAAGGCCCGACAACACACGTTAATGTCCCCATGGGCCGTACATGTCTTCTTTAAACAAGTCAAGAAGAAAACATAACAATAAGTCAAGAACAGAACAAGAACACCATAAGGTCCAACAAATTTAAAATAAATGCAAATAAATGAAAGAATGCAAGCAATCCACCTCAATTGATTTGATTTTATAAAATAGATGTAATAATAATTCTCCAACAGCATCTCAAGAAGAACAAAGCTGAGATTGTACAAAACACTGGTTGTGCCAGTCCTACTGTATGGATGTGAAACATGGAAGATGAACAAGGGAGACAACAAATCAGTCGACGTGTTCCATAACAGATGCCTCAGAAGAATCCTCAGAATCCAGTGGCAAGACCGCATCAGCACCGTAGAGCTACTAGAAAGAGCCGTCATGAAGCCGTTGAGCAAGGAAGTGAAGTGGCAAAGATGGAAGATGATAGGACACATACTGAGACAAGACCACAACAACGACTGCAACATATCAATGACTTGGGCACCAGAAGGGAAAAGAAGAAAAGGAAGACCAAAGACTACCTGGAGACGCACAGTAGAGAAAGAAAGAAAAGAGGCAGGGTGGAGCTCATGGCCTGAAGCAAGAACAATGGCAGCTGATCGGGAGAAGTGGAAACGCTCTGTGAAGGCCTCATGTGCCACTAGGCACGAAGTGGATAGGTAACAGGTAACAGGTAATAATAATTCAGCTTGCAGAGTATTTGAGTTGGGAATCAGAGATCACTGCCCCACAGCATGTATCAAAAACTCCAGACTACAGAAAACAAAATCTCTAGGGCTGACCTTCGAAGCTTTTTTTGGCAATCGAAGCTTCAGGGTTTTTAATATATATATATAAATGTGCTCTATAAATAAAGTGGATTGGATTCATTAATTAAGTAGCCCCTTTCGTGACTGTGACGCAGCCAACAAGGTTTCACTCAGCTGCGCTGCCTGGGTGCAGTGGGGCTGCTCTCACAGCCAACGACATGACATTACATACTGTAATTATGTTGTAGCCTTCGTCTATCAAGCAAACAATTATATAAATATTTATATGTAGTTGATAGAGACAAAGGCAGAATTCGATTGAATTAAGCACGTTTTATTAAGACATATTTTTATATGGGTCGGGACACTTTAAAAAAGCAGCACAATGAACACAAATCTGTCCGATATAGTCTTAAATAACAAGCGGCATTGCTTCGCTTCTTCGTCGACATGTCTGCTGCACATGTCCTTGTTGTTTTCAACACAGATAATCTCCACGTGCTTGTTGTAGAGAGGTGGAGTCGAGGCGCCGCTTACTTTCATTTCATTGGAATGGTAGCGGGAAGGCGCTGCTTACTTTCGTTTCATTGGAATGGATGCGCAAGATTTTGGAGAAAAAAAATAAGCTTCGAAGTATTCAAGACAGCCCTAGAAATCTCACACTATTTCCAAAAGACACCCCTGATGTTGTTCTCTCTCTCAGTCATCAATAAACATGCTCCTTTTAAATAAATTAGGATAAAAGATAGATTAACCCTGTGGTTCTCACCTGATCTATGTGAGTTATTTAGAGAAAGGAACACACAGACACTCTGGAGACCCTTCCCATCTGTTATTATTTAGGCAATTTAGAAATAAATGTGCATCTGAGGTAGTGAATGCCAAATCAAACTACTATTTGAATTGTATCACCAGCTCATATTTAGATCCCTTTATACGGGCAGCATTTTTTGAAGTGGTGAATTCAATTTAATCGTCTAATATCTGAGCAGAAAGAGATTTATCTGGCCTTTCATAGGCACATTTTCTGAAGCCGGTCATTTGTTTGATAATAATTGTATGGAGCCCCCTCTTGGTGATCATGAGCTGGTGCACGCTATGAGGCATGCCTCACAGTTGACCTTGCAGCCATTCTCTCCCTGTGTTGTTTTTGAAGTATTACAGACCATTGATACCAGGAAATCAACTGGAGAGGTTAAGCTAGACTCTTTTTTTCTCCTCAGGTTAGCTGCTCCAGTAATTACAGAACTAACATATATAAACATTTTCATTGCCATCATGTATAGTTCCTAGTATCTGGGAAATAGCTCATGTTGTTCCATTACATAAAGGTGGAGATAGAAGTAATCTGAATAGCTATCGACCAATATCCAAGCTATCCTGTCTTGCAAAGATCTGTTTCTCTCAGATCACTCTATATTAAGCCCACATCAATGTGAGTTTAGAGCAAGTTGTAAATGGTATAGTATCTGACCTTGACAGAAGAAAACACTGTGCTGCCTGTTTTGTAGATCGGTCAAAAGCATTTGATACAGTTCATCACTCTTCTATTGCAAAGTTTAATGAATGTTGACTTTGACACATCTGCTTACAAATGGTTTCAGAGCTATTTATCCAAAAGGCATACTTTTACATTTACTAGTTTAGTTTCAAGTGTTGTTTTATTTGTCACATATAAAGTACATGTACAGCAGGGGTGGCCAACCCGCGGCTCGCGAGCCGCATGCGTCAATGTGCGGCTCTTCCATCCATAAAAAGAAATTCAAAAGAAATTAACTTTTTTTTGTCACTCATTCCATAAGGACGTAGAATAAATATTTCCAATTTTTTTTTGGTATCTGAATCTAGGGACACATGGGTCAGTGTCAGAAATAGGGTGTCTGTTACTAGGCTTGAGTAAATTGTAATGAACCAAAGGAGAATATCAATTCTATTTAAAATAAAAATAAAAATGATCTTTGACTGTGAATAACACCATGCTAAAATTTACCAGACCTGAAAAATCTAAGCAAATGAATAAAGGGAAGATGATTAAACAGAAGGTTTTGTAGATACAGTACTGAATTCTGCCATCTTTTTTATAATGTAAATTTCTCCACCATTTTTCATCGTATTGCAACATCGTTTTTTGCAAGACGTTCACAGAAAGGTAGAGAAACTAACTGCGTTCTGTTTTATGGCAATAACGTTCAGGTTTGTGGGAGATAATCCCAAAAAATAAGATAAATAAAAAAGTAAATCCAGAAGTCAGATGATTGACAGGGGCTGGGGTGAGCTGGGTAGGGTAGTTTTTCGAAATTCGAAAGCCCTGAGTCTCTTCCTTCAAAAGAATACACTCGGGGAGCTCCAGTAGCTCACCACGTACCGCGAGTGCTATTTCAGCGCCGTGGACAACCGCGCTTGCGCGGATCTGGGGCTGAGCGCGTTCGAATCCCGGACGGCAGCCGTGCCTTTCCCAGAGTGTCTTTCCCCCCCATCTGAACCCTTTCAGCCTGCTCTGTCGGTCGAACTTGACCAAGTATGAATGCGAAGAAAAGGCGATAAACGCTAAAAAAAAAAAAAAAAAAGACTACACTCACTTTTGGCTGTGCCACTTCCTCCTGTCAATATGGGCCGGTTTCCGACTCAATGCCCTGAGATTTCTATAATCTTATATTTCACTAATAACAGTTAAAATAATTGGTAAACAAACGTAATGCTGAAAATATACACTTTTACTGTATATCTCGGGCTTAAGAGGTTAACCCTGTGAGGCCCAAATTAAAAAGACATTAGCAACTTCAGAGGCCAGAGGGTGGGACATATAAACACATTTACTATCAAATAGCATTGTGAGGCTGAACAACAGGACCAATTGACTATACATGTGGTTAACATTTTTTAAATAAACATTATTCTTTTTAAATGGCTAAAAGTGATTCTGTAATTTTGCAACCGTGGGTCTCACAGGGTACTTTTAACCCTGTGAGGCCCAAATAAAAAAGAAATTAGCAACTTCAGAGGCCAGAGGGTGAGACCTATAAACACATGAAGGGTGCCGTGACTGAAAAAAAAGGTTGAGAAACGCTGGTATATGGTGTAGCTCTTTGTGGTACCACAGTAATTTTTGTGGCTCTTAGTCTCTGACTGGTTGGCCACCCCTGCTGTACAGTACATTACAGTCAAATGCTTGCTTCTGTATGAGCCCCCTGATAATATGCTTCATACAGTAAAAAAGTAAAAAGAATAGGATCCAAACACTATACAAAATATTAGGGATGTCCGATATTATCGGCCGATATTGGCATAAAAATTTGATATCGGAAAATATCGGTATCGGTTTAAAAATATATATATATATATTTTTTTTTACATTTCTATAACCTTTATTTACCCAGGCAAGCAAGTAAGAACAAATTCAGATTTTATTTATTGTCAAAAGTATGCATAATGTTGTGTTAATTCCACAACAAGATATATGTAATGTTAATTACCTGAAATTATTCAGTTTTTGGGGGGGGGGGGGAAACCCTGCATATATCGGTATCGGTTGATATCGGTTGATATCGGTATCGGAAATTAAGAGTTGGACAATATCGGTATATCGGTATCTGTAAAAAAGCCAATATCGAGCATCCCTACAAAATATACAATATACAAACTAAAGTACAACCTAAAGTACAATATTTAAACAATGAGGTACAAAATGCAAACTCTTTTAAATGCACAAATGGGTATGAAAATGCAAATCTTTTTGTAATAAATAGAGATAAATATGGTGTTAAAATGTGTTTAAAGTGTCTAAAGTGAATGTTAAAGGTGAGTGTTTGTTTTAAAGTGAGTGTGTGCATGTGGATGTGTGTGCAATGAATGTAGATGGATGGATTAGTGTTGCATAGAGTCATTGAGCATCCTGATGGCCTGGGGTTAGAAGCTCCTTTTGAGTCTCTCTATACTGGCCATGAGACTCCGATAGCGGCAGTTGTTTGGGTGGCTAGAGTCTTTGACTATTCTCTTAGCCTTGGCACTGCAACGCCTGGTGTAAATGTCCTGGAGAGTGGGAAGCCCACGTCCAATGGTGCGTTTGGCTGATCGAGCCACTCTCTGCAGTCTGCTGTGGTCGTGTGCAGTGCTATTCCCAAACCAGTCAGGATGCTCTCTATTGTGCATGAGTAGAAATTCTTTAAGATCTTCTGACTCACTTTGAACCTCCTTAGACGCCTACTATTTATATTAATGATATTGTCTCTGATATTGTCAGGATCATCTCTATGCGGATGACACTATCGTCTATTGTGTTGTTGACTCTGTACAACTAGCCATTACAAATGTACAACTCTCATTTAATACTTTGCAGGATGCGCTTGTTAATCTTAAACTGGTAGTCAAACCAAACAAAGTTCATGCTCTTCTCTAAAGGTACTGTCTGTGATCATTTGCATTTACTGTATCTACTGTGAATGGGTCTATTATTGAGAGAGTTAAAGAATATAAATACCTTGGCATCTGGCTTGATCAGAAATGTACAATTAAATGCCATGTAGATAACCTTGCATGTAATCTGTGACAGAAGGTTGGCTTTTTGTACAGAAACAAACCCTATTGTCCTATGCTTAGCAGAAGGAGGGTTGTTGAAGCTATTTCTGTTTTGGATTATGGACACATAGTTTATAGACATGCTGCTGCTTCTACTATAAAGCCACTTAAGGACCCCAGAGTTTGCACTGAATTAGGAAAATCTGCGTTTAGCTTCTGTGCCCCCGACACATGGAATCTTTTGCAAAGCACTTTAAACTCAAGTATCCATTGGTCAGTTTACATCTATAATAGCCAACCAAATTGTTTAAATGATTAACTTTTCTGTTTCTATATTATTTTTGTATAATGTACTGTACCCCCTTAACACAATAGCTGCCACGCAATATCAGCATCCTACCGCCAGCGCTGTAAATGGTGGGAGTCGCTCACCTTGTTTGCAGGGCTATAGCTATTTAAATATTATAGCTATATCTGCAATACTATGGCCCATTCGACATCGGGTATCTATCGTTCAAGATGTGGGAAAGTAATATTTTTTCCATTCATACATTGTCGTTTTATACCGTGGTGAATATAAGTATAGTTTTAGAGTGGTCTAGGATCATTCCTATAACGCTAGTAATAGGCCACGATGCATATTATACTTAATCCATTGGCATTTCTTCCCTATACACGCTACAATAAAAAATTCAAATGCATATGATCGGTATATATTATGTTCCATCATGCATGCAGGAAATGGGGGGGGGGGTCAATTATGTTTAATTGATTGTCAATAACGGCATTCGTTAGTACAGCAGCATACGTTGATCAGATCGTTTGCAATGAAATAAATGGACAATCAAGCTGGAATCCCAGAGCCTTGCTGGATGAATTATGAATGGAAATAGCGAATAAAAGAAATAACCATCATAACAACGAGTTTACTCTGGCTATAACGAGTTAACTCGTCATTGGCGGGAATGTGTTAAAGGGAATACACCAGGTTAGTGAGCTCAAACATGAGATGGGCATTTGACAAATGTGCAAGAATCTAACATATTGTAGCTCCGCCTTAATCACCATGACTCTTTGCATGTTTGGGTTGGATGGTCTGCATTGTCCACCCATAGACTTAACCATTGGCATATATTTATTTATAAGGCTATTCTTGGTTTGCTTCCATCATACCTGCTGGCTACAACTGATCGATAGGAAGTTAGTTGTGGGTACAGTGCTCTTGGATTTCAGTGCAGCTTTCGACATCATAGATCATGACCTATTATTATTGAAATTACACACATATGGGTTTGAGGACACTGCCATGGAATTAATGAGAAGCTACTTGTCTAATAGACAACAATGTGTTATATTTAATGGTTCCATGTCAAATATGGTAACACTCCAGTGTGGTATTCCCCAAGGAAGTTGTCTTGGACCCCTCCTTTACTCTATATTTGTAAATGATATGCCTTATGTATTGGAAAGTGCAGGTACAGCGATTTATGCTGATGATACAACTATATATGCATCCGCTGAGAGCACAGAACAAGTGAATAAGATACTTCAGAGTGAATTATTTATGATTTCGAATTGGATAACTGAAAACAGACTAAAATTAAATGTAGAAAAAACAAAATGTCTTATACTCGGCTCTAAATATACCTTAACACTTTCAGAGCCCTTGCTTAACCTTGATTTACCGGTTGAATGCCCACCATTCACTCCAATGTTAGCGTTAAAAACGCCTAATCTATGTTTTAAATTATGGCTATGTGTCTAATTAAATTATCAATGACTCGTTTTCCAGTAAACATTGTCGTTTTCAAGGAAAATATAAAGATTCCATGATAAAAGACGTTTACTGGAATATTCTAAAATACACAAAAACGTTGTAATTTTTCGGCCTATTTATGAATCGTTTTCAAATAAACGCTAGATTATCGATAGTATATGTGTACGTATGCACGCTAGAGACGCGAGCTGAAAAATCGATTATCTTATTTCCTCATCAGCGATCGCGCACACACACACACACACATACATAGGGCAAACGCTGAGATCTCAGCGAATACAACTCTGATTATCGCAAGACTGGTAAAATAGATTCCTTACCTCAGATCAGATGTTCTCCAAAAAGATCATTCCAATTCCTGATCGCCATTCCAAATATCGATCACGCTTATTGATTGAGTATTGGCTACTGTGAATATATATTCCAGGCTGATTCCCGTCCCGCGATGACTTCCATGTTGAGCAGACAGCTTGCCAGCACAAGGAACCAGCTGGCTGCAGTTACACAGGGATAGACGATAGGGGGCGCTTTTTTCCATTCTGAGCTCCTGGAGGAGCTGCTGTACCAACGGGAGACTCGGTTGATGAAATATGAAATCAGATCGCTAATAAACAAATAAAACGATATTTGTCGTTGTGGGCACTCAGTGGGGGGCCTAATAAAACGAGATATGTCGTCCGTGGCACTGAAAGTGTTAAGGTTGGAGCATAGACTGAGTCTCTCATTACAAGACGCTGGTATTGAACAAGTGAAGGAGGCCAAATTGTTGGATGTAACTATTGACAAGGCACTACTTTGGTCTACCCAGATTTATAACACGGTTACCAGGATGAGTAGAAACATCTCCATAATAAGAATAAATGCTTACCTCCTAACGAAAACAACAATTAAAATGGTAGTACAATCTTTAGTCTTGTCCCATCTTGACTACTGCCCAGCAATTTGGTCTAGCACGTCAAAGCAAGAGCTTAGTAAACTCCAGCTCACTCAAAATAGAGCTGCCCGACTCACTCTTCACTGCTCTATAAGGAATAGTGTGGAGGGAATGCATGCTAGACAGTCGTGGATGAGGGTGGAGCAGGGCTGTACGTTAACTTTTTTTGCACATAGCACTGGTGCTACAGAGGTTGATAGTTTTGTAGCACAAGTATAAAACGTGTTATATTTGTAACAGTCACAAATGTGCCTATTGTATTTGTGTTATTTAGTTGCAGTGCCATGTTTGGCTGTCATTTAGTATATCGCCATGTGTTATTATTACTATGATACTCTCATATGCTATTTTCAATTAATATCATAAACAACATAAGGAATATTAGCATAATCTTGAGTGGACTGAAGGAATGAGTCAGCGTTAATAGTTTTAAATGCAAATAATTTATTGAAACATAGAAGTGGGGTCGGTTGGGACACACACACACACAATGGGGGACCCTGATGTAAACAAGACAAACGTCTTTCTCAGGTCTGCATCCCCTTAACAATTGTGTGTATTGAGCCGTACTGTATTGTACCCATTCTGCAATCTGTTAAATAAAGTTTTCATTCATTCACACACACTGTTTCAACTCACCACCCCCGCATCATATTGTAGTCTAGTCTGTCTTCAAACTTCCACTCCTCTCGAAACTTGTTTATTTGAATATCAACATTATCTGTCCATCCTCAGTTTACTATAATATACTCCTGTCCTGAGTCCTGACTAGTGACTTCATCGTCTTTCCAAACGCACGCACGCACACACACAGGGAAGGGGAGAGAGTGCCCCCCCATTTCCCTTTCCCCAGTCCACACTCTGCTGGCTCTGCCTCTGATCAGGATTAGCTTGTTAGCTTGCTAACGTTGTAGTGATTGTAATGGTACATAAACGTTAATTTCGGGCGATGTGCACATAAAGGAATGGCGACGGTGCAAAGCATGTAGATGCATTTGACCCGTTGCGAGAAAAAAAAAACACCACGGACTTATTTCGGGACGTGTAGGCGCACTGCTGTGTTAACGCAGCAGTGGGCACCAACCGACCAACGCGCTGCTCTGCTTGCAGAAGCGCGGATATGACTCGTCGAGTTGTCACAAGAGTTTTTTCAAAATAAGAGTATCATATGCACCTGAACGTTGCTAGCTTTCGGAGCCTAGCTGGAGCTGCGCGTGGGCAGAAATGAGACCCGCTACAGGATTTTCAAAATAAGAGTATCTATATCAGGGGTGGCCAACCCGCGGCTCGCGAGCCGCATGCGGCTCTTTGCCCGTCAATGTGCGGCTCTTCCATCCATAAAAAAAAATAAAAAAAAATAAAAAAAAAATCTTTTTTTTTATTTTTTTTTTTATTTATTTATTTTTTTTTTACTTTTTTTTTTTTTATGTCACTCATTCCATAAGGACGTAGAATAAACATTTAAAAAATTTTTTAAATGGTCCATTTGCATGTTCTTGGTATCTGAATCTAGGGACATATATGGATCAGTGTCAGAAATAGTGTGTCTGTTACTAGGCTTGAGTAAATTGTAATGAACCAAAGGAGAATATCAATTCTATTTAAAAAAAAAATTATCTTTGACTGTAAATAACACCATGCTAAAATTGACCAGACCTGAAAAATCTAAGCAAATGAATAAAGGGAAGATGATTAAACAGAAGGTTTTGTAGATACAGTACTGAATTCTGCCATCTTTTTTATAATGTAAATTTCTCCACCATTTTTCATCATATTGCAACACCGTTTTTTGCAAGACGTTCACAGAAAGGTAGAGAAACTAACTGTGTTCTGTTTTATGGCAATAACGTTCAGGTTTGTGGGAGATAATCCCAAAAAATAAGAGAAATTAAAAAGTAAATCCAGAAGTCAGATGATTGACAGGGGCTGGTGTGAGCTGGGTAGGGTAGTTTTTCGAAATTTGAAAGCCCTGAGTCTCTTCCTTCAAAAGACTACACTCACTTTTGGCTGTGCCACTTCCTCCTGTCAATATGCGCCGGTTTCCGACTCAATGCCCTGAGATTTCTATAATCTTATATTTCACTAATAACAGTTAAAATAATTGGTAAACAAACATAATGCTGAAAATATACACTTTTACTGTATATCTCGGGCTTAAGAGGTTAACACTGTGAGGCCCAAATTAAAAAGAAATTAGCAACTTCAGAGGCCAGAGGGTGGGACATATAAACACATTTACTATCAAATAGCATTGTGAGGCTGAACAACAGGACCAATTGACTATACATGTGCTTAAAGGGGAACTATCTTATAAATGGCTTTTTTCAGTGTTTACCATTGTTTCTTAGCTATGTGGACTTATATTAATAGGATATATGTCTCTAATTCTCATATTGGCGAATTCTTCCAATTCTCCTCTCACAATATTCACCCTCACTGAACTGAGTCATCTGAAAATGTGCATATCTGTGATGTCAGAGATTTCTCAGCTGCATAATAATGTGGCAGTTGATGTGGCAGTTGGCACCAGGCCACACAGTGGTTGGAGCCCAGCCTCAAAACGGCTTAAGATCTTGAGGTAGAAAAATGCGGTTTTTAGTACTTGATTAGAAATACAAAACAATGCATTTAAAAAAAAAAGAAACCTAGGTGTTCCATAGACTCACAGGAATTGTGTAAAAGTGCCCAAATAGTGAAAGAAATAGTAAAATAGTTCCCCTTTAACATTTTTTAAATAAACATTATTTTTTTAAATGGCTAAAAGTGATTTTGTAATTTTGCAACCGTGGGTCTCACAGGGTACTTTTAACCCTGTGAGGCCCAAATAAAAAAGACATTAGCAACTTCAGAGGCCAGAGGGTGAGACCTATAAACACATGAAGGGTGCCATGACTGAAAAAAAAGTTGAGAAACGCTGGTATGGTGTGGCTCTTTGTGGTACCACAGTCATTTTTTGTGGCTCTTAGTCTCTGACTGGTTGGCCACCCCTGATCTATATGAACCGAATCCCTATCGCACCAGTGCTATTGAAGTAAATCCATCCATCGCACAGACCGCTGTTGCTGTAGCACGTGCGATATATATGTCGCACTGTACACCCCTGTGGAGGCTCTGCGATTTTAATGTTCACGTATGCTGCCCAAATAAACCTCATGTGAAGGAATTCCTGCACTTAATTGAGTCTCTTAATTTTAGCCTACATGTTAATTCCCCAACACACAAACTCGGCCACATTTTAGATTTAGTTTTAACAGCAGGTTTCTCCATCGACAACATGGAAATAGATGACCCAGTCCTCTCAGACCATTCACTGATCTCTTTTGATGCTCTGTGTTTTGTCCCCATTTCCAAAGCTATTGTCCCAGCGCGTTCCTCTCGCCACATTAACCCCTCCACTGCCATTAAGTTCCGTGATGCCTATATAGCTGCCCCTAACACCTGCAGTATTGAGGCCTCTCCTGTCCAGCACAGCACTGAGATCCTTATCTCAATGTTCAATTCCTCATGCTCCTCCATACTCGACTCTGTCGCCCCCCTTAAACTCAAAAGGCCCAGACCTAGATCTCAGCCCTGGCTTGATGAGAACACCAGAGCTTTAAGGAGACAGTGCAGACATTTCGACCATTAACTCTTTCACCTCCCCTCCTCCCGCCCCCTGCCCTGATGCCTCCCCCTCCAAATGTGAAGAATTCCTAAACTTCTTCATTAGGAAGGTGGAAACCATTAGATTAGCCATCTCATCTTCCTCCTCCACCCCCCCTCCTACCCAGCCCTCCTGCCCACTTCCCCCTCCCTCCCACCCAGCTCTTTTGAACAACTTCCAACCCATCTCTCTAACCACTCTCAGAGAGCTGGTGGCAGGCATGCGGACTGTCACATCCCCCCTTGATGCCCTCCCTACCCATCTTCTAAAAGAGTCCATGGACATAGTAGGCCCCAGTATTTTGTCTATCATAAACAGCTCTCTGGAATCTGGCTCTGTTCCCTCCTCCCTTAAGCACGCCATGGTTGAGCCCCTCCTAAAAAAACCTAACCTAGACCCTGCTCTTTTCAATAATTACAGGCCCATATCCAAACTACCCTTCCTATCTAAGATTTTAGAAAAGGCTGTCCTGGCACAGCTCCTCCCCTTCCTACATCACAACAACCTCCTAGACAAATTCCAGTCAGGTTTCAGGGCAGGGCACAGCACTGAGACAGCGCTAGTCAAAATCTACAATGACCTGCTTCTCACCATCGACTCAGGTAGCTGTGCCATGCTCCTCCTCCTGGACCTCTCTGCCGCGTTCGACACGGTCGACCACTCCACCCTGGTCGATCGTCTCGAACACAGGCTAGGTATTGGGGGGTCTGCCCTAAACTGGTTCGCATCCTACTTGAGCGGCCGCTCCTTTTCGGTCAGTTTGGGTGGACACTCCTCCCCCACAGCTAGTCTGGCCCCCATACTCTTCTCCATCTACATGCTCCCTCTGGCCGAAATCATCCAGAAACACAACATTTCATATCACTTTTATGCCGATGACTCCCAAATCTACCTTCCCCTCAACCCCTCTGACACAGCTAACCTAGACTCTCTTAAAAACTGTCTTAGGGACATAAAAAGCTGGATGGCCCTCAACTTCTTACAGCTAAATGAAAATAAAACGGAGATCATTTTGTTTGGCCCCCCCTCTTCCACCAAAACACTCTCCAACAGCCTAGGACAACTCTCCACCCACCTCAAACCCCACGTCAAGAGCCTGGGTGTAATCTTTGACCCAGAGCTCAAATTCGACCGGCAGGTAAATGCCGTAGTCAAATCTTGCTTCTTCCAACTCTGTAACATCAGTAAAATAAAACCAATCCTTTCACCCGTCGACCTGGAAACGGTAGTCAATGCATTCATCACTTCACGCCTTGACTACTGCAATGCCCTCTACACCGGCATCAGTCAGGCAGCCATGTCCCGCCTCAAAATGGTCCAGCACTCTGCAGCTAGGTTCCTTACCGGCACCAGAAAGAGAGAGCACATCACACCAGTCCTAGCCTCCCTACACTGGCTCCCAGTCCCACTTAGAATAGACTTCAAAATCCTCCTCCTCACCTTTAAGGCACTATCGGGTGCAGCACCCCTATATATCACAGAGCTCATCACCCCCTACGCAGCACCCAGGTCACTAAGATCCTCCAACCAGGCTCGGCTGGTCCCCCCCCGCACCAGACTCAAAAAGAGAGGCGATCGCTCCTTCAAGGCCGTGGCCCCCAAGCTATGGAACCAGCTTCCCCTGGAGATCCGATCTGCCCCCTCGCTGGAGACATTTAAGGCCCGTCTAAAAACCCACTTCTATTCCCTGGCCTTCAATAAACCCTGATTCTCCCACACCCTAACTCACACACTCCCATGTAATTTTATCCTGCCCCCTCCCTCTTGTATCTCTTCTTATGCTCCTCTGTCCCCTGTGTGCTACTGTACTTTGTGTTCACCTATCCGTGTGTTGTCCTACTGTCCTATTCTCTGAATGTACTGTCTTGTCCTGCTGTGCCTTTTTGTATTTTTGTATTTGTGTATTTTATATTAGGACATTGATTTTAAGCTTTGATTGTACAGCACTTTGGTTGGCTCTTGTGCTTTTAAATGTGCTATATAAATAAATTACTTGACTTGACTTGGAGGAGAGACTAGCATGCAGTTTGATTAGGTTTTTAAAGAACATTTGTACCTTGGGAAAACCCACTCAATTGTATTCTATGCTTTTATCCACCAATGATAGACATGACCATAATACCAGACATGCTTCAAGTAGTCGCTTCACCCTACCTCTGCCTAGAACCAACGCTCTAAAGAAAACGGCAATGTATAGAGCCATAACATATTGGAATAGGATCCCATTACATATTATACGGAGGGAAAACAAGGACAGTTTCAAAAAGAAACTTAAAGGAGCCATAATCCGGAAGGAAATTAATATATGTCATGCATGAGTGTAGCTGCAGCCATGTTATCCAAAGCTTCTGTTTACTTTGTGTTTTTTTCTTTTTAAAGGTATGGTGAAATTGATGTTTTAGTAACATTGATGAGCATTCTGAAAGCAATTCTTAAAAAGATTCACTTTTTAAAACAATCTTAAATTGCATTTAACACTAAAGTTTTTTGTTTGTTTCTTTGCTTGCATGTTATTTTAGCCATCTTAATTGTTAGTTTCATTGTGCATTGTGTATTGAGTACTGACTTTTAATAATTCTATTTTGCAATAATAATTGTTTTTGTATGTTTTTTTGTGTGGACCCCAGAAAGACCCCAGAAAAAGGTATGGGAAGTTATTGTCTTCGCTCCCAGGACTTATTCCTACTATCTTTCCCTAAAGCCCGTACTGGATTGGGAAAAAGGGGGTTTAAGTACGTTGCTCCCTCTACTAATTATCAAAATCTTTGGTAGGTGGTCTCATTAGATGCATTTAAAGTTATTCTTAATGACTTTGAGGCAGGGACATCTGGCTGCAGATGTTTTGACTGATTTATATTGCCTCTGTATGGACCCTGAAGTCGATGACTTGTGATGAATATTGATATTTTTTTATTCTCTAATTTGTTCTTTATTTTATTGTAAATGTAATGTTTTTATATCTGGTTTTAGAGCCAAACACAGTACTACATCAGCCATCACTCTGGTTACAAATGATGATCTCAGCATTAGATAAGAAGAAACACTGTGGTGCCCTCTTTGTAGAATTTTCAAAAGCCTTTGATACTGGGGTGGTCGGGTGGCGTAGCGGAGATTGCGCTCGTCACCAATGCAAGAGGCTGCGGTCTCGACTCCCGGAGTCAGAATTGCCTGCGGCTTGGGCCGATCGTCATACTAACTCGTTTGGCTGAGTTAGCGGGAGGGAAGTCGTGGGTGGGAATCTGGCGTTGTGGACAGCGACGCCTACAGGTCAGGTCTGGGCGCCTGCTCAGCGAAAGGCAGGAAGTGGTGAAGGCAGCGTGACCTCCCACGTGTTACACTTCACCAATGAGAGTCCTTGCTGCCAGGTGAAAAGAGAGCCGCTGGCTGTCTCCGCATGTGTCAGAGGAAGGATGTGGTAGACTTCAGGGTTCCTTTGTACCGACCAGTAAGGGGAACATGCGCACAACAACCAGGTAGGGGAGGGGGGGAATTGGCATACCGACTAAAATTGGGATGGGGAGAAAAGCATCGAAAATCAGGCGGAGAAAAAGAGGGTAAAAAAATTTGCTGCCACGCATTAAACCAATGGAGTCCCTCACCTTGTTTGCAGGGCTATATATATATTATAGCTATGGATGCAATACTATGGCCCATTTGACATCGAGTATCTATCGTTCAAGTCAAGATGTGAAAAAGGAATCATTTTTCCATCCATACATTCCCGTTTTATACCGTGGTGAATATAAGTATGGTTTTAGAGCGGTTTGGGGTAATTCCTGGGAGGCTAATTATACTTAATCCATTGGCATTTCGTCCCTATACACGCTACAATAAAAAATTCAAATGCATATATGATCGGTATATTATGTTCCATCATGAATGCATGAAAGGGGGGGGGGGTCGTTTCTGATTAATTGATTGTCAATAACGGCATTCGTTAGTACAACAGCATATGCTGATCAGGGCGATGGCTATGAAAACAAGGCACAATCAAGCTGAAATTGATGTTAAATTGCTCTTACCCTGTGGCCGGTGAGATTCCAAAAAGAATATTCCAATTATTTGATTGCTATCTGGTAGATCGTATGTCCATTTGGGCCACAACATAACCCACCACAGCATAATGAATCGGGTGCCCCGAAAACTATTCAATGCGATCGGGTAAAGCCCTTGGTCCAGGCTACTAAGTCCACCCGGAGGAATTACATCGACGCACAGCCACATACACAGAGTCTCAAAGGTAGTGCAACATCGGCCACATACCACCAGGCGGCGGTATTGGACTTTTGCGATCTCAGACTCATTCCCTATGGTTACAGACTCCCTTGGATGGATAACGATTGGAAATAGCGAATAAAAGAAATAATGATCAAATAACTTATATATACGTGGTTGGCGTTCAACGATTGGCAGACAAACATGTATAAAATCGTTGTTGGCAGGGAATGAGTTAATTGTGCTTAATTGTTAAGGGTGCTAATGTATATGGAAGCACTATTGTACATGCTATCATACAGAGTTATATGGGTAGGCTATTTCACGCCTGGTCAATGTTAGCATGGTGTTATTCACCTTCAAAGATGGAAAGAAAATAACTAATAATAATAAATTATATTCTCCTTTGGTTCATTACAATTTACTAGGAATGCCCCGATCACGTTTTTTGCCACCGATACCGATCACCGATCGTCGTGAGCCATATCGGCCGATACCGATCCGATACCGATCGTTTTTGATTAAAAAGAAATTACAAATTTTATAATTTTTTTTTTTTTATAAAATATATATATTATATAATTAGACTTGTACTTGTATTATCTGCGAGACATCGCCACCACGCAACAAGTCAAAATGCTCGCTATCTGCAAACAGCGCCACTGTCTGTGTACTCTAGTAGCCTCCAGCTCCAAAAAGGATTCTCCGGCGCTGCAGCTGGACCCTATTGGTATAACGTTACTACTGTCACATTCAGCAAGCCCTCAGCTCGAATACGCATTGAATCAATGTTATAAGACATTGATATCAGGAGCTATCTGTAGCTACTGCTAGCCGGCTAGATGACGTTAAGACAACTATTTAGTTCAATCGGACATTTCGTTTTGAACTGTGAACTAACGTCAGCTAACGCAAGCTAACGCAAGCTAACGGAGATATCAACATGGACTACTAGACTTGCTGGGGCATTTGTTGATATCCGGAGCTATCAGTAGCTAGCCGGCTAAATACCGTTAGACAATGTCTACTAAAAGTGAATAGTTGACTGGGTAATTTTGTTTAAACAGTAACGATAGCTAGGTAGCTAACGTTAGCTCAGGTCGAATGCACTATAGACTCGAGCAGAGGAGCCGCCTCCTGTGTTTATAAACTCTACACGGGTGCGGGCGGGGCAAGGGAGCAGCGGCAGTTTGCAGGTCCTGTGCGTCTGAGACAGACAGCGAGTGAGATCTCCACTTGATCAGTTTCCGCGATCGGCGAATATGACTCATTATCGGAATTCACCAATCGCATATTTATACTGAATATCGGCCGATAACGATCGGTGGCCGATCGATCGGGGCATCCCTACAATTTACTCAAGCATAGTAACAGACACAATATTTCTGACAATGGGACTACATTCCCTGAGGTCCATAGATGTCTCTAGATACCAAGAACATGCAAGTAGACCTTGTAGAAGTGGAGCAAACTTCCTTTTACTTGGGTATGTACTTTTAGGCGAATTTAGAGTCTGGCTTAAGAGGTTAAAGTCAACACTTATAAAGTCAAGAGCGGCCAAGTGGCGCAGTGGGCAAGGCGCTCGCCACTAACGTAGGAGATGCTGGTATCGAGCCCAGCGATCGGCGTTACTACCGGCTTGGCCGGTCGTTCATACTACCACAATTGGCAGTGGTAGAGGGTGGGAAAGCCGGTGGGTGGGGATTGGACGTTGTGGACAGCGACTCCTACAGGTCGGTTGGTGCGCCTATACAGCAGAATCAGGAAGTATCGGGGGCAGTGTGAGCCTCCCACGCGTTACTCCTCACCACTGAGAGATCGCGCTGTTCAGGTGAAAAGATGAGACAGCTGCCTCCTCGTGTACCGGAGGGGACACGTGATGCAAGGCTTGGTCCTCACTGCAGCCGACCAGTGGGAGGCATCGTCTAGCAACGTTCGAGACAGGGGAGGGGAGAATTGAAGGGAGAATTGGCGAGGCGAAATTGGGATGGGAGAAAAATAAGGAGAAAAAGTGGATTAAAAAAAACACTTATAAAGTCATAATGTTTACGATTAAAGTCAACATTTCCATACTTGTTTCCATGTAGTCCAAACAGCTCTTCTCCTGGTCCAGCTGTGACGGTTTCATGCAGTCCACCAAACAGACAGACAGACCAAGGTGTGAGAGGCTATGACGGGTGGTCATATTCAGACCAATCTTGGGGGAAAGTAAGGAAAGAAATATCAGTACATTTTACATTCATCCTAACAAACAAAGGTCTAACTTTTCAGTTGAAATTCATCAGGAACACAGAAAGCCAAGCAATAACCACCAGTCCTTAACCAGCTTTACTAGCAGTGCTATTTTCCTAGGCTAACAAATTGAAAAGGAAGGAAAATCCTGAAGATTTTCATAAGAACTGAAAAACACATGGGTGTATATATAGACAGATGCACTGCTATGAATAATATTCATAGATCAGAACTATAGCAGTGCATCTGTATATACACTAGGTGATGGGTACCTTTCACATTTGAACCGATATCGGTACCGGTCCCTGTGAATCGATACCGGTACCCAACGGTACCTTTTTTCGGTACTTTAGTCTCAAGAAATTTAATTTACCTACCTCAGTCGTAAAAAGAAAAATCCAAACTTCAAATAACTACAATTTCGACAGTTTTTGGCTTGTCATTGCTCCGACTGCTTTGTTGTTGAATCAAGTCAAATCCTAGGTAAGCATATATTGTGTGTGTGAACGTTGACCAAAAAAAAGTAAAAAAAAAAAAAAAAGTAAAAAAAAAAAAAATTAATAAAAAAATTTAAAAAAAAAGATCGATACTCGGTAGTACCGACGTGTTTCGGTTCGGTACCTCAAAAGTACCGAATTTGGTACCCATCCCTAATATACACCCATGTGTTTTTCAGTTCTTATGAAAATCTTCAGGATTTTCCTTCCTTTCCAATTAATTAATTAATAAGCATTTCATTTGATGGCCAAAACATATGATTGGTTATTGATGCAAAAAGCTGTTGTTTTTGGCCAATCAGATGTTTTTGTCTTCCAAGTGGTGTTTCCAGGGTCGCATTGGACAAACTAAGACCACGTCCTTGTCAGAAAGTACACTACATTAAATGAGAATACAACTAAATGCAATATCATAGACATATACAGAATATAGAAAAAGAATTGTTTGGTAAACTGCAAATAATACAACTTTACCATGAACTCCTAAGCCAAGCTAAACTAGAATAATGTATGTCAAATAAACACTGCTAAGCTAACGTTGGTTCTGGATTTTGCAAATGAAGGGCTAATATCTGAGGCTGCACAGCTACGACATACTTGTCGTACAGAACTTGTAAGTTGCTTTGGATAAAAGTGTCAGCTAAATGACTAAATGTAAATGTAAATAATAATAATATAAAAGAGAAGCAATGGATCGTCACCACAGATAATTCAACAGTTGGATAACAGATTTATACCACTACTGAACAAGCCCGGATCACCATCAGATCCTCCTCACCTCCACACAGCTCGGTAAGGAATGAAGCGCTTACAAAACACCAGGCCACAGCAACAGCAAGCAAGCTGGCACTAACGTTACTAGGTCAACAATGTGTGTGTCTGTGTGCCCGTTAGGGCTGAGCCCAAATGTTCGAACCTTCGTTCGTTACGTTGGCATTCGAATTCTAAATCAACATTCGAATTTTTAAAAATTTTATAAAGAAAATTATTATTATTATTATTATTATTATTATTTATTTTTTCTTCTATTAATTCTGTTTAAACCAATGGGATTTTCTTCATAGTTGCAGATAACGATTAGGCTACACTAATATTATAGTATTAAAAGAAACTGATGAGTTATATTAATTAAAGAAAGTTGATTTAATTGATTTAGTTGGGCTGGGGCTTCTCCCTGGGCTGGGTCTGGAAAGTTGATATAATAAAAAAAAAATACAAATTTAATCAGATTAATCACTTTATTCAAATTGAGGATTTAGTTTGAGGATATTTATTAAAAAAATATATTATTTTTAATTTAATTCTTTTTAAAATTAAAAACGAAGGTTTGAACGTTCGTTCGAAAAACCCTGACGAAGTTCGAATCCCCAAAACAGGGTTCGGGGACAGCCTTAGTGCCCGTCTGCCAGTTCTTCAAGCCAGTGGCCACCAGGCTCCACAACCAGGGGCACGGACTGCTGCCAGCAGCTGGAGAACTAATGGCTGCAGAACTTGAGAACCATTAGGAATGTCTGACTCTTAACCACTAAACCCTGCATGGACTATAACTCATATTATGACCGATAGACAATCATCTGCACCTTTGTGTATACTGTTTCCTTTTAGTCATATTTTATATTGCCTATATTTATTGTAACTTATATTATGACCAATAGGGTATAGACTCATATGCAACTCTGTGTATAAAAATGTTATATTCAGATTACATTTGTTTATTGCTTATATTTATTGCTCTCCTATTACCCTGGCCATACCTGTACCCCCTGCTACTATGACGACTGAATCTCCCCAAGTAGATCCATAGACCACTGCACTTCCGCGTTACATTGAAATCAGGGAGGAGATAGCGGGGGGAGCAAATGAATGAATGTGGATGAGAGCCTTGATGTAAGTGGTTGCAGCTACGGCTGTGGGGGTGCTAGACATGATCGTAGGGCTGGACAGTATGGTCTAAAATGTATATCACAGTATAATTTGAAGCATAGACAGTAACGGTATATATCGCGGTATATTAATTTATCTTAAAATGGCTAATGTTAGCCCGTTGCTGTGCTAAAGCAAGTCTCCTCTCAGCCTCCTTAGCCAAATTGAAATGCCCAAACTATATGAGAAGGTCCATGCGCAAGTGGAGAAAAACTCAGTACAATTAAACACTATGCAACGACCACTGCAAACGTTGAGTGAATCGTCAAGTAACGTTAACGTCATTGCTACTGCTGTGACTAGCTGCTCTAGTCTACCGGTCACAAGGTATGAAGGTATAATCAAAATCCATACCGTAGCGCAAATTCATACCGTTTATACTAGGGATGTACGATAATTAGCAATTATGACGTCATCCCGATAACGTTATTAATAGCTCCGATAATATAATATATTTTTTTGGTAAAAAAAGATGCGGTGTGGGTGAATTTGGATGAAGTGCGTTTGTTTTGACTGTCCGCTCCTCCCGTTTTGCCAGTACTGTGGTACCACTGATAGCGTGTGGTTTAGGAACAGGGCGTTTTACACAAATCCAGCGCTCCCTTTCTTGGCTGTGACGTAGCCACGTACGTTTCTTGAAAGCAGCGCATTGTAAACAAAGATGGCGACGCTAGTGGGGATTGTTTCAGAGGGGAAAAGTTTGCTTGCTATTTGTAATAAATGCAATGCAGAAGTTCCACGAGGAGGGAAAAGTGCAGCAGCTTGTGATACATCCAACCTAGCAGGTCACCTGCGCAGGGGGCGAAACTAGAGAGCGCCACCCACCATTTGCGCTCAGTTTATACGCTTGGCAGGGTTAGAAATTAACATTTTTTTTCAAGGGCTTTTTTTGCCCCCCTTAATTGATTTTCGGGGGCTTTTTTTGTATTTCGGGGGCACAACATTTTTATAATGAAAATTAACATAAAGATTATAAAACATTGTTGACACTTTTTTTTACAGTCTTCGTCCCTATGTTTGATAACGTAATGTTAATGTCTCCATATATAGGGCTCTACGCTAACCTTTTTCCCAAGGAGCACATGTGCTCCTAAATAAAATGTTAATAAATAAAATCTAAATACAAATTTAGGAGCACACAGAAATTTAGGAGCACAGTGACAATTGTTCAAGTAACACACACACACGCACACGATGTGTGACATCATGGCTTGGTTTCATGTTTTGAGGTACCTTCAATTATCTGTAAATAATACATACATACTCTTATCTAAATAGATTAAATATTATTGTCCCTGAGGGCAAGTTGTGTTGTTGTCTTGATATATCTACAAATAGCAGACGAATAACCGGTTGCCTCTGGATCAATGAATGTCTAATATTCAATAATATTATTAGATATTTTATTTTTAACATCCCTAATTCCAACAGTCAAGAGGCTTGTTTCAAATTGATGAAAAACCCCACACGCAATGTTTGTGAGTATAGGCTCTGGCCAGATCGATCAATGAAATACGTTGCGCGCTCAGCGCTGTGGAATGAAGGAAATGCGCATCGGGATCGGATTTGGATGTTACAAATTGGAGTTGTGTTACAAATGGAACGGTCTTTCCCCGCCGAACACAAGTTACTTAGCGTTACACAGGTCGCGCTATGCAGATGCTTAGCTTGCTAACGTTAAGATAGCAGTGTAATGCTTGATGAGAGCAGAGCGCTCTGTCTGTGTTCGCACCTCTCAAGTGCCTGGAAGCATCTCCCTGTAACACGCAGCGGGCCCCGCCTCCCTCCTCCTTGGAACAAACATTCCACCCAAAAACTGAATTTCAGTCCAGTTTCAATCTGAACTATTAACAGCGGAGCTGTTTTGTAATCTTCACAATCACTCGTCTGTCTCGCACACTGCAAGTAAATGATTTTTCCGGTTTGCACACACACATATTATTAGGGGCAAATACGAGAGAAATGCTCGCACTGTAGAGCATATATATAATTATATATATAATTAGTAAACTGTCGGGGGCTTTTTTTACCCCCCTTAACTGATAGTCGAGGGCATTTGGTCAATTTTCGAGGGCATTTTGCCCCAAGCCCCCGTTAATTTCGAACCCTGCTATGAGGTCTGCCCGCCGTGTGGCGGCCAATCAAATGGTCATGTGAAAACCGAAAATCATGATCCAATTCTGAGCGGAGTTCTCACTCGCTGTCTGAGCACATTGCTGCTCCTAAACCTCCCCTACCTGTTTCTGTATGCTGCATGTAAACACAGTCACTGTGACTGACGTTAGTCTAGTCAGAGAGACCTCCGTGAGCTGATGTTAGCTACTGTTACAAAATGACCCAGTCAACTATTCACTTTTAGTTTAATACATGAGGCATTGTGTAACGTTATCCAGCTGATAGCTCCCGACATCAACAACTGCTGCAGCAAGTGTCTAGTTACATCGCATCAGCATGCGGGCTACTGACTAGGGTCCAGGTGCAGCGCAGGAGAATCCTTTCATGCTGAATGTAAGAGTTTAGGGTCCAGCTGTAGCGCCGGAGAATCCTTGCTGGAGCTGGAGGCCACTCGAGTATACACACAGACAGTGGAGCTGTTTGCAGACAGCGAGGTGGCGATGTCTCGCAGATAATACAACTACAAGTATGATTATATAATATATATATTTTATTAAAAAAAATTATATAAAATAATAATAATTATTTTTTTATCAAAAAAAAGTTGGCAGGTAAGAAATCTGCTTGGCGGGTAGATTCTTCGCATCTACCCGCCACTGGCCGGTGAGTAAAAAAGTTAATTTAGCTCCCTGCACCTGCGGCATCACCACCGCTGCGATGGTGTGTTGTGTTAACTTAAAAGCCTGCGACGACGCGGGGAGCTAAGCAAAGCTAGCCCCTTTCATGGCTGTGATGCAACCCTTAGTTGAATACGCAGTCACTTATTGCTCCGTAGTAGCCAGGTTAATTTGCACCACCAAGGACTGCTTAAAAGCTAGCGGCTTGAGCCCTTGGGTCATTTCTGTCAAACATCTTTAATTTAACAAACGACTCGTCAATAGGTACAAGCGTGCTCGCGCCGTCGTACACCAGCGGTGGTGATGCCGCAGGCGACCTGCTAGGCTATGTGTCCACTCAAAGCCTTTCTTTCAAGGCGGACAGCTTTGAAAAAAGAAGAAAAAAAAGCTTTGAGCGTCTTAGGTTGGATGTATTATAAGTTGTTGACGGATTGTGAATTTTCATTTGGAAAAATAAATATGGTCACTTTATCAGTCAAAACTGTTGTCTTGGCTTTTGTTTCTGTTGTCTGGTTAGGTCAAAACTACAGGAATATACATTTAAGTTGGTGTTAAGTTATTGTCCTGGGAAGTCTTTTTATGTATTATTATTATTGTATTGTGATATGTTTTGTTTCATGTTGGGAAAAAAAAGAATATTATATACATTAAAAAAAAATTTAATACAATAAATATCGGTTATAGATATCGGTTATCGGCTTGAGGAGCATAAAGTTATCGGTGTCAAAAAATCAATATCGTGCATCCCTAGTTTATACCATATACCGTTTATACCGTCCACCCCTACATGATTGAAGTCTTTTATGCGCCTGAGTCTCCTGAACACAGTGCGACCAATTCCAAAACGATCAGAACTAAATCGGCCGAGCTAAAGTCCCTTTTCAGCACCTACTCCCCATACAAGTTACAGGTCCATTCTCTTCGGATCAAATAACAAACAAAGCAAAACCAACGGCTTCTCAGTTACAGTGGGTGACAATATTGTCACAATGAAAGACGAAATTACATACCTAGGTTCCATCCTAGAGGCAAATCTTTCCTGTGACAAAATGGCATCCAATGTAATCAAAAAAGTCAACCAACGAACTAGATTCTTGTACCGGATCTCCTCTCTGGTAAACAAGAATACCCTGAGGACTCTGGCAGGAGCACTCATTCAAGGGTACTACGACTATGCTTGCACCTCATGGTACCAAAGTACCTCAAAAGCGCTAAAAACAAGATTACAAACATCACAAAACAAACTGGTCAGACTACTACTTGACCTTACTCCTAGAACCCACCTCACCCCTGCCCACTTTGACTACCTAGGATGGCTTAGAGTAGAAGACAGAGTACTAGGGCTGACCTTCGAATTTCTTTTTGGGATTCGAAGCTTCGGGCAGAGATTCGATTAAAAAAAGAAAAAAAAATTATGTTGTGGGACTTGTATGTACAGCACTTTGTTCAACTTTGTCAGTGCTGTAAAGTTTAAACCTTTTAAAATCTTAGACAAACAAAACACTTTGCTTTCATGAAATATTGTAAGCCATCATTTGAGGCTTTATAAAAGCAGCACAATGAACACAAATCAGTGCAGAGTCCGACCTCATCTTAAATAACAAACAGCATTGCTTGTTGTAGTTAACAAAGAGAGACAGAGTTGATTTTGCACAAAAAAAATAACAAAAAAAAACTTTTTTCTTTTTATAATCGAATTTTCTTTTCATATTAGAATCCCATGCCCATCGAACGAAGCTTCAAAACTTCGAAGTATTTAAGACAGCCCTACAGAGTACAGCAACTTGCAATGGGCCTGGTCTACAAGATACACTACAGTAGGCTTGGGCGGTATAATTTTTTTCATACCGTCATACCTTGCTGACATAATATTATGACGGTATGACTTTCATGTTCATCAGAGGGGGGGGGGGGGGCAGAGCTAGGTTAATAATATACTCTTTATCACCATACATAACGCTTATATTGAAATATGTTGACATTAGTCAAAAAGTGCACTTTCTTCAACCTCGAACCTAAATTCCTTAGCAACCCGTGTTGCCAAAGTAAACAAAACTTTAAAAAAACCAGTGCGCACGTTCAAGACACAGATATGAAACGAGTCATACGGAACAAATAGCGTATAACGGAGGCTGAAATTAGAGCAATGTGAGTCACAAACTCACGACAGTAGTACACAACTACACATTAGGGGTGGGACGATGCATCGATCCAGATCGATATATCGATCTATTATCAATTATCAAATAGGATCGATGCAACGTAAAAATATCGATTCATATTGCGATACTCTTATTTTGAAAATCCTGGTGAGCATATCCGCCGGGCCGCAACAACAACATTAGCTCAGCGTGCTGTGCACTACAACCATTGGCGCACAGTCTGTGACATCACGGTATTGAAAATCATACAGACGGGATTTCGAAATATCCTGGTATACCGTAATACCGTCATACCGCCCAAGCCTACACTACAGACTAGGGGTGGACGGTATGGTCTAAAATTTATATCACGGTATAATTTGAAGCATAGACGGTAACGGTATATATCACGGTATCAGTGTTTCTGTTAGAATAATTTTTTTTGCCTGATAGGCAGGCTATATAAAGAATGAAATCCTCAAGGCATGTAGATTTATAATATTGTAACTTAAAACTAGGCTACTTTTGCGTATAAAGTCATTATATTCCAAATAAAATAAGTCCAGAGTCGAGACTCCTGCTCCCATTGCAAACAGCGGGGCTGGATTTTGCTAGAAGCATATGTAGCTGCAGAGCCGCAGAGCGAATTGAATTGAATAAGAATTGAGACAAAGGTGCCACTCATCCTCAGCTTTAAGAATTGACAATTGCGTCAACAAATTGACACATGTGTCAACAAATTGACACATGTGTCAACAAATTGACACACAAAATGCTTAGAGACGATGGGGGTCAGAACGGCGCAAGGGTGGGGGGGCGCTGTTTGACGGGCCTGTGACCAGACCTGAAAGAGCCACTGGCTCTGCGGCTCTGCAGCTGCATGCTATTCGCAAATCCACTGCTGCACGCCTTCCTCCCGGCTCCCGCTGCTGCCGTCGTTATCATAACACTACACACATATCGTAATGTTTACAGCAAACTGTAGTTGATCACCAGGTATGTTTTATTAACGTAGAATAATTCATATAAGAAAAACGATAGGGAAATATCTTACCTTTCTCCACTGGTTAAAAATGCCAGGAACTGAAATTGAAACTTGCTGTGCGCCGCGGTGATATGTGTTTATTATGAAATGACAATTGCATGTTGACACGCCCACTGCGCGAAGCCTCCTAAATAACTTTTTCCAGTTTGCACATATCTATTATCTATGACTAATTCTATCTATTTTTAGGGGCAAATGCGATTGAAATAGTCGCGCTGTGGTTACATGACGTCATTGCTATTTTAGAGCTGCTCTACCGGTTAAACGGTATAGTCAAAATCCATACCGTAGAGCAAATTAATACCGTTTATACCGTATAGCGTTTATACCGTCCACCCCTACTACAGACTAAGATACCCATGTACATGTCAAACAGGGGAGGAAATTAGGCCACTTTACTCGCCAATTGCGAGTATTTTTTACGTTTGGCGAGTAATTCATGAAGAGCACTCGCCAGTCTGGCGAGTACTAGTAATTACAAAACAAAACAAAAAAATCATTCTGCAATCTGCTGATTCGCTCACTGACACAAACCGAACTCTGACTCCCCCCTTGATTCCTCCCATTTGCGCCACATAATAATCAGACCATAACCAATGAACATCATCGTTGTACAGATGCGCTCTAAGCTCCTCCAATGAACACTCGTTTTCTAGAAGATGACGCCCATCTAGGGGAAGTGGACATACCACTGCGCGCAGACCTACTAACTCCTGCCACCGGCAGCCGGCTTGACAACGTAGACAAACTTACAAAAACACATGAGTGGATGAAAATAATTGCATGTAGAGTCGTCGCTTTCGGATATCGGTGCGGTCTGACATGGGGGCGAACAACAGCACGCGACGCGTCTCCTTCGAGTCGGATGAGAATGACAGTCAACCAGCATTAGCCGGCTAGCTACCTAGCATGTAACAAGCTACCATAACGCGCATTCAACATAGTGGACGACTATACTGAGCGGCTTTGCTTAAATGCAGCCGAGTGACATTTTATTATTACCGGGTTTCCCAGCATATCACCACTCGCCCATATGCCCTTCACAACGGTGATGTTGTCATATTTGGCATTCAGAACACACCTGCTGAACCCCTAGCGTTGTCGATTCGGTTCCAATGTATTGTCATCTTACAGCACAAGTACAGTACAACCAGAATACATTTGGCATACAACCAGAGTGCAAATGTAACAAGTCAAGTTCAAGTTGTTTTATTTAGCTATTACATTACAGTGAAATGCTTGGTTCTTTCACTGCCCAACCCAGTATTGATTGATTGATTGAAAACTTTATTAACAGATTGCAGAATGGGTACAATACAGTACAGCTCAATACACACAATTGTTAAGGGGATGCAGACCAGAGAAGGACTTTAGTCTTGTTTACATCAGGGTCCCCCATTTCAGTCCTGTTTGCTTAATGCCTTGTCCACTTCCTCCACACTCCAATATGTTATGATGAATTAAAAATGGGGGACCCTGATGTAAACAAGACGAAAGTCTTTCTCTGGTCTGCATCCCCTTAACAATTGTATGTATTGAACTGTACTGTACCCATTCTGCAATCTGTTAAGAAACTTTTCAATCAATCAATCCCTTCAACCCTGCTCCTGTCAAACCTGCTCTTTCCATTCCCTCCATCATGTCCCCCCTTTCTGATGAATATTTCCTGCACTTAAGAGTCAGACACACATTCCTAGTAGTTGAGCTGTGATGAATGAAAACTTTATTTAACAGATTGCAGAATGGGTACAGTACAGTACGGCTCAATACATGCAATTGTTAAGGGGATGCAGACCAGAGAAAGACTTTCGTCTTGTTTACATCAGGGTCCCCCATTTTCAATTCATTTTCAATTCATCATTCAGTATAACCTAGACCAGCCCAACCCAGCATCTTTCACTGCCCAGTTCAGCCCAACCCAGTCCAGAATAGTTCCCTCTTTCATGTTAATATGTGATTTAATGATGTAATATTTTGAAGAGTAGAGACAGTGTGATTAATTTACTATGATTGAAAATCAATTTAGACGAAGACGTACAAAGAAGTAATTATCACAATTAGCGATTTTTTTGTCTGGTAAAAAATCTATTTGGCTGGTAAAAAAAATCAGATACCCGCCAGTTGGCTGGTAAGCCAAAAAGTTAGTTTCCTCCCCTGATGTCAAAATACTTCCCAAAGGTCAGTGAATACCACAACCACAACACCAGAGGGAGCTCCACAAATCATGTTAAACCCAGATTCGGTTCAAACAAGGGACTAAACACGTTTCGCAATTATGCCACATCAATGTGGAACGCCCTACCCAAAGCTGTAAAGGAATGTGAATCACTACCCACTTTCAAAACCACTCTCAAAGAACACCTACGGGAGACTGCAATTCGCCAATATTCTGTAAATATCCTAACCCAACCCCCTGCAATGTACAGTAAATTACCTAACCCAAGAATACACGAGACCCTCCTCTTGGAACCAAGTATGGAACCAAAAGTTCCAATTGTCTAACATGCTTTGCATCCTCGCCAGTTATACCCACGTCGCGCTAAAACAATAACTACTGTAATGTTATCTGCTAACTGAGTACTCCAACTAAGCTAACCTGCTAATGCTAACTACTGCTAACGCTAATCACTGGGGACGCTCAGAGGCATAGTGGGGGAAGGAGGGGCTGAGAATCTCTGTCTCTCTCCATCTATATCTCTGTGTATGTGTATGTGTCAGCGTTTCCGTTAGCCGGTAATTAACGGTATTTGACCGGCAAAATCTGGTGAAGTCCGACATATCTAATCTCTCCGGTCATAATGTCCGGTGAAAATAATTCCCTCTAAACACAATTAGATTATTTGAATTGTATTAAAATAGGCTAAAATTAAATAGCCTATGCGATGAACGAAACAATCATTACATTTGTCGTTGCTTCACCAAGCAGCCGGTCAATGACATCCTGTGTCAGCGAGCTGGCAGCTGATATATTTACGTGAAGCATGGCTTGGCAGGGTGCAGTACTCCAATTCAGCCATTGGCAATTCAGCTGTTGGGTGGGGGCGCTGCTGACACCGCTGCTCTGCTCTGTCTGCTCCAGTGCTCCGTGCTTCACGTAAATATATCAGCAGCCAGCTCGCTGACACAGGATGTCATTGACCGGCTGCTTGGTGAAGCAACGACAAATGTAATGATTGTTTCGTTCATCGCATAGGCTATTTAATTTTAGCCTATTTTAATACAATTCAAATAATCAAATTGTGCTTAGAGGGAATTATTTTCACCGGACATTATGAGCAGCAGCACCAAGTCGTTGGGAGGTGGAGATATACATCACGGCGCAAACCCACGATAATGTTGCCGTCTCTCTGCCAAATTTCTCAGTTCTTCGCTTGATATAATTAATACAAATGTCCAATATAACGGAATTCGTTAGCTCATAAAAATGTGATTATAACAGACTGCTGTTTATTAAGGTCGGGCAGACTGCCCACCGACACCTCAAGTCGGCAGCAGCACGCAGTCTCGAGGGACTTATTTTATTTGGAATATATTAATGACTGTATATACGCAAAAGTAGTCTAGTTTTAAGTTAAAATATTATAAATGCCTTGATGATGTCATTCTTTATATAGGCCTATCAATTGTTTTTAAGCTCAATAAACTCTGACCGGAATTTATCCCATTTGTCCGGTAGATTGAAATCTACCGGACACTCAGACCTGCAAAAAAAAATTCTAACGGAAACCCTGGTATGTGTATGTGTGTGTGTGTGTGTGTCGCTCTCTCTCTCTCTCCTAGGGCTGGGCGATATGGAAAAAAATCATATCGCGATAACGATATGATAATTTTATTTTATTTCTCGATATCGATAATTATCTAATTGTTATAAGTATAAAAAAGAAAAAAAAACATTTTTTATTTTTTTTTTAACAACAGATGTATGTTTATTTTGCAGCAATTCTTTGTCATTGCCGCCATCTTTAGTGTTACATCCCCTCACACTCCAGTTCTCAGGCTGCAGCTGGTTTAAAAGCTAAAGTAAACCGGCTTCTCTGCTGGCTGTGGCTCCAGAGGAGTTGAACAGTTCTGGCTCTGCTAGTTTATTTTCGATCTTTTGGCGCTTTTTTGGTGGACAAACATGTGCACTGTGACTCGTGACTGGAGTCTAGTTCTGCTAGCACACATAGCCTACTGTGTACAGACGGTTTCAAAATGTATTTTAAATTAGAAAGCAAACAAAATAAATGGACAAGAGAAAAAGAAATCTGAATTTGGTCAGTATTGTCATTTGGACAAGCAAAGCCATTACTTTAAGTTGCAGGCAAGAAAGACAAGTCTGTCCACTGTCTCTGGTTTTAAAACTGCCCTGTTGCAGGTAAAAAAAAAAAGAAAAAAAAATTGTTTTCGATTTTTTTTTTTATTTCGATATTCGATATCGATTATTAAAATATATCGCGATATTTATCGGTATCGTTATATCGCCCAGCCCTACCTATTTCATTCAAAAGGAAGATATTGATGGACAGTAGCTATAGTATATAGCTCAGTAGCTGTAACATAATAATTGTATTAATTACTATTGATTAACTATTATTATTACATGGTATTTTAACATTCACCGAAATGCTTGATTGTGATTGGTCAATAGTGCTCGTCAGAGGTCCGTTATTACTCGATAACGGACCTCTGCCGAGCAATAATGGCCGCTGTGCGCAGCTGTAGCAATCAAGCCCACTGACACACACTGCATCAGTGCAGCCAATCAGACACACCTGCTGGCTGCTGGCAAAGCTGCCGGCGATGACAGCGGAGCGACAGAACAGAACTGCGTCTGCATTTGATCTCGTCTTGTCGATGGTGTAAAATGAATTAGGTATATTGTTAGTAAGTTAGCCATGTAATAAGCGGGATAATGTATAGCTATACTCGATCAGTCGCAAAATAATTGACCTTCACTGCGTTTAGAACACCTCGGCGCGGTGCAAAAGCAGCTTGACAACCGATATCCTTTATGTCTAGTAGGCATGGGCCAATGTGTGATTTTGGTGATGTGTGCTATTGCACAGATGTTGACCCTTAGTATGCACACGCACGCACAGTATAATATGCATGTAATAAATAGTTTGTTAATAAACTCGGTGACTTGAAAAATGTTCACTGTGGTGGAGAGAATAAAAGCTAGCTTATAATGGTAGTGTCTGGTTAGGAGCGAGGGATAATGGAGGTACTATCCAAAGAGGGGTCCGGGAGGGGGGGGTTCGAGCTGGAGCATATGTGTGTAGGTTTTTAGATAACAGGTATTAGGGGTATATCCTGTATAAGACATTGGTATAAATGGTAATTTCGTTGGATATACACTGTGTATTAATGCTTGTGTATCTTATCGTGTGTTGTCATGTTTGTTTATATGTGTGTTTAAAAAATAATAAAAAAAGAAAATACAAAAAAGAAAAATGTTCACTGTGCTCCTAAATTTCTTTGTGTGCTTCTAATTTTTATTTTATTTAGGAGCACATGTGCTCCCTGGGGAAAAGGTTAGCATAGAGCCCTGTATATAGTAATAATAATAACACATGGCGATATACTAAAAAGCTATTTCTAATTTTTGGCTGGGAAAAAATCTGCCTGGCTGGTAGTTTTTTTAATCTACCAGCAACATTGGCTGGTAAGCCAAAAAGTAAAATTTGTTCCCTGTATATAAGCGATTCTCCCTTTCGGTGTGCAGTGACGCGGGAAGGGGGGGGGGTGCTTTGGGTGCTGGAGCACCCCCTGTTGGCGGGGAGTTGTAACTGCAAGCAACGCCAAAAGATTTACTAAAATTCAATACAAAACTTTTATTTTTTGAGTTTGCATTTTAGTGTAAGCAGTCTAAAACATTTTTTATTTTTTTTTTTTTAAATGGTTGAAATCCACTATTAACTTAACACTAGCACAGCCGACAAGGGGTCAAATGACCCCTAGGCATTTTCAATAAATGTATCCTCATCACTCGGTCGAGCTCCAGCTCTGTCACTCAATGACTTTTCCTAAAAGTACCCGTTTTATCTGGCACGGTTTCTGAAATTTCAAAATGACTTCAGGAAAATGTAATTAGAACGTTATTCCACATATATATGGAATATATATGTGGAAAGTCACAGCACTTTGCGAGCGTCTAGCGCAGGTGTGGCCAACCCATGGCTCTCGAGCCGCATGTGGCTCTTTGCCCGTCAATGTGTGGCTCTTCAGTCCAAAAAAAGAATAATTATTATAATATTTTTATTTATTATTATTATTTTTTATTTTGTGTCACTCAAACCTGTGGTAAACCTCATATTCTTATATTAAGAGGTAATTATATTACACTATTTATTTTTCTCATATAAGCTGTGGGGTCATCTGACCCCTTCCGGCGGGAATCAGTGACATTTTCTCCATGGCTGTTCTAGTGTTAATGATATTTTCTGTGTATCTAACCTGATGCACAATTGCAGCGCACAGACAGTCACACACACATCGCCTACTACATGGTTAATCTTTCAGCACCACGGACAGCGATTGGTGTTGTGACACACACACACACACACACAATGCGGGACACGTAGGAGAGGGGGAAAAGTGTAAAAAATGTAGGAGCACACAAAGAAATTTAGGAGCACACAAAAATATTTAGGAGCACAGTGAAAATATTTCAAGTAACAGAGTTTTTTTTTTTATAAATGTATACTGTGCGTGCATGTGCAAACATCTGTGCAATAGCACATACCACCAAAGTCACTGGCCCACTGTGTGCGTGTGTGTGTATCTGCGTGTGCAAACGGGAATGGGACACAGACATTTGAACTATTAAGTGATTAATGCCTACTGTGGCAAAGTTGTAGCCAACAACTAGGCCTAATAAAAAAGCCAGTGACATTGAACAAAAAGGAGACACTGGCATTACCACCAGGGCCATCAGTAGAGGGGACTGTAAGGTGCCTTTTCGGTATACTACCTTTGCTAAAACTGTGTTCTCTGGGTGGTAACTACTGGAATAGCCTACCAGTTGTGATTAGAGAGTGCCCCACATACTCCATGTTCAAGACCCATCTTAAACTGCATCTTAACACTTTCGCGGCCACTGGGGCCCGTCTAATATAATGGTTGAGGGCCAGCTTTTGTAAACAAACGTGGGGCTTTTTGTACAGCTAAATCTATACTTTATAGTATTGCTATCTGTCCATTCTCATTGTCAATTGAGTCCATAAACCGTCCCTTCAAAATGGCTTAAAGAAGAAAAAAAATGCATCAATAGGTTCTCATTTTATAGCGCCGTGAATATAAGCATTATAGCGGATTTGGTCTAGTATATTTTCTGGAAGGCTAGTTATAGAGCTAATAGCTGCTAACGTTATATCCAATGGCATTTCCGTTTTACAGATGCTACAGAAATAACTCAAACTGCATATGATCCGGATGATCCCAAAGCATGTATGCAAGAAAGGGGGGGGGGGGGGGGGGGCGGGGGGCGGGGGACGTCGTTTATTATTATTGATTACCATTAACCGTGTTCGTCGAAGTAGCCACATACGCTGGTCGGCTGGTTGAGTATCATAGCAAGATCTGATCGGGCTGTAATTTACGTGAAAAAGATCTTCCTATGAGCCGATTGGATCCCCCTGAGCATTTCCCCGTTATCGATCGCCATCTGGTAGATCGATATGTCCATTGGCTGATGATAAATCCCCTTATTGCATGGTGAAATCTGCTATTCGAAACGTAATCCAAGCTACAGGCTGCAGATCCAGAATCGTGCTACTGAAATCTCCATTGAAAGAAAACAAAGAGACTGATCCGTTCGCCCACAGGGCACATTGCAGTAGCGCGATAGCGCCCCTAAGAGGATCTGGCCGGTATTGCATAGTCGAATTCATAGAGTAGGGAAAATCTGCAGTGGCGCTCGGCGACCTTGAACAGGTTATTAAAATGGAATAAAAGCAATAACAACTTCCCACGGAGATCTCCGTGATTCTGTCCACAACGCATGGATTCGAAACACTGAGATCTCCGTCCTTGGCCCCCATTGTGTTAAGGCAAACCAGAACTGTGATCATTTTTAATCTGATTTATTTTATGTAATTTGTTAGTTTATGTAACTTGTTTCTTGTTTTTATTGTTGTTTTTATCATTGATTGTCACAATGCTTTTACCCTAAGCAGGCTATTTATTTATTGAAAGAGGTTTGCTGTCTCCTGGTGTAAATTAGCTCTTGCTACAACCCTGCATGTTTACATTTTGTATTTTGTACTTGACGTTCAATAACATGTGCTGTCCCTATCAAATAAAGTAACTATCAAATCAAACTACTGCTACAAAAGTAACAGTCACTTAACTTTAGCCCCTTTTTATGCATACAATGCCTATGTTTTGGCTAGTGTTGCTCTTCTAGAAAAATAATCCTTTCAGGGTTACCTATTGAAATACTGTACACCTCCAGTACAGAAACATTGTTTATGAGTTTGCGTGTCAGGTAGACATTGATTGACAGTCGATTCTGCCAATTACGTCACACCGCTTGCACTCCGGCCGTCTGGCGCTGCAGCTGGACCTATTGCCCACCTCTGCTGTTCTGTGCGGCACAACGACATACGCTACTGCATCAATGTTATGATTAACAAAGCAAGGCATTTGTTTTGTTGCATTAACGTTATATTACTATTGCTATCGCTAAATCTAGGTGTTCTAAAATCTATTGCTATTGGTAAGACTAGAATAAGTTACATGTCTCGGGAAACTCTCGCATATCGCAATGGCGGACTTTCAGAAGGAAACAAGCAAAATGAGAGCTTCCGATTGGTCATTTGCTTTCTTTCCCATGAATCCAGTCACGTCACTCTACTGTGATTGGACCGTTGGCTTGAGTGCAATGTGGGACTTGTAGTTTTTTAACGATTTATCAGCGGAGAAAAAAAAGGACGACTGAGGCTGTAATCTTCACTCGCACACCGTGCAAGTAATTGATTTTTTCGGTTCGCACACATATTTCTAGGGGCATATGCAAGCAATATGGTCGCACTGTAGAGCCCTGTATACAGTCTCTCGACAAAAGCGTCGGTGACCGGGATGCTTAATGCGAAGGATACCAATGTTTGGCGTAATTGCATGCTTGAGCAGCGCTGTCCACTTTATTGTGACATGATCTCTCGCTGCGACTTCTCACCCGTGGCAACAGAACACAGAACTCATCGTAAAACACTGGTCCATGTCCAGTTTGCTGCTCGTATTAAGAGCTTCAGCTGCTTCGCGAAGTTCTTGGAAGCCGAATTCTCTCTTGAGAGCATGAAATCTGACAGTCTGGTCTACGGAGGAGACTGGGGCTGATGCATGCAGATTGGGAAATCCCTTGCGTCACGACACACATATATGGACCAAGAGGGGCTCAAAATGTCTGTTAGTGTCATCTGAATCAGACGGATAAAGCAATGGTTTTTAGGCCTGTCTTAAATACTTCGAAGCTTCGTTCGATGGGCATGGGATTCGAATATGAAAAGAATAAATCGATTATAAAAAAATATATATATTGTGGAAGTGAATCAATGAGACGAGCAGACGGAGTATCGAGTCTCTGAACTTTACATCCAAACAAATCCAACAGAACCAAGGTACAGCCACACCCTTAAGTCAACTCCCTCTTACCACCCAATCAGTGTCCATTCTGAAGTGAGACACCTCCATCTAGTGTCCACCACACAGCCCCCCCCCCCCCCCCCCCCCCCGAACATTCAGAATTGACATTCAGTGCAACACAAAATAAACAAAACTGAACACAATAAACCCGTACCAACCCCCCAAAACAGTGCACCCAGTGTCTTCAGTCTCTTTTAGGAGGTCTGACAACGCGGCCATAACGACTGTATTTAACAGTCACAGGGCACTTGGAAGGGGAAAGGGTAAGGGTAGGGGCAGGGGGCCGCCGCCGCAGAGGCCTCGTCGGTGGAAAGGTAGGGGTAACAATGGCCGGAGGGCATGGGTGTCATAGTCACAGCACGGGCGTACTTCACTCCCCCTCCTTTTCCCCTCACATTCACCACACACTCCTCTCCATCCTCCCTTCCATCCACCATGCACTCCTCTTCATCCTCCTTTCCATCCACCATGCACTCCTCTTCATCCTCTCTTCCACCACGGAAGCCTCACGCCCTTATATGGCCAGCATCCCTTCACTTCCCGTCACTCAGCCCAGCTGCACTTCATCCCCCTGATTCACACGCTGTCAGGCACCTCACTCCTCACAGCTGTATCCCATCCCCCGTTGATGAAGACCCTACTTCTACCCGACAACGCTGACCAAAAGTCGTCGTGGTGTTAGTATCACTACCTAGGTACGACGTCTCGGCCTGAAGCCCTGCTAAGCTGCTCTTGTGATTATTCCTTGCTCTAATCTGTTTCTCTTGTGCCCAGGACCCCCGTTCCAGTGCACCTTCCTGCCTGGACATCTCGTGCTGCACAAGGAGAGCTCCTGCTCTCTCTCCCGACACAGACCGGTGTCTTCTGCCCACAGCTGCACTAGGAGTGCACCTGTCCTCACCCCCCAAGAACATTCTAATCCCTGTCTGTTGCACATTCCTGATGTAATACTTGTCTGCTTGGGAAATACCATTAAAACCCCAGGAAACGCTCCATTCTCCTCTCCTGTGTTCAGCGATTGGGCTGTTCTCACTGTTAAGACCCACTTCTCACAATGGGACAGGGGAAGACTTAGGTGGCCGGCCCCGGCGCCGGGGCTGAGCCAGCTCCACCGGCCCATTTGGGACCACATGAGCAGGCTTAAGACAATCGACTGAGATCTGCTCCTTATTCCCCCCCCATGTCCACCACAAAGTACTTGGGGCCCGGCTCGAGGACGCGGAAGGGCCCGTCATAGGGAGCCTGCAGTGGAGAACGGTGGGCATCATGACGGATGAACACATACCTCACAGTCATCAGGTCCTTAGGAATGTAGGACTGGGGAAGGCAGTGATGTGTGGGAACTGGGGCAAACACCCTCGCTGCGTCCTGGAAGGCAGATCGGTGAGCTGTAGTGGACCAAGGGGCAGAGGAACCAGGAAGGAACTCCCCTGGGACCCTCAGCGGTTGACCAAAAACCAATTCGGCTGAAGAGGACTGCAGGTCTTCTTTAGAGGCAGTACGCAGGCCCAACATGACCCACGGAAGACGGTCGACCCATTTGCTGTCTGTGAGCGTGGCCCGGAGAGCGGCCTTCAGGCTCACACATGCCGTTGGCCTTTGGGTTGTTGGCCAGGGCAGGCGGCCCCGGCCCCCCCAGTGTGCAGAGGTATGTGTCAAAGGACACAGAGCCAATCAGCCTACGGTTCGCAACGTCCACTAACAGTCTGTGAGCACACAAAAAATCCACGCCCAGTATAGGCACCGACACCGAAGCAATAATAAACTCCCAGCTAAACTGCTGTCCATGTAAACACATAGTCACGTACCTGGTACCAAATGTACGGATGGAAGTCCCGTTAGCCGCGTCCAGCGAAGGTCCATGTCCGTTTCTAGGGGTGCACCGATGTATCGGTCGGGTATCGGTATCGGCCGATAAGTGCCTTGTTGACTGCAATCGGCCTATCGGCCGATAAGCTCAAATGTGCCGATGGCAGTAGCCGATAAATATCCATCAATTTGTGTCACGTCAAAAGGCAAAAAAAAAAGTTCAGTCAAGCGACCTGCACAACGCCGCCCCCACACACACACAAGCTACTGCATCAAAGTTACTACTTATTAACAAAGGCATTCGTTTTGTGGCATTAACGTTATATAGTTAGTTACACGTTCAATAACATCAGCATATTATTTACCCGAACATAGCAAGTAGCAAGCATTACTCAATTCATAGCTCAGTTCCTTCCATTGCTCAGAGCCCGTACTGAGTTGTACCCATTCTGCAATCTGTTAATAAAGTTTTCAATCAGACAAATGTATAGAAAAGCTTTGTTTTATTATAACATTCGTTGCAGTAAAATCATTATGAATCGTTTGGTCATCCTGCGGAGCGCTGGTAATCTACTCGTGGCCGGCGGGGAGCTAACGTTATTCTGGCGGCCTGCAGCGGGATACTATTCTCTCAACCAGAGCTTTCAACCAATGCAATGGAACCATTTTGATTGACAGTCGATTTGGCCAATTACGCCACACCGCTAGCACCCACCTCCTGCTGTTCTTACCACCAATCGGCAAGCGTTTATTCATTTTCTACTTTCGGGCATGCCGCCATTGATCTGCTTGCGACTCACTCGAGAGCACAACAAACTTAACGTAGCTAATACCTTAGCTGCCCGGCCCGCCGACCAGCGCTCCACAGCATGACCAAATGAGACATAATGATTTTACTGCAACAAATGTTATAATAAAACAAAGCCTTTCTATACATTTGTCTGGTTGAAAACTTTATTAACAGATTGCAGAATGGGTAGTTTGGTACGGAATGAGCAACGGAATGGAACTGAGCTATGAACGGAATAATGCCTTGCTTACTTGCTGTGTTCGGGTAAATAATATGCTGATGTTATATTGAACGTGTAACACTAACTATATAACGTTATTAACTAACTAGCTACCGTACCGGGAGCTCACGTTGATGCCTGGATGGTGCTAACTAACTAGCTACCGTACCGGGAGCTCACGTTGATGCCTGGATGGTGCTAACTAACTAGCTACCGTACCGGGAGCTCACGTTGATGCCTGGATGGTGCTGAATGAATGAATGAATGAAAACTTTATTTAACAGATTGCAGAATGGGTACAATACAGTACGGCTCAATACATACAATTATTAAGGGGATGCAGACCTGAGAAAGACGTTTGTCTTGTTTCCATCAGGGTCCCCCATTTTCAATTCATATAGACATATATGACATACATGACATACAGATAGTCAGTACTGCTACATCTATACATTTATGACATACCAGATTTGCAAATACAGTACTGTTTGTGATACAGAAGGAGTCAAGAAAAGGGAGTATATACATTTGACGTAGAAACTGTACATTGGAGGAGGTTGGGTGGGGGGGGTTGGGTACATTGGGATATTGACAACCATACTGGGTAATTTACATTGGAGGTGGTTGGGGGGGGGGGGGCCGGGGGGCACACTGTATAAACAAGTAACACTGTACATTGAGGGGGGGGGGGGAGGAGACACTGTACAAACAAACACAATTGTACATTGAACTATTGACAAAACCATACTAGGTAAATGACTGTACATTGGAGGGGGTTGGGTTAGGATATTTACAGGGGCCAGTGTTGAATTGCAGTCTCCCGTAGGTGTCCCTTGAGAGAGGTTTTGAAAGTGGGTAGTGATCCACATTCCTTTACAGCTTTGGGTAGGGCGTTCCACATTGATGTGGCATACTTGCGAAACGTGTTTAGTCCCTTATTTGAGCCGAATCTGGGTTTAACATGATTTGTGGAGCTCCCTCTGGTGTTGTGATCGTGGTATTCACTGACCTTTGGGAAGTATTTTGACATGTACATGGGTACCTTGGTCGTGTAGTGTATCTTGTAGACCAGGCCCATTGCAAGTTGTTGTACTCTGTCGTCTACTCTGCTAACTAACTAGCTACCGTACCGGGAGCTCACGTTGATGCCTGGATGGTGCTAACTAACTAGTAGTGGGTAGTTGGGTACGGAATGAGCAACGGAATGGAACTGAGCTATGAACGGACTCGGAGTAATGCCTTGCTGCTATGGGTAATAATAATATGCTGATGTTATTGTCCGTGTAACACTAACTATATAACGTTAATGCCACAAAACGAATGCCTTGTTAATCATAAGTAGTAACTTTGATGCAGTAGCTTGTGTGTGTGTGGGGGACGGCGGGCATTGTGCAGGTAGGTCGCGAGTGAACTTTTTTTTTTTGCCTTTTGACGCTACACAAATTGATGGTTATTTATTGGCGACTGCTATCGGCACATTTGAGCTTATCGGCCGATAGGCCGATAGCAGTCAACAAGGCACTTATCGGCCGATACCGATACCCGACCGATATATCGGTGCACCCCTAGTGACAATATTGTCACAAGGAAAGATGAAATTACATACCTAGGTTCCATCCTAGAAGCAAATCTTTCCTGTGACAAAATGGCATCCAATGTAATAAAAAAAAAATCAACCAACGAACTCGATTCTTGTACTGGATCTCCTCTCTGGTAAACAAGAATACCCTGAAGACCCTGCAGGGCTGTACAGTGCGACGAGATGGTCGCGAATTGCCCCTTTAATTGGCCGTTGCGATTGGTAAATATTATCTGGGGGCGGGCTTGCGAGCAGTGCTTTCAAGCATTGCATTCGCATTTCACTCCTAAATTATCCAAGGTGTGTGATGACGCCACTCACGCGAGCTGAACAGTGAGCACTCAGCAGGTATGATCAGCGGGAACAATCGACTGAGCACTCACTCTGATAGACTGGCTGACTGTCTGATTTAGCTATGAAGAAAAGTAAAGTTAGTATTGCTTCATATTTTCGACGCGTTCGACCTCCTATAGTGAGCCGAACTGAACTGAACTCAGACACACGGAGAGAGCTGCGGCGTCTGCTCCGCCTCCCTCCCGCACCCGTGGCTGTTGTAAACACTAGTCTCTAGTGGGACACTGGGACCTCGGTGAGCCTGCCAGCCGGCTAGCTACTGATATCAACAAATCCTCCAGCAAGTCTAGTAGTGCATGATAGCTCGCGTTAGCTTACTGTTCAAAACGAAACGTCCCATTAAACTAAATAGTTCAGATAGCTCCTGATATCAATGTCTTATAAGTTATAACACTGAGTCGATGCGTATTCGAGCTGAGGGCACGCTGAATATAGTCAATAGGGTCCAGCTGCAGCGCCGGAAAATCCTGACCGTAGCTGGAGGCTACAGTATAGGGTCCAGCTGCAGCTCCGGAGAATCCTGGCCGTAGCTGGAGGCTACTCGAGTACACACAGACAGTGGAGCTGGTTGCATATAGCGAGCATTTTGACTTGTTGCGTGGTGGCGATGTCTCGCAGATAATACAACTACAAGTATGATTATATAATATATATATTTTATTAAAAAAAATATAAATAAAAAAAACAATCGATATAAATAATGTGCCCCCAAAAAATATTTTTTGCCCCTAAATTTCTCATTTAGGGGCAAGTGTGCCCCTAGTGAAAAAGCTTAGCGTACAGCCCTGCCCTGGCAGGAGCACTCATTCAAGGGTACTACGACTATGCTTGCACCTCATGGTACCAAAGCACCTCAAAAGCACTAAAAACTAAATTACAAACATCTCAAAACAAACTGGTCAGACTACTGCTTGACGTTACTCCTAGAACCCACCTCACCCCTGCCCACTTTGACAACCTAGGATGGCTTAGAGTAGACGACAGAGTACAGCAACTTGCAATGGGCCTGGTCTACAAGATACACTACACGACTAAGGTACCCATGTACATGTAAAAATACTTCCCAAAGGTCAGTGAATACCACGACCAAAACACCAGAGGGAGCTCCACAAATCATGTTAAACCCAGATTCGGCTCAAAGAAGGGACTAAACACGTTTAGCAATTATGCCACATCAATGTGGAACGCCCTACCCACAGCTGTAAAGGAATGTGAATCACTACCCACTTTCAAAACCACTCTCAAAGAGCACCTACGAGAGACTGCAATTCGAAACTGGCCCCTGTAAATGTCCTAACGCAACCCCCTCCAATGTACAATAAATGTAGAGCCATATGAAATCCGTTTTATTATTTTCCAAATTCCATTTTATTTTTTCCCAAATTCCATTTTTTCCGTTTTAATATTTCAGAATTCTGTATTTTGCTTTTTATGCTCATTTTACCATCAGAAATAGTGTCTAATAAGTGGGAATGAATAAATGTCCACAATTGAATACGATATAACAGTCCATTTAATGTTTTTAAGTGCTGCAACTCAGAAATACAGTTCAATTTTACACAATATTTTTCAATTAATATTGTGACAAAATAAAAATACATATTTCAAGTGTAAACAATAGATACAGCTAGCTACTACTGACATTATCACAATGACAATGTCAGTAACCTAGCTATATCTATTATATTGTGATGAAATATAGTAATGCATAATTTAGGCACCTTTAGTTTAGTTTATTTCGTTTATAAAGGACAGTGTATAATGGCAATCGTTTGCATTAAACAAATGGATGGGTGCACTAGATTTAGCAAGAAGCTATCATTTCCATCTATAGTCCTATGTACTGTAACGTTTCATAGCTATTTAAGTTTATTTAGATTATAAAGGGCAGTGTATAATGACAATCGTTTGCATTAAACAAATGGATGAGTGCACTAGATTTAGCAAGAAGCTATCATTTCCATCTATAGTCCTATGTACTGTGTAACGTTTCATAGCTATTTAAGTTTATTTAGATTATAAAGGGCAGTGTATAATGACAATCGTTTGCATTAAACAAATGGATGGGTGCACTAGATTTAGCAAGAAGCTATCATTTCCATCTATAGTCCTATGTACTGTAACGTTTCATAGCTATTTAAGTTTTAGATTATAAAGGGCAGTGTATAATGACAATCGTTTGCATTAAACAAATGGATGGGTGCACCAGATTTAGCTAGAACTTCTAGAAGCTATCATTTCCATCTATAGTCCTATAACGTTACATAGCTATTTAAGTGTATTTAGTTTATAAAGGGCAGTGTATAATGACAATCGTTTGCATTAAACAAATGGATGGGTGCACTAGATTTAGCTAGAAGCTATCATGTATTCATGTCCTAACGTTATAGCTATTTAATCACAATAGTGTCGCAAGTGTTTTTGCGGGTCCAGTCCACGGAACGTTGACAGAATTAGCAAAACACCTTATCACCGGAGGCATAAAAGTCATTAGGATACTGTTCTGCTCTGAATTGAGGGCTTATTGTGGAATTGTTTAGCTTATTGACGATGTTAACACTGAAGCAGCCAGACGCTTGAGCACCACGGCTGTGTTGTGTGTAACACGCTGTAGAGTCCCCGCCTCCCCGGTCGCGTGTGCACCAAACGTTCCAACCAAAAACGAAATTTCAGTCCAGATTAGGCCAAATTCTGCAATATTCCACGTTTTGCAGTTGATTCCATTTTTATTGGTTAATTCCGCGATTCCGTCCGCGATTCCGTGAACGCGGATTTCATATGGCTCTAAATAAATGTCCTATTAAACCCAATAATACACAAGACCCTCTTCTTGGAACTAGGGATGGGAATTGATACGATTTTATCGATACGATTCCATTATCGATTCTGCTTATCGGTGCGATTCTTTATCGATTCCTTTATCGATTCCTGATGCTTTTATAATTGGAAATGCAACAGAACTAAGCTGGTTAGAATAACAACATGCAACTTGACATTTCTGATTGTCATTTATCATTTATTGTTGAGCCCCCATGTCAGAAAAATACAAAAACTGTAAAAAATAAATTTACTATTAAATAAAATAATGTATTTGAGAATTAATTTAATCTATTGAACTGTAGTTGCATTCAACAGGTTGTTATTGCAAAAGAGAATTTGTTAGCAATAACCTACCTGTATAAATAAAGGCCAGCTTAGTGTGTTCTCTCTCTGTCTCTCTCTGCAATGCGCATGGCTATTTAGCTAGCTAGCGGCTAACGTTACTTTACCATGTAAATGAATGACTAGGATGCTTTGCAAAGCACTTTCAGTTTCCACTGCACACACAAAACGTTCGCAATATTGAGCCCTTTAGGTTTTCCTAGTCAAGGAATCAAATAGTCTGCTATGGCTGCATGCGTGGCGCTAACGTTATTGTTTTTAAATGAGCAACTGTCGGAAAAACATGACATCGATAAGAGGAATCGATAGTCACGGAGGCATGCGATTCCAGGAATCGGACAATTAGGAACCGGTTCCCAATCGATTCCGATTCTTGATTCCCATCCCTACTTGGAACCAAGTAAGGTTTCGTCGATAATCCACCCCTCCTACCAACCTCCTACCTACCAAGCTCCTACAATGTACAGTTTCTTCGTCAAATGATATACTCTCTTTTTTAGACTCTTGTATCAAAAACAGTACTGTATTTGTAAATCTGGTATGTCATAAATGTATAGATGTAGCAGTACTGTCTATCTGTATGACATGTATGTCATATATGTTATGATGAATTGAAAATGGGGGACCCTGATGTAAACAAGACGAAAGTCTTTCTCTGGTCTGCATCCCCTTAACAATTGTGCGTATTGAGCTGTACTGTATTGTACCCATTCTGCAATCTGTTAATAACGTTTTCAATCAATCAATCAATCAACTAATGGGGATCCATAAAATAAACAAATAAACCTCCACACCGCTCAGTAAGGACTGGAGCGCTTTCTAAACACCAGGCCACAGCAACAGCAAGCAAGCTGGCACTAACGTTACTAGGTCAACAACGTGTGTGTCTGTGTGCCCGTCTGCCAGTTCTTCAAGCCAGTGGCCATCAGGCTCCACAACCGGGGGCACAGACTGCTGCCAGCAGCTGGAGAACTAACGGCTGCAGGACTTGAGAACCATTAGGAATGTCTGCCTCTTAACCACTAAACCCTGCATGGACTATAACACATATTATGATCTGCACCTTTGTGTATACTGTTTACTTTTAGTCATATTTTATATTGCCTATATTTATTGTAAGTTAGATTATGACCAATAGGGTATACAGACTCATACAACTCTGTGTGTAGTTTATTTTATAAAAATGTTATATTCAGATTACATTTGTTTATTGCTAAATATTTATTGCTCTCCTATTACCCTGACCATACCTGTACCCCCTGCTACGATGAGACTGAATCTCTCCAAGTAGATCAATAAAGGAACATTCTGTCCAGTCCAGAGGAGACCTGTTTGCTGCCATCTCCTCCATCCCAACCTCATCCTAGAAGCATTTTAGCAGCATAGCCTCTCAAGTAAAGCCGAAACAGTGTCTGAAACGCTCAACAGTTGAGATGTTCCGTCATTATTAGTAACGAGCTGAATAAACGCACATGACTCTCTATACATAGAGTCGCACCAGTTTCTGACCTAACGTGACATATTCTCACAGACTCAGTAGTAGCATTAGCATAGCAGCTTAGCTGTGGTAGCTGCTCCAGCTAACTTACCTCTGGTCAAGGCCCAGTCTGGGTGGAAAAGTGGCAGAAACGCCCAACAGATCAGATGTAGATGAATACAAGCAGATGTTACTGTAACAAAACGGAGAGGTCGACATGAACCTACATTTTGTCGTATTTATTTATGCTTAAGATAAACAATAATCAGGACACGTTACGTTAACTTCTCTCTAGCAGCTAGTAGCCAGCTGACCATCAGGACCCCGTGTGTGGGGAACTAAACAGAAAGGTGCGCCTAGCGCGCCTGTCATAAAATGACATATTCAAGGCATGAATATTACACCCCCCTTCTTTTAAAGAAAACTTTATAAGCTATTAACAACAGACTGCAAGTAAAATATATATATTATGCATTACTCTGTAAGCCATTCTTTGTAAACATTAACCAGGTGTGTTAACAATATATCAGGCAATATAATCAGGTAAGTATTAATAGGTATCAAACTTTAAAAATATATACTCTTGTTTCAAAAGTATTACAGTTCTTACCGTGTGCAACTCTTATTCATGAAACAGCCTGCTCAATATTGGAACATTTCAACAAGTGAATGAGGTATGGTTGATTGATTGATTAATTGATTGATTGATTGATTGATTGAAAACTTTAATTAACAGATTGCAGAATGGGTGCAGTACAGTACAACTCAATACACACAATTGTTAAGGGGATGCAGACCAGAGAAAGACTTTCATCTTGTTTACATCAGGTTCCCCCATTTTCAATTCATATTGACATTTATGATACACAACATGTATAGGCTACAGATATAAAAAGAAAAACGAATCTAATCATCTAATCTAATTTAATCATGACATTTATGACATACATGACATACAGATATACAGTACTGTTACATTTGTGACATACAAGATATGCAAATATACAGTACTCTTAATCAGACAGTCCTTACAGTAAATATATACATACAAGGGGGAGGGAAATGTACATTAGGAGGGGGTGGGTGGGTGGGAGGGTCTTCAGACATTTACGGGGCCCAGTTTCGAATTGCAGCCTCCCGTAGGTGCTCTTTTAGAGCGGTTTTGAAGGTGGGTAGGGAATCACATTCCTTTACAGCTGTGGGTAGGGCGTTCCACATTGTTGTGGCATAATTGCAAAACGTGTTTAGTCCCTTGTTTGTGCCGAATCTGGGTTTCACATGATTTGTGGAACTCCCTCTGGTGTTGTGGTCATGGTATTCACTGACCTTTGGGAAGTACCTCGACATGTACATGGGTACCATAGTGGTGTAGTGTATCTTGTAGACCAGGCCCATTGCAAGTTGCTGTACTCTGTCGTCTACTCTAAGCCATCCTAAGGTCAAGCAGTAGTCTGACCAGTTTGTTTTGTGATTGTTGACAGAGTCAGCTATGGCGCGACAATAATATGTTCATGAGGCATGGTTTCTATCTTTAGCCATTAAACGGCGTGGTTTATTTCACATTGGTACACAGCAGTACATGAGACATCCTTCTCTTATGAGAGCGACGGTGGAAGAGACAGATCCTTATATACCTTATATACCTATATCCTTATATACCCTCTACCTGGCGGCAGCATTAACAGCTCCGCTGTAGTGCCCTCTTAGACACAGTTAGACAGTTACTTGCAATCATACATAACCTCTAACTTTAACACTCCCACTTATGGTTGTCTAGTACACTGTTCAACTTCTTCAAAAACAATTTACAAAGAAAATAATACAGTTCAGAGCATCAAAAGAATATGGCAGTCAATACTACATAACAGTCAATATTTACACACCAAACATGACCTCTGCAAATCTGCTCAATTTCAGTTTGGAAACAGGTTTCGTCATAGCGTCTGCTACCATATCGTCTGTTGGACAATAAATCAGTGTCATTCTTTCTTCTCTGATGACAGATCTGATGAAATTATATTTTATATCGACATGTTTACACCTCTGAATGAGTGCTCCTGCTAGAGTCTTCAGGGTATTCTTGTTTACCAGAGAGGAGATCCGGTACAAGAATCTTGTTCATTGGTTGACTTTTTTTATTACATTGTTTGCCATTTTGTCACAGGAAAGATTTGCCTCTAGGATGGACCCCAGGTATGTAATTTCATTTTTCCTTGTGACAATATTGTCACCCACTGTAACAGAGAAGTTGTTTGTCTTGCTGAGTTTGTTATTTGATCCGAAGAGAATGGACTCTGTTTTACCCAGGTGTAATGATAGTTTGTTATTGTTGAATGCCTGTTGGGATGTCTCTTATCTATCTCAGATCACTTACTTGAGATATAACCCTTTGGCCGCCCGATATCCCCCAGCGAGGTGCTAAACTCACTAAGTTCTCGGGTCAATTACTATTTCTATCAAGCTTACTTCATCGCCACTAGTTTAGTTATATCCAGTTGATATGAAATGTAAGCATAGAAGAGTTGTTAACCTCTTCTTTGTTTGTAATAAACCGAATGTGTGTCTGGGAGAACTCTTATTGCCTATAATAACAATAATATTATTATAATCATTACCATCATTATTATCAACATTTTACGAAATGCCTGTAATGCTGCTTCTCTGAAAGCTTGATGATCTTACGTCACCGTCACCACCATCACCGTCCTCATTTGTGAGGAATGGTCTGTAATACTGCTCATTTGAAAGCTTGATTGTATTACTACTCTTTTAATAAGTATTACTACTGTTAATAATGTAACATTAGCGTACTAACAATCATTTGCAAGCCCTATAACCCCCTATCAGTTTGACAGGTCCATCAGTCTGTGGCCACCAATCGTCCGGCCCTGCAGTGACGAGACTCTTAGCTCCCCACAAACCCAATGGTGCCCGTCGGATACAGAGGCTACCGGCGCTTGCAAACAACAAACATTGCCATATGTATATATATATATCCTTTATATAACTTTAGCTGAAAAGCATTAACCAGCAATTGATTCAATCTGTAATTCAAGCTACCCGAACATAGTCACCTCAGAGGAATGCAGGGCGCGGCCAGCATCGTGGCCCATTGCTATAGAAAGCAGTTCACGAACTCACTAGATATTATAAAAAGTCAGTTTTATTTAGAAAAAGCAAGTTACAAAAGAGACCTCATTGGAAATGTCCAACTCAGTTATAAAAAGCAAGTTACAAAAGAGACCTCATTGGAAATGTCCAACTCAGTTAAAAGAATTATAAAACAAAACATCATATCTTCTCTAGTATAGCAAAAACTCTATTTGTCATTTAGAGCAAATTAGCAAATTAGCTAAAAAAAACAAAGCTTTGTCCTGGGGACTCCACTTTGAAAAATATACAGAACCCGTTCCGGTACAACGCTCAACGGTTTCTGTAGCTAGAAGAATGGTGTCTTGAAGTAAAAAATGGAAAATCTGCTTGAAAATCTGAAAATCTGAGCTCCCATAGCTGGAGCAGTCATTTATATATCATATCAAGACCTCTTTACTATTGGTCCAAAAATAGTGAACGTACAGCACATAACACATTCCGCAAGGATGAACTCCTCCTTTTGTCTCTCTGTGCTGGGAAAGCCCCCAGAACTCCATCTGCTCCTGTGTTCTTCTTGCTCGGAGCCGTCTCCCAAGGTCACCACCTCCCTGCACATTCCTACCCACTCTACATTTACATTTACATTTAGTCATTTAGCTGACGCTTTTATCCAAAGCGACTTACAAGTTCTGTACGACAAGCCATCAGGAAGAGCACAACTCTATCAGCTGAGTAACAATGTTCATCAAAGTGTTGAGTGCTACAGTGTAGGTTAGTTTATTAGGACAAGTGCATGACAGTATGGTTAGTTAGGGTTAGATTTTTTTCTTCTTTTTTTTTTTCTTTTTTTTAATTCAGATAATGGTTGAAGAAGTGCGTCTTTAGTCGACGGCGAAAGATTGGACGTGTTTCGGCTGTCCTAACTGGGGTGGGTAGTTCATTCCACCATTGTGGGGCAAGGACTGAGAATAGGCGACTTCTCTTTGATGACCCTCCCGGAGCTTGGATAGGAGTAGGTCTGAGGCGGCCAGAAGATGCAGAGCGTAGGGGTCTTGAGGGTGTGTAGTTAGAGACCATTGACCGGAGGTAGGCGGGAGCAGTTCCCTTTGCCGCACGGTATGCTAGGTCGAGGGCCTTGAAGCGGATTCGTGCAGCAATGGGGAGCCAGTGCAGGTCCCTAAGAAGTGGGGTGACATGGGCCGACTTCGGTAGGTTTGAGATCAGGCGGGCCGCTGCGTTCTGAATGAGTTGAAGAGGCTTAGTGGCAGTGGCCGGGAGGCCAGCGAGCAGTGCGTTGCAGTAGTCGAGGCGGGAGATGACTGTTGATTGGACGAGGAGTTGGGTGGCTTCTTTTGTCAGGAAGGGGCGTATCCTTCTGACGTTGCTCAGGAGGAATCGGCAGGTTCTGGTTGTCGCTGCGATGTGAGCAGAGAAGTTCAACTGGTCGTCGAGGACAACACCAAGGTTCTTGGCGGTCGGGGACGCGGTCACAGCTGCATTCTCGACTGTGATGGAAAGGTCGGTCAGGGGGGAGGATTTGGCCGGCAGGTGGAGCAATTCTGTTTTGCTTAGGTTCAGTTTGAGGTGGTTGGTCGTCATCCAGGCGGAGATGTCGGACAGACAGGCCGAGATCCGCTCAGAGACGTGGATATCTGAGGGAGGGAAGGAGAGGAAGAGTTGAGTATCGTCGGCATAACAGTGGTAGGAGAAGCCATGAGACGTGATAATGTTACCCAGTGATTTAGTGTAGAGGGAGAAGAGAAGGGGTCCTAAAACCGAGCCCTGGGGGACACCCGTCCGCAGGGGGCGGGTGGCCGACAGGGTCCCTCTCCATGACACTTGGTAGGAGCGGTCATTGAGGTATGATGACAACCATGTCAGCGCAGAGCCAGCCACTCCCATTCCTGCGAGGGCCGCGAGGAGGATCTGGTGGTTGACTGTGTCGAAGGCTGCAGATAGATCTAGGAGAATCAGGACAGAGGAGAGGCCTTTCGCTTTCGCGTAAGAGATACGCAGTAAGTTGGTTGGATACAGCACGTTCAAGTGTTTTAGAAAGGAAGGAGAGAAGAGAGACAGGACGGTAGTTGCCTATGACGGTAGGGTTCAGGGATGGTTTTTTTATGAGGGGCGTGACTCTGGCTTGTTTTAGGGAGGTGGGGACCACCCCCGAGTTGAGTGAGGAGTTGATGGTTGCAGTTAGGAATGGGAGGATGTCTGGTGCTATGGTCTGGAGGAGTGGGGAAGGTAGCCGGTCCAGCTGGCATGTAGTCGGACGGTTCGACGTTACCAGTGTCAGGGTCTCGGCTTCTGTAATGGGAGAGAAAGATGACAGAGTGAAGGATGAGGTTCTCGATTCAGCATTTGGAATGGGTGGGGGTTGGGAGAAGGAGCTGCGGATGTTCTCCACTTTTTCCTCAAAGAAGATCGCAAAGTCTTCGGCAGAGAAAGATGAGGGAGGGGGGGGTGGGGGGGGAGTGAGGAGGGAGGACATGGTAGCATGCAGTTTGCGAAGATTCTTGGCAGAGGCATCGATCCTATGGTGAAAGAAAGAAGCTTTGGCATTAGTAATGGTTTTGGAGAATGTTAACAAGAGGTTGTGATATGTGTCGATGTCAGCAGTGAGGCGTGACTTTCTATACTTCCTTTCAGCTGCTCTCAGGACCTGTCTTTGTTCTCTCACTGGATCTGTCAGCCATGGACTGGGTGGGGAACGGCGGGCAGGTTTCTCAACGAGGGGACAGAGCTTGTCGAAGGAGGTTGCAAGGGCTGAGAGGAGGGTGGAGGTTGCCATCTCTGTGGAGAGAGCAGAGAAGGTGTCACTCAAAGGTAGAGTGGATAGTATGTCAGAGGAGAGGGTGGAGGGGGATAGGGAGGGCAGGTTGCGTCTGAGTGAGACGGTTTGAGTTGGGGTGAAGACCTTTCGGTTAAGCATGAGAGTTAGTGAGAAGGATATGAAGGAATGGTCAGATACATGTAGGGGAGTTACCGTGGTGTTAATGATGCTGGAGTTACGGGAAAATATGAGATCCAAGGAGTTGCCTGCTTTGTGGGTGGGAGGCATGGCAGTGGGAGTCAGGTCAAATGATTGTAGGAGGGAGACTACTATGACTGACTGAGATGAGTCAGGCAGGTTGAAGTCGCCCAATAGAAGGAGAGGGGTACCATCTTCCGGTAAGGAGCTTAGAAGCATGTCCAGCTCATCTGTGAAGTGATCGAGCGGACCTGGAGGGCGGTAGAGTGTAACAATGGTAAGATTGAAAGGATTAGAGACAGATACTGCATGATATTCAAAAGAGGAGAGTAACAGAGAATGGACTCTGAGCAGCCCCCTGTATTATCAAAAGGTTTCTGTTTCCATTCTGACTGCATATTCTATTAACTGTAGTATAGTTTTATAGTGTATATAGTTTATACAGGTTATATAAGAATACAAAAAGACATCCGTCATATCAGAGGCCTACTCGTCCTGTTATCAAGTTTATAATACATACTTTATATTTAATCCTTTATAATGCTTAATGTATTACATCATACAAGGGACACAAGTCAGAGAGAGAGAACAGGATGTCAAAATACCACAAGGGCCACTTCGTGGCACCTCAACAGTTATCTGCGAGCCAGGTGCAGATTCTGCCGAGTTCCGAGCTGAGGGCTTTTTCAACCACAAGCTGACGACATGTAATTTGCATATATTAGGAACAGTAACGGTCCTAGTATGCTTCCTTGTGGAACACCACAGCTCACAGGGAGGGGGGGGGGGATAGTGTACCATTTACCTCCACCATCTGTTCTCTCCCCTCCAGGTAGGATTGCATACAGCTCACTGATAAACTATCAAAACCTATTGCGTGTCAATCAAAATGGAGTGATTGACAGTGTCAAATGCCTTTTGTAGGTCCAGCATGACCAAGCCGCAGTATTTGCCCGCGTCCACCTCTTGTTTGATGTGGTTGTTCAAATAGAGAAGGCATGCGTCAGTGGAGTGGGATGTTCTGAAGCTAGATTGGAATTCGTAGATTAGATTATTTTCCAAAAGGTACTTTTCGACCTGTTCGTACTTAATAGACAACTTTTTCCATAACTTTCGAGATGGAGTAGTAATCAAAACTTAAAATATACTCTGTCTGAGAGGTAGTACAGTTCTTACCATATGCAAATCTTATTCACAGAACAACCTGCTTGAATATTGGAACATTTCAACAAGGTGAACAAGGTATGTAAGTCAGCCATTTCAATAAACATTAGTAAGTCAGCCATTTCAATAAACATTAGTATTCAAGTTACATTTCTCTTTCTTTTCTTTTTGCACAGTGATCCGCCTACACCCTGTACATTCACAGGTCTAGTATATCCCAAGGCTTTACTGCTCGGCCTGACCTGGTGTGGTATGAAGCTGAGTTTGCTTCTGAGTCATCTGACAGTTCAGGGGTGTTGGTATCAGGTGAGTGATCTATGCCTTCTGTGTCTGGCAGACCGTTGCTTGCCTGAATGTTCTTCTTTTGTGTCCCGTAGGTGCTTGCGGTTACGGTGTCACTGTGTCACTGTGTCACTGTGTCACTGCAACAAAAAAAGTTGCAGAAGAAGAAGACGCCATCTTGCCAAAGTTCGTTGTGAGTACCACTTTTTTTTCCTAACAATGTTTTAAACTGTTTATTAGCAACTCCGAGCTTCCAGACCACAAAGCTGTGTTAAACCCATATTGTACGCTGGGTATCTTTGAAATTCATATCTGATATATTTTTGACACACCCCCACGCCCGCATTCACGCTTGGTTGGTATTTTCTAAAGTGGTCGCGTCCCATAAGTGGCTTTATAGTAGAAGCAGCAACATGTCTATAAACTGTGTCCATAATCCAAAACATAAATAGCTTCAACAACCCTCCTTCTGCTAAGCATAGGAAAATAGGATTTCTTTCTGTATAAAAAGCCAACCTTCTGTCGCAAATTACTTGCAAGGTTATATACATGGCATTAATATGTACATTTCTGATCAAGCCAGATGCCAAGGTATTTATATTCTTTAACTCTATCAATAATAGACCCATTCACAGTAGATACAGTATATGCAAATGATCACAGACTGTACCTTTAGAGAAGAGCATGAACTTTGTTTAGTTTGAGTACCAGTTTAAGATTAACAAGCGCATCCTGCAAAGTATTAAATGAGTTGTCCATTTTTAATGGCTAGTTGTACAGAGGCAACAACACAATAGACGATAGTGTCATCCGCATAGAGATGATCCTGACAATATCAGAGACAATATCATTAATATAAATAGTAGGCGTCTAAGGAGGTTCAAAGTGAGTCAGAAGATCTTAAAGAACTTCTACTCATGCACAATAGAGAGCATCCTGACTGGTAACATCACCTTCTGGTTTGGGAATAGCACCGCACATGACCGCAGCAGACTGCAGAGAGTGGCTCGATCAGCCAAACGCACAATTGGACGTGGGCTTTCCACTCTCCAGGACATTTACACTAGGTGTTGCAGCGCCAAGGCTAAGAGAATAGTCAAAGACCAGCCACCCAAACAACTGCCTCTTTGCACTGCTGCGGTCAGGCAAGCGCTATCGAAGTCTCATGGCCAGTATAGAGACTCAAAAGGAGCTTCTATCCCCAGGGCCCAGGAGTTCCAAACTTTTAATCCCTATCTGATCGGATCAGATTTGGATTGTGGGTAGTACAAAACCAAAAAATTGAAATCTGAAAATCTGAGCTCCCGTAGCTGGAGCAGTCATTTATATATCATATCAAGACCTCTTTACTATTGGTCCAAAAATAGTGATGTCACAGCAATGTCATTCCACTAGCCAACCAACGTACAGCACATAACACATTCCGCAAGGATGAACTCCTCCTTTTGTCTCTCTGTGCTGGGAAAGCCCCCAGAACTCCATCTGCTCCTGTGTTCTTCTTGCTCGGAGCCGTCTCCCAAGGTCACCACCTCCCTGCACATTCCTACCCACTCTATCAGAGAATGGACTCTGAGCAGCCCCCTGTATTATCAAAAGGTTTCTGTTTCCATTCTGACTGCATATTCTATTAACTGTAGTATAGTTTTATAGTGTATATAGTTTATACAGGTTATATAAGAATACAAAAAGACATCCGTCATATCAGAGGCCTACTCGTCCTGTTATCAAGTTTATAATACATACTTTATATTTAATCCTTCCAAACTTTTAATCCCTATCTGATCGGATCAGATTTGGATTGTGGGTAGTTCAAAACCAAAAAACAGGATCAGGATCACTTTGATATCCGATCAGATCAGGAAATCAAATCCAAGCTTTAATCTGGATCAAATCTTCAAAACGGGTATTTCAAACGACAACACAGGATTGGGATCAATTTGATCCCAAAAAACAGGATTATCTTGATCCCACCAGAGGGGTGGATTTCCAGTGGATTACCAGAGCAAAATATACTATACAATTTATTTAAAAATATGTTTCAATATAAATAAGATGGCAAAGTTTGTTGACTGAAATAATACACATACAATTTACATCTTAGTGCCTCATTAGCCTAGGGATTAAGGATACATGAACTATACAACTAAGGTTAATACGTTATAATTAAGATAACTAAAGACAGGACTTTACTAAAGGTTGACACTCACAGTAATTTCTTCCAGAACAAGCTTAAAATAGCAAAGGATATGGTTGATCATTTGTCTGTCTATATCGTGTCTGTTTGTCTCTCTCTCTCTCTCTCTCTCTCTCTCTCTCTCTCTCTCTCTCTCTCTCTCTCTCTCTCTCTCTCTCTCACGCCTTTGAAAACAATATGTAAAGATATATAAGATGGTATATATTAGAGCTGGGCCGTTAACGGCGCTAACGTGCTGCGTTAACGCTATACTAGTATCGCGCGATAATATAATTAACGCATTAATCAATTTTTTTTTTTATTTTTTTTTTTTATTTTTTTTTTTACCTTTATTTACCCAGGGTAGGTTCGCTGAGCACAGATGCTCTTTTTCAGGAACGCCCTGCTTCACATTCACACAGTTCCATTCACACCTGGGAGCTGCCCAGTACAACCACAGTTGACACCATTGGCCACTGAGCAACTCCACTGGAGCAGTTGATTCAAGCCATGTCACATAGTTCAAGTTTGAAATGATTCTGTTGTGGTTTGTAACCGACCCCAATCGCACAACACAAGACAGGTATGAGAGTAAGCCAAAACAGGGCATTTATTCAATACAAACAAAAAGCGGCACTGTCCCTTTAAGGGAGAACACAAAAATACTGGAAACAAAGAAATAGGGAAAAATGTGGCACTGTGCCTTTAAGAGGCGAGCAGGCTAAGGGGAAAAGCTAAGGGACAGGGCCAGGGCAAAAGGACAGGGCAGGAACAGGGGCACTGGAGAGGGGAACAGGGACAGAGGCCCGGGAAGGCGGGCTGGAGACAGGGACAGAGAAAACAGGGTTAAGGCCTTGGACAGGGCGAGGGCCAGAGCTGCTTACAGGGATGGCAGGGTTCAGACGGCGGAGGCCTGGCAAGGAGATCCTCCTCGGAAGTGAAGAGATGCATCCTCCCGTAGAGGATTAGGAAGCGATGCGCGCCGGCTAGAGCGTCTGGAGTAGGAGCGGCGTCTGGAGTTGGAGCGCGCCGGCTTGACGTCTGGAATGGGGCGCGTCTGGAGTAGGAGCGCGCCGGCTAGAAGAGCACGCCGGCTAGAAGAGCGCGCCGGCTCGGGGTCTGGAGTGGAGCGCGTCTGCTTGGGGTCTGGAGTGGGGCGCGTCTGGAGTAGGAGCGCGCCGGCTAGAAGAGCGCGCCGGCTCGGGGTCTGGAGTGGAGCGCGTCTGCTTGGGGTCTGGAGTGGGGCGCGTCTGGAGTAGGAGCGCGCCGGCTAGGAGCGCGCCGGCTAGAAGAGCGCGCCGGCTCGGGGTCTGGAGTGGAGCGCGTCTGCTTGGGGTCTGGAGTGGAGCGCGTCTGCTTGGGGTCTGGAGTGGGGCGCGTCTGGAGTAGGAGCGCGCCGGCTAGAAGAGCGCGCCGGCTCGGGGTCTGGAGTGGAGCGCGTCTGCTTGGGGTCTGGAGTGGGGCGCGTCTGGAGTAGGAGCGCGCCGGATAGAAGAGCGCGCCGGCTCGGGGTCTGGAGTGGAGCGCGTCTGCTTGGGGTCTGGAGTGGAGCGCGTCTGCTTGGGGTCTGGAGTGGGACACTGGAAAACCTCCCGTAGAGAATTAGAGAGCGCAGACTGTGTCCCACTCCAGGCAAACGGCGACAGGTGGCGATGGCTGGCACCTCGTCTCACGCCGGAGACGCGGCAGGTGATGGTAACGTCTGGAATGGCACAACGTCTCCCAGTGAGAACAAAGGAATCCTCCCATGGAAGAATAGAGAGCGATGACGATGTCTCACCAGGAGCGCAGCGGTAGATGGTAGCATACAGATACAGAACGACCCGACGAGGACTGGAGGGGAAGTCCAGGGCCCTCATTCATCAACGTGGACGTAGAATATGTTCTATTTCCACATGTAAGCACGGAATGTAGAACTAGTGTATGCACAGGGAAGTCGGGATTCATCACACGGTGCGTACGCAGGCTCTACGCTCCTCCGTAGAACTTTGTTCTACCGTCAATGCTCGTGCATGATTATCCATATATGGTCATGAAAGTGAGGAAACACTCCCCATGGGATGTGAAATAATGGACTGACCCGAGCGGAACTCTGAGAAACTCCACGAAGAATTCACTGCTGTCGAACCAAGAAGACACTATCGCGTATTATGGGATAAATAAAAGGCGGATTTGTAAACGGTGATGTCAGATCTCAACGGCTCCCTAAGACCATTGCTGCAATTCTGCCTGGACAGCTCAAAATACTAATAAAGACCGTTCGTTGACCACTGTTTGGCGTTGGTTGTGTGTCATTATAACCGTGCTGTAATATGAATGCCTTTATTAGTTGTGTTCGATTGGCTATATGATTTTTAGAGGCATCTATTTTGTTGTCGGCTAATAAAGACCGCGCTGGAATATGACTGCCTTTTCCCGTGTTGTTTGATTAATACCCAGGGCCAGGGATTAAAGTTCTCCTCAATTTTATTCCAAATCGCGATGGATCTCCCGTCGATTTTCTACCTGCTGCATATGATTTCTAGAGGCATACTACAATCTATTTTGATGTCAGTATTGGGTAGCCTATATAAACAATAATAGAGATCATATACAAGAACAATGAATCTCACTGCATGTATGATGTAGCCTGCCTTTCAATACATGAACTTGAATTCCATCATGTTTGTGTGCGGGACTCACAAGGCTGTTGTCACAATGGGTGGTACCGGTACAGTAATAATTACAGTCCACACAATATCACGATCCATGCCATAGCCTATGTTCTATTAGGACATGATCTGTGACGACAAATGTTCTAGAATGTTTGAAGATATCATACTCTGACAGCATGCCTATGATCAACAAAAACGCGAACTTGAATCCCATCATATACATAGTCTGTCCACTATGGTGTCATTGCAATGCGTTTTCTATTCTTTCTTATACAGTAAAAAGGGGGAAGAACACTATATTCATATGACTTGTATTCTGCTTACAGCTTCGAAATTCCACTTGTTTCATTTAACGTAAAGCCTTTTAAATATAATCAAGACGTTCCCGTGTTTCTGCGGTCTGCGCAAAATAATAACGAGTTGAGCTTTATGATTTATGATGAATTGAAAATGGGGGACCCTGATGTAAACAAGACGAAAGTTGGTCTGCATCCCCAATTAACAATTGTATGTACTGAGCTGTACTGTACTGTACCCATCCTGCAATCTGTTAATAAACTTTTGTGGTAAATTCCCACAGACTTTCTACAATAATTTGAGGTTATTGTAGTACAATACAATGAGATTGACTATCTGGAAGGAGGAGGAAAGGGACCATACTTGATAGAATTGTTGGTCTCCTCATCTGACTTAGCAGATGAGGAATAAAACGTGTACACCAGACAAACCAGAACTGTAGTTCAACTCAGCTGATTTATTTGAGCCAGGGCCAAGAGTGAATAAAAGGTTGCCTTTCACATACAAAAGATTATCAGAAAACATTAACAGGGCTGTCTGTTGTACAGAAATATCACAATCAGGTTTGCATCTCAAACCTCAATAATGTACATAAAACAGTCGGTAACATAATCTGAACATACATTGACCATGCTGCACACATTATACATGAGTAAATCTGGTTTCAGATATTAAGTTTAAACAACAAATGGTGTTTCCCATGTATTTTACTCACATAAAATGCAAACAGCACAGCAGTCTCTCGATGGTGGAGGGGTGGTGGAGCCCCCAGACCCCCTGGGGTTGGTCCGGTCTGAGAGCTCCCGAATTACCAAAATGTCCCCTCCTTTATACTACAATTTCTAGCCAAAATAGAATACAGTTCACTATTACAGTTGATCCAATCAGGCGTCTCCTGTGGGGGGTCTCCTGTGGGCGCTGGCAGCCCCCCCCCCCTGGGGTGTGGCGACGTGATGGGACAGAGACAGAAGGGGCCCATCGGTGGCCCACGTCCGTGTGATCTTTTGCTGAGATGAAGGGGCCTGTCTTGTCTCACGAGGGGGGGTGTGACATGATGTCCTCGGGTGGGGGGTGTGAATACGCTTTGACCCTTTGGGCCTTATTACCATACAGTACTAATCTGGCCACATAGTGGGTGTGACCTTTGTCTATTCAACTATCCCTGCCACCACTTCTGCTAAACAGTATACAAGGCTGTTTATGAAATTCAACTCAATATTACCACATTTCCCCGTTTTGACGATTCTTATCGTCACATATGATATATTGACTTGATTTTCTATACATTCTAACCATACATAATAAAATTCATTTTTTCCAAAATTAAAATTCATTTTTTCAAAATGTCTGCATTTTTTCTTTTTCCATTTTTCTAATTAACCTACTCTGCCCTCATGATCCAGTGTTTACCACCTACTATCATTGGGCTTTGTTCCTCTGGGCACTTTGAATATGCTAAAAACAATTAAAACAATTTAATCTAAACATTACACATTTAAAGTATAATCCATCACAATTTTTTAAAATTACAGTATTCGTTTACATGATCTGGGGAGGACACAGAAATTATTATTCATTCTTTCATACATTTTGCTTCTCCTCTCTTGTTAATTCCTTTTCCAAGTCAGCCCAATCACATTTTGCATAATCAACTCAGTTGGTCTTCTCACCTCTCCCCCCTTTTATGAACATCCCATGGACATAACACCTACCACCTCAGCGCACAGTCGACAGGGAGGGCGGAGCAGCACTCAAGGGAAAAAAAATGTTCACCAGAAATTATCTGCCATAACCTACACCTAATATCCTACCTATGTGTATGTGTTTAGTTTAGTACTCTTGCGTTGTGTCATAATCTATACCAGTTGTTACCGTTCAGCCACCTCCCGTTCAACATACCAATCAATCACACAGAGGCCCTTGTTCAACGCTTTGGTTGCACAGTCTCCGACCGTTTTCGCCCCCCCCCCCTCCACCCCATGTCGGCCAGCCTCAGCTGAAGCCAACGTCTGTAGGCCTGTGATCTCGTCATATTTCGAGCCATGACTGTATTTCCATGGATCTACAGATTTGTCCCAAACCTCCGGCCTTTGTATCCGGGGCTATATTGACGGAGGGGCAGCGTTTACAAGCGACCTCTTTCCACAGTCCAACAATCTCCCACAGGAACTGACTGAACGGGTTCACACCATCGTGTCATAATCTAATGAAATGTATTCCTACACATTTTTCCCATGATCCCTCCACTTGTGATGGTCCATCCTCCCCCTCCGACTGAACTGCAAGGGAACAAAAACACAAACCAAATTTTCTTTACACAATATGTCAAATATTCTCAAGAGAAGCCAAATGTTTAACCATTATGCAAACGTGATGGGACCACTTAACTGCCATCGATCTGATCCAATGCATCCCAGCCTCGATCTGTCCCAATGCATCTCACCCTTCAACCGTCCTCTCACCAGATCATAACAGAGAAATTAAGAAACAAAAGGCAAATAATCAAAAAAACATTCCAACAGATGTGAAAGCAAATCAATGACATTAACCAGCCCCAACCGCAGACCACCTTAATGGTTATTTAGAAAGAAAAGAAAAGAAATCAAAACTCTACACCTAAACCCTTCATACCTAAAACAGTAAATCAATGAAATAAAATAAAAACCAGGTTTTCCAAAACCACCCATTCAACATCTCATCACCCAACCGTACCATTCACACATGCCAGTGACTTTGACACCTCTTAAGCCAGCACATTCACCCTCTACAGGCCCCATTCACACCCAATCAAGCCACACAACCATAGATCAAAAATAGAAAAGAAATCTAAATTCAATACCCTCATCCAATTGATTACATCAACACAGATATATCATACCTAAACACATTTTGTTATTTTTAAGACTAGTTTCACCTTAAGTGAAAGCTAAGTTGCGTGTGTGCATGCATGTGTGACCAAATTGTGTGTGTGTGTGTCTGTGTGTGCGTGTCCGTGTGTGTGTGTCTGTGTGTGTCTGTGTGTGTGTGTGTGTGTGTGTGTGTGAATGTGAATGGGTAATTAAGGCCTCCTGGCCCCCACCCCCAGCTCAATCATTAAATCAAAAGGACACAAACAGACAACATCTCACTCTCACACATACATACAAAAATTAAATTTAAATAAAAAATAATATCTGTACCAACTCAACCAAAAATATGAGCTAAAGTAATCATTCATATTATAAACATATATCTCTCTCATACACTCGTTAATCACTCCACATCCTTGACAAACAAAGGTTAGTTCTTCTGCACTCAACTTTTCTGCTCTCTCATCAGGCTACACTCATCTCTTCTTAACCTCTACTCTCAAAGGGTCTAGCAGAACCCCTCTTTCAACCTGAAGCCACCCCAGCCTGCTAGAACTGGTGACAACTCCAGGTTATTCATCCAATCAAATAGTCCGCCCCAATCAAATGTAAATAATCTCATCTGATCTGGCTTCTACTCAATCTCTCCTCCTACCCTGTCTTCCTAAATTAGCCGCTTCCTGTCTCAACATTTCCCCCGTCATAAAAATAACTGCCAACTGTTCTCTCACTCTACAACTGTCTCCTGCATCTAATCTCACGCCATCCTGTCATAAAAAGAACAGCCATCGTAAGCAGCTGTATACACGACCCCCCTTGGGCCGTTTACTGCTCAGTAAAGATAGCCTGAGTCACTCCTGTGAGTTTCTGTGACCTCCCTGTAACTCAACAGAAGGATTAATCATTTCATACACAAATCATCTATCAAACATTTATAATAACTGCTAAAACACAATCTCACATCATAGCAGCTTCTAAACAACCCCCTGTCACCAAATTATCCCACTGTGACCCAAGGATTTGCAAATGGCATTTAAAGACATAACATTCTTAACCATACTCCAACATAGCAATGAAACTTATTAAGGATTAATAAAAACAATCATTTCGATCACTGTAAACACAACCATATCAAAATTTGTCATTGCAGCAAGCCTCCATCAATAAATTATCCTACAAGTCGGAGGCTTGTGTCAACATTTTAACACTGTATTAAAGATTTACCAATTTAAAACAAGCATAAACACATGTCCTAACCATATTAACAGTGTATTAAAGATTTAACCAATTACACCAGCATCAACAGATTCCAACATAGCAATGCAAAGAAAATATACCCCAACAAGCCTACATCACTAAATTATCATCCCCATGATCTAAAGACTTGCAGCAAACATTAATCTAAACATTATCCTATTTAAATCAATGGCCTTAAAGCTATAACAAGTATCAATATCTGACATTTCAACATCAATGCATTCTATACAAGCATCTTAATTCAAGCTACATAAAACACAACATCATTATTCCAAGCTTACAATTGTACACGTTACACAAATAAAAAAACTGGAAATGTCCATCAACTCTAATTATTATACATGTAAGCATCATTCATTTCAGCATAACATTATAGTGGTTAGTCCTAAATGCTCCTTTCTTCATACACGTGTGATAAATTGATTTTACTGCATTCTACTTTGTAGAACATTTTACCAATTTTCAATAAAAGTTATGATGTATCAACTGTATGTTTTTAACTAAACAATATTTTTAATCAATCACTACCCATTCCCCCCTGGTTAAAAATATACCCCTGTGTATCAAAGACAATAATACAATCTACCCAGTATAGCCGGTTTGTGAACTCCAGATTTATCATAGGCAATGTATCCATTACTTCATTTCTCCTCAATAGGCTCACTGTATTGTTTGCAGCCTAAGTAAACCCTTACTGACTATCTCCCCTAACCTAACCACCAGACATGTTACATCTCCTCCCGTGTTTACACAAAAATACAATGCACAATACACAAATACCGCCATATTACATAATGCAGAATATTCTCTTACCTGTTATTTCTGTCCCCTGAGCGAACTATCACGAACGCACTAGACCCAATCCATGCTGTACCGCGCATGCGCAGTAGTACCCGATGCGACCGTTATAACGTTGCTACGACAACCAAAGTCTGCCACGACATTCATAACATGCCCCGACATTCATCACCTGCCACGACATTCATCACGTTCTCTACCCCTTCCCCAACATCATTCTCAAAACTCGAAACGTAACATATGCCGCCCCCAAACGCCACAAAACAACGGCATGCAAGCTAACTAGCTTAGCCAGCTCTAATGCGACGTTCAAGGCCCTCACGGGAGCCGTGCCTTTCAAGATCCGTTCATCCACGCAATTCGCTCAGTACCAATCAAAGCATTAACAATTCACACAAGCTTAAAACAACCAACCACTCTAACAGAAAATAATTTTTAAAGCACTCACACCAACCAACGCCGCACATATAGTTCAACACGAATCCTTTCTCCTACCTTCTCCGCCTCACTCCATAGCACCGCGAACGTTACATACTCTCCACAACCCCATGACGTCATCAAGCAGCGACTCCTTAATATCATACACTATCGCTACCGTATCAATAATAACCCTCAAAACGGCCACAATATTTCCAGTCTACGTCCAGATCCGCTTCTTACCTGCAATCGCCGCCACAGTGTTTAAACAATTCTCTCATAACGCCATCATAACGTCCCCAGTTTCACCGCGGACTTTCCCACAGAGCTAAGCTAGCTAGCCCCAACCACCAGTAGGACTCGCCTCCGACCTAGGTCCGTTGGTCATTAAAATATCATAACAAAACAACAATAAGCTCCTACGTTTCGCCAATCATTCATAACCATAGCCATAGTCCCCCATACAATTCCTAACCATAGCCATAGTCCCCATACAACCATTAAGTACTTATCAGTCATTTCGACCGAATTGCTTTTGTATCACAGCGAACGTAATCAATTAACAGGCCGGTTTCGCTCAAGATTAAAAAGGACCACCCGATCCGTTCGATACTATGCCTAAGGACGGCAAATATATCTCCATTTAAAATAGGCCTATCGAGCCTTCTTGAACACGCCGGCACCCTCATCTTCTATTAATTACTACGTGTTAACCCTGTAATCGCACAGACCCCTGCGCTGATCATGTCAAGGTCCACCAATCTTTCACCATACCCGACCTGCATGTTCTGAAATAGCAACAGAGCCCTTAGCCCGACGCATTTATGCCCATACTGACCCACTCACGGTCCCCGTCCCGCCTATTCTGTGGCTCTAAGCAGGGTCATAATGCACATTGGACACAGCTCTCTTTCCATTCCAGAACAATCAAATCTCCCCAACTTACCCGCGCCCTCTTCCTGAGAATAATTTTAGGGCAATTACATACTCAGAACGCGCTCCTGTCGCATACACCAGAATAACCGTGCTTCCTAGCAAGAAAAGCCTTTTATCTGCCGTCATGCGACGCCACCCCCGTTATATCATGACCAGATAGTCTGCGCGCCACCAATACGCAATCACATTACTATAACATGAGGCCTTGTAATTACTTCAACTCCCCCGTACAGTTCATAAAGTATATTCCATACGAGTTAACCAACCCAACCCCCGTGGCCCGCATAGGCCGAGCCCGGCCTCCTGTGTCTGAATAAACATACAAACATAAAAAGCCCACGTTTGCATGTTCACTGCACAACAAGCGCGATCTTCATACCTCCGGACATCCTAACCTAAGACACTGCTCCCCCAACCCTGCATGCAGAAGCCATATTCACCGTGGGCCCCAAACAGTGGCGTACACAACCAACCTTCATCCTGTCCCTCTCTCTCCTTCATTCAGACAACAAGCCCATCGTCTATCACTTCACACGCAGCAACACCCCAGCTCTTTGCCCCGTGTCCCCAACACACAGCAAGGTCCAGATTTGATATGACAAGACCCTACCGCACCTTTTCAGGGGGAGACACAAAGGGTGGGAAGAACGGCACCATTTCTGTGGTAAATTCCCACAGACTTTCTACAATAATTTGAGGTTATTGTAGTACAATACAATGAGATTGACTATCTGGAAGGAGGAGGAAAGGGACCATACTTGATAGAATTGTTGGTCTCCTCATCTGACTTAGCAGATGAGGAATAAAACGTGTACACCAGACAAACCAGAACTGTAGTTCAACTCAGCTGATTTATTTGAGCCAGGGCCAAGAGTGAATAAAAGGTTGCCTTTCACATACAAAAGATTATCAGAAAACATTAACAGGGCTGTCTGTTGTACAGAAATATCACAATCAGGTTTGCATCTCAAACCTCAATAATGTACATAAAACAGTCGGTAACATAATCTGAACATACATTGACCATGCTGCACACATTATACATGAGTAAATCTGGTTTCAGATATTAAGTTTAAACAACAAATGGTGTTTCCCATGTATTTTACTCACATAAAATGCAAACAGCACAGCAGTCTCTCGATGGTGGAGGGGTGGTGGAGCCCCCAGACCCCCTGGGGTTGGTCCGGTCTGAGAGCTCCCGAATTACCAAAATGTCCCCTCCTTTATACTACAATTTCTAGCCAAAATAGAATACAGTTCACTATTACAGTTGATCCAATCAGGCGTCTCCTGTGGGGGGTCTCCTGTGGGCGCTGGCAGCCCCCCCCCCCCTGGGGTGTGGCGACGTGATGGGACAGAGACAGAAGGGGCCCATCGGTGGCCCACGTCCGTGTGATCTTTTGCTGAGATGAAGGGGCCTGTCTTGTCTCACGAGGGGGGGTGTGACATGATGTCCTCGGGTGGGGGGTGTGAATACGCTTTGACCCTTTGGGCCTTATTACCATACAGTACTAATCTGGCCACATAGTGGGTGTGACCTTTGTCTATTCAACTATCCCTGCCACCACTTCTGCTAAACAGTATACAAGGCTGTTTATGAAATTCAACTAAATATTACCACACTTTCCAATCAATCAATCAATCAAGCTACGCGGAGCGCAGTCAGTCAGTAGCCTACACCCCGTATATTCCGATAACGCTATATAAACCATGCTGCATTCATTCTGAGAGAAAGATCTATTATTCCAAATGCTATTTATAGGGTTTTGACCATAATTACACTACTGTTGCTATTTTACAATGAACTATAATGAACTACGGTTCGTACAGAACATGCCAGTGTTATTATGCACAGAAGCTCATTTCCTTGTTGTAATAATATATTCTACCACTGGGCGTCAGGTAAGTGTGGTCTGACCTGTGCGTAGATGTAAGCACGGAGTCAAGTTCAAATCGAAATTGATGAATCCCACTCTTTGCTTAGAAATGATCGTACGCACAGGGTAAGCACAGATCTGTGCGTAGAACACGTTGATGAATGAGGGCCCAGGTATTTAAAGCCCTCTGGGGCGCTAATCATAACTTATCACAGCTGTGAAAGGTAGTCCAAGGGTGTGGGCTGTTGAAGAGCAGAGGAGAGTAAAACGACGCGAGGGTGGGGGCTGGTGAGGTGAGGAGACAGGGAATTAAAGGTCCAGGGAAACAGGCGAACCTCACAGATTCTTTCTGTTTTGCTCCTGAGAGTGCTAGATACTGTACTGTACTGGTAATATTATTTATTTGTGTTAACTTCTGAATAAAACAACTTATTAAACACAAGTACATCTTATTGAACATTATTTTGATATTTCATTACCAATTATCATAGCAAAACAGCTTTTTCAAACAGTCTGTAATGCATTTTGGAAACGGGAGATGGGCTCATGGTGTAATGGGCCACCTGGCCTGAGAAACATAAGGAGGAAAGAAAAAGTAAGGACTTACTTCTGGTCATTATTTGGGTAGAACACACATATTTTGAATGCCTTCGGCAGGTTTTTTTTTCTTTTTTTTAGCCATTTTAATCTAGATTAAATCCAGGATTGCAGATAGATTAATCTAGATTAAAAAAATTAATCTATGCCCACCTCTAGTATATGTAAGGGATAATGTATAGCTACGAGGTCATTGTCGCAAAATAATTGACCGACACGGAGTTTAAAATACCGAGCCGCTTCGGCGAGGTGTTTTAAATGTCAGTGAAGGTCAATTATTTTGCGACAATGACCGAGTATAGCTATACATTATCCCGCTTATTACATGGCTAACTTACTAACAATATACCTAATTCATTTTACATCGACTCGCAACACTGGTTCTGGCTGCGTTCTGGCTCCGCTCGTCACTCCGCCCCCTGTCATCGCCGGCAGCAGAACACCGGCAGTGTCTAATTGCACTGAAACAGTGTGTGTCAGTGGGCTTGATTGCGAACAGCTGCGCACAGCGGTCATTATTGTCCCACAGCGGTCATTATTGAAAAATAATTACCGCTGTCGGGGGGCTATTGACCAATCACAAGCAAGCATTTTGGCGAATGTGAAAACGCCATGTAATAAATATATATATACATATTGTTCACACTATGGTGAAGCATAAGACATGGTGTTTACACATTCAAGTGGTTAGGGCTGGGCGATATAACGATAACGATAATTATTGCAATATGTAAGGGATAATGTATAGCTACGAGGTCATTGTCGCAAAATAATTGACCGACACGGAGTTTAAAATACCGAGCCGCTTCGGCGAGGTGTTTTAAACGTCAGTGAAGGTCAATTATTTTGCGACAATGACCGAGTATAGCTATACATTATCCCGCTTATTACATGGCTAACTTACTAACAATATACCTAATTCATTTTACATCGACTCGCAACACTGGTTCTGGCTGCGTTCTGGCTCCGCTCGTCGCTCCGCCCCCTGTCATCGCCGGCAGCAGAACACCGGCAGTGTCTAATTGCACTGAAACAGTGTGTGTCAGTGGGCTTGATTGCGAACAGCTGCGCACTGCGGTCATTATTGTCCCACAGCGGTCATTATTGAAAAATAATGACCGCTGTCGGGGGGCTATTGACCAATCACAAGCAAGCATTTCGGCGAATGTGAAAACGCCATGTAATAAATTTTAATAATCGATATCGGAAGAAAAAAAATATCGTTTTATTTTTATTTATTTTTGTTAAACCCAGAGACAGTGGACAGACTTGTCTTTCTTGCCTGCAACTTAAAGTAATGGCTTTGCTTGTCCAAATGACAATACTGACCAATATGAGATTTATTTTTCTCTTGTCAATTTATTTTGTTTGCTTTCTAATGTAAAATACAGTTTGAAACCGTCTGTACACAGTAGGCTATGTGTGCTAGCAGAGCTAGTCTTTTTTATTATTATTTTTTTATTAAAAACAAAGGTTCGAACGTCCGTTCGGAAAAACCCTGACGAAGTTTGAATCACTTTATTCAAATTGAGGATTTAGTTTGAGGATATATAAAAAATAAATTATTTAAATTATACATATATTTTTTTATTTTTTTTAATTAAAAACGAAGGTTCGGACGTCCGTTCGAAGAACCCTGACGAAGTTTGAATCCCAAAAACAGGCTTCGGGGACAGCCTTACCATACATATTATTTATATTATTCAAATGGACTCAAACATGTTCCGTTGTGATGTCACAGTATGATGTCATAATAAAACATTCTAGAACATTTGTGATGTCACAGTATGATGTCATAATAGACATTCTAGAACATTTGTGATGTCACAGTATGATGTTATAATAGATCATTCTAGAACATTTGTGATGTCACAGTATGATGTCATAATCAAACATTCTAGAACATTTGTGATGTCACAGTATGATGTCATAATCAAACATTCTAGAACATTTGTGTATCTATTCAACAATTCTCTCAGAAGATCTCATTGTGCATCTTGAAACAGTACTGAACAGGACTTAACAGATAGAGTAAACAACATAGATTGAAGCCTGCATTTCTCAAACAAGGTGCCTTGCCTACCGTTTTGCTGTGGAAAGGTGAGTGTCCACAATGGCTAGCTAGCTGTTCTACTTGAATACTGAATGTTAATATTGAATCAGACAATATTGAATACTGAATGTTAATATTGAATCAGACAATATTGAATACTAAATGTTAATTCAGGTTGACAGTTGACATAATTTGACAGGGGGCTGGAAAGTTGATTTAATAAAAGAAAAAAGACTAATTTAATCAGATTAATCACTTTATTCAAATTGAGGATTTAGTTTGAGGATAAAAAATTTTTATAAAAAAGAATTTATAAAAAAGAAATGAGAATAATTTTTTAATTATTATTTTTTTAATTAACGTTAAAAACGAGACACAGCCCCCCACAACGAGACACAGCCCCCCACATCGCCAGCGTATTCGGAGAAGGCCCCTCCAAGAGCGGGCCCTTTCCCCCCAATAGCACACCGCCTGGCACACTGACCCTGCAGAACAGGCAGTCAGCATGGCCGTAAGCACTCAAAAAAGGTTAACCAACGGAAGCAGGCAGCGCACCGGGGAAACCAGGCAGCAGGCTGTAACCTGAGCCTGGAGCACTGCGGACGAGACAGGCGCCAAAGGAGACAGCCCCCCCGGCGGAAGGGGCGTATGCTGGCGTTGTTGATCACCATGACAAAGCCTCCATTAAAAAAAAAACCACCCAGAGGGGTCGAGGCAGAGAAGGCTGACATGATCGGCAGACGTCATGAACGTGCAGGGGCACACTCAACCGGTTAACCCGGGAGTTGACTCTGCTCCAACACACCAGGGAATCAACCACCCTCTTGGTACCATATGCGGTGGTTGTTCCTATAACCCCTCAAGAAAAAAGGGTTATCCCAGGCCTACGGTATCAACAAAACTTTACTTCGGACCGGGCCTGGCGGCTCGGAAAGCACACAGGGTTACCAGAGGAGGTCCAGAAGACCACCCCAACAGCCCCCTCTTCGCCATGCGTGAGAGAGGAGCGAAGAAAGGAGAACCAGCCCCTCATGATAGTGCCAGGTACAAAAGAGTACCCAACCAGCGCGACCAGACCAGTCCCGTGTCCTAACCACGCCGACATGCCCACTCCAGAAGAGGGGGTAGGTATGCGTGTCGATCTAAAACATGAAAAGAGGGCGCCACCCAGATGGTCCCATTTGGACCGCCTCAGTGGCCCACCCCAAGGGTGTGAGACCCCTCTACCTATGTTCTGATCTATTCTGTTAACATCCCCCACATATGAACGAGAATTAATCGAGACAACCTAGTAAACTGGCACTCGGAAGAGACAAAACTCCATCCCAGTTGCCCTATAAAAACGCTGTTTTAACAACGAGCAACCAAGGCGCACTTAACCCCTGCGTGATTCTGTATTTTATTTTTTAAACAAACACATAAACAAACATGACAACACACGATAAGATATACAAGCATTAATTGTCAGAGCACATCCAATGAAATCACATTTTAGTTAATTGTCTTATATAAGATATACCCCTAATACCTGTTATCTAAAAACCTACACACATATGCTCCAGCTCGAACCCCCCCCTCCCGGACCCCCCCTTGGGTAGTACCTCCATTATCCCTCGCACCTAACCAGACACTACCATTATAAGCTAGCTTTTATTCTCTCCACCACTTCTAACCACATTGACATTTTGGATTCATTGAGACCCAGAATTCTTGCTGTAGATATTTCTTGATAAATCACATCGAGATATGTAAGAAACCAAACTTTCTGGCACATTTTTTCCGGTTGAAACCAGCGTGATGCGATCAGCTTTTTAGCTACTGTGATCCCCGATAAAACCAATCTCTTTAGCTGTGGATTTACTGCAAACTCAAAAACATCATTCAATAGTAATACCGAGGGGTGTACAGGTATATTCCAAGATACGAGTTTTGATAATTGTTGGGTCACATCTTTCCAGAATGCCTTAACTGGTGGGCAGTCCCAATACATGTGCATAAATGTCCCTTCGTCCCCATTTGTACATTGGGAGCAGGGGCGGATCTAGCACATTTGGCGCCCTAGGCGAGATTCACCACTGCGCCGCCCCCCCCCCCCCCCCCCCCAAAAAAAGAAAAGATTTTCTTTTTTTTTTGTAATTTTTTATTTTTTTTATGGCTTTTGCCTCTTCGTAGTTCTCTAACGTTAGTCTTTCTTTCCTCAACGCTCAATTCTATAAACACTTGACCGATACCCATCAATGCACAGTGCTCTAGCATGTTCTGACTGTGAACACCTAAAGCTGAGGCTCAGACCGACCGACTGTTTTAGATTTTTGGCTCATTTCCCCTTATGTTAGAATTTTTTTTATGTAAAAATAATGGTTGCATATATAGATTGGGGCGACCGCCTATATCGCCTGTAGGAAGGTCCGCCCCTGATTGGGAGCATTTGGAGTCTTGTTTAAGACCCATTCTGCACAGTCTTATAGGAGTCAAGTATGTCCTGTGAATATAGTTAAGATTGATTTGTTGATGGTCCGGGTTCCTTGATGTAAGTCGGACATTTGCCCAGGCTCCTTGCCAATCAAAGTCATTTTCCAGGTCTGGTATATCCCTCCTCCAGGCAGAGTCTAGTTGGAGGGTTTCATACGAGGACGTTAGTAATTGATGATAAAAATCTGAAACAAAACCTCTCGATGTCTCTCTTTCATAGAAGAATTTGTGGTATCTGTGGTGTACAATTGGTATGTCTAATGGAACACCGTGAGACTTCAAACATAGCTGTAACTGTATGTAAAAAAGCCATGTGGACTTGGTGAGATTAAATTTTTTGCGTATTTCTTTATAACTACAAAAACCCTGTTTGTTAAAAACATCCCCTAATGAGTGTATGCCTTGCTCTTCCCATATAGGGAATCTTATAGGTCGTTTTTCAATTAAGAGTGCATTGTTATTGAATAAGGGAGTATGATTGTGCCATTTATGTGGGTTAGGATTTTTTTTTTGTGTTTCACGCCATATCCGGATCGCATGAGTAATTATGGGGCCAAATTTCCGTTCACAGTGCTTGATTGGTAGTTTAGTGTATGCTATGTCCTTCAGTCTATGTGGGGCTACTATGTTTTCTTCTAATTTTCTCCAGGATACTAATGCTTGGGGGTCAAACCATGTTGTCAATGGTCTTAATGTGTACGCCTTAAAATATTGGAAAAAATCTGGAAATGCCATACCACCATCTGCTTTATTTCTCTGTGCGGTGGATCTTTTTATACGTGGTGGTTTGTTATTCCAAATAAATTTGTATGTGGAGGAGTGTAATCTTTTCCAGTAACCCTCTGGAGGGGGTAACGGTAGCATTGAACTGAAGAAGTTGATTCTAGGTAGTACATCCATCTTAACTATTGATATCCGTGCTTGTACTGTGTTTTTAAGTTTTGCCCATCTATCAAGGTCGTCTTTGATTTTGTTTTGGATTTTTGTGTAATTGTGCTTCACCGTTTGTCTTAACAGATTCTTAACAGAAACACCCCGAGCCAGCACTATGTACGCGTCAAGACCCAAACACATCAATGGATAGTCTAGCAAGACACCAAACATTGTTCCTCCAAGTCGCCTGGGAGAACGACACGGAGCCGTCGTGCTTCATGTTCCTTCCTCTTTTTATTTAAAAAAGAAAGAAACACAGACTGACATGAATCCCACGTGACACAGCTGAGGGTAAAAACTGTTTACATTTTTACACCCCACCACCCTCGCCATAGGGAGGAGATGGAAATCCCCAGAGAGACTTCTCACGCGAGCTGTATAGATTGAAAAGAATATATTGCAACATTGAGCTATGTAACACTTGGGTTAGGGCTCTCCGAGGAGGAGGCACTGAACCAATACACACTCAATAATCGAATTGAATCGAATACACACACAATAGAGCAGAACTCCTTTTTGAAGTTCTACTCACCTTGAAAATCTGAGGAGGAGGCTCTGAACTCTGAGGAGGCTCCCTCACAGGGAAGGAGAGTCTGAACTCACAGAAGGCACTTCTCCCCGAGGAGGAGCTTCGTGAGGAGGAGCTCTGACAACTCCCTGAAACAGATCCATAACATGGACCTGAACAACCCACGGAAGTCTTACCAACAGAGACGCGCTCAGTGACGTACTCTATGGCGGGGGAATTTCCGCGGTGCACACGCCCAATCTTCCAGGGCGTGGGACCAGGAAAGTGTCTAACAGCTTCACATAGCTCATGTGCTAACCTGCTATCTGATTTTTACTGAGGAAAAAACACAGAATAGAGAGGGCCCCCTTAAAGAGCCCCGGTACCAGACTTACACATGTGCTTCTGTGGCCAAACCTAACCCAGTTGTAGATCACAAGACACACACAACCCTTCATCACAACAAAAAATGGCAAAGTACACTCTTGCTACAGAGGAACGCCGTTTTTCATAACGAGAGAATACAGAATCCTCGATTATGTATTGGCCACAGGCCTTGCTAAGCACACATGATAAGTGACCAAACAATCTTTTCTTTAGGAAAATATAGTTTCTCAAGCGGAAAGCACAACCCCAGCAATTAAGCATCGTATCCCCACAAACACAGTGACACAATATATTGTAAACAACATGTCTGAGAGGAGGGTAGGGAAGCCCCAGGGAAACCGGGGGGACCACCCCTCCTTCCTTACCCTTGATACGACCAAGTTGAACAGGTAACCCTGTTAATATGTGAACACACTGTTCATTGTCATTACAGGCTGAGAAAAGAATTCATTCCTCAATCACATGTCACTAAGCATAGCTTCATAGGTTAATTAACCCCCTTAGTTGTGAGTTCACGTTACATGAACACACATGTTCTCATCACAACTAACCAGATCATTTTTACACATGTAAACAACAACCCGATTCCTATGGAGAGAGAAGCTATACCAGTGACCAGACAATTCACACACAACACGTGTCGTATCCTCAATGGATTGCAGCAACACACGTTTTGGAAAACACCGTTATTACAAAACATTTAGAAGGGAAGGAAAGAAGAAGTGTTTAAAGTCCGGTCGGGACTGTCCTACCCTGAGCGCAGGCCAAGAAAACTGCAATCTGGCTAATGGGACACAGCATCTCCTGTGTCGGCGACGAGGGTAGCGTCGATGCGCCACCCAGCCGCTACGTTTCTCCATGTTGACGCAGTCCTCGCTGGCAGGGCTCCCGGTGTAGGTTCGACTAACATCCTCTGTCAAAGATGACGTCGTAGTCAGAGTGTTTAAGGCATGTTATAGTCATAGAAAACGTTCAACAGTGTAGCATTAAGCTAACAGCCGTCCGACTGATAGCAACAAGCTAACGTTTACTAGCCTGGTAACACAGCGGGCTAGCGCCGCAGCTAACAGCTGACTGGCTAACACAGTAGGCCACAAACTAGCACGCCAGCTAAGCAGCTATCACCTGAACTGTACACAACGACATAACAAGCCACACTTCAGACAGGCCGCTTTCCAAGTCCCTCCCCTAAGAGGGAAAAGAAAAAGAATGTCAAAACACAGTTTTCAACAGTGATCCAGACATACAGTGGGGCCAGCACAGTTCCCATTTCGGGCTGCAGCCAACTTTGAGCATGGAACTCCTGATAAAGAAGATCCTATGCCCACATTTCCTCGTTAGGGTGTACTTTCATTTTTATATGAAAGGTGGGGCCTGCACGGGACAGAGAAGCATCCGCTCGAGAATCCTGGGTTCACCAGGACCTGGTCGCTGCCCACTAGATTGACCATCATGGGCGTCAGACCAAGATCCTCCGACCGCCGTTTAAGCCGAGCAGAGGACCCCAGCCTGGAGTCGGCGTTTCGTAAATTGTCAGCTAACCCCCACAGCATCAACAACAACCAGAGCTCGCAAGCAAAACAGTACGTACCCCATCCTGGAAACAACCGCTTCTCACAACAGTCGGTGCTTCCCACAGTCCAGCTGTGTGGCCGGAGGGCAACCCCATCCAGCCGCAGCAAGGAGGACTGTAGCTGGGGAGCATGTCAGCGGCGTGAGCTCCTAATACGAAAAAACCGTTGAAGGTCAGAATGATCATCATCTTCCAGACACTCCAGTAACGAAGACAATATCGCCGTATTTTCTCGAAATAGTGAGAGAGAAAATAAAGATATGATGTCAACGTATCTTCCCGTTCTTTTGTTTTCCAACTTTCTTCTACTAACAACCTCGTCAAGTGGGGATCTACTGAAGGCACTTCCTTGTGGTGAAAGTGAAGAAGGAGGCGAGTAGGTGACCACACACCTGCTTATGAAGGTAAGCGGATGGGGGTGTGGCCAGACGAATGTTGGGATGTAAAGGTACATGGTGGAATTTTTTATTCAGTGCTCGTGCACGAAGTGAAGTACAGTGCAGTATGATGCTGAGCGAGATCCATAACGAAACAGAACTTGCCTATGCCGGTACCGTGACTTTGTTTTCCAGCGCGTACTGTGTTATTGTTTCCTTTCTCTCGCATGAAACCAGCCACGTCACCGCAGGAAACTCCTGTGATTGGACGCTTATGCGCCTTGTGGAATGTGGGACTTGTAGTTTCTGAACTATTAACAGCGGAGCTGTTTGTAATCTTCACTCGCACACTGCGAGTAAATTATTTTTCCGGTTCGCACACACATATTATTAGGGGCAAATACGAGTGAAATGCTCACACTGTAGAGCATAATTTATATATAATTGAGTCATTCCACCAATCCAGTCCGATTTGGACTTTGGGATATTTTTTTTTACCAAGAGGTATTACTTTTCTGAACACCCCTCAAGATGAATGACATATTTAACTTCCAGAAAAATATATTTTCCCATCTCAGGCATGAAATCTCTTATTTTTGGTCATTATTGTATGATATGGACACCATTATTCTTCAACCCTGTTACGGACACTCTGGAAGCTCTCTGAATAAGATTAAAACATGTATTTGTGCTAAAGTCAACATTTCTATAATAATTAGATGTCCTTCACACCATTTCTATAATTGCTCGTCTAAAAATTACGTAAAATCCTACACTTTTGCTATTCTGAACCCTGAAATTTGCCTTTTTTTGACAGCGGCCGCAAGCTTTTTCATCAGAAATGTGATTTGACCTCAGATTTTGAACTAAAATCAATATTCTTATGTTTGCTCTAAACATTTCAGACAAAATTATTCAAAAGTTGAATTTGTTTTTCATAAACTTAAAGAAATAATTAATAAACATGTAGCTGTAACAGGGTTGAGTCTAGGGTAACGTGTGAGCACACACACACAGCAACATGCACATTACAATTAATATGTATGTGGCATAAGCATGTTGAAAAAGCTCAATAATTAATTTAACTATTATTGTATAACTTCAAAATCAGTGTTAAAATCACAACCCTGTTACAATCTCACAACCCTGTTACATTCAAACGTTACATTCAAACATAACAGGGTTGAGTGTAACGGGGTTGTGATTCTTTGCACAAAATGGTTGCTACTCCACATGTGGTGGTGAATACCAGGAGATCACATGGCATGCATGATATTAAGAAAGCATCTACATTTTTTTAATAACAAAGATCATTATTCACAAGTAATAGTTTGCTATATATTTTTCAAGTAACGGTGTTGAGTAATTATGCTTGACTACCATAATATTACATGATAAATGACTGAAAACATAGTACAATGAGGTAGCTACTTGCCTGTTCCTGGTGTTGTGTTTTCCAAAAGACTTCAAAGTTGTCACTTCCTGTTTCACATGCTTCTATGGATTGAACCATTTTTTTTGTGGGGGGAGAATGCTCAGTGTAACAGGGTTGAGGGTTACTGAGGGACAGACTGAATAATGTTATTTTAATGAATAATTATTCATTTATTTTGAAATAAATCATTACCAGCATTAACAGCACAGATGGATGTGTATGTTCATGGAAAAAAGTATGGACTTTTTACACATTTTCTTGGTCATATCCCAAATACATTTTCATGAAATGCCAAGAGGGACATGTCAAAATACATGGTGTCAACTGAAATAACAACATAATGCATAATAAAAAAAATTACATTCATGCAATGTTTTTACACTTTATTAAAGAGGACATTGCAACTGAAATAAATAGCATTTCAAAGCACATTTTGGTAACTGATTAGATAAAAGACACTTAAAAACATCAGAGGGACTCAAATCGGACCGGCTTGGTGGAATGACTCAATTATATATATAATTAGTAAACTGTCTGGGGCTTTTCTTGTCCCTCTTAACTGATTTTCGAGGGCATTTGGTCAATTTTCGAGGGCATTTTGCCCCAAGCCCCCCTTAATTTCTAACCCTGCTCCATATGATTATTATCAAACAAATGACCGGCTTCAGAAAATGTGCCTATTAAAGGCCAGATAAATCTCTTTCTGCTCAGATATTAGACAATTAAATTATACATGCCTAGGTAAAGTAGTAATCTTGCTCTTGTTTTAATTCACTGCCTTCAAAAAATTTGAGGGATGTAAATATGAGCTGGTGATACAATTCAAATAGTAGCATTGATTACCTCAGATGCACATTTATTTCTAAATTGCTGCAATAGTGACAGATGGGAAGGGTCTCCAGAGTGTGTGTGTTCCTTTCTCTAAATAAATCACATAGCTCAGGTGAGAACCACAGGGTTAATCTATCTTTTATCATAATTTATTTAAAAGGAGCATGTTTATTGATGACTGAGAGAGAGAACAACATCAGGGGTGTCTTTTGGAAATAGTGTGAGATTGTGAGACAGGTGGCTGTCCATATGAATTTGATGACATTCCCTATGTGAGCACAAATATAATTGCCAAAGTCTCACACTACCCAGTCTGTGTGGATGGACTCTGTCAGTTCTAAAAAGCGAGGAACATTCCCAAAACAGATTCAAATTGTCAATGAAAGCCATGTTCTGAGCACTGGAGCCAGGTGTGAAGACTGAGGATTCTACTCAACAGGCCAGTGTGGGAATGGGACCAGAGATAAAAAACAGACTTTCCACATTAACTTAAAAAGTTAAGAAGAAAAAGAAGAATCTTTGGTCAGCTCAGACTGCTGGCGAGTTAGCATAGACTGTAAACATAACACGCATGTAAAATATGAGATACTCATGAACATGTCTTACTTTATAGCCTTATGTAATAGAAATGTGTCAAACCTTTGGCCAATATCTCATCAAGTTGAATCAGGTCCATTCTGGACGAAAGCTGGGAACCTTTTCCTTCTCCTCTGATGTTACTGGAGGAGGAAGCTTCATGACAACTTGGTAATAGATCTGACCAACTGTAGTCGATACAGATCAATCAAATGTAGCTAGTATCACCCTGATAGCGATATTCTTCTTCTTTCTAGACTCCCTTGCCTTACAACTGTCCATCTGTGAAGAGGAGGTTCCCCCTGAGCAGCAGGAGAGGAGCCCCAGTCTGGACCAGGAGGAGCCAGAGCCCCTACAGATGAAAGAGGAACAGGAGGAACTCTGGAGCAGTCAGGAGGGAGAGCAGCTTCAAGGTCTGCAGGAGGCTGATATCATGAAGGTCACATTCAATCCTGTCTCTGTGAAGAGTGAACACGATGAAGAAAAACCTCAGTCCTTGTGGTTTAACCAAATGCAGGACCCAGAGCCCCTACAGATTAAAGAGGAACAGGAGGAACAAGATCTAGAGGAGTCTGATAGGTGCAAGATGATCTTACATCCTGTGAAATATGAAAACTATAGTGAGAATACTCTGTCCTCACAACTCAGCGAAACCCAGGACCCAAAGCTCCTACAGATGAAAGTTGAACTACATCCAGGGCTGGAAGAAGCGGATCGCACCAAGATCACAGTAGACCCAGTGAAATGTGAAGATGGTGAAAAGAATGATCAGCCTCTTCAAACCCAAAGGGAGAGAAACGGAGAAGCATACTCTTTACCCAGCACTTCAACTGAACAGATGAAAACAGAACCTGATGTTGAGGACTGTGGAGTATCAGAACCAGCCAGTAACCTAGATCCAGCTGGTGATTTAGAACAAACTAGAGATGGCCAGCTCCTCTCTTCAGACTGTTCGGGAAATGAGACTGATGACAGTGATGACAGTTCTGAAACTGAGACTGATGACAGTGATGATGACAGTTCTGAAACTGAGCCCAATGACGGTGATGCATGGAAGGAGAGTGGAGGACCAGGTTTGATGACTCTGAAACCAAAGAAGACACAGAAAATACAAAGTTTGTCTAATAGCAGTCCTGGGTTCAGAAAGAAGGGAGATCTGAAGATACACATAAATAAGCATATTGGAGAGAAACCATTTAGTTGTTCAGTTTGTAGGAAAGGGTTCAGTATGAAGGGAGATCTGAAGAGACACATGATGACTCATACAGGAGAAAAACCATTTAGTTGTTCAGTTTGTGGAAAAGGGTTCAATAGGAAAGGATATCTGAAGTTACACGCAATAACTCATACTGGAGAGAAACCATTTAGTTGTTCAGTTTGTGGGAAAGGGTTCGGTTGGAAAGATAATCTTAAGACACACATGATGACTCATACAGGAGAGAAACCATTTAGTTGTTCAGTTTGTAGGAAAGGGTTCAGTATGAAGCAAGAGCTGAAGAAACACATGAGAACTCATACAGGAGAGAAACCATTTAGTTGTTCAGTTTGTGGGAAAGGGTTCAGTCAGAAAGGATATCTGAAGATACACGCAATAACTCATACTGGAGAGAAACCATTTAGTTGTTCGGTTTGTGGGAAAGGGTTCAGTCAGAAAGGATATCTGAAGATACACGCAATAACTCATACAGGAGAGAAACCATTTAGTTGTTCAGTTTGTGGGAAAGGGTTCAGTGAGAAAGGAAGTTTGAAGAGACACATGATGACTCATACAGCAGAGAAACCATTTAGCTGTTCAGTTTGTGCAAAAGGGTATAGTGAGAAAGGAAGTTTGAAGAGACACATAATGACTCATACAGGAGAGAAACCATTTAGTTGTTCAGTTTGTGCAAAAGGGTTCAGTGAGAAAGGAAGTTTGAAGAGACACATGATGACTCATACAGCAGAGAAACCCTGAAGTTTAAGTTTGTGGAAATGGTTCAGTGATAAAGGGGTTCTGAAAAGACATGGGAAGTCATACTGGAGAGAAACTCTAGTTGTTTAATTAGTTGGAATGGGTTCAGAGCTAAAGGGAATGTGAAAATGTACAAGAAGTCATATTAGACCATTTAGCTGTCCAGTTTGTGGCAAAATATTTAATCAGAAAGGTACCTATAAAATTACTTTTTGAGTGATAACCCCTGCTTGTGGTAACTATTTTCACATTGGTCACACCAATTACAATTTTCTTAGTCTTCTAGTTTATAACAGAAGTCTTTAAAAGCCCATGACTTGATGCAGTAACATCATTCTCCTACACAGAAGAGCAGAATATGTCAAGTAAACTGGCTCCCCCTTGTGGTTGATCCTTTATCTCAGATCTACAGTCAGCCACTAGCCAGAGTATTGAAACAATTCCAGTCATAGATGGTCGTTATTGCTGGTGTGAGGTTGACTGTTTAATATCTGAGATGAAAGAGATTAGCCTTTAATATGCATGTTGCTGCTGCTGGTCATGTATTTGAACATGAAAACACAGGGTCCCTTCTTATTAATGATAGTGTGCACCCAATAAGTAATATTTCTCTGTAAACTACAGCCTTTCTCTCCGCGATAGAATAGCACGGATTCTTCCTCAGTCACAGACCGGTAGATGACCGCTGGGGAAAATAACTTCCTGAGTCTGCTGGTTCGGGCCTTACGACAACAGCTGAAACTGTTTGTGGTTGGGATGCCTGGGGTCCTTAATAATCCTGCTGGCTTTGCTGACCCACCGTCCGTTGTATATATCCTGGATGGAGGGGACAACCACAGATGTTAGGGTTAACCCATTATATATTATGTTGTATATATCCTGGATGGAGGGGAGCTCACAACATCAATTCATGTTCGCTATAATTTTGTAAAAAATATGAATAAAATCCATCTGATAATTTTTAACCAAAGTTACACTGCAATCCTCTTTCAGACAGCACAGTTATTTGTCACACCAATTACTAATTTCTTAGTCTTCTAGTTCATAACAGAAGTATTGGGTTAAAAGCCCACGACTTGATGCAGTAACATCATTCTGAATATGAGCAGAATATGTCAGGTAAACTGGCTCCCCCTTGCGGTTGATCCTTTATCTCAGATTTACAGTCAGTAGCCACTAGCTACTGGAAATGGTTCAGTGATAAAGGGGTTCTGAAAAGACATGGGAAGTCATACTGGAGAGAAACTCTAGTTGTTTAATTAGTTGGAACGGGTTCAGAGATAAAGGGAATGTTGTCCAGTTTGTGGCAAAATATTTAATCAGAAAGGTACCTATAAAATTACTTTTTGAGTGATAAACCCTGCTTGTGGTAACTATTTTCACATTGGTCACACCAATTACAATTTTCTTAGTCTTCTAGTTTATAACAGAAGTCTTTAAAAGCCCATGACTTGATGCAGTAACATCATTCTCCTACACAGAAGAGCAGAATATGTCAAGTAAACTGGCTCCCCCTTGTGGTTGATCCTTTATCTCAGATCTACAGTCAGCCACTAGCCAGAGTATTGAAACAATTTCAGTCATAGATGGTCGTTATTGCTGGTGTGAGGTTGACTGTTTAATATCTGAGAGAGATTAGCCTTTAATACACATTTTGCTGCTGGTCTGCTGGTCATGTATTTGAACATGAAAACACAGGGTCCCTTCTAACCTGCGTCCCCAAAAGTGGCCATTTTCGTTTTTGAGGACCATACTTTTTTTGCAAACCAAAATACTATACTTTATACTTTAAACTGTACAAATGAAGAACTCAGTTTTCTCATAGACTTCAATTCATTCGGCTTTTTTTCTCTTCCTGTTTTTGCTCATTCGTTTTTCACCTAGATCCCTGATTCATACATCCCCAGGTGGGGTATCATTGGAAAGCCACACTCATTGGCTACTACAACCCTCCACAATCATTTTCGAGATCGCCAAATGATTGACGGAACTAGAGCCCCATGAGTTGGGAGTGGTATTTTGCGCAATACCGTGTACTTTGCACAAGCCTCAAATACCGGCATGTAACTCGAGAACTGCTGAACGGCTCTCGACAGGCAACAAATGGGCCTTCAATTCGATATATATTGTATTACAAAATATGCACACCGAGCCACTAGTGGTCGCCAAAGTGCCGGTGGGCAAATCATCCTAAAAAGGGCCCACATGTGGGCCCTTGCATGTTAAGAGACTTAAGACTTAAGAGGCTTTAGTGTGCACCCAATAAGTCATTTTCTCTGTAAACTGTACAGCCTTCCTCTCCTAATGTTATTGAGGCATTGCAAGCCATTGATAAGAGGAGAACTTTGATAATCTTCTAAAAGCTATCTGCTCCATTGATTACAGAGTAAATAACACCTATTTAATAATTTAATCTCACATAGTTTGTAGGTTTTTGAAAGTCATTACCATTACATAATTTTGTTACATAATAAGTTATCTCAATAATTACAGACCAATTTCCAAATTATACTGTCTAACAAAAATCCTGTAATGAATAATCAACCCAATGTTGTCTGTATTGAGCTCTCGACAGTTAGTTTCAGAGTTAAGCACCATCTCTGTTGTTATTTAGTCTTAAATAGTGTATCTGCTATGGGCAACAGAAAACGATAGGTTATGTATATAACCTAGTTATATGAGTACTAGCTGAGCGTCCTGCTCTTCGCCATCGAGATATACCTCATCTCCAGTACCTAGTGTACTCCATCAACGAATAAAAAACAATACACCCAGCACCTGCCAGGCCCCGCCCTAGTGCTACGTACTATATAGCACTAGGCGTGGTCACCACTCGCTCTTCCTCGGAAAAAAACGTTTCCCAAGAAAAGTTTCCCCAAGGGACCTCAGGGCAAGCTAAGAGCAGGACGCTCAGCCAGTACACATATAACTAGGTTATATACATAACCTATCGTTATATTAGTCGTACTGGCGAATCACGTCCTGCTCTTCGCCATCGAGATATGGGGACAGAGCAGACGAGAGGACCGACAAATGCACCCCCTGAGGGCCCTAAAGCCCACATCAGGGGGGAGGGGAGTCCCGTCACCCCATCCTTCCTAATGAAGAGGGTGCGGCAGTCAACTCCACCCGAGTGCGAACAAGAGGGAACTAGAACCTCTCGAACGCACAGCACAGGCGGAACCACATGTGACACAACACATTGTGGCCCACACCCACACACTCCTGCTACCCCACCAAAGGACGGGAAGCAGGAGAGGTCACAGACCTCAGAACCGCCTGGGAAACAGAACCCCCATGTCCATGAGGTAAAGCCTTACGAAGGGACCCGGTGAGGACCATGAAGCCGCAGCACAGATGTCCTCCACCGAGGCCCCACCCAGTAGAGCGGCAGAGGCCGCCACCCCACGAGTGGAGTGCGCCCTGACGCCCCCAGGGGGAGCCAGCCCGGCCAACGTGTAGCAAAGGGCAATGCCCTCGTACAACCAATGGGACATGCACTGTTTCGACAGTGCCTTACCAGCACGAGAGCCACCGTAACAGACAAAGAGCTGATCGGTAGCCCTGAGGCCCTGAGTACGGCTGAGGTAAATCACCAAAGCCCGGACCGGACATGACAGGTGAAGGCCCGCCTCCAACTCACTAGCGTGAGGAGGCGGATGAAACGCCTGAACCACAATATCCCTGGAGCGGAAAGAACTCCGGATATTTTTTGGCACGAAGGCAGGATTAGGCCGCAGAGTGGCACCGCAATCGGAACGAAAAGACAGGCACTCTGGCCATACCGAGAGAGCACAAAGCTCACCCACGCATTTAGCGGAGGTGATGGCCAGCAAGAACGCGGTCTTGAACGACAGCTGTTCCAACGGCGCTTGCTCAAGAGGCTCAAACGGGGCCAAGGACAACCGACCGAGGACCAATTGAAGATCCCAGCTCGGAGCCAAAGAGCGTTTTACCGGCTTAACGCGTCGAGCGCCAAGCAGGAAACGCCTCACAAGAGGGTGGCTGAACAAAACAACACCCTCAAATCCCACATGATAAGAGGATATAGCTGCTGCATATACCCTAACCGTCGAAGCCGACAGTCTATCAAGGAGAGACTGAAGGTAAAGCATCCAGGGGGGCAGGACACTGGGTCCCTGCCCCCCGCCTTACACCACTCTTGGAACATACGCCACCTACCCGCGTAAAGCGCGACAGTGGAGGGAGCATGCGCATTCCGGATGGTGTCAACCACAGAAGGGTCCATCCTCTCCAGACTTATCCTCTCACCAGCCAAACCATCAGAGGTTGGCGTATCACCGGGGGCTGAAACAGCGACCCGTGTGCTTGAGAGAGGGCCCTCGCCGACCAAGGAATAGGCCACGGCGGGGCTACCAGTAGCTGGATCAGGACCGGGAACCACACCGCTGTGCCCCGGTCCGGCGCAACCAGGATCATGGTCCTGCGCTCCCTCCGTATCCGCTCCAACAACTGACTCAACAGATGTATAGGGGGAAAGGCGTACAGAAGGCCGGGCGGCCATGGAAACATTGAGAAGGCATCCACCCCCAAGGGGGGATGGTCTTCTTGACTGACCGAGAACCACAAGGGGCACTTGTGAGATTGTCTGCTCGCAAACAGATCCACTGAAGCTTCCCCGAAGCGATCCCAGATCTGCCTGACTACGTCTTGGCGCAGTTCCCACTCGCCGGGACGAGGACCGCCCCGAGACATCATATCCGCGCCCACATTCTCATTGCCAGGGATGTGGAGCGCCGTCAGACTGCGCAGCCTGAGAGCTGCCCATAGCCAGAGTTCGACCGCCGCCCGGTGCAGGCGGGTGGATCGTGTTCCACCCTGCCTGTTGATATACGCCGCTGCCGTCATACTGTCCGTTCTGACCAGAACGTGCTCGCCTACCACCAGGTGGGCGAACCGTCTGAGGACCAGGAGGACCGCCCTCAATTCCAACACATTGATGTGCAGGGTAGACCGGGCAGCATGGATCGTCCAGGTGCCCCCCACTGCGTTGGTCCGACACGTCCCTCCCCAACCTGTGAGGGAAGCGTCGGTGAAGACCGTGACGTGTGAACGCCTGCTGTCCATGGGGACCCCATTGGTGAGGATACCAGGCCTCCTCCAATGGGCGAGATCCCCCCATATTGACAAAGGAACCGTCAACCGTTTCCATTTGTCCCTCACCGAGTCTATTCTCATACTGGAGAACCACCTCTGTATCCTCCTCATGAAGAGGAGGCCAAGAGGGACCACCGCGTGAGCAGATGCCATCATACCGAGCAGGCGCATCACTTGCAGCGCCGTGACCGTCTTTTCAGGACGGAAACCCCCAATCATGGGCCTCGACCTCAATGTCAAGCCCAAGTACTCCACCTGTTGACTGGGAAGAGGCGTACTCTTCTTCCAGTTCACAGCAAAACCCAGCTTGGTGAGGAATTCCACCACCAGCCTGGTATGAGACCTGGCGACCACCTCCGACCGGCTGAGGAGCAGAATGTCGTCGAGATAGAATATAATTCGTATTCCCTGACGACGTAGAGGCTCCAGCGCAGTCTCTACGCACTTGGTGAATGTGCGGGGAGCCAGAGAATAGCCGAACGGCAACCTCTGGTATTCGTACGCTACGCCCTGAAACAGGAACCGTAGGAACTTCCTGTGAGGAGGGAAAATCGGGATGTGAAAATACGCATCCTTCAGGTCTATGGAGGTGAACCAGTCTCCCACTCTGACAGCAAGTAGCAGGTGTTTGACGGTCAACATTCTGAATGGTCTCGCCACAATCAGACGATTGAACGCGGACAGATCCAGTATAGGTCTGACCCCTCCCGTTTTTTTGGGCACCAGAAAATAACGGGAGTAGATGCCTGACATCGCGTCCTCTCTCGGGACCACGACTACGGCCTGCTTCGCCAACAGATATTGGATCTCATCGGCCAGAGCTGTCACTGCTGCTGACCCTGACAATAGGGTCTGCACCAAACCTGAGAACGGAGGGTGGGGTCGTGCGAACTGCAAAACAAGCCCCAGCCTCAACATTCTCTCCATCCACCCCACCAAACGGCATTCTTGTCGCCATATGTGATAATAATCCCAGAGCGCACCCGCCGTCAACTGACGCTGGGCCGCAAGGAACAGCAGATAGGTGACCCGGTCCCTCCCGCTGTGCGTAGCCTCTGAACCCGCCAAAGCAGACAGGGCGGTCGCACCCAAGGGGGGACCCCGACAAAAAGGGCCGGTTTGATACGGGAGAAGCTGCCATCAAACTGGTTGACACACGCTCCCCCCCTGAACACCCCTCTAGAGCATGCTGAGGAGTTGTTCCGCAGCTAGACATGCAAGGCGTGAGGACCCCATGGGTTCCTACACACAGTAGCCCTGCAGTGATATTGCTACCACCCAAATCACGCGCGCCTCTTCTTTGCAGACCACTGCCGATCTCGCGGGAGTGGGAGGCATCAACGTGATACCCCGCCTGGCGAAGGCGAGGTCGGGGTAACCCGTGCTAAGTATTCATACGAAGAGGCCTTGAGTCCCCCTGCTGACCACTGTAAATAGTGGCAGCCGTAACACCAGGCTCACCAATCACACAACGTGTGGCGCGGGAGCCACGTGACAGCACAACATTCTCACGGACAGACCCAGGCTCAGCCATCAACTGGGTGTCAGCCCCTGTCCCCATGAGAAGCGAAACGTGGGGCCGCATGCGCTTCAAAGAAGGTTCGCGGCCCGCAGCCAAAGGAAAACGCTCAGAGCCCCTTTTCCATTGGTGACGGGGAGAGGAGCGATCGGGGAGCGGGCTGTTCGCGGCAGAATGACGACGGCTTGTATCTTCCAAGCCGAGTACATCCAACATGGCCGATCCCTCGGCCGCCAAGGCTGTCGGCCTTGTGGAACCCCGTGTTGACTCTCCGCCCAGGGTACCACTGGTGGGGGAAACATGGCCACCTGTCGAGGGCCTCGCCACAGTCGCTGATGAGGCCGTGCTCCAACCTCTGGCTGCAAAGCGTGAGGCGGTGTGGGACCTAGATCAACAACCGCCTGCGTCAAACCCTAACATTACGACCCGACCATGACGACCTCAGCCGACAGACAGGGTCAGAACAGCGTTGGCGGTCCAGATTGAATTAACCAACGACCACAGCCTACAGCTAGGTGCGGCTGCGGCTGCTGTACAGGAGCTCCGAGACCAGGTCCTGCCTATTCAGGAGTCCCTTGGCTCTCTGGCTAGCCTACATACAGCCCAGGGTAATCAGCAGACTTACATGACTAACCTGCTCTCAGGCCGGGCAGCACAGTGGGTTACTGCCTCCTGGGCAATGGGGGCTGATTTCTGTTTTTCCTACCCAGACTTCGTGGCAGAGCTCCGCAGGGTTTTCCACCACCCAGCCCGTGGCCAGGACCCTGGAGCTCGGTTGGGCACCTTCCAGCAGGGCAGTGGCGGGGTCACCGACTACGTGCTGGAGTTCAGACTGGCGGCAACGGAGAGCGGTTGGAACGATCAAGCGCTTCGTCTCACCTTCATGAGGGGGCTCAACGACGCTGCCAGGGACCAGCTCGCGACCCGTGAGGAACCTGAGTCCCTCAAGGACCTATTCAGCCTCGCCATTCGCATCGACGGACGCCTCCAGGAGAGAAGACATGAGAGAACCCGACCGGGACCTCCAGAGGTTCCCCAGACCCCCCGTACTCGTGACGGTACTGCGGCCCGCCCTACTCCCAACACAACTGGTGGTTCCTTCCCCTCCCGTTCGGTGCCCGGGGAGGAACCCATGCAGCTGGGACGTTCACATCTTAGCCAAGCTGAACGGGAGGCAAGGTTCAGGTCCGGCCTTTGCCTCTACTGCGGTCGGGATGGACACCGTATCTCCAACTGCCCCACCCGGCCAAGAGACCAGGCTCGCCGGGACCCCGGGAGATCCTGGTGAGCCGTTTTTCTCGTTCCCAGAGCCGTGCACCACCTAGCCGTCTGATGAGCGTCACCCTGGCCTGGGCGGACCAACGGGCCACGGTGGAGGCACTCATTGACTTGGGTGCTGACGAGAGTTTCCTAGACTTCGAGTTTGCTACCCGGGCCAACATTCCACTAGAGGACCTCGTGAGGCCATTGGAGGTGTTCGCATTGGACCAACACCGCCTGGCTGACATCACTCAACGCACCTGTCCTGTCCTGCTCACCATTGCTGGTAACCACATTGAGAGACTCCAGTTTTTTATCACCAGATCCCCTCTTGTCCCAGTAGTCCTGGGCCGGCCCTGGCTCACGCTGCACGAGCCCCACATCGCCTGGTCCTCCGGTACCATCAGGGGGTGGAGCTCCTCCTGTCATGCCCAGTGTCTTCAGGCGGCGTCCTGTCCCTCACCCCGGAGATCCGTTTGTGAGCCGCCTCCGGACCTCTCGACCATACCCCCCGAGTACCACGACCTCGAGGAGGTTTTCAGTAAGTCCAGGGCTCAGGCCCTTCCGCCTCACCGGCCTTACGACTGTGCCATCGACCTCCGCTCAGGGGCTCCCCTTCCCGGCAGCCGCCTCTACAGTCTGACCGTCCCTGAGAAGGCAGCGATGGATCAATATATCTCTGAGTCCTTGGAAGCAGGATTCATTCGGCCTTCCTCCTCCCCTGTGGCGGCCGGTTTCTTCTTTGTTGGGAAGAAGGACGGAGACCTTCGACCCTGCATCGACTATCGCCAGCTCAACGAGATCACCATTAAGAACAAGTACCCTCTTCCTCTCATGAACTCCACCTTCGAGCCTCTCACCCAGGCTACCGTCTTTACCAAGCTGGACCTCCGGAGTGCCTACCATCTGGTCCGTATACGAGAGGGCGATGAGTGGAAGACCGCCTTCAAGACTCCCAGGGGCCACTACGAGTACCTGGTAATGCCGTTCGGCCTCACCAACGCTCCGGCGGTATTCCAGGCGCTCATGAACGACGTCCTTCGTGACATGCTGGAGGAGTTTGTGGTGGTATACCTAGACGACATCCTCATTTTCTCCAAGACCCTCGAGGAACACATCCAGCATGTCTGCTGTGTGCTGGAGCGCCTCCTCCACAATCGGCTCTTCGTCAAGGCAGAGAAGTGCCGATTCCACTCCGACTCCGTCGATTACCTGGGCTTCATCGTGGAGAGAGGCTTGACCCGAGCTGACCCGAGCAAGATCCGGGCCGTGGAGGAGTGGCTTCCGCCCCGGTCTTGCTCCATCCAGACCCCAAGAGACAGTTCATCGTAGAGGTGGACGCCTCGGATACCGGACTAGGAGCTATCTTATCCCAGCGGTCGGCAACGGACCAGAAGGTACATCCGTGCGCCTTCTACTCGCGTCGTTTCCTCCCTGCAGAGAAGAACTACGACATCGGCAATCGGGAGCTGCTGGCGGTTGTGGCTGCCTTGGAGGAGTGGCATCATTGGCTAGAGGGGGCCGAGGAGCCATTTACCATTTGGACGGACCACAAGAACCTGACGTACATCCGTGCTTCCAAGCGCCTCAATGGCCGGCAGGCAAGATGGGCCAGCTTCCTCAGTCGGTTCGACTTCTCGCTGACGTTTCGCCCTGGTTCCCGCAACACGAAGGCCGACTCCCTGTCCTGGTTACACTCCAAGGGGGCTCCAACCACTGAGGACCCAACTCCCATCCTCCCAGAGGCCAGGGTGGTAGGAGTAGTCACCTTGGGCATCGAGGGGGTGGTAAGGCGTGCCCTACGCTTCCATCGCGCTCCAGGCAATGTACCGGTTCATCGTCTCTTCGTCCCCGACTCAGTCCGGTCCCCGGTCCTCCAGTGGGGCCATACCAGCCGGTTCGCCTGCCACCCAGGCGTTCATCGCACGTTCTCCTTCCTGGCTTGTCGATTCTGGTGGCCCACCATGAGGAACGACGTCAAGGAGTTCGTACTGGCCTGCGCAGTCTGCGCCCGCAGCAAGGCCTCCCACCAGGCACCCTCCGGGCTATTGCAGCCGCTTCCCATTCCGAGCCGCCCTTGGTCCCATGTGGCGTTGGACTTCGTCACGGGTCTTCCTTCTTCCCAGGGGAACACGTGCCTTCTGACCGTGGTGGATCGGTTCAGCAAGGGGGTTCACCTCGTGGCCCTTCCCAAGCTTCCCTCGGCGGCCGAGACGGCGGACCTCCTGACACGCCACGTGTTTCGCCTCCATGGGTTTCCCCAGGTATGGCGGGCTTTTTGCAAGGGATTGGGGGCAACGGTCAGTCTTTCCTCTGGTTATCATCCCCAGACTAACGGACAAACGGAGAGGATGAACCAGAGCGTGGAGTCTGCTCTTCGGTGTGTGGCTGCCGAGAAACCCGCTTCTTGGAGCCGCTTCCTTCCCTGGGTCGAGTACTCCATCAACTCCATGGTCAGTTCCGCCACCGGCCTCTCACCTTTTGAGGTATCCCTGGGCTACCAACCCCCTCTTTTCCCTGCACAGGAGTCGGAAGTGGCAGTTCCCTCCATACAGGAGCATCTCGACCGGTGCCGTGGGAGATCGCCAGGACAGCGCTGCTCCGGTCATCGGAGCGCGCCAGTCGTGGGGCCGACCGGCGCTGGGTCCCTGCGCCAACGTACCACCCTGGGCAGAGGGCGTGGCTGTCCGCAAAGGACCTTCCGCTTCGGTCCTCGGCCAAGAAGCTCAGGTTCGTCGGTCCTTTTGAGGTTCTGAAGGTGCTCAGTCCGGCGGCGGTGAGTCTTAAGCTTCCTGCGTCCATGCGCATTCAGGTCAGGTTTCAGGTTTTTATTTAGACTCCACAACATAAACAGATCATTAATCCAGCTTACATTGCTGTCAAGGATAGTAACGTAAAAGCCTCTTGACTTATTTCCATCGTTGTCCTTGGGTGTCAAGGATGCTAGAAACACACAACTCATTACAGAATTAATCACAATTATTATCTTTGCATAATAATAATGGCACAACCCTAAATTAATACAAAACAAAGCACATTTGTTGATACAATGTTCATTTATGTCGAAAGTCAGTGAGCTTCAGGAAGCACCCTCGGGGGAGGGAATTTGGGGGATGGGAGGGAGGGCGGAGAGTGGGGGGTGGGAGTTAAGGAGAGGGTAGTGGCTTAGGGTTTTGGGCGTGTGAGGCAGTCGAGGGATCCACCCCTCCTTTCGTGCACGTCGCCAGTCGTGCTCATGGGGGGGAGGTTTGCGTGAGGATGGGGAGGGGGGGGGGGGGGGGAGGCCATCCATCTTATCTTCAGACAGTCAGATACTGTCCCGTCCTTGGTTGCGATGGTACGGACGTCATAAACCAGGTCTTATCTTGACTTCTTCTCCTCGGCCTCTTTCATTGACCTCGAAACATTCCTTCTTTTCTTCCACAGACTAGAGTTTCGTGGCGGGGGGGGGGGGGGGGGGTGGGTTGAAACAGGTTACAATGATTCCTGTAATGCTTTAATTTAATCCAGATCTTGCATCTTCTTTGTCGCGGTCCTAATGTCCTGCGCGACCCCCAACATTACTTGACCCCTACATTGTTCATCGGCTGTATGTTGAGCGAGCCGCTTTGTCAATTCAATGTGGGCATTTTCCAATCTTGCTACTACTTGAAGGCAGCAAATCCAAATCCAAATTGCGATCGCTCCCCAACCGATCAGGAAGATGACGAGGAGATAGAGATCCTCAACATCTTCAATCTCAATAGAATATAGGCATATTGATCGCCAATTATTCCAACTGTCAATTGCAAACCCGGCCTGGAATGTCCCTATCGGACATAATGGTTCGGTCGCACTTTGTTTTCTTGAAGAGAAGATTCGATCCACTGCTGCAAAACTCCAGCTTACTAGTTGATTTATTGATTGACTGAGTGGGAAGTCAGGAATATTGAAGAAAGGGTAGAATGTCCACACCGTCAAGGAGGCAGTTGTAAGGCAGTTGTAATTCGGGATCCACACCATTATTAATTGCAGCTTAGAGTCCACACCGTCGAGAGAAGCAGAAAGACAGCGCTGGTGTACGGAGATAAAGGCGGCTGCAGGGAGGAGGGTAGAGGAGGCCTTGGAGGGCAGGGAGGAGAGATAAAAAATGCGACTGCTCTCTGGGGAGGTTAGAGGTTATTCACCCCGTTTTCCATGTATCCCGGGTTAAGCCTGTCTCTCTCAGTCCCCTGATGCCTCCTGCTCCGGACCCGCCTCCTCCCGAGATGGTGGACGGACACCCCCAGTGGCAGGTCCGCCGGTTGATGGGCGTTCGACGGCGGGGTCGGGGGTTCCAGTACCTGGTGGACTGGGAGGGGTACGGCCCGGAGGAACGGAGCTGGGTCTCCCGCCAGCTCATCATGGACTCCGGCCTGATCACCGACTTCCATCGTGCTCACCCGAACGAGCCGGGTCGGGCTGGTCGCCGGGTGGCTCCCGTGGAGGGGGGGGTACTGTGAGGATTGGTTCATTCCCCGACACACGCTCCGCTCCTTTAAGGTACTGTGTTGATTGATGCATTCCCCGCCACACGCTCCGCTCCTTTAAGGTGCTGTGTTGATTGGTGCATTCCCCGCCACACGCTTTTGGAGCAAGTATCAATTCCAGCGCGCACCTGTCATAGTTTTTGATTAGCGCCCCAGAGGCTTTTTATACTGGGACTTCCCTTCAATCGATGTCGGGTCGTTTTGGAATACAACTGCTTTTGCCTGCTTTTTCCCCGTTGCTGTGCCTCGTCTTCTTTCCCTCCAGGACTTTCTGTGGAGATCCGCTGATGAGAACCTTGTTCCCCGTTTGGAGCTGCGCCTCGTTTACCCGCTTTACGCGTTTGCGCTTGGGTGAGTTGGAACCAAACCCCTCTGGATTATTCTGTCTGTGTGTGTGACGAACACCGAAGATTATCATTTTTGCTTGCACTGGACTCAGTTGAAGTGTGTGTTTTGAAGAGACACTGAAGATATCATTTCTGTTTGCACTAAACTCAGCTAACTTGTGTGTTGTGGAGAACACTGAAGATTGTTACTGTTCATTGGTTCTGGACACAGCTAAGGGAGGAGGGAACCACACTGCCTCTGTGTTTCGTTGGACTGTTATTGATATCTCTCTCTCTCTCCGTTTTCCACCTCGAGTTAAAACTGGGAGTATCCGCAGAGCCGCTACAACGTCAAAAATACCGATTCCCCACTGCTATCACCAGGAGGATCTGCAGAGCCGCAGAGAACTCTGCCGATGGCAGTCTCCCTTGTTGTTTCATAATTGTTACTTTACCCCTTTTGTGACTCTGTAAATAAATACGCCCTAGTATTTGGCTAACTCTGAAACTCCTGTCTGTGCCGTGCGATTGAGGTCGGTTCAAACCCTAACACTTGCTTCCAGAAGGCTCCGTTTAGGTCAGCTAGTAGCAGAGGCTCTGTTGTGATTTTTAATGCACAATAAATATTCAACATTCTCTTTTGAGACTCTGCCTCAGACTCATTTGGCACTAAAAGCTAAACATTGTCACCGGTATAGCTGTCCGCAACATGTCATTAATTGCGTGCATGTGTGGGAGAGGTTGATCAGTTAGCCACGTTAGCGTGAGCTAGCAGTTAACCCGAGCTAGGTTAGCGTGAGCTAACGATAGATGGAAACAAGACAATAACGCTACTGGTGAAAAAGTGATTTACCTTGGAATACTCCTTTGCCAACTTGCTGTACTTTGCTTGCTGGTCTGCAGCCATTATTGCTGGATTATGAATAGCTCCAACTTTAGCCAAGGTACCGTTAAAGCTAAAACTAGCTTTTCGATTAGCTCTTCAGCTAATGCTAATAACACCAGCAAGCCCTGCTCTGTCGGGGCGATGGCATTTAAGAAAGTATCTGCTGTTAAAATGACAAACAGCATTGACACTTTAATTCACGGTCGATTAAAACACGTTTGTTTTATAATGCTCACTCTCAGCAGGAGGATACCGCACGTGTTGTTGATAAATTACGTCATATGGCTGTATCGGAGGCATTTCCGATACTGGTATCGGTATCGGAACAACTCTACTCTCAACGCAGTGCATGCTTACTTGCGTTGTGCGTAATGACAGTCTGTCTCAAGCAGTGATGGGAATAACGGCGCTATAAATAATGGCGTTACTAACGGCATTCGTTTTTTCAGTAACGAGTAACTCTTCCAATCTTAATAACGCCGTTAGCGTTACTGCAAAAAAATGCGGCGCGTTACTATGAATGAACCTGTTTCTTTCATCAGACAGATCTCTGCGCCGAGAGGCAATAATATGTTCTTCCTTGTTTAGTGGGCAGTGCGCGAGCCAAGCATACATGCTGACGATTGGCTGAGGCTGAGTAAAATGTCATGGTAAGCCAATCAAAGGTAGAGGTGGGCGGGTCTAACGCATCGAGAGTCTGAGCCACAACACAAGCGATTCAGTCAGCGGAGACCGCGGGTCTGTGTAGTGTACAGTACATATAATCTAAAACGAATCCAACGGCACAACATAATAAGCGAGCAGTCAGCGTGAGACAGCGGTTCACTCTTGTGTTGCAGCGCAGGGCAGTAGTGGCTCTACTGCTGACAGGCTCAACCATAGATATATATATCTATGGGCTCAACATAGTGCTGCACTTCCTGGTTTAATAGCACAGTCTGGTGCGCAGAGATATATATCTGTATGTCATGCATGTCTTAAATGTCATGATTAGATTGGTTTAGAATGATTCGATTAGATTCTTATATCTGTATGTTGTGTATGTCATGAATTGAAAATGGGGGACCCTGATGTAAACAAGACGAAAGTCTTTCTCTGATCTGCATCCCCTTAACAATTGTGTGTATTGAGCCGTACTGTATTGTACCCATTCTGCAATCTGTTAATTAAAATGTTCAATCAATCAGTATATTTGTTATTTATTTTTGGTATAGTGCTTAACAAGCATAATTTAATGTTGCCCAGTTGTGGCCTGTTGAGGGGCAATACATATCAAAAGTTCCAAAACATCTATTGTATTTGTATGATCCACTAATATATAAACATAGTAATTATAATATCTACATACATGGCATTTGATTGGAGGCTAGTCTCACTTTGTCCCACATCAACATTAAAATAGTTTAGATTTGTGTATGTTGTTTATGTAAAAAAATATATATATTGAAAGTAACGCAATAGTTACTTTCTGAAGTAACTAGTTACTTTTATAATTTGTAACTGAGTAAGTAATTTAGTTACTTTTTGGAAGAAGTAACTAGTAACTGTAACTAGTTACTTTTAAAAAGTAACTTGCCCAACACTGGTCTCAAGTAGCCAAACTTTACACTATAAAAATGAACTGGATATTTGGATAGTGTGTGTGTGATTTTTGGCTGGGGAAAATGCTGAGTGGCTAGTGACTTTAGAAAACCACTAGCCACAGTGGCTGGTGAGCCCAAATGTTAATGTCAAGCCCTGTCGATAGGTATGATGGAAGCAAACCAAGAATAGCCTTATAAAAATAAATATGCCAATGGTTAAGTCCAGGCACGTGCACACATAGAGGCCAAGGGGTGCTTGAGCACCTGCCTTTTTGAGCCTCATCAAAAAAGTGCCCTTTAAAAAAAATAAAAAATAAAAAAATGTTTACCGTTACGCATATAGAATGCCCTTCCAACTGAAAAATGTCAGGATAGAATCTAAATATTAGGTAAAGAGAGAGAGATGCCCCATATTCCATTGCAGTTTGCACGGCCTCCTCAGCGTGCCTCTCCACGGACCTATATATTTTATGCATAGCGTGGGTGGTGATGATGATGATGATAGAAACCGCTGTGGCGCATACAGTTGAATGCTGGTATTACAGTCATTGAGGGACACGAAGAAGTCAAGTCCGATGGGATTTGGGCATCTCAAATACAAATCGGGATTGGAATAAAAAATGCATTTATATTAAACAATACAGAATATACAGCACTTCTTGGGGTCTGTAGGGTAAGCACTTATTCCCTCCCCCCTGAACATTTATGGAGATGTATGGGCCTTTTAAGTCAGTGATAAAAGTGTATTTCAAGGATAAGTGAGCTCCTGCACTGATTATTATAGTTCAATATTCAATATTTGATCACCAAAACCCCCCAAATTCTGAATTGATTCCAAATTCTGAATGTAGTTTTAACGACTATATTTTTGAAGTAGGGGGCCAATGGAGAACTAATGGGGGCATGTATAAGACCGGTTAGTGAAGCAGGTTTGACAGATGAGGCTTCGATGTTAACCCACATAGGGCACACCAGAGGTTTGTCTGACTGTAGCCATTGCTGTATGATTCTGAGATTGGCTGCCCAATAGTAGGCTCCTAAGTTAGGTAGAGCCATGCCACCCAGAGATCTACGCCTTTGTAATAGAGCTTTACTAATTCTGGGAACTTTGTTATTCCAAATAAATTTGGACACTAGGCTGTACATTTTTTGAAAGAATGAGTGGGGAAGAAAGATAGGCAGGCACTGGACAAGATAAGAAAACCTTGGGAGAGAGTTCATCTTAACGCAATGGACCTGTCTCAAAACCCTGCCCTCTTTTCTTGATCCTCCAATCACAGCTGTCGCTTACCTCTGACTTCCTCGTACAAACAAAGCAAGAGAGAGAGGTAATAATGACCAACGTTCAAAATCTTCCTGAAATCGAGTCAGTAGAGAGCCAAAATTTAATTTGAATAGGTCCCCAAATGTAACCCTAATTTGGATACCGAGATATTTGAAGCCATGGGGGGACATTTTCAATGGGAAGTTATGCAGTGGATAACTTCGAGCTTCTGCATTCAATGGAAGAAGTTCACTTTTGTCTAAATTTAGTTTATACCCTGAAATACGGCCAAATCGGGTGAATATGTCAAGTGCAGCTGGAATAGATGTGGAGATGTCAGACACGTATAGAAGCAGGTCATCTGCATATAGGGAGGTCCTCTGTTCAACACCCCCTCTGATTATACCTTTTATACGAAGGTCTGATCGAAGTGCGATGGCCAACGGTTCAATGGCAACATCGAACAGGAGTGGGCTCAAATTGCAACCCTGTCTCGTGGAGCGGTGTAGATGGAACTGTGCTGAACGTGTGTTGTTAGTCCTTACTGAGGCAGTGGGAGAGGTGTAAAGTAATTTCACCAAAGCTACAAAGTTATCCCCCAGTCCAAACTTTTTCAATGTGTCGAAAAGATATCCCCACTCCACACGGTCAAAAGCTTTGGCCGCATCTAGTGAGATGACAGCCTCCGGGCTAGTTGTGGAGGAAGGGCTATATATAACATTAAAGAGACGTCTAATGTTGGAAAATGTATATCTGTTCTGGATAAAACCTGTTTGGTCTGGAGATATGATAGTGGGAAGGACAGGTTCTAAGCGCATAGCTAAGAGCTTTGATAGAAGCTTTAAATCTACCGTCAACTGACTGACAGGACGATAACTTCCACAGGATAGGGGGTCTTTATCTTTTTTTAGCAACAGAGAAATCGAGGCTTGAGTAAGGGATGGGGGTAACTTAAGTGACCTAAATGAATCTGCATACATGTCAATTAAAATGGGTGCCAGTTTATCAAAGAATTTCCTGTAGAACTCTATAGGGTAACCATCTAGCCCCGGACACTTCCCTGTTTGCATAGAGTAGGCGGCCTCTCTGAGCTCATCTATCGTGACTGGTCCCTCCAGCCCCGTGGCAGCCTCCGGGTTTATCTGTGGTATATCCAATGAATTAAAAAAATTATCATAGGCAGAAGGGTCAGAGGTTTGTTCAGATGTATATAAGGAGGAATAAAAGTTTTTAAATTCTTCATTAATTAGCTTGGGATCCGTAGTTAAACCATTGGTTGTCTGGATTTGAGGGATCTGATGTGAGGCAGAGGCCTGTCGTAACTTATGGGCCAATAATTTATTAGACTTGTCTCCATGCTCATAGTAAGTCTGTCTGGATTTAATCATTAGATCCTCCATGTAAGCAGAGGAGAGGACATCAAATTTAGCTTGGAGGGAGGGACGTTCTTTATAGACATCCGGGGATGGTTGAGTAGCATATGCTATCTAATTGACTAATCTGCTTAGTCAAGTCACTCATCTGTCTTTTTCTAACCTTCCTTTCATAGGCGCTATATGAGATTATCTCACTCACCCCTCAGATATGCCTTCAATGTCTCCCACAGTAAAGATGCTGAAATCTCAGGGGTCTTATTGGTTGATATAAAAAAAATTGATTTGGTTGTGTATGAAATTAACAAAATTCTCATTTGACAATAAACGGCAATTTAGGCGCCAGGGAGGTGGCGAGTTGTTATATTCCTGGAAGCACAACTCCAGAAGCACTGGAGCATGATCCGACAATACGATCGCTTCATAAGAGCAGGAGTGTAGTGATGGGATGAGTCGATTATCAATCAGAAAAAAGTCAATATGAGAATAAGTTTGATGAACATGTGAAAAGAAAGAATATTGTCTTCCTTGTGGGTTTAAAAATCGCCAGGGGTCAGAGACCTTGAATTCATTCATAAAAGCATGAATGATTTTGGCAGATCTTGAAGGTACACTATTCCTGGGTGATGAGCGATCTAATCTAGGATTAATCCAGACATTGTGGTCTCCCCCCTGAATCAGATAATGTGTTGACATATCAGGTATCCTGGCAAACAGTGTTTGAAAAAAGTTCTCATTGTCCCAATTGGGGCCCTATACATTAGCCAGAATTACTGGTACATCATACAGCCGTCCTATAACTATCACAAATCTCCCGCCAGGATCTGAGATAATATCGGAGTAAACAAAGTTGACAGATTTATGGATTAGAATGGCTACCCCTCTTGATTTCCCTTGAAATGACGAATGATAAACCTGACCCACCCATCTCCTCTTTAATTTGATATGATCCGTTCCACTTTAAGTGGGTCTCTTGAAGGAAAGCAATGTTAGCGCCAAGATGTTGAAGATGATGTATCACCTTACTACATTTGATCGGTTGATTTAGGCCTCTGCAATTCCAGCTGCAAAACCTAAGTACTCCTCCCGACAGCTGTGCTGATCTAGGTTGGGTCATAATACCGGCAAGATAATGAATAGATGTGCTGGGTACACCACAAATGAGAAACACCAAGCCAAGTACACAAAAATAAAAAATAACTGATACAGACAACATTACTCCCCCTTCCCTCCTCCCCCCTCCCCCCTCACGCCGAAGCATCTCCCGCTGAGATATGAATGAATGAATGAAAACTTTATTTAACAGATTGCAGAATGGGTACAATACAGTACGGCTCAATACATACAATTGTTAAGGGGATGCAGACCTGAGAAAGACGTTTGTCTTGTTTCCATCAGGGTCCCCCATTTTCAATTCATATAGACATTTATGACATACACAACATACATGACATTTATGGCATAGGGACATATACGCGTGTGGTGTGGTGCCTGGAGCTCCTGCCCTCATTTATTTTAACCTCTCCTCCCCCCATGTCCATCCTGAAAAATAGTTCTTCGATTTCATCCATGTCAAATTGTGTAGAGTTGAAAGAAACAGTCATTGCGAGCGACAGTATTATACTAGGGGTTGGGTAAACCCCTTTCACTTGGTATGGTCCGTGTGACGTCACTCGTTGTTGCAGGAAGTATGATCGCAAACTTGACTGAAGGATAGTGTTGATTGATTGATTGATTGAAAAGTTTATTAACAGGTTGCAGAATGGGTACAGTACAGTACAGCTCAATACATACAATTGTTAAGAGGATGCAGACCTGAGAAAGACTTTCGTCTTGTTTCCATCAGGGTCCCCCATTTTCAATTCATCATATGACACACATGACATACAGATAGACAGTACTGCTACATCTATACATTTATGACATACCAGATTTTCAAATACAGTACTGTTTGTGATACTAAAAAAAATCCAGAAGAAGAGTATATACATTTGACATAGAAACTGTGCATTGGGGGAGGTTGGGTAGGTGGGGTGGGGCTGTACATTGGAGGTGGGGGGGGGGGGGGGGGTTGGGTAGGGGGGGGGGACACACTGTACATTGGAATACTGACATACATTTGACATGGAAACTGTACATTGGAGGAGGTTGGGTAGGTGTTGGGTTGGGTGGGGCTGTACATTGGAATACTGACAAAGCCATGCTTGGTCTTTATTGTACAACTGGGTTAGGACATTTGTAGGGGCCAGTTTTGAATTGCAGTCTCCCGTAGGTGTTCTTTGAGAGTGTTTTTGAAGGTGGGTAGTGATTTACATTCCTTTACAGCTTTGGGTAGGGCGTTCCACATTGTTGTGGCATAATTGCGAAACGTGTTTAGTCCCTTGTTTATGCCGAATCTGGGTTTAACATGATTTGTGGAGCTCCCTCTGGTGTTGTGATCGTGGTATTCACTGACCTTTGGGAAGTATTTTGACATGTACATGGGTACCTTGGTCGTGTAGTGTATCTTGTAGACCAGGCCCATTGCAAGTTGCTGTACTCTGTCGTCTACTCTAAGCCATCCTAGGTTGGCAAAGTGTGCAGGGGTGAGGTGGGTTCTAGGAGTCAGGTCAAGCAGTAGTCTGACTAGTTTGTTTTGAGATGTTTGTAATTTGGTTTTTAGTGCCTTTGAGGTGCTTTGGTACCATGAGGTGCAAGCATAGTCGTAGTACCCTTGAATGAGTGCTCCTGCCAGAGTCTTCAGGGTATTCTTGTTTACCAGGGAGGAGATCCGGTACAAGAATCGAGTTCGTTGATTGACTTTTTTTATTACATTGGATGCCATTTTGTCACAGGAAAGATTAGCCTCTAGGATGGAACCCAGGTAGGTAATTTCATCTTTCCTTGTGACAATATTGTCACCCACTGTAACTGAGAAGCCGTCTGTTTTGCTGAGTTTGTTATTTGAACCGAAGAGAATGGACTCTGTTTTGCCCATGTGTAATGATAGTTTGTTGTCGGCGAGCCATATGCAGATTTTGCCTAGTTCCGAGCTGAGGGTTTTTTCAACCTGTAACTTGTTCTTGTCAGAGACCAGCAGGGCTGAGTCGTCCGCAAACAGGAACAAGTTGCAGTCACAAGCTGACGACATGTCATTTGCATAAATTAGGAGTATACTAATGTATACTAAACAAATTCAAACCGATCAGAACTAACCAATCAACACATCCCAGCTTTTCTTAAATGGATATTTCTACTACGGGATTTTCACGAGGAGGGGATTTAACGTCTTACCTCCACTCTTGGTGGCAGAATACAGTCAATGTGTAATTTACGACGCCAGTTCGAGTGTCTCGAGAAATTCTCTCACCGCCGTTGGATCGTTGAAGAGGATGATGTTGTTCTCTTGAAGGACTCGCAGTCGATTTGGATATGCAAACCCTCGGAAGATACTCTTCTGAATGAGCACTTTGATCACCTCGTCGAACTCTCTGCGCTTAATCCGCACCTCCCTCGGCAGATCCTGACGAATGGTGAGTTTGATTCCCTCTTCTTGTATTGGTGTCCTCTTTGCTGTTTGTAGTATCATTTTCGCGTCTCTGACCCGTAGGAGACGAATCAATGTTGGTCTTGGTGGTTTTCCTGGCTCAGGTGGGGTTCGGCCGGAGCGCATGGCTAGTTCTAGGTCGATTTGTTTGTCGGGGATCTTCAGCCAATGTGGTAACTTCTGTTCAATATAGTTAATGAGTTCTTGTCCATGTTCGGATTTTTCTGGGAGACCCAGTAGAACCAAGCTCTTCATCCTTTCTTTATTTTCTAGTATGTCCAATTTTATTTCTAACGCTTGTATCTTCTTATTTGCACTGTCTGCTGACTTCTTGTTGGTTGTCAGAGTGTCTTCAGCTGTTGAGACCCGGGTTTCTACTTCATCCAGGCGTAGCTTCTGTGTCTCCAGTGCTTTTTTTTTTTTTTTGCATGACTTTGATTGCCGATACTTCGGTGGTCATATCTCCCAAGCGTGTGTCGATGCCATCCAGTCGTTCTACTACCACAGTATGTTGGTATTTTAATTCTGACATAATTGCCTGTAATGTAAGTTCAGGTAAATTTTTTTCGGTTTCTTGTGTTTGGTTCTCGCCGAATTGTTTGCCCTTGCGTGTCGTTCAACCAGTGCCATCTAATGACATCTTGTTGTCTGTACTTTTTACTCCAAGTTGGAGTAAAAGAATAGTTAAATTATTCACTGAGTGAAGGTAAGAAATGATATTAAAATCGAGGAAATGCAGAGCTCTCAACTCAGGCAGCCATCTTGTTCAGCACACCTGTCAGGATACAAAAATAATATAGAAACAGAAAAGTAAATCATTTAAACAATTTCAATTAATTAAAACAAATGGTTGTCTATTATAGATTTAAACTGACAAATGGATACTCAAGTATTGAGTTTAAAGTGCTTTGCAAAAGATTCCATGTGTCGGGGGTACAGAAGCTAAAAGCAGATTTTCCTAATTCAGTGCAAACTATGGGGACCTTAAGTGGCTTTATAGTAGAAGCAGCAGCATGTCTATCAACTGTGTCCATAATCCAAAACAGAAATAGCTTCAACAACCCTCCTTCTGCTAAGCATAGGAAAATTGGATTTCTTTCTGTATAAAAAGCCAACCTTCTGTCGCAAATTACTTGCAAGGTTATCTACATGACATTTAAATGTAAATTTCTGATCAAGCCAGATGCCAAGGTATTTATATTCTTTAACTCTTGTAGTAACTTCCTAGCTTAATCTTCCTACTCTGCGTTGTGTTAAACCTTATAAAGCTCTTTGAAGTACTACTATGCTACAAATGCAGATAACCATGTTTGTGATGGTTTCTGCTCGTACACCTTCAGAGAACACGGCGCGGCGGTTGAAGAAATCGAGTTCCGAGCAGTTTGAAGAATCCGTGTTTAATAAAAAGGATTTCAATCAATACAAATCAAAGATTTGAAAGAACAATTGCAATAAAACCTGATGGAAGACCTCACTATGCCGAGGTTCACCAGACTTTAGGCTAAATATTCAATATCTATGGGCATGTCTCGTCTCGGCTTCTTCAGATGGTAGGTTTTTGCGGCCGTCTCTCTGCTGCATGGTCTCCTCAGTCTCTAGTGGAGAAAAAGAGTGTGTATTCTGCTGTTGTTTCCTGTCTCGTCTCGTGGGGGTTCCGTTTCCCTCTTTCTTAGAGGAGTTTGTCATATTCAAATCTAGGCTCCGCCTCTAATGTTACGACAAGCGGGCGTATCCAAAAACTCTCACCGAGCTTTCTAATTGGAGAAACACTCGTTTTAGCTCTCAATAGGCTAAGCCACTACAGTGACGTTTAGGACTGAATTTATTACTGGGCGTTTTCCAGCAGTTCAAGATACCCTATTAGGTCACAGAGTGGACTCAAACGGTCCCTCTTTGATCTTTGCTACATCTGCTGTCCTTTGTTTTAGAAGAGACAGCAGCCCCCCCTTAGTGGGGCTTGTCTGGCGCCTTATAAGGCCGTTTCTTTAGTATCTTGTATATTCAATCTGTCTGACCAGATGGTTCTCTAGCTGCTTGGTTGATCTCAAAGCTGTAAAACCACACATTTGTTGATTTTCCCAGGAGATCAAACAGCCACTGTCTCTCACTTAATCAGCGCCTGGCTATCTCATCTTCCCCCATGAGGAGATTTGAGACAGGCAGCTGCCTGTACCAAGTGAGAGGTGTGTCTATGCCTCTTGTGTTACAGAGAGAGGGGAGAGGGGGGGGAGAAATTTGTGAATGTATATTACCTCTCCTTTGAAGCCATTCTGTCATCGTTGGTTGTGTTGTACATTATTACATATACAGTTTGCTTGACTGAAAACTACCACAGTTTCCCCGGTTTGGGGATTAATGATCCCCAATATACTTGTTAGTATTTTCTCAATCAAACTGTTTACAATTACCTTAACCTTACTGTTTAGCCCAATTACCTAAGAACCAAATATTTCCAGAATCCTTCTAACTCATTTTCCATATTTGTTAGTATCAATTGCTTTCAACACCCACATTAGCTCCCTCTTTCACTGACCGACTATGAATCCATTTATGTTTACACAGTTCTCTATTCACTCACACCGTTTAACAATTTCCACTCATTTGCAGGTTTATACACAATGTATCAGTTATATCAATTTCACTTCAGTCTAGGTCCGTCCCTTTATGCAAAAAGATGATCGTACCAATTACCAGGTTTAGACTATACTTATGTGTTTTTTAACCAAACGTGTCTGTTTTGTGCAATCCACTCTGAAAGAAAAGACTTTACATTGCATTTATTATCTAAACATTTCTAAAAAAAGAGAGAGCTCAGCTAATGAAAAATGAAAAATTAATATATACACGCCCTCTCCAAGGCCTATCAGTTACACTATCCCTTCTTTCACCTATGTATACCGTTGAGGCTTCTGGATGACTCGTTTTGGTCGAGTATCTCGTTCCGGGCTTGTGCTAAGCACTGGTTCCTCCGGTTCTTCTGGTACCTTCTCCAAATCCACAGAGGAGAAATTATTATGTTCCAATTCATAATCTTCTCCTCTGTCTGGTTCCTGTAAAAAACCTTCATCTTCTACTTGTGGCCAATCGTGGCCCCCTCGGTCTGGCTCGCCATAATCATCCGGGTCTTCCCCATCGTTTGGGGTTAGCGCCACCCCAATTTCATCTTCCGCCGCTTCCACTTCGCCTTCATGTAACGGTTGCGACGCCCCGGTTTTACCGTCAAGGTCTTGTGGTTCAGGTTCCCATTCTTGGTCCGTATCGATTGCTTTTACACAATGAGTAACGTGAAACCACATAGGCGATCCTTGAATTTGTAAAGCCCTCTCGGTGGCTCGAACGACTTTGTATGGCCCTTCTCGTCTCGCGCCAAACCACTTGCGTCTAAATACTTTAACATAAACGTAGTCGCCTGGTATGATTTGAGGTGTAGTCTGCCTATTCACCTCCTCCCCGGTTTCATGCTCCTGTCTACTGGAGACATGATCCAGAATCCTTTTGTGTATCTTTGACATGTATTTTACGTACTCACGCATGTCGTTGTCCAGGATGTCCAAACTCGGACCTTTGCCTGTCGCGCGCAAACCTGGTACTACCATGCAGCGACCTAACATCATTTCGTGCGGTGTCAGACGCAGTCCGCGAACCTTGCTTGACCGGCATGCCATCAGTGCTAGAGGGAGAGCGTTCAACCAATTCAATCCTGTGTGTTGACAGATCTTTACCAGCTTGTTTTTTAGCGTCCCGTTCATGCGTTCCACCATCCCCTGGCTCTGCGGATGATAAACGGCCCCCAATCGCTGTTTTATGCCTAAATGTTGGAGTATTAAACGTACAGTTTTGTCGACAAACTCTTTTCCATTGTCGCTGCTGATTCTGTCCATTAAACCAAACCGGGGACATACCTCCTGGCATAGGAACTTAGCCACAGATGCTGCATCCTTGTGCCGGGTGGCGCACGCCTCCACCCACCTTGAAAAACGACAGACAACGACAAGAATATATCTCTTCTGATTAATGGGCTTAATCATGTCAATGTAATCAATTACAAGGTCTCGCATTGGGCCATTGGGCGTGGGGATATGTCCTGGTGACACACTAATCCCCTTACGTATATTGTTTTTCAAACATATTACACATCTCTGTATCACATGATCAATTTGACTGTTCAAATCTGGCGCCCAAAAGCCATATTCTCTGATTTTTCTCCTTACCTCTCCTCTGTGCGCATGGCAAAAGTCGTGCGCCGTGTGGATCAGCAGTCCGACCAGGCCAGCAGGAGCCACCACAAATCCACTGACGTCGCGCCACAAACCTGAATCATCCTGACAAGCTCCCCTGGTTATCCAGAGGTTCCGTTCTACCTGACTAGCCTCCTCCTGGAAAGTCAAAACATCTTTGTAGGTTATCTTGTCCTCTAACTCAACTCCGTGTGTGATAACCAACACCTTACCTGCTCTGTCGGCACCTGTCACTTCCTTGGCAGCTTCGTCTGCTCTTTTGTTTCCTCGAGTTATCTTTGACTCGTCAGACTGGTGGGCAGCACATTTGATTATCGCAATCTGCTTTGGTTTCATAATTGCTTCTAACAACCGTTTAATCTGACTACAATGTTTTATGGCGCTTCCGTCAGCTTTCTTAAAACCTCGCCCTTTCCACACTGTGCCATGTAAGAATGCGGTACCGTGAGCATAGGCACTATCGGTATGAATATTTACAGTTCTGCCCTCTGCCATGTTACATGCTTCTGTCAGTGCGACCAACTCTGCTAATTGGGCCGAACAAGGTTGTGATAATGCTTCGGCTTTTTCTACCACAAATCCTTCGCCCTGTGACCTTACCACGGAGTAACCTGCTTTTAGTCCCTCGCCAACACGATATAGACAGTGTTTAAGTTCACTATATCGCTTTCTATAGCCTTTTAATCGACTTCTCATTAAGTACTTATTTTGTTACAGACAAACGCAGTTAATTAACACGCCTGCTGCGCTCAAAGTCAAACAAGACCACCGCAGTCTGCTCGGCACGGTCCTAACACGCACACGCACCTCCGTTTAATTTTGAGCACGAACCCGACCCCGCTTCTATTAAAAAACCACGTATCTGGGTGTACTTCAGTTCTCCCGTGGAACTATTCCCCGTACTCTGTAACCTCACACGCCACTTCCCCGGTCACGAAGGTCTCCTCTCATGCTTACCACACCTAATTCGCATGTTCTGAATAGTGACAGAGCTCCGTACACTTCCCCATATTCTCTGTACATCAGTTCTCCCGTGGAACTATTCCCTGCACCCAATTACACAGCGCTCCCCCTCCATTCAGAACACCCAAATTATTCCTTAATTACCGCGCTCCATATCCCGAGTATTACTTTCTAGGGTTCTAGTAATTATTCGAGAAGCGCACCCTATCGCACTCCAAAGGACTACCGTGGTCTCCTGGCCAGAAAAACCGTAGTCAGTCGCAATACGACGCTTATAACCTGTCTCGCAAACCAGATTGGCGCTGAACACTCATCTTTACCATACCTGACTTGCATGTTTTGAATAGTAACAGAGCTCTGTACACTTCCCCATATTCTCTGTACATCAGTTCTCCAGTGGAACTATTCCCTGCACCCAATTACACAGCGCTCTCCCTCCATTCAGAACATGTAACTCATCACGTATTTACTTCATGCTTACATGAGGTTAAGTCTTTAGCAAACCCCCCCTTGGTTCGAATTGAACACCCGTACACTCCATAACACTCACCTTTGGTAACTCTCCGGCTACGCGAAGACGATTTGTTGTTGTTGTTGTTGTTCGAGGTGAAGAAAGAGGGAAAAAAAATTCTCTTTTGTTCTCGTTCAAAACGGACGTTTCTATTCAAGGGCCACAGCACCAAAAATGTAGTAACTTCCTAGCTTAATCTTCCTACTCTGCGTTGTGTTAAACCTTATAAAGCTCTTTGAAGTACTACTGTGCTACAAATGCAGATAACCATGTTTGTGATGGTTTCTGCTCGTACACCTTCAGAGAACACGGCGCGGCGGTTGAAGAAATCGAGTTCCGAGCAGTTTGAAGAATCCGTGTTTAATAAAAAGGATTTCAATCAATACAAATCAAAGATTTGAAAGAACAATTGCAATAAAACCTGATGGAAGACCTCACTATGCCGAGGTTCACCAGACTTTAGGCTAAATATTCAATATCTATGGGCATGTCTCGTCTCGGCTTCTTCAGATGGTAGGTTTTTGCGGCCGTCTCTCTGCTGCGTGGTTTCCTCAGTCTCTAGTGGAGAAAAAGAGTGTGTATTCTGCTGTTGTTTCCTGTCTCGTCTCGTGGGGGTTCCGTTTCCCTCTTTCTTAGAGGAGTTTGTCATATTCAAATCTAGGCTCCGCCTCTAATGTTACGACAAGCGGGCGTATCCAAAAACTCTCACCGAGCTTTCTAATTGGAGAAACACTCGTTTTAGCTCTCAATAGGCTAAGCCACTACAGTGACGTTTAGGACTGAATTTATTACTGGGCGTTTTCCAGCAGTTCAAGATACCCTATTAGGTCACAGAGTGGACTCAAACGGTCCCTCTTTGATCTTTGCTACATCTGCTGTCCTTTGTTTTAGAAGAGACAGCAGCCCCCCCTTAGTGGGGCTTGTCTGGCGCCTTATAAGGCCGTTTCTTTAGTATCTTGTATATTCAATCTGTCTGACCAGATGGTTCTCTAGCTGCTTGGTTGATCTCAAAGCTGTAAAACCACACATTTGTTGATTTTCCCAGGAGATCAAACAGCCACTGTCTCTCACTTAATCAGCGCCTGGCTATCTCATCTTCCCCCATGAGGAGATTTGAGACAGGCAGCTGCCTGTACCAAGTGAGAGGTGTGTGTCTATGCCTCTTGTGTTACAGAGAGAGGGGAGAGGGGGGGGGAGAAATTTGTGAATGTATATTACCTCTCCTTTGAAGCCATTCTGTCATCGTTGGTTGTGTTGTACATTATTACATATGTGACCAGGTATGGACTTCAGGGTCATGTTGAGGGATCTTCATTTTTTTTTTTTTTTTACATATTGTGAAAGTACAGATTCATACCTTAAAAATAAGCCATCACTTGAACATTTTGGTGGGATATTTTTCAAGCTACATCCTATGAATCATGGAGATATCAGTAAACGCATTCAGAGATGAATGGTCTTCGAACTTGTGGAGAGGTTCACACCTGTGATTTAATCAACTACAACCCTACCCAGAATGCATTGTATTCCATGGCCCCCCTCTCTCTGGGGACATTAACACCTTGCATCAGGCTCTTTTGTTATGGCAATGACTCTGTCTTGTGGCAAGTTGTTGTTACAGTTGAAGTATTTGCCTTGTAAGTCTAAAAGCTAAATTACTAAATGTAAATGTATTATAAGGAAAGGTTAACCTTCTGTAGTGTGGTAGTGAAAGGGTTAACCGTCTGTAGTGTGGTAGTGAAAGGTTTGTTGGAAGCCTCACATAAGCCATGTAATGTTGGGGGTCAAGGTATTGGCTGAAGGAAAGGCTACATCAATAAGCATTTAGATGTTTAGATTTAAAGGTTAACCTTCTGTAGTGTGGCAGTGAAAGGGTTAACCTTCTGTAGCTGTGAGATAATTGTTGAATAGATACACAAATGTTCTAGAATGTTTGATTATGACATCATACTGTGACATCACAAATGTTTTCGGGCATTCATAACATTATTTTCTATGATGAATTGAAAATGGGGGATCCTGATGTAAACAAGATGAAAGTCTTTCTCTGGTCTGCATCCCCTTAACAATTGTGTGTATTGAGCTGTACTGTATTGTACCCATTCTGCAATCTGTTAATAAAGTTTTCAATCAATCAATCAAGTTAACCTTCTGTAGTGTGGCAGTGAAAGGGTTAACCTTCTGTATTGTGGTAGTGAAAGGCTTCTGCCACTCTTCACAAGCAAAGAGACTTTCCATTCCGTGAAAACCCGCCCTACTCTGCTCTGATTCGCAGACTGTGGGTGGGGGGGAGAAACGCTGAATGTGATTGGATCAGAGTAGCCAGACAGACAGGCAGAGCAGCCAGCCGGACAGTGGAGCACTGAGAGAGAGGAAACGGCGGAGGATTTAACGAGGCGCGTTAATACAATTTTGTTTATCTGGCTTATTGCTGCGGATTCAAGCCAAGTTGCAATAATACAGTACAGCTCAATACACACAATTGTTAAGGGGATGCAGACCCAGAAAGACGTTTGTCTTGTCATCAAATGAATTGCCAGCGCGCGTTCGTCTACAACAACAACCAACGCGTCCTATAATAATAATAATAACTTGTTTGTTATTTTCTTTGAGTTTCCCTATTGAATGAATTTACTTCTTATACCATTAGGTTGCAATAAATTCACTCGAATTAAATTCGTTCGCTCATCAAATTCGTGACATTCTAAATGTGTTTTAATGTTGTTTAATTTAATGACAATACACCCGCGCGGACTCGCGTTTTTTTTTAATCTTTTTTATATGGACAGGACACTGCGTTTGTTGCGTTGCTATAACTTATAACATTAAGATAAAGTGTATAAACATTGTTCTTCTCCCTGCTAAGAAAGGAGAGCGTTTGGCTGTGTGTGTTTCAACACCTCTTAAGTACCTGTTAAGCTGACAGACCCACACGTAAATCCCCTCACCTGTAGTTTTTCCACAGTATTGAGAGACAATACTGTCGAACTATATAACAATAATTACCTCATTTACAAGTTGTATTTAAGTTTGCAAATAAGAGCAAATAAGAGAACACATTATTGACATTTCAAAGATGTAAAAAAAAACAGATTTCGATTTTTTTCGATTTTCTGAAGAGCAAGACAATTGTTCCTTTTCTGGCACTTGTTTCTCACCGGATCAAATCGGGTTTGGTCACGTCGAGTCACATATACAGTTTGCTTGACTGAAAACTACCACACTCTCTCAATAATAGACTCATTCACAGTAGATACACTATATGCAAATTATCACAGACTGTACCTTTAGAGAAGAGCATGAACTTTGTTTAGTTTGAGTACCAGTTTAAGATTAACAAGCGCATCCTGCAAAGTATTAAATTATTTTTTCTCCAGGAAATTTACACCAGGTGTTGCAGCGCCAAAGCTAAGAGAATAGTCAAAGACTCTAGCCACCCAAACAACTGCCTCTTTGCACTGCTGCGGTCAGGCAAGCGCTATCGGAGTCTCATGGCCAGTATAGAGACTCAAAAGGAGCTTCTATCCCCAGGGCCCAGGAGTTCAAAACTTTGAATCCCTATCTGATCTGATCAGATTTGGATTGTGGGTAGTTCAAAAACAAAAATCAGGATCACTTTGATATCAGATCAGGAAATCAAATCCAAGCTTTAATCTCGATCAAATCTTCAAAACGGGTATTTCAAACCGACAACACAGGATTGGGATCAATTTGATCCCAAAAAACAGGATTATCTTGATCCCACCAGAGGGGTGGATTACCAGAGCAAAATATACTATACAATTTATTAAAAAATATGTTTCAATATAAATAAGATGGCAAATAATACACAATTCTTAGCCTTCATGGCAAATCAATTGCATTATATTTTTATTTTTTGGTCACATTGATGGTGGCCTATTTTGTTTTCAACCAAATGCTGATGACATAAATGTTTATGCTCATAAAAGTATCACAACAAAGTTTGTCTGTCATCACTCATCATCTTCAGCAAACTGAAACCTCACTTAGAATTCAGCTCCTCAAAGCACGTCTGGATGATCCAGCTGCCTTTGAATTAATGTTTTTTTGTTGTTACCCTAGTGGGAGTATTTTTTTTTAATTACAATTCCATTATAATTGTATGTCTTTTATGTATTTAACAATATAATTAGACATTATGGATGTCTCTGCAATGTGGTCCTTGTCTTCCTTTATTCCATATCCACTAGATGGAGATCGGTAGGATTAAAGCATTGATATTCAGGATCTAGTAATCTTGAAAAGTCTGAATCTGGATCAGGGTAGTTTGTATATTATCTATATTTTGTATAGTGTTTGGATCCTATTCTTTTTACTTTTTTTACTGTATGAAGCATATTATCGGGGGGCTCATACAGAAGCAAGCATTTTACTGTAATTTACTGTACATGTAATTTATGTGACAAATAAAACAACACTTGAAACTAAACTGGTAAATGTAAAAGTATGCCTTTTGGATAAATAGCTCTGAAACCATTTGTAAGCAGATGTGTCAAAGCCAACATTCATTAACCTTTGCAATAGAAGAGTGATGAACTGTGTCAAATGCTTTTGACAGATCTACAAAACAGGCGGCACAGTGTTTTCTTCTGTCAAGGTCAGATACTATACCATTTACAACTAGAGTAGTGGCTGTTGCTCTAAACTCACATTGATGTGGGCTTAATATAGAGTGATCTGAGAGAAACCGATCTTTGCAAGACAGGATAGCTTGGATATTGGTCGATAGCTAATAATATTGCTTCTATCTCCACCTTTGTGTAATGCAGGGGTCAGCAACCTTTACTATCAAAAGAGCCACTTTTCCCCTGTCCCACAAAATAAAATGCTCGGGGAGCCGCACAACCTATTTACCCTTAAAATGAAGATAACACAGTGTATAACGTTTTATATATCCCCAAGCATACCCCACATTTAGCATAAAACGCCTGACAATTGCATACCCAAAGTAATTTGCGATTTATTATACTTTATATTTATAGCACAGTTTGTTGCATTAATGGAATTATAAAGCAACAAAAAGAAAAATTTGACTTTTTATTGCTGTTATAACAAAGGGAAACATCAAACTCTTATGAAGAGGAGAAAAAATACTGGCTGTGTAGACCTATTTTTAAATAAAACACAGAAGAGGAGACAAAACACTGGTGTCTGTAGACCGACTTTCAAATAAAACCCTGAACTATTCAGGTATATTTGAGTCCTTCCCTTATTTGTGGAACATTTATAAAATAAAAAGTAGTCTACTTTGAAAAAAGACTACCATGTGTAGACCTACTTTGAAATACAACACAGAAAAGGAGAAAAAACACTGGCATCTGTAGACCTACTTTGAAATAAAACCCTGAACTATGCAGCTCTATTTGAGTCCTTCCCTTATTTGTGGAAAATCTATAAAATAAAAAGTAAATCTTTCGTTGTTCGCAAATTTCGCACCACATATCAGGCATACAGGTAAGCCTGCATTGTTAGTCGTGAAAGCAAATTAATCTGTCCATGCTGAATTAAACCCTCTATTTTTCCTCAGACTAAATCTTTTTTGGATTTATCCATGGTTAGCTTACTGGGGGGTCGGAAACTCAAGATTAGCCACTTGCAGACGGCAGGGAAAGGCGCGGGGTGTGACGTACTGTATATTTTAGTTGATGAAATATTTTTGTTGATTAAATATTTTAGTTGATGAAATATTTTTTCATTTCAGTGTCACAGTATGACATTGATCTCCAAAATAAGAGAACAAAAAAGAAATTAAACAAAACAAAAACAACACAGGGAGAGAAGGGCTGCAAGGTAAACTGTGAGGCATGCCTCATAGCGTGCACCAGCTCAGGATCACCAAGAGGAGGCTCCATATCAGGGTTAGACATTAAAAAAAAATATATCCAGGGCTTTTTTTGCCCGCCTTAATTGATTTTCTGGGGCTTTTTTGTATTTCGGGGGCACCGCATTTTTTTAATGAAAATTAACAAAGATTATAAAACATTGTTGACACTTTTTTTTACAGTCTTCATCCCTATGTTTGATAACGTAATGTTAATGTCTCCATATATAGGGCTCTACGCTAACCTTTTTCCCAAGGAGCACATGTGCTTCTAAATAAAATGTAAATAAAAATTTAGGAGCACAGTGAAAATTGTTCAAGTAACACAGAGTTTATTAACAAACTATTTATTACATGCATATTATACTGTGCATGTGCATACTAAGGGCTAAACATCTGTGCAAATAGCACATACCACCAAAATCACAAATTGGCCCATGCCTACTAGACGCAAAGGATATCAGTTGTCAAGCTGCTTTTGTATGTTGTAGTCTTGTCACAATACCAATATTTTGACTTTGATACAGATGGGAAAGGCAATGGAATATATTATTAGATGACAGAACATGGACAATTCTTTATACATGTATTTAATTAATTATAATTGAAACACTATTGAATAATTGTTAATTAATAGTTAATACAATTATTCTGTTACAGCTACAATCAGGGGCGGACTGGGACACAAATTCAGCCCGGGACATTCAGATGCACCAGCCCACGCACCGGCCCACACACCGGCCCACACAGGGTACAAAATAGTTACACGCCCAGCGCCACAGGCGTGTAGATTTAATGTTTGGCCGTCATAAATTAAGGCCTGGGCGCCATCTGGCGGCCAACAAAATCCACTGCATGGGTCGGCATTAATATGATGCAGGGAGTAGCCTCCAGCTGAGCGAGAGAAATGTCGTGGGTTGCCCAATCTGGAACAATCTCCGGGGCTGCAGCTGGACCCTATTGGATGCGGGCGTGGTGAGTTGAAACAAAAGTGAAACTGTGTGTGTGTGTGTGTGTCACGTGTCCGTTCTAATGTTTACAAACAATGAACCTTTAAATGTAAATGAGATACGCTCTGCTCACGAGATCAAGTTTGTAACATGAGACGCACAGGCGACAACATTAAGGTTGACGAGTCCGTTGCTACCACCAGCACCACCGATAACACTGCACCTGCTACTAGCGTCGGTGTAGTTAGGAAATGTAGCCAGAAATGGTACACATCTGATTCCGGGAAACCACGAGAATGGCTTAAATTTGAGGGGGGGGGTAATGTTTTGTATACCATGTCGTGCCAAAGCAACGGATAAAAGAAAACGAAATTCATTTGTCATCGGGACGTCGGTGATGAAACTGGAAGCCATCAAAAGCCACGAGACGTCACGCTGTCACAGGGACTGCTCTGTTATATACAAAGCACAGTCTACTCCGCTCCTGGCTGCTCCGACTGTACGACTGTTGACCAAGCTGTCAGAGTCGACTCTGGCTAAAATGCGGATACTATTCCGTAACGCCCACGCTATAGCGAAAAAATCAAGACCATACAGGGACTTCGCCTGGATGTGCGAGTACGTTTATTGTGTTTTTTTTATAACGTTAGTCCAGCATGTTCATATAGGTGTGTCGGCTTTCACTTTCAGCTAATTATGGTTGTAAAGCCTACCCAGTGGAATTGTTTACATAATGCATGATCACCAAGACAAAAACAAGTATGGATTTGTTTATCTTGTTTGAAGTTGTTTTAATATGTTCTTTAATTCTTTTGCTTCCATATTGTAAATAAATTCGCAATAAATTATTTGCATTTAAAACTATTAACGCTGACTCATTCCTTCAGTCCACTCAAAATTATGCTAATATTCCTTATGTTGTTTATGATATTAATTGAAAATAGCATACGAGAGTATTATATAGTAATAATAACACATGGCGATATACTAAAAAGCTATTTAAAATTTTTGGCTGGTAAAAAATCTGGATGGCTGGTAGTTTTTCAAATCTACCAGCCAAATGGCTGGTAAGTCAAAAAGTTTGTTCCCTGGGCCCACACAACGGCCGTTATGAAACACTCGTCCAGTATTAAACAACCCATGGCTGTGGCTAAGGAGTCAACATCAGGGAGACCAAATCTACACACACACACATACCGTTACTTCCCGTCATTGGCATATGTTCTTTTTCTTTTTTACTAACATCTTAGTGCCTCATTAGCCTAGGGATTAAGGATACATGAACTATACAACTAAGGTTAATAAGTTATAATTAAGATATCAATTGTATAAGATTTATTTAGGATAACTAAAGACAGGACTTTACTAAAGGTTGACACTCACAGTAATTTCTTCCAGAACAAGCTTAAAGGAAAACGCCAACATTTGGGGAAATTAGCTTATTTGCCATCTTCCCTGGAGTTAGACAAGAAGATACATACCTTTGTTGTCTCTGTGCGTGTGTTAGGCTTAGGGAACGCGCGCTCCGTTAGCTTAGCTTAGCTTCATCACTGGAAGTGGGTCAGACTTGTACCCTCAAGTTCCCTACAGTTCCCTACAGTCACGAAAGGATCCGAACCGATTGAAGTTTATGGATACCATGACTTAAAATCCTCTTACCGTGATGATTAAAAGCCTCCCCAATTTGGAAAACAGTATTCCTATGGCTGGTATTGATATGCTGCACGCTAATGGAGCTAACCAACAACCAACCGGGCACTCAAGCCGATAACGAGGGTAATAGCTTCCGATCGGGGGGGTTCCAAAATAAAAGAGCGATGTATATAGCAGCGGAAATACGTTTATTTTGTACATTATCTAACGTTAACAGGAACCTAAACTAACTTTAGATTAGTTGTAACGTTAGTTTAGGTTCGTGTTAACGTTAGATAATGTACAAAATAAACGTATTTCCGCTGCTATAGACGTCGCTCTTTTATTTTGGAACCCCCCCGACCGGAAGTTACCCTCGTTATCTGCTTGAGTGCCCGGTTGGTTGTTGGTTAGCTCCGTTAGCGTGCAGCATATCAAGACCAGCCATGGGAATACTGTTTTCTAAATTGGGGAGGCTTTTAATCGTCAAGGTAAGAGGATTTTAAGTCATGGTATCCATAAACTTCAATCGGTTCGGATCATTTGAATGAAATGAGAATGTAAACAAACACGGTGTCACGTTAGTAAGTATCACTGCGTTGCGCGAAATCACTGACTGCGCCCCGAGAGGAGTGGTTCGGCCAAAAATAGTTCAGAGTATATTTGCTTAGAAAACATAATTGTCGAATTCAATTATTTTTTATTTCTCCACATGGTAAATACACAGGTCACAACAGGTTTACAGGAACATTTTGGAGTTGTATTTGGAGTGTATTTCGTGACTGTAGGGGACTGTAGGGAACGTCAGGGTACAAGTCTGACCCACTTCCAGTGATGACGCTAAGCTACGCTAACGGAGCGGCTGTTCCCTAAGCTTAATGCACGCACAGAGAAGAAAAGGGTATGTATCTTCTTGTCTAACTCCAGGGAAGATGGCAAATAAGCAAATTTCCCAAAATGTTGGCATTTTCCTTTAAAATAGCAAAGGATAATGGTTGATCATTTGTCTGTCTATATCGTGTATGTTTGTCTGTCTCTCTCTCTCTCTCTCTCTCTCTCTCTCTCACACCTTTGTAAAACACTCATGAGACCAAAAGAAATGCCTTTGAAAACAATATGTAAAGATATATAAGATGGTATATATATATATTGTTCACACTATGGTGAGGCATAAGACATGGTGTTTACACATTCAAGTGGTTAGTGCTGGGCGATATAACGATAACGATAATTATCGCAATATATTTTAATTGATATCGGGAAAAAAAATATTTTTTTTTCTTTTTTGTTAGACCCAGAATTGAATTTGAATTGAATTGAAAACCTTTATTTATCCCAGAGGGGAGATTCAGATGTCCTTTACAGCATAAACGGCATAACAGCAATTTAAAAACAGCAATGTGTTAAAAACAAGATGGACAAGTACACAGGGATAAAAATAGCTAAAATAGGACTAAAATATAGCTAAAAAGTGGTGAAAAAGAAACAAGTCCAATCATGAATGTGTTGTTAAATAATTAAATTAGTTTGTTACAGTCCACAACCCATCTCCTCCAGTCCACGGCAGTTGGCCCGTCCTGGCCCTGCCTTGTTGTGGAGCCTGATCGCCACCGGCACAAAGGTCTGCCCAAAGCGCTTTGTGGTATGTCGGGGGGGGGGGGGGGTGAGTCTGTGGCTAAACGTGGACCGCATTGCGGTCAGCTCATCATAGAGGGGGTGGCAGGGGTTCTCAAGGATAGCATGCAGCTTCCTCCTCGTCCTCCCCTCTGCCACCACCTCCAGACTGTCCAGGTCCGCTCCTACCACAGAGCTTGCTTTTTTGACCAGTTTGTTTATTTTGTCTGTGTTGGTGTTGCCCCCCAGCATACCACAGCAAAGAAGAGGGCACCCGCAACCACAGACTGGTAGAACATCTGCAGCAGTTTGCTGCAGACATTAAAATACCTGAGCCCTCTCAGGAAGAACAGTCTGCTCTGTCCCTTCCTGTAGAGGGCCTCTGTGTTGTCCGTCCAGTCCAGTTTGTTGTTCATGAGAACACCCAGGAATTTGTAGTTCTCCACCCTTTCCACCTCCACCCCCTGGATGATGATGGGAGTTGGGGGCTTCCTCTTGCTCCGCCGATGGTCCACCACCATCTTCTTCGTCTTGCTGATGTTGAGCTGTAGGTGGTTTTCCTTGCTCCACTCTGTGAAGCTCTCCACCACAGCTCTGTACTCCTCCTCGTTGTCGTTGGTGATGTATCCAACGATGGAGGAGTCATCAGAAAACTTTTGGAGATGGCAGTTCCCGGAGCTGAAGCGGAAGTCTGAGGTGTACAGGGTGAATAAAAAGGGTGCCAATACAGTTACCTGGGGGGCTCCAGTGTTGCAGATCAGCACGTCGGAGTGGCACCCCTGCAGTTTGACAGACTGTGGTCTGCCAGTGAGGTAGTTGAAGATCCAGGCCACCAAGTCGTCCTCCACCCCCATCACTGACAGCTTCTCAGCTAGTAGTGGAGGCTGAATAGTGTTGAAGGCACTAGAAAAGTCAAAGAATGTTACCCTCACTGAGTGGCCTGGCTTCTCCAGATGTAGATAGGCCTTGTGGACCATGTAGATTATGGCATCCTCCACACCGATGTTCTGCTGATATGCAAACTGCAGGGGGTCCGTAAAGTCTCTCACCTGTGGTTTTAGGTGCTCCAGAACCAGCCTATCAAAGACCTTCATGACCTGTGCCGTCAGAGCAACCGGCCTGTAGTCATTGAGAGTGGTGGGGCGTCCCTTCTTGGGCACCGGGACGATGAGGGATGTTTTCCATTCGGTAAAAGCGATCACGCCGCCATATTTCTTTTGCCAAAGTACAAACAAAGTCTCAAGCGAACGCCGGTGGTCTCGCGAGAGGTTAAGCGTTGGGCCGTGACGTCAGAGGAGTCACTCCAAGCTGCACTTGGATGCACAGACTGGAGTGTATTCCGTGATAACACAGCCAATATTAACGAATACACCGAAACGGTGATTGACTACGTCTGTACTCTGGTAGAAGAAACAATCCCCTCCACCAAAATTAAAATCTACCCAAATCAAAAGCCCTGGGTAGACAAATCCGTTCGTGAGGCTCTGAAAGTGCGCACATCAGCATACAACACCGGGCTGGTGACAGGCAACATGGAAGAACACAAGATGGCAAGATACAACGTCAGGAGAGCAGTAATAGAGGCAAAACGGCGTTACAGGGATAAAGTTGAACAGGCTGACTCTAGAGGCATGTGGCAGGGCCTCAGAACAATGACAGACTACAAAGGCACCCCCCTCAAACTGAACAGTGACATCTCCTTAGCAAATGATCTCAATTCCTTCTATGCGAGGTTTGAGGCTGTGAATAACAACACCAGCCTACAAACCACGGCAATGGGGGGGGGGGGTCTGCTGATGGAGACTCAGTGTTCAGGGTAACAGAGCATGAGGTGAGACGGATCTTTAAAAAAGTGAATATCAGGAAGGCAGCAGGACCGGACGGCATCCCCGGCCGCATCCTAAAAGTCTGTGCCGACCAACTGGCCCCGGTATTCACTGACATCTTCAACCTGTCCTTGGAACAGGCTGTCATCCCCACCTGTCTGAAGAAGTCCACCATCATCCCTGTACCCAAAAGATCTACGCCCGCTTGCCTCAACGACTACCGCCCTGTAGCCCTCACCTCCATAGCCATGAAGTGCTTTGAGAAGCTAGTGAAGGGCTACATCTGTTCCTCCCTCCCCATCAACCTGGACCCTCTGCAATTTGCATATCGCCCCAACAGGTCCACGGAGGACGCCATAGCCCATGTGCTGCACACAGCAGCATCACACCTGGACAAGAGGCAGGGGAACTATGTGAGAATGCTGTTCATCGACTACAGCTCAGCATTCAATACCATAGTCCCCTCCAAACTCATAGCCAAGCTCAGGGACCTGGGCTTGAACTATGACCTCTGCCAGTGGGTCTTGGACTTCCTGACGGGCAGACCCCAGGTGGTAAGAGCCGGCAACTGCACCTCCTCATCCATCACGCTCAACATAGGGGCCCCCCAGGGCTGTGTTCTGAGCCCCCTCCTCTACTCCCTGTACACACATGACTGCGTAGCACAGCGGAACAACAACACCATCATCAAATTTGCTGATGACACAGTAGTGGTGGGCCTGATCTCTGCCAACGACGAAAGGGCCTACCTGGAAGAGGTAGAGAACCTGTCACAGTGGTGTCAGGAGAACTGCCTCTCCCTGAACGTCAGCAAAACAAAAGAGATGATTGTGGACTTCAGGAGGTCGGGGGTCAAGGACTACAGCCCCCTCAGCATCGACGGGGCACCGGTTGAGAGAGTGAACAGTTTCAAGTACCTCGGAGCCCACATATCCGAGGACTTGACATGGACCACACACATTGACAGTGTTGTGAAGAAGGCACGACAACGCCTCTACTTCCTCAGGCGCCTAAGGAAGTTCCAAGTCAGTCAGAAGATCCTTAGGAACTTCTACTCATGTACAATAGAGAGCATCCTGACCGGCAACATCACCTCCTGGTTTGGGAATAGCACTGCACAAGACCGTAGCAGACTACAAAGAGTGACACGTTCAGCCGAACGCACAATTGGAGGGGGGCTTCCCACCCTCCAGAACATTTACAACAAGCGGTGCAAGGGGAAGGCTAAGAGAATTATTAAGGACTCGAGCCACCCGAACAACTGCCTCTTTGAACTGCTGCGGTCAGGCAAGCGATACCGGAGTCTTAAGGCGAGCACAGAAAGACTCAGAAGAAGCTTCTATCCCCAGGCCATCAGGCTGCTAAACGAACAATAATCACTATGCAACAACCATCAAATGCACACAGCACACACACCCACACGCACACACTCACTCAAACAAACAACACACTGCAGCACCCACTCTCCACACTTTAGATCACACAAACACACTTACACTTTATATTTATTGATAAAGGATTGCACTACAACTCGTACACCTACTGTGAATTGTACCTAAATTGCACCTCGTCCCATTTCTCCATTTCTGCCTTGCACTATATAGTATTGTATATTAGTACACTGCACAGTATTGTATATTGTATGGTAACTACGTCTATTCTGCATCGAACATTGTACATATGTCTAAACTGAACACTGTGACCTCATTTTTTTTACTTCTAATTTTACTATGTTATTTTATTTCATACTTATCTTGTCTTGCACAGTCTCTGGAGCGCAACAGTAAGAAGCATTTTGTATAAAAGTATTCTGTACTTCTGTATGACAACTATTAAAGAAACTTGAAACTTGAACTTGAAACACAGCCGGGGAACCTTCTTCAGTCTCAGTGAGAGGTTGAAGAGGTGTTGGAATGTGTCCGCCAGCTCCTCAGCGCACGCCTTCAGCACTCTGGGGTTGATGTTGTCTGGCCCTCTGGCTTTATTCACCTTGATCCTGGAGAACTGCCTTCTTACCCGATCCGTTGTGATGAAGGTGGGTGTTGGGTTGACTCCGGGTGTTCGGTCAGGGCTGGAATTCTGGGGGTGGGGTTGGTGGGGGGGCGGGTGAGGAGGACAAGGGGACGGGCTATTGTCATCAGAGGTAGGGGGGGGGGGGGGGGCGAGGGGGGCTAGCAGGTGTGTGGGGTGGAGGGGGCGGGGGGCAAGCTATGTCCATCCAAAGTAGGGGACAGGGGAGCATGAGGGACTGAGGGGGGCGAGCAGGTGGGGGTAGATGGGAGGGGGCAGGCTGTGGCCATCTGAGGTAGGGGATGGGGAGCAAGACCGGGGGGACCTGGCTGCCCTGTTGAGCTCATGGATACGTTGTTCGATCAAACCTATTAAAGAACTGGTTTAGCTCGTTTGCCCGTTCCAGAGTCCCCTCAACAGCCGCATTTTGCTGCTTGTAGCCGGTTATCCTCCTAACCCCCCCCCCCACCTCTTTTGAGCTGTGAGCCTTCAGTCCTCTCTCCAATCTGTCCTTGTATTTGAGCTTGGCTTCCCTCAGCTCTTTTTTCAGCTCTTTTTGTGCTGCCCTGGCCTCCTTAATGTCCCCTGCCTTAAACACCCTCTTTTTCTTGTATAGGAGAGTTTTGATGTCTCCGTTAATCCATGGTTTATTGTTAGGATAGCATTGCACCCTTTTGGTAGGCACAATGCTATCCTCACAGAACTTGATGTAGTCTGTCACACAGTCCAGTCCGTAAGACCTTCAATGTCCTCTCCATGGACACTTTCAAACATCCCCCAGTCAGTTGTTCTAAAACACCCCTTCAGCTCCTCCTCCTCCTCCTCCTCTGACCACTGTTGGATGGTCCTGGTGGTGACTGGTAGTCTTTTAATAATAGGCTTGTATGTAGTTACAAGCCTAATCAGGTTGTGGTCAGATGCCCCTAATGGAGGGAGGGGGGTAGATCTGTAAGCTTCTTTTGTGTTGGCGTACAGCATGTCCAGAATTTTATTTCCCCTTGTTTTGCAGGATACATATTGTGTGAAATTTGTCAGGGTCCTGGTTATTTTAACGTGATTAAAATCCCTGTTGATTAATACAAATGCGTTGGGATGTGTTGTCTGTATCCTAGCAACGGTAGAGTGGATGATGTCACACGCGTGCGCCGCCGCTGCGCTTGACGGAATGTAAACAGTCACTGCCACTACATGTGAGAATTCTCTCGGGAGATAGTACGGTCTCAGTCCTACCACCAAAAGTTCTATATCTGGGTATGTGTTCCTTGACCGTAACATGTCCGGGATTACACCACTTGGAATTAATGTAAACAACCACTCCGCCGCCTTTCCGCTTACCGCTGGCTTTGTTTCTATCGGCTCGTACCATGGTGAAGCCATCCAGTTCCACCGCACAGTCTGGGATATTTTTATTCAACCAGGACTCTGTGAAGCACAGCAAGCTGGACTCTTTGTATTCCACTTGGTTTTTTTACCAGGGCCGAAAGTTCATCTGTCTTATTGACCAGCGATCTGACATTTCCCATGATGACGGAGGGCAGGTATGTTTTCTTATCATTGTTCTTTCTCCTTTCTTTGACGATGGATCCAGCTCTTGTGCCTCTCCTGTGTACTCTTCTCTCAGCTGGCAAGTCCCTCGGAGGAGCACCTGCTTGACTCCTGAGAGCAATAAGTTTGTCATGACTGTATGTTGTTAGTCCGCCGGTCCGGTCCATTGTTAAAATCCGAGTTTAAGAAATTAAAAACACATTAAAAGGAGTTAATAGAGACCAACATAAAAGAAGGTACAGAATCAAGCTCCGTGAAAGCGAGAGCAGCCAGATTTATGGATTCCAACGTCACTGCATCTATCTACCATATGCCGCCAACTGAAGAAAGCAGAAATCCACCCGATTTCAACACACTGACTAACCTGATGGTAGAACAGTCTAACCTGATGAAAGAACAGATGGTAGAACAGTCTAACCTGCAGATTACACACATCAAGGCGCTCGAGGCAAACGTCGATGCTAAATTCGATCGCATCGAGGCTAAATTCGATCGCATCGATGAGAAATTAGAAGAAGTCAAGAAAGCGATCGATGCACAGTCAAAGCGAATCACGACAGTGGAGATTTCGGTGACAGAAAACACAAAAGCAGTCAAGGCGAACGAAGGTGGCATGACAGAGATGGGAGAAGAGATGGAAAGAGTGAAAGATGAATATCGGAGGGAAATACAAGGGCTTAAAAACGAAGCGATGGAGAGGCAACTAGAAACCCAACGTTACCACAGGCGGAATAACATCCGCATTGTGGGGCTTGATGAAGCAGTGAACTGCGAAGACATCAACTTTCCAAAAGAGTTATCAACGATTTTGGATAACACCGATCCAAACAAAGTGCCAGAAGTGGAACAAGTTTACAGAATCGGTTCCCAGGGGCAAAGTATCAACGGGCCGAGAGTCATCATTGTCACTCTGCGGAAAACTACAACAAGGGATGACATCATCAAATATGCTCGCAACCAACGTGCTGAAGTATGGTGATAAACCAATATTTATCTACGAAGATTTGAGCAAAGAGGCCATCATCCGACGTCTACCATACAAAGATGTGATGCAAAAGCTGTACAAAGCCGGCTACAAGCCAAGGCTAGCATATCCGGCGCTGTTATCATTCTTGGGCAATAACGGCCGCAGGTCAGGTCCATATACACCTTTTGAAGCTGAGGATTTCCTGAATCAAAATGTAGCAAATAACCCAAAGCATGACGAAAATGCCGGAAACAGTTAAGCCTCTCTCTAAATATATACCAGTGTTGGAATGATTTTATTGTGTTCATCAATGAGGTCATTCCACCAGTGTTGGAATGACATTGTTGTGTTCATCAAAGTAGCAAACGATATGCAAGTCGTCTATAACAAAGTGTACTGTGTATAATACGATTCATAATACATTATAATTTCAGTCTCTGGTCTCTGAGGAGACAAATAAATATCATTGCAAAAAGATCTATCTGGAATATTCTGGGTTTATCGCTCAAATGCCCTGGGTCTCTTAGATCATTCTGGAAAGTAAAATAGTCTAGGCACTAGTATATTCTACAACCTTCTAGAATATAAGGCACCATGACAACGAAGCATACAACTCTAACAATAACATTCGGTGTGTATACACATAGCAGATAATAAATTAAATGAAGTGCAATCAGTCCTTAATAATACTTTAAAATTAACCACACATAAACGTATGAGCACAGCAAGGTTATTCTAACAATTTAAGTAATCACTCCATTAAAGGCACATTGAAGCGCTAAAAGGCGCTGCTTTTCTATCTTATCTAATCAGTTAAATCGGTTCTAGTGGCTTCTCCACGTTGATAATTATTTATCTCTTATTCCTTATCTATATCTTTCCATTGATTTTTATTTTATTTAATTTTTTCTTCTCATTACTCTATATTTTTTAAATATATTTTAACTTACATTGTTCTTTTCCAATGTTCTTCACATTAAGGTGTCGATATTACTCTATATTTTTTAAATATATTTTAACTTACATTATTCTTTTCCAATGTTCTTCACATTAAGGTGTCAATATTGCTCTACAATCTTTTCCTTTTTTCCCCCCCACACGTTAGTGGAGGGTTCAAAGGAATATGTCGATAAAGGTTTATTCTCTTTTTTTATTTTATTTTTTATTTTTATTTTTATGTTATTTATCACAATACTTCATTACAGTAAGGGAAGGTGCAAGACCAAAAGCGACATTCTATTGCAATAGAATGGAAATGTTAGATCCTATGGCAATTAGCATAGGAAAATTAGGATTACAATGCTCAGTTTGGGCAATCCGGTGGACCATGGGAGAAAGTCAATCGCGGAGGATGTGTTCTTGGAACACAGGCATGTTCGACTTTCTGGGTGAGGGGAAAATAGGGGATTTTTATTTGTATATATATATGTTTTTAAGCTCAGCTCTCAACGGGACCTCATTAATTGGATGTGCATCTATTGTAGCTTCATACTCCAGAAACATTACCAAAAACTACACGAAAACATGCATAGACTATGGCTAGTTTGAATATAATGGTATGGAACACCGGTGGGATAAACAAACAACACAAGCGCAAAAGCGTGCTCACACTGATGAAAAAAGAACATGTGGACGTGGCTCTATTAAGCGAAACGCACATTTTAGAGGGAGACATAAATACGTTAGCGGATAACATATACCATAATATTAGTCACTCTTCTTTTGCTACGAGAACTAGAGGGGTAGCCATAGTCGTCAGACGCAAATTAAATATCGAATTGAAAGGGGTATGGTCGGATGCTGAGGGGCGCATAACTATAGCTAGGATTATACACAATAACAGGAAAATTGCATTGGCAGCGGTATATGCCCCGAATTTGTACGAAGTGGGTTTCTTCACTTCACTAACAGGAGAAATGTTAAACCATCCCGAGTACTCATATATAATAGGTGCGGATTTTAATGCCATTTGGAACCCAAGGATGGACAAAACTTACCTTTCCTTCTCCAGCGAACAAAAGAATTCATCTAAAGCATTAAAAGATTGGTCGAAATCAACAGGAGTAACTGATTTATGGCGTTCACTTAACCCCATGACCCGCAAGTACTCCTGTCGTTCGGCGAGACACAACACACTATCCAGAATTGATTACGTCTTTGCATCCCCGAGAATATTTGATAAATATGAAGTGGAAATGACACCCAATGCGCTATCAGATCACTGCTACTTAATCCTGAAAGCAACATTTGGTACACTATCTGCCCGGGCCCCAAGATGGCGTTTTAATTCGATGCTGCTTAACAACAAGGAATTCATTACACAAATTAAAGAAGCTCTCACAGTATTCCTACAAGATAATGCTAACTCGGTGCAAGATCCCAGAATATTATGGATGTCGGTAAAGAATATGATCAAGGATTTCTCGGATAGATTTACCTCCATATTGCGCAAAAATCAAAACACAAAACTGTCTGAAATGGAAACGCTTTACTCAACGCTTTTTAATTCTTTAAAATACAACAACTCTACTAGACTAGATAACCAAGTTAACATTCTAAAGACAGAGATCAAAGCAATGTACAGACAAAAATCGGAATTGCAAATACGCAGCACTAGACAACAGCAGTACTTCCAAGGTTCTAAACCTAGTCACCTATTAGCCATGCGACTAAGAATTAATGCAAAATTTGCAGATATAACTGCCATTAGGAAACAACAAGCTCTAGTAACAGAACCCAAAATAATAAACGATACATTCAAAGAATTCTACTCCGATTTATATAACTCAGAAACGACCTTTGATCAAGACAAATTAGACACATATCTTAATCAAATTACTCTCCCTAAACTTACGGAGGAAGACGCTAAACAGTTAGAAGTACCGATCACATTAGAAGAACTCAAGAAGGCCATATCCGGAATGAAAAACGGCAAAGCTCCGGGAATTGACGGTATCCCATCAGAAATGTACATTTCTTGCTGGGACATATTTGGACCCTTATCACCAAATATGATCTTATACTCAGTCAAAGAGGGAAGCTTCATTGAACACCAAAATACCGCACTCATTTCAGTTCTTCACAAAAAAGACAAAGACCCCACTGAGTGGGGTAGTTACCGTCCTTTAAGCCTCCTCGGAACCGATGTCAAACTGTACTCTAAGATATTAGCCATCAGATTGCAAAAGCATATGACGTCTTTAGTTCATCCGGACCAAACAGGCTTCATAAAAGGTCGCCTGATCAATGATAACATAAGGCGAATACTGCACGTACTAGATACAGACAAAGAGGACATCACACCTAAGGCGATACTATCCCTGGATGCTATGAAAGCATTTGACAGGTTGGAATGGTCGTTTCTATGGGCAGTATTGGAAAGGATGGGGTTAGGAAAAGGTTTCATAGATATGATTAAAGTACTATACAAGGACCCATCGGCCAGGATTACAACAGGCACATTCATCTCCGATATCTTTCCGGTATCACGCTCAGCCAGACAAGGTTGCCCTCTTAGTCCCGGACTATTCGATCTATCATTAGAACCTTTAGCACAATTTATAAGACAATCCCAACACATAGAACCAATAGTAATCAAGGGCACACATCATAAAATTAGTTTATATGCGGACGACGTAATATTGTTCATGCAAAACCCCAACAACACATTGCCGCTTATACTCAAGTTGATAGAGAACTTTGGTGATTTATCGGGATTTAAAATAAATTGGCCTAAGTCGGCTTTTCTTCCTCTTAACAACAGTGCAAAAAAAGAGACAACCCTCCCAGGTGCGATACCCATGGTCAAACATTTCAGATGCTTGGGTGTGGAAATATTTCCCACCACAAGACAAACGGTGAAGCACAATTACACAAAAATACAGAACAAAATCAAAGACGACCTGGACAGGTGGGCAAAACTTAAAAACTCAGTACAGGCAAGGGTATCAATAGTTAAGATGGATGTATTACCAAGAATCAATTTCTTCAGCTCAATGCTTCCGTTACCTCCTCCAGAGGGCTACTGGAAAAGATTACAAACCTCCACATACACATTTATTTGGAATAACAAACCACCTCGCATAAAAAGATCCACCGCACAGAGAAATAAAGCAGACGGTGGCATGGCAGTCCCAGATTTTTTACAATATTTTAATGCCTTCACATTAAGACCATTGAAGAAGATATGGTTTGACCCCGAGGCTTTGGTATCTTGGAGAAAATTAGAAGAAAACATAGTAGCCCCACAGAGATTGAAAGACATAGCATACACTAAACTTTCAATCAAGCATTGTGAGCGAGAATTTGGCCCAATAATTACCCATGCAATCAGGACATGGCGGGAAACACAAAGGAAATTTCCTAATCCTCAAGTATGGCATAATCACACTCCCATATTCAATAACAATGCTCTCTTAATGGGAAAACGACCTATAAGATTCCCTATATGGGAAGAGAGAGGCATACACTCATTAGGGGATATTTTTAATAACAAGGGCCTCTGTAGTTATGTCGAAATATGCATAAAGTTTAACCTCACCGAGTCCACATGGCTTTTTTACATACAGTTACGACTTTGTATGAGATCTCACGGTGTTCCATTACACATACCAATTGAACACCACAGATACCACAAATTTTTCTATGAAAGAGATACATTGGGAGGTTTTGTATCAGGTTTTTATTATCAATTACTAACGTCCTCGTATGAAACCCTTCAACTAGACAATGTCTGGAGGAGGGATATACCAGACCTGGAAAATGACTTTGATTGGCAAGGAGCCTGGGCAAATGTCCGACTTACATCAAGGAACCCGGATCATCAACAAATCAATCTGAACTATATTCACAGGACATACTTGACTCCTATAAGGCTGTGCAAAATGGGGCTTATACAAGACTCCAAATGCTCCCAATGTACAAATGGGGACGAAGGAACATTTATGCACATGTATTGGGACTGCCCACCAGTTAAGGCATTCTGGAAAGATGTGTCCCAACAATTATCAATACTCGTATTTTGGAATATACCTGTACACCCCGCGGTATTGCTATTGAATGATGTTTTTGAGTTTGCAGTGAATCCACAACTAAAAAGATTGGTTTTATCGGGTATCACAGTAGCTAAAAAACTGATCGCATCACGTTGGTTTCAACCGGAAAAAATGTGCCGGAAAGTGTGGTTTCTTACATATCTCGATGTGATATATCAAGAAATATCTACAGCAAGAATTCTGGGGCTCAATGAATCCAAAATGTCAATGTGGTTAGAAGTGGTGGAGAGAATAAAAGCTAGCCTATAATGGTAGTGTCTGGTTAGGAGTGAGGGATAATGGAGGTACTATCCAAGAGGGGGTCCGGGAGGGGGGGGTTTGAGCTGGAGCATATGTGTGTAGGGTTTTAGAAAATAGGTATTAGGGGTATATTATATACTAACATTTATATAATTGTAACTTCGCTGGATATACACTGTATACGGTTAAAATGTTATTATTGACTATTTTTGTTTTATCCTGTTTCTGTACTTGCATATATTTTAACCACCTTTACTGAAAGTTTCATTATACAATGTGTGTTGAGTACTGATTTTTAATAAGTTTTGTTTTGCAATAATAAAAAAAAAAAAAAAAAAAAGGAGTTAAAAGAAGTTAGGATAGTGTTTTTAAAAGGGTTAGAGCCAAGAGGTAGTCGCTAAACCCAGTTAAAACAGTAAATTAGACTAGAAACAAGAAACACTGCAGAGCTGCTTGGACAGGCTGCTACCTCAGCGGCGCCATTGACGAACGAGAGACAGTGGACAGACTTGTCTTTCTTGCCTGCAACTTAAAGTAATGGTTTTGCTTGTCCAAATGACAATACTGACCAAATTGAGATTTATTTTTCTCTTGTCCATTTATTTTGTTTGCTTTCTAATGTAAAATACAGTTTGAAACCATCTGTACACAGTAGGCTATGTGTGCTAGCAGAGCTTGTCTCCAGTCATGAGTCACGGTGCACATGTGCGGTGGTTTGTCCACCAAAAAAGCGGCAAAAGATCGAAAAGAAACTAGCAGAGCCAGAACTGTTCAACTCCCCTGGTGGCACAGCCAGCAGAGAAGCCTGTTTACTTTCGCTTTCAAACCAGCTGCAGCCTGAGAACTGGAGTGTGAGGCATAGCTGTCAACATTGGGATTTGAAAAAACTGGATATTTCGCCCCGCCCCCTTCCCCCCGGCCCCGCCCCCCTACCAATGTAGTCTCCTCCGCCATCGTATATTATATATTATATATATATATATATATATATTGTCTGCACTGCGCAGCCGTGGAATCGCGAGGCCATAGATTTAGAATAGATAGAAAGGGCACATTGTGGTGTATCATAATTAATTTGTTGAATACAATAGGATTTTTATAACGTTGACACAAATTAAAGAATATTTACACTAAGTACTCTTTTACCTCTTATTTAATTAATTCATTAATTTAAATGTAGGCACTGTTTATATTGTACATAGTCCTGTGTGTTGTATATTGTGTCCTATGTTACTTTTGTGTTTATTGTCTCTTTCTATATACACCGTGGGAAGGGGGGCACGTAATTGAAATTGGACATTTTATTGGAAAATGACAAAGTTGACTTTGACTTTTAACATGTGTCTATAGTGTCAGACACTAATTCAATTGTAATGTTAAAAACGGATACTGCTGTAATATAAAGTGAAATTCTACCATGCCTCAATGTATCAACTTTAAACATACACTAAATGTTAATGTTAGAAATGTTAATTTCCATTATTTCCACCATGTGCAACATTTCCTAAGAACAGCAATTTCCATTCTATCAACTCCAAATCTGTGCTATGAGCTCAATTCTCCCAGTGCATGCAGAAGTAGAATTGTTGTCTTGTTTTGGATGAATGAGTAGAAATGAAAAACAGAAATCTTCTTTTATTAAAGTAGTTTTGACATGTGATATAGATAAAGATATTGTTTCATTGTTTATTGATTAACTTTACATTTGCTCTTCATTCATATTACAAAAGTTATACTGGCACGTCTAATACAGCAATGGATTATGGGTAAATGCAACGTTAAATCAGTGCCAATGTAAGACTGACTTTACATTAAACGAATGACAATAATATATTATAAAGTAGGGTATTATTTGGACTAAAGAATGGTATCAATTATCTGCCATTTGTAGGTAGGTAGTTGTAGAATGTAATACATTTCGCGCTAAACCTTGCCTTTATCCGGTCGCTGTTCTTCTTCGGGTGGCAACCGTCTTCCGGTCTGACTTTCTGTGCTAACGTTCTAATCTACACTGCTGCTACCTGTCGTCACGGAGGGGAATTGCAATCCCTGGACAATCCCGGGAAAAACGGGATGGTTGACAGCTATGTGTGGGGCTGTAAGACTAAAGATGGCGGCAACGACAAAGAATTGCTACAAAATAAACATACATGTGGTGTTTAAAAAAAAATATATATATATATATTTTTTTATACTTCTAATAATATCGATAATTATGGATATCGCGTGATATGATATTGTTATTGATATCGTTATCGCGATATCATTTTTGGCCATATCGCCCAGCCCTACAAGTGGTTATAGTGTAACAATTTTTTATTTTTTATTTTTTTACTTACATTTTTTATTAACATTTATAGACAAACAACACTTACACAATACCTACAATGACATCAACAACACAACAGTACATCCACATGGGCCCCTTGAATTCGGCCGTGCTCAGCCTACTAGACCATGAGAGGGACCCCCCCCCTCCCGCTATCCACCCCCAGAAACAGGGCTCCCCCACATCCCAGGGCCGTCCCACATGGGGCGAGCACTCAGCGACACGGGTACCTTGAATTTTAATTGGGCCAGGCCCAGCAGAGGCTCGAGGGGTGGCACTCCCCCCCACCGAGCCAAGCCCGCCACCTCCCATGTCACCAAGCACCCCACCCCACGGCCGACGACCCCACAACATCCAAGACCCCCCCCCCCTCCCGGGCCAAACCGCGGAAACGATGGTCCCCCTCCCCCCACATCCCCTCCCCTGAGTTAAGCCCATTGGAGCCCCCCATATCCCAGCCCGCTCCAGTGACATGGGTCCCTTGAATCAATTGGGCCAGGCCCAGTAGAGGAAAGGATAGGGGACCCCCCCCCCACCAAGCCAAGCCCGCCATTTCCCATGCCACCGAGAGCCCCACCCCACGCCCACCAACCCCCCAACACACAGGGCCCCGCCGGGCAAAGCCCAGCCGCCCTGATCCCCCCGAGAGAAACCCCTCCCTCCCGCCCTCCTCCCCGAGAGACAGAACACCCCCATATCCTGGTCCACCATGCGTAGAGCCGAGCACCCAGAGCCCGCCCCTGGCCCACGAGAACCCCAAGCCCAGGCCCGCAGAAGGTCAAAGCACCACGCCTCAAGGGCCCCGCAACCCCAAGCCTGGTGTCCCCCCGGCCCGGTGACCAGACCGCCCCGGCGGCCTAGGACCCCAGGAAACCCCCCCCCCCACACCAATCCCACAACATGCAAGGCCCCCCCTCCCCGGGTCGAACATTCATTGTGTTAACTTCCATGTTAGCTTGCAGCTCCTTCTCCGGCCAGGCCTCGCTGCGGTCCAATGCCACGTTAGCTTGTATTCCCCGACCCTTCTCCAACTCCTCCCTGAGTCCATCGATGTTGCCCTGGATGTTCCGCATGCTAGCTTGGATAGCCATTGCGTCAGCCTGTATGCTAGCTTGTAGCTCCTGGACAGCTACTGCGTTAGCCTGTTGGCTAGCCAATGCGCTAGCTTGCATGCTCTGCTTGTTAGCTTGTACGCTAGCTTGTATGTCAGCTTGTATAGCTTGGTTAGCCATTACGTTAGCTTGTATGCTAGCTTGTAGCTCTTGGTTAGCTATTGCGTTGCTAGCTTGAAGCTCCGCTATCTCGCCCTGGATGTTCTGCATGCTAGCTTGGATAGCTTGTGTAGCTAACGCGCTAGCCCATGTGTTAGCCTGTATGCTAGCTGCCCCCCGCTCCAAGCTAGCTATTAGCTCCTCTGCCCACCGTGGCATGGTCGCTTCTCTCTAGTTTTTTCTCGTGTTCATCCTTCCTCTTCCCTTATATCCTTGAATTGTCACTTTTTATTTAGTTTTGAGTTGTTTTACTTCCTCTTTTGATATTCATTGACCGGGAGCTCTTTCATGTGACTGCTCACCAGAACGTCGCAAACCGGACCACTAATAGATTCTTATCTAACTGGTGAACTACATGCCTGTAGCCCCTAACGCTGCTAAAATACACATTTTGTTCACTGTTTTGTTTCTAGAAGTAGAGCAGGTTGGAAACCCAAATTGAGGATTTAGTTTGAGTATATAGAAAAGAAAAGAAAAAGAAATTTATAAAAAATATAAGAATACTTTTTTTTATAAATGTTTTTTAATTAAAACGAAGGTTCGAACGTCCGTTCGAAAAACCCTTACGAAGTTTGAATCACTTTATTCAAATTGAGGATTTAGTTTGAGGATAATATATTAAGAAATTATAAATATATTTTTTTAAATGTTTTTTTGTTTTGTTTTTGTTTGAATCCCAAAAACAGTCTTCAGGGACAGCCTTACCAAACATATTATTTTTATTATTCAAATCGAACTCAATGTTCTGTTGTGATGTCACAGCATGATGTCATTATAGAACATTCTAGAACATTTGTGATGTCACAGTATGATGTCATAATAGAACATTCTAGAACATTTGTGATGTCACAGTATGATGTCATAATCAAACATTCTAGAACATTTGTGTATCTATTCAACAATTCTCTCAGAAGATCTCATTGTGCATCTTGAAACAGTACTGAACAGGTCTGAACAGATAGACTAAACAAGATAGATTGAAGCCTGCATTTCTCAACCAAGGTGCCTTGCCTACCGTTTAGCTGTGGAAAGGTGAGTGTCCACAACGGCTAGCTAGCTGATTCTGAATGTATAACTTGCCTATGCTGGTACCGTGACTTGGTTTTCCAGCGCGTGTTATTGTTTCCTTTCTCTCGCATGAAACCAGCTGCGTCACCGCAGGAAACTCTACTGTGATTGGACGTTTATGCGCCTTGTGGAATGTGGGACTTGTAGTTTCTGAACTATTAACAGCGGAGCTGTAAATTATTTTTCCAGTTCGCACACACACATTATTAGGGGCATATACGAGTGAAATGCTCGCACTGTAGAGCATATATATATAATTATATATATAATTAGTAAACTGTCTGGGGCTTTTCTTGCCCCCCTTAAAGGATAACTCCACTTTTTTTTTTAAATTAGCTTATTTAACATCTTCCCTGGAGTTAGACAAGAAGATGCATACCTTTTTTGTCTCTGTGCGTGCATTTTAGCTTTGGGAATAGACGCTCCGTTAGCATAGCTTAGCTTCATCACTGGAAGTGGGGGAGGACAGTAGCCTTACAGTGCCTTACAGTGTATTGCAAGGTCTGACATTGACCAAACTTGATATGCATGACCTTGGTGGGCTCTAGGTCCACTCCTGAAAAGGGGGTCAATGTCAGACCTTGCAATCAAAAGTTAGGGGCGCACTGAAATTATGGCAAGGGTTATTAGCCCCCTAACTTTTGATTGCAAAGTCTGACATTGACCCCCTTTTCAGGAGTTGACCTAGAGCCCACCAAGGTCATGCATATCAAGTTTGGTCAATGTCAGACCTTGCAATACACTGTAAGGCACTGTAAGGCTACTGTCCTCCCCCACTTCCAGTGATGAAGCTAAGCTATGCTAACGGAGCGTCTATTCCCAAAGCTAAAATGCACGCACAGAGACAAAAAAGGTATGCATCTTCTTGTCTAACTCCAGGGAAGATGTTAAATAAGCTAATTTAAAAAAAAAGTTATAGTTATCCTTTAACTGATTTTTGAGGGCATTTTGCCCCAAGCCCCCCTTAATTTCAAACCCTGCTCCATATAATTATTATCAAACAAATGACCGGCTTCAGAAAATGTGCCTATTAAAGGCCAGATAAATCTCTCTGCTCAGATATTAGACAATTAAATTCTACATGCCTAGGTAAAGTAGTAATCTTGCTCTTGTTTTAATTCAAGTTTCAAGTTCAAGTTTCTTTAATAGTTGTCATACAGAAGTACAGAATACTTTCATACAAAATGCTTCACCGCCAAGTAGCCACCCCCTAGCTCCGCCCCTGTTCACCGCCTTCAAACATTTTTAGGGATGTAAATATGAGCGGCACTAGTCCTTACTGGAACTCTGCACTCTTCACTTTATATATATATATGTATTTTATTGATTAATCCTCCACTGCACTGTTTCTTGTCCTGTGTCTGTGTTGGTGTTTGTCGTTTACTGTGAAAAAAGAAAGGAAAAAATGCATACACTGTATTGCTGCAACAATTACCAATGTGTTTTACACAAATGGCTAAATAAAGGAATCTGAATCTGGTGATAAAATTCAAATAGTAGCATTGATTACCTCAGATGCACATTTATTTTATTTCTAAATTGCTGCAATAGTGACAGATGGGAAGGGTCTCCAGAGTGTCTGTGTTCCTTTCTCTAAATAAATCACATAGCTCAGGTGAGAACCACAGGGTTAATCTATCTTTTATTCTAATATATTTAAAAGGAGCATGTTTATTGATGACTGAGAGACGGGTGTCTTTTGGAAATAGTGTGAGATTTTGTTTTCTGTAGTCTGGAGTTTTTGATACATGCTGTGGGGCAGTGATCTCTGATTCCCAACTCAAATACTCTGCAAGCTGAATTATTATTACATCTATTTTAGAAAATCAAATCAATTGAGGTGGATTTAGCCATGTTTTTCAGGTTTGGCCTGGTGGGTTCAGTAACCAGCTGGGGAAGATATAAATTACCACTAACTTCCTTAAAGTAGTTTGAGGCATTACTTAACCAATTAACATTAAAATCACCAAAGACAATCATCTCAACGTCTGAATAATGGGAGAGTAACTCTGCTAGTTTATCAATGGAGCTGATGTCACGTGATTCAGTTAACACTATATCATAATCAATCTGAGAGAACAGAATTTTCAGATGATCCATATTTTGTTCTTTTACCAGACTCTTTACATTTAAATTAATTAGTCCCAGGCCGTTCCTGTGTTTAAAAGAGTGTGGACTAATGAGGCTGATTCAGGTGATAACACAGTGGCATGAAGGAGTGGTCCGCGAGTAGGGTGTGGGATGTAAACAGTCAATCACGTGACTGGACAGCGTGCTGTAAGTTAGCCACTAGCATACAGCTGCTTTTGCGTTTATCTGATAATCTTCAATAATAAAAGGTAGAATTCATCTTTCAGAGGTTTATTCAGTAAACAAACAGGGAAATAATACGTTGCAATGGGGACATTATACATTGCAACGGGGCAGAATATACAGTAGCGTGGAGACGCCAAGACATTCTGCCCAGAACAGAGAAAACAAGCGTCTTATCGTCACTAAGCCAATGAAATGGCTTTTCAGAAAATAGTATCAGACCAAACAAGGACAGGCTCCTTTTTTTTTTCTTTTTTTTGAATAGCAGACTTAAAAGAGGGTCTAGAATTTCAACAGTTCTTCGTTTTAGGACATAGACTCTCATCTCCTGCCACAACAGGTGGCTGTTGTGAGTCCATATGAATTTGATGACATTCCCTATGTGAGCACAAATATAATTGCCAAAGTCACACTACCCAGTCTGTTTGGATGGACTCTGTCAGTTCTAAAATGCGAGGAACATTCCCAAAACAGATTCAAATTGTCAATGAAAGCCATGTTCTGAGCACTGGAGCCAGGTGTGAAGACTGAGGATTCTACTCAACAGGCCAGTGTGGGAATGGGACCAGAGATAAAAACAGACTTTCCACATTAACTTAAAAAGTTAAGAAGAAGAAGAATCTTTGGTCAGCTCAGACTGCTGGCGAGTTAGCATAGACTGTAAACATAACAAGCATGTAAAAGATGAGATACTCATGGACATGTCTTACTTCATAGCCTTATGTAATAGAAATGTGTCAAACCTTTGGCCAATATCTCATCAAGTTGAATCAGGTCCATTCTGGACGAAAGCTGGGAACCTTTTCCTTCTCCTCTGATGTTACTGGAGGAGGAAGCTTCATGACAACTTGGTAATAGATCTGACCAACTGTAGTCGATACAGATCAATCAAATGTAGCTAGTATCACCCTTGTTCTGAAGGTCCAGATTAACACATAAAGTCTGCGTTTATTATTTTGTATACCTTATATATTGTTTAGATATATAAGATATATATTCTCCCGTCATCTATTTACCTACCAGTATTTATCATTCGCTTATTTGTATATGTTCCATTCTTAACGCCGTAGACAGCGTGAGCGCATGCGCAGGGGTTCTTGGGACATGCCCGGGCAGAGTGTGTGTTATAGAAGAAACGTTTGGTAGCAGTAACAGGACGGCAAGCAACGTATCTTGATAGACAGCTGTACAGCTAATTAGATACCACATAATATTGTCGAGCCACTATTGGCACAGTATAGTGACTTGTTCGAGCGAAGTAACGTTGAGAGACTTATAGCTGAACCCAGCGGCGTTCTGGATTTAACTACCTATTGAAGACTACATGTGGGTTGGCCTAAGTATACAAGGGCTAACTAGCTAGCAACCATGCCAACGGGCGTTTTGGACTAATAGCTATTAATCCTGCCATCGGGCGCTAGGAATACAGGAACCAGGTCCGTACGAGACCCTCCTCACCAGCGATGACAGGATTATCCCAAGTTTGTCTGCAGCTCTCTGGAGTAAGAGCTCCAGAGAATACCGTCTCCCTCCGCCATCTTGCTTTCCCCGTGCTGCTCGCTTCTTCTCACTCCATTCAGAGCATCAACGGTCGAGTACTCGTAGTTCAGGACTATCGTTACTTCTGACATTGTTGCATTGACATTATCTTATTAAAAGGAGATCTGCGCTATGTATAATATGTATGTTTGCTATTAATATTAAAGTGATTATTCAACTTTGTATCACTGTCCCCTCGCCGTTAATAGAGTGTCCGCCATTTTGTGTACCTTTAATGTCTGGCTAATTAATATCTTTAGTAGTGGTTTAATCTAGCATTTCAATACAGTCAGGGTTGTGTAGCCCCTTAGCTACAATTGGTCCTTCGAGCCGGAGGGTATCAGTGATAATATTAGTGATAATATGGCCAGCGGCGGACACTCTCCAACCAGATCTCCCCCATTAGCGCGCCTTAGGCGTCAGCGTCAGCCCCCTCCCTACTTGGAGGGCTACGCTGTAGATTTACCTCATAGCTTATCCAAGAGGATGCTAAGCAGGGATAACCTTGGTAGCTCAAGCATGCCCAACCTTACCGAGGAGTCAACCCTAGATGTAGAGACCCAAGCTAGTTTAAGTGAAACTAACTTAGCTTACAGGGGGGGACAAGCGGGGCATGACTTGACTATACCCACAGAGCACCGCGCCCCCGAGATGGACCTCGGAGCGCATGAAAGGAAAGAGTACCGCGCCCCCGAGATGGACCTCGGAGCGCGGGAGAAGACAGAGTACCGCGCCTCCGAGATGGACCTCGGAGCATGTGAGAAGACCAGGTCACCGCCAAGCCCAGTCAGCTCCAAATCACCATCATCAGCGTCCTCACCCAGCGGAGCCGATAGGAGGCTAGCGCAAGTCCTGATCGCCACGATAACCGCCTCGGCTGAAAGGGACCGCCTCCAGGCGCAACGAGAGAGTGAGTGTGAACGTCTCAGGACGCAACGAGAGAGTGAGCGCGAACATCTCAGACTGGAAGAGAGACGCCTCCAGGCTGATCTCAGACTGGAAGAGAGGCGCCTCCAGGCTGAAGAAAACATGGAGCGAGACCGACTACAAGCCCAAATGATGGCGCAAGCACTCCAGAATGTAACTCCCCATTCTTCCACCCTGAGCTCCCGGAGATCATCACGCCAAGGGTCGAGAGCACCCTCACCGATCCGACAAAGCTACACGGGAACCCGTCTAAGGGAAGAACCTGCCTACGTTGCAGAGCAACTAGCCGAGCGACTACAAAGCCTCACTGAGGACGAGGGAGGACAGAAAGCCCACCCGCGGTCCCTTACTCTATCTCAGACCAGGAGGCTCAGCGCAGCCCCGGGCTCAGTCACGACACGCTGCGTCATGAACCCCCAACACGCCCCAGGGGAGAGTTCGAGCACCAGACAGCACTGAAGACTAGCGCCTGGCAACCCAGCCCCTGGTTCCCGCCCAGCACGAACCAACGACCCAACGCACAGGGAGACTCGCCGCGGATGCCTCTCCCCCACGTGCGTCAGTGTCACAGCCATCTATGGCACCCTACATTGGGACCCCCATATTCCCAGACTTCACAAGAGAAGACCGAGCGCAGTATACCGAGCTGCGTATGTGCCTAGAGACAATCATGTCAGGAGTACAGGACGAGCCATACAAGTACGCCATTCTCCTTAAGCATCTCAAGGTAACTAGAGCGCACAACATTGCGCTGGCATACTCCAATTCACAAACTCCCTATTCTGACACCCTGGCGGCCCTCGACGGACGTTACGGACGTACATGGGACTACGTCATTCAGGAGATACGTGAGATTGAACGTCTCCCCCCGGCTAAAGACAACCGAGCCCTGGATGACCTATCCAAAGTACAGTCCCTAGTAGGGATGCTCGGGTCCCAACGAGAGAAGGGGATGTACGAGCTGTACGCCAACTCCAACGTGGAGCGCATATTGGAGAAGCTCCCCCCATTCCGCCAAGAACGCTTTTGGCGGCAACGAAACTACCGTGACCCGAATGCCCCAGAACAGTCACTGCTGGATCTTGCTGACTTCCTAGCCAGGGAGGTTAGCAGCCTAAGAATTGACACCTTTGCATGGGGTGGCTCGAACTTTAAAGAGGGACCGAGGAGGTTTAAAGACCAAAGCAGGCCCATCATCACAGTGATGCACCAGGCCGAGTCGGTGTCACGACAGAAGAGTCACAACCCCCCCGCCAAGGGTGTCACAGAGCGACGCATTCAAGAAACTGACCACCGCCGAAGTAAGTCAGTGGATTAAAGCTAACCGCCGCTGCTTCCGCTGCGCGCACGGCCACATGGCAGCAGAATGCCGCCTTAAGAAGAAGTGTGGCAAGTGTGACAGCGCTCACCTCGAAGCACTGCACGAGAGCAACAAGTGAAACCCAGCTCCACAAAGCAACTCGAGAGCAGAAGTACTCTACATCGACCCCGCGAAGAGTGGGAGCTCCAGAGTGCTCCTCAAGGTGGTACGAGTACTCCTCAGTCACGGGGACAAGGTACTCGACACCTACGCCGTCCTCGACAACGGGTCGGAGAAGACACTCCTCCTTGCCTCCGCCGCGACCCAGTTGGACCTGCGGGGTCCAGAGGAGACCATGACCCTCCGTACCATTCGTCGAGACCTAAAGACAATCAAAGGTGAAAACGTCTCGTTCACCATTGCAGCGATCGACCAGCCTGAGAAGCGGTACGCCATCAGCAAGGCGTTCACGAGCTACGACATAGGTTTGTCACGCTACGATTACCCCATCCCACAGCTGAGGGAAAAGTACGACCACCTACGCCAACTGCCCATACCGCCTATCAGCGGCGCTACACCGACCCTACTCATTGGGTCCGACCACGCGGACCTCATAGTCCCTACCGATGCGGTCCACATCGGACCCAGAGGATGCCCCGCCGCGGTTAAGACCCGGCTGGGGTGGACGCTCCAGGGCCCCCTCTCCGGGCCTTCCAGCCGACCAACGTCCACACGCTGCCTTTACACCAAGGCGAGCGACACAGACAACACTCTCCTACAGCACGTTGAGAGACTATGGACACTAGATGCGCTGCCATTCAAGAACGAACGCAAGATGGTTCGGTCCAAGGAGGACAAGTATGCCATCGCTCTACTAGAGCAGAAGACTACGAGGGTCGAGGTCGACGGAGTGCTAAGATACGCGACCCCACTCTTGAGGCGGGTAGGGATGCCCACTCTGCACGTGCCTAAGGGAGCGACGCACCACTACCTACAGAGCACTGAGCGGCGCCTCGCCAAGAATCCCCCACAAGCAACGATCTATCGCGCCGAGATCGAGAAGCTGGTAACGGCCGGCCACATAAAGAAAATCGATGACCACGAGGCAGAAGGGACAACAGAGTCCTGGTACGTGCCCCACCACAAGGTCACCCACAACGGAAAAAACCGCATTGTGTTCAATTGCAGTCATCAGATTGGACAGCAGAATCTGAATAGCCTACTCCTGCCCGGTCCTACACTCGGACCCTCCCTCCTCCGCGTCCTGATACGCTTACGTCAGGACAAAGTGGCCATCAGCGGCGACATCAAGGGGATGTTCCTACAAGTTCGACTGATGGAGGAAGACAAGCCTTTACTGAGGTTTCTGTGGAGGGAGAGGCTCGACGACGAACAACCCTCGATATACCAATGGGAGGTACTCCCCTTCGGCACCACCTGCAGCCCGTGCTGCGCCACGTTCACGTTACAGAAGCACGTGGCCGAAGACCCCGGAGCTGACGATGATGTCCGACACAGCGCTGAACGAAGTTTCTACGTGGACAACTGTCTACAGAGCGTATCCACGCCAGAAGAAGCAGAGAGCATCCTAATGAAGCTACGGGCTTCGTTAGCCAAAGGTGGATTCGACCTCCGACAGTGGGCCAGTAGCAACCCTCAAGTTCTCCGGCACCTCCCTCCAGAGACTAAGGCCGCTAGCAGCGAGACCTGGATGGCGCACACCCCAAGCGAAGCGCAAGAGATGACTCTGGGCCTCGCCTGGTGCTTCAAGACTGACTCGCTTCACTACCGACACACACCTCTGAGGACGGATCAGGAGACGTCCACGACTAGACTGACCACGCGGCGGAGTGTGTACCGAACCGTGCGACTGGAGACGTGTCAGATAGACCTGCACGTCTTCAGCGACGCCTCTGAAGTGGCGTACGGATCAGTGGCCTACCTGAGAGCTCGAGAAGAGGGAGGAGAAGTCCACGTAGCCTTCGTCCTGGCCCGCTCGAGGATAGCTCCCCGCAAGCAGCAGTCGATCCCGCGACTAGAGCTCTGCGCAGCTCTGGTAGGCGCGCAACTCGCCAAAATGTTGAACTCACCATACCGGTGCGTGAGATCATCCTATGGTCAGACTCCATGACCGTAATCACCTGGATCCAGTCCGCCTCCTGTCGGTACAAAGTGTTCGTAGGAGTCCGAGTATCGGAAATCCAAGACCTGGTAGGAGCGGAATGTTGGAGATATGTTGACACCAAGCAGAACCCAGCGGATGTCATCACACGGGGGATGTCCCTAGCCGACCTCACCCGTCCTAACTCATACAGTGATGGCCCAGAGTTCCTCAAGCTCCCGGAGGAAAAGTGGCCTATCTCCACACCGCGGGAGGCGAACCAAGACGAGTCAGAAATAAAAAAGTCCATGTTCTGCGGGCTGAGTCAAGCCCCGGCTCCAACGGGCCCGGACCTAGACGACTGTCAAACTCTGGAGAGTGCCCAGAAAAGGACATTCCTATGGCACCAGCCGGAGCTCCCCCCCACCACAGACCTCAGTGCATCTGCCTACAAGGAAGCGGAACTTCTTGTGCTGCAGAGGGCGCAGAGAGACTCTTTCCCAGAGGAAATGGAGTATCTGATAAGGGCAAAGCCAGTCCCCTCAGACAGTCGACTCCTCACCTTAGCCCCAGAAATCGACGCCCAGGGCCTCATCAGGGTGGGTGGTCGGTTGAGATGGGCCCCGGACTTGGCCGAGGATGTTAAGCATCCCATCGTCCTAAGCAGCCGACACAGAGTAACCGACCTGATCATTCAGAAATACGACGAGGTGGTGTGCCACGCGGGGACTGAGCGAGTCTTTACGGAGATCCGACGGCGCTTCTGGATACTCCAAGGGAGAGAAGCTGTACGCCAATTCCAATGAACTTGCCCGACCTGTCGCAAGTGGAGGGCACAGCCCATTATCCCGAAGATGGCAGACCTGCCTCCCTGCCGCCTCCGAGTCGGCGAGCGGGCCTTCCATTCCACGGGCGTGGACTGCTTCGGCCCATTCAATGTCAAGAGAGGAAGAGGAACAGAGAAGAGGTGGGGCATCGTGTATAAATGCATGACCACCAGAGCTGTCCACATTGAGCTCCTCCAGTCGATGAGTACAGACTCGTTCCTCATGTCCTTCCGGAGGTTCCAAGCGAAGAGAGGGACCCCCTCAGTGCTATTGTCAGACCAAGGGACAAATTTCCGAGGAGGAGACACGGAACTGAGAGCGAGCTTCCTGAACATGGGTGAAGAACTCGAGACTCGCCTTGCTCCGGCTCAGGTCACCTTCCAGTTCAACCCACCGAATGCTCCCCATTTCGGGGGAACGTGGGAGAGAGAGGTCCGATCAATGGGGACTGCTATGTACACCGTACTTGGAGGCCAGACAGTGGGCGATGAAGTCCTGGCTACGGTCCTCACCGGGATTGAGGGAGTTCTGAACTCCAAGCCCCTCGGCTACCTTTCAAGCGACGTAGCTGATGTCGACCCTATCACCCCAGGCTACCTCTTGATGGGGCGGCTGGACCCTGCCCTTCCTCAGACTGTGTACAGACAGGACGAGATGAATGGACGGAGAATGTGGAGACACAGCCAAGTACTGGCCGACCAGTTTTGGGCCCGCTTCCTCCTACACTACTTACCCTCCCTTCAAGCCCGCCAGAAATGGGTGAAAGACAGGGACAACCTGACCGTGGGGACCGTCGTGATGATCATAGACCAGTCACTACCCCGAGCTACGTGGCCAGCCGGCCGTGTGAGCAGAGTAATTAATGGTTCAGATGGGAAGGTCAGAGCGGCAGAGGTCATCGTCCAAGGGCGGACTTATACCAGACCAGTAGCTAAGTTGATAGAGCTTCCTGCGTTCCCTGACCCCCCTGACGATGACGATAACCCATCGACTTTATAGATTACTTCCAACTCCCCATAGCCCATTATGGAGAAATTGACTTGACCCTTGATATTAATCTGTGCCCCAAATTTTATTTGCTAATTAGGTTCCAACTAATTAGGGGGCGGCTGTTCTGAAGGTCCAGATTAACACATAAAGTCTGCGTTTATTATTTTGTATACCTTATATATTGTTTAGATATATAAGATATATATTCTCCCGTAATCTATTTACCTACCAGTATTTATCATTCGCTTATTTGTATATGTTCCATTCTTAACGCCGTAGACAGCGTGAGCGCATGCGCAGAGATTCTTGGGCCATGCCCGGGCAGAGTGTGTGTTATAGAAGAAACGTTTGGTAGCAGTAACAGGACGGCAAGCAACGTATCTTGATAGACAGCTGTACAGCTAATTAGATACCACATAATATTGTCGAGCCACTATTGGCACAGTATAGTGACTTGTTCGAGCGAAGTAACGTTGAGAGACTTATAGCTGAACCCAGCGGCGTTCTGGATTTAACTACCTATTGAAGACTACATGCGGGTTGGCCTAAGTATACAAGGGCTAACTAGCTAGCAACCATGCCAACGGGCGTTTTGGACTAATAGCTATTAATCCTGCCATCGGGCGCTAGGAATACAGGAACCAGGTCCGTACGAGACCCTCCTCACCAGCGACGACAGGATTATCCCAAGTTTGTCTGCAGCTCTCTGGAGTAGGAGCTCCAGAGAATACCGTCTCCCTCCGCCATCTTGCTTTCCCTGTGCTGCTCGCTTCTTCTCACTCCATTCAGAGCATCAACGGTCGAGTACTCGTAGTTCAGGACTATCGTTACTTCTGACATTGTTGCATTGACATTATCTGCGCTATGTATAATATGTATGTTTGCTATTAATATTAAAGTGATTATTCAACTTTGTATCACTGTCCCCTCACCGTTAATAGAGTGTCCGCCATTTTGTGTACCTTTAATGTCTGGCTATTTAATATCTTTAGTAGTGGTTTAATCTAGCTTTTCAATACAGTCAGGGTTGTGTAGCCCCTTAGCTACAACCCTGATAGCGATATTGGGTATATGATCTGTGCATCCCTATATAGGCCTATTCGTTCAACATGTTACTTTCCAGTGTAGTGTTTGTTACTTTCAAAAGTAATGGTTACAACTAATTACATTTAAATTCTTCTTCTTTCTAGACTCCCTTGCCTTACAACTGTCCATCTGTGAAGAGGAGGTTCCCCCTGAGCAGCAGGAGAGGAGCCCCAGTCTGGACCAGGAGGAGCCAGAGCCCCTACAGATGCAAGAGGAACAGGAGGTACTCTGGACCAGTCAGGAGGGAGAGCAGCTCCAATGTCTGCAGGAGGCTGATATCATGAAGGTCACATTCAATCCTGTCTCTGTGAAGAGTGACCATGATGAAGAGAAACCTCAGTCCTCGTGGTTTAACCAAATCCAGGACCCAGAGCCCCTACAGATTAAAGAGGAACAGGAGGAACAAGATCTAGAGGAGTCTGATAGGTGCAATAAGATCTTACATCCTGTGAAATATGAAAACTATAGTGAGAATACTCCGTCCTCACAACTCAGCCAAACCCAGGACCCAGAGCTCCTACAGATTAAAGTTGAACTACATCCAGGGCTGGAAGAAGCGGATTGCTCCAAGATCACAGTAGACTCAGTGAAATGTGAAGATGGTGAAAAGAATGATCAGCCTCTTCAAACCCGTAGGGAGAGAAATGGAGAAGCATACTCTTTACCCAGCACTTCAACTGAACAGATGAAAACAGAACCTGATGCTGAGGACTGTGGAGTATCAGAACCAGCCAGTAACCTAGATCCAGCTGGTGATTTAGAACCAACTAGAGATGGCCAGCTTCTCTCTTCAGACTGTTCGGGAAATGAGACTGATGACAGGGATGACAGTTCTGAAACTGAGACTGATGACAGTGATGATGACAGTCCTGAAACTGAGCCCAATGACAGTGATGAATGCAAGGAGAGTGGAGGACCAGGTTTGATGACTCTGAAACAAAAGAAGACACAGAAAATACAAAGTTTGTCTAATAGCAGTCCTGGGTTCAGAAAGAAGGGAGATCTGAAGATACACATAAATAAGCATATTGGAGAGAAACCATTTAGTTGTTCAGTTTGTAGGAAAGGGTTCAGTATGAAGGGAGATCTGAAGAGACACATGATGACTCATACAGGAGAGAAACCATTTAGTTGTTCAGTTTGTGGGAAAGGGTTCAGTCAGAAAGTATCTCTGAAGTTACACGCAATAACTCATACTGGAGAGAAACCATTTAGTTGTTCAGTTTGTGGGAAAGGGTTCGGTAGGAAAGAGAATCTTAAGACACACATGATAACTCATACAGGAGATAAACCATTTAGTTGTTCAGTTTGTAGGAAAGGGTTCGGTATGAAGCAAGAGCTGAAGGGACACATGATGACTCATACAGGAGAAAAACCATTTAGTTGTTCGGTTTGTGGAAAAGGGTTCGGTATGAAGAAAGCTCTGAAGAGACACATGATTACTCATACAGGAGAGAAACCATTTAGTTGTTCAGTTTGTGGGAAAGGGTTCAGTCAGAAAGGATATCTGAAGTTACACGCAATAACTCATACTGGAGAGAAACCATTTAGTTGTTCGGTTTGTGGGAAAGGGTTCAGTATGAAGAGAGATCTGAAGAGACACATGATAACTCATACAGAAAAGAAACCATTTAGTTGTTCAGTTTGTGGGAAAGGGTTCAGTCGGAAAGGATATCTGAAGATACACGCAATAACTCATACTGGAGAGAAACCATTTAGTTCGGTTTGTGGAAAGGGTTCAGTATGAAGGGAGATCTGAAGACACACATGATAACTCATACAGAAAAGAAACCATTTAGTTGTTCAGTTTGTGGGAAAGGGTTCAGTCGGAAAGGATATCTGAAGATACACGCAATAACTCATACTGGAGAGAAACCATTTAGTTCGGTTTGTGGAAAGGGTTCAGTATGAAGGGAGATCTGAAGACACACATGAGAACTCATACTGGAAAAAACAACAACATTTAGTTCAGTTTAAGCTGGGAGGAGACTTGAAAAGAAGAGAGAACAGGTCCCAAAACACAGTTTGCAGTTTACATAATAGTAACCCCATGTACCTATTCTAAGCAGTATACTTAATAGGATCCCCATGTACTTATACTAAACAGTATAACATCACTGTGGCCAAATTCTGCCACATTTTGCTAGGATTCTATCACATTTTCACAACAATAGTGAATATAACCTGCACCGTTTTCATTGAGGTTTCTTACAAATTAACAATGCTTTATTTGTCCTTTATAAGCGGACTATCATTCAAATCTTAAATTGTACCATGTCCCCCTTTAGACAACAAACGTAATGCTAGTGTCACACTTTTGTTATGCTAATATGTTAGCAGTGTTGGGAAAGTTCCTTTCTACATGAACTAGTTCAGTTCACAGTTCACAATTTTTTAAATTAACTAGTTCAGTTCATAGTTCATAATTCAAATTTTTTAACTAAAGTTCATAGTTTCAAAAATGAACAAATCTATAGTTTATAGTTATTTTTTCAATACGTTGCTGCAAGCTATTATTTGTAAAAAATTATTGAACCACAGACGGCAATCGGAATACTGGCATTTCCATAACGCTTTGCTGCCGCCTATTCAGTCCACACTAGTAGCAGCTGCAGCTTTCATCTCTACAGTATATTTTCAAAAACATGAGGAAAAACTGCTTAAATTGTCTTTATTATGAAAACAAAAACAGGACGTTTGCTTATTCTCAATGTGCCATTTAAGGTTTGCTGTCGACGTCGTCGATGTATGGACTTGCTTCTTCAAACCGGGTGGACAAAGTTTACAGACAAACGTTCGATTTTTTCCGTCTGAGTCAGTACTGACTTTAACGTTAAACTCTTTTAAATGCTCATACGCCGACGCCGTAGAGGTAGAGTCTGACTCTGAGCGAGTGCTGCTGCAGCTCTCGGTTTCTGCTCGCCGATTCCGCAGTTCCACTGTTTGTTGTGAGGAGTCTGATGACGTAGCCAGGGGGTGACAGGCGCGTTGCCAGATTGGGTGTTTTTCCGCATTATTTTGAAGCCTGTTTACGGTGTGTTTTAACTGGGTTTTCGGCTGAAAGGCATATGAAATCTGGCACACCTTTGAACGCCGTTATAATAGAGTGCTGAGAATGAACGCACTTTTGAACGCCGTTATACAGCGCTGAGAATGAACGTGTTCTCAATTATGTTCATTTAGCGGAAATACAGTACGTTCAGTTCACGTTCGCCCAAAATACGAACGTGTTCATGAACGATCGTTCATTGAACGCGTTCAGATACATCACTGTATGTTAGCCAATCTTGACCACTGTATTCAGGTGGCGTCTCCTCACCTTTAATCCGGTGCTGACCCTTGGACTTGGGATTTGTAGGATTTGTAGTTCTGACATACACGACCTTTTCTGACATAACGTTTCACCTTTTAAACCAATACTGCCATCTTTTTTTCTAACAATGTATTTATTGGGTTTTAGTTTGCAAATTACAACACGTATATCAGCAGAGCAGTATTCAGCAACCATTTTCACCCCGTTCTCCCTCCCCTAACCCCACCCCAAACAAAATAATAATTAACTTCAAAAACAGGTTCACATAGGAAAGAAGGATACAGATTTAAATAATAAAAAATAAACATACTATCGCCGAAGTATCGAAGGAAATGCAACTGGAAAACAAACAGCTCCGGCAGTTGATCCATGACAACAAGGAGGAAAACTTGATCCATCTGCTAGAAATAGAACGGCACGCCCGCAGATTCAATCTCTGTATAGTGGGTCTGGATGAATCAGTCAACTGCACAGATGACAAGTTTGCTGCAGTACTATTCGAAATCCTAGGTTCTGAAATCCTATCTACAGAACCGATAGTGGACAAACGCTACAGAATTGGATCTGAAAACTACAATAACAACAACAAGGAAAGAGTGATAATTGCTAGTCTACGGGAAACTGCAACAAGAGACACGATTATCAGGGAATCACGCAAGAGATGGGGAAAACTGATGTACAAAGGGAAAAGAGTGTGGTTTTATGAAGATATGTGCAAGGAAGCCATAACTCTGCGGGCCCACTACAAGGGTGTAGTAAACCAGCTATATGAGAAAGGTCTCCACCCCATCCTACGGTATCCTGCTAATCTTTCCATAGTTGAGGGAGAAGGAAAGAGATTCATGCTACGTTCGCTTAAGGCGGCAGAAGATTACATGAAGAATATAAAAAGTGGATGACAAGATTCATCTTTCATGGATAACTCTACAATTGCATGGACATCAAAAACGGCAACATACAAACTTTTGACAACATTGAGAAATAAGTAATTTGATATAAAACGCTAAACACCATATATATATAGATTCACGGTAATATGCAGATCTTGATTTGATACCGACCATTTTGGAACATTCTAGATTTTTATACTCTATTTTTCTTACTTGACGGCTATGAGTCATAACGGAATATTCTGGAATACACTGGATGGTTATTGTTCTATGGCACGAGGAATGTACTGGAACATTAAAGCATCAAACTGCAATTCACGAGCGGCTGACAGCACTATGGAATACAATACCTTTTTCAATGATGGCCCCGTGAAATAACAATGATATGAGTCTTGGTCATGAAATAGACGTGAAGAACAACGACCACCATAACAGATTAATGATCACGCATGACGGTGGACGATCTGCATACAAGTATTTAAAATCTCCTTGTTGTTTAGATGTGTAAACATGCAAAGGTATTTAAAAGATTTAAGTAGATATTCCCGGATTATATGGGTTTTCGATATCTAATTCTAAACATCACTATTTCTTATTCTTTATTTCTTTATTCTGAAATGTTCTAACCAATAAATGTTAATAGAAGGTTTAAAAAAAAAATAGGTTTAAATGAGTATACCAATTGAGGTATAATTTTCATTCTGTTATAATTACATTAAGGGGAGAGAGGCTTGGTCACAGGTGACATTCTATTAAATTAGAATTAAAGCATAGATTCTATGGTATATGTTACAAAGGGTCAGATTAAACCGAATATATATATTCATTGCTTTTCTACAGACTTTATCAGATATGAATCTCCCCCTATCCTATGTTGCCAACAAGGATATACGTACCCGCCTGAGTGTTCTAAAGACAAGTTCTAGTGACGAAATATCCCCTTTCACAGATCCACCTACTATCCCCCGGAAAAGACAGAGGGGTGATGATAGATCTGGGGCTACAGAATGGCTTAGTATATGAAATGAGTGTTTCTTAAGTAAATAAAACAACCTAAATAAAAATTAGACAGCTTGTATTGGTATTTATTAGAAATTTTATTAATAACGTTCCTTTAACATTTTCATACTGCATGATGTCTGACTATGATGCCCTTTGCATTTTAGTATACATTTCTGATATTTTCTGACAAAATTGATGACTAGGCTATCGTTTCTGAGTGTATCGGCTGTATAATGCTTTGATACAATATCGTTCAAACTATACCCTTTGGCTTTCTGACATAAAAAATATACACAGTGATGACCGCAACAACTAGATATTATATCTTGCAGCATCGTGGTAGAATAATAGTATTCCTTAACATTCTGTTCTAGAAAATCCTGTATATCCCTAGGATAACTCTCTGGACTACGACTGAATGAATCATAGAACGTTCCTTGTTGTGCAGTGTCTAACGTTATAGCAAGCCAGTGAGAACCAGGTTTTTTATGAGGATCAGTGTTAACAATACAATAAAAAGGTCTCATGCATGTGTTTCGTATTGCTGTCTTAAGTGTATCACAGGACCATACACCATGGAAATGTTTCCCCAGCAGTTTAGAACACAGTGCATGTAATTCCAGGTTGTTCATTTTTCAGTAGTAGTCTACAAGGACCTGTCTGCGGTCGTTGATTTCCATAATAGAGTCAAAACCTGCATACACGATCAAGGTAACTGTCTCCGGTAATGGCACGCGAAAACGCATTTCCAGACGCAGGTTTCCTGTAGACGGCGGGGGTGCAGCTACTCCATCTTCATCCGGATCTAAATTAAAATAATATAGTCCATAGCCAGATAGAAAATCGGTACGATCAAAAATTAAGCCAGAATCCTTAAGATGTTTTCCTGTAGAGGTGAAGAGACTGTAATACTCCCGTATAGCATTACCATTATCATAGCGTGGTTGAAATGCTTTAGAAGGTATTTGTCTACCATCTTGACTCAGCGCTGCATGTTCCAAATTATAGTGATGGAAATTAAAAGGATTTCTCTCATAGCTTCCTGAAAACGCGGTATGGGAAACGAGCCCTAATACTATATATATTGGTAACAGACCAAGAAATATGTTATCTACGGTTGCGACCCTTGAATGCATAGGGAGTGAGTATGTCTTTACATTGATACGCGCTAAAGGATAAAGTGCATTACCTTTTTGCAATGCAGCGGCATGTCCTAGCTGTACTGCGGGGGATACAGTTATCTTCTTAACGAATAGGGTTGCACTTGTGATATTTAGGATATAGTTTCCACCTGCAGCCGACATTATACAAAATTCATCCTTAGCCTTGGTGAGTTTTATTTTAAAATCAACCTTATTTAACATTAGGCGTTCATTAAAAAATATATCGGAATGAATAGCCCCTAGCATATGCATCTCACGAGACTGGGCACAGGCCTCCGCTCTTTTTTTAAAACCCTGATTTCTACCCGCGTCACCGAGTCTAATATCTTCCATATACCCTCCAGTGTCTTTAGAGAATAAGCCTGCTGAGAACTGACTGTTCAGAGTAGCGGGGGAATCATTTAATAACGTTTCTATTATAGCTCTATAGGGATGCGTCGCACTCGCCTGACTGATTAAGCGGTCTTGCACTATAACATCAATCTGACTAAAGAAACAATTTAATGGGTAATTAATTGTAGAAACGGCAGCATCATTAGCCAAGTTGCTTCCGTCAGCATTGGTTATCTTGGCTTTTAGAAATAAGAAGGTGTTGTTGAGATCGAGATAGCGTTCACCTTCCCCAGGAATATAGAACTCTATTGGAGAGTCCCGTCTTAGAGCTGTAATAGGGGCTACCTCTATGTAATCAGCTCGTTCGATTGACAGCTGTGTTAATGGCGCAGCAAATCTAACTCTGATTTCAGGCATTCCTGCGAACGTTGATGAATCATTTTTACTAGAATATATCACTAGGGCTTCCACGTTTCTTCCTCTTCAAGGTCCTGCGTTGACTGTTAGCTCTTCTAGGGAGGGATTGCTTTTTATAGCAGTGTTTAATTTTCGTTGATCGTTTCTTGATCTTGCTAATCCTATAGCCGGGGGGTTTAAACCCTCGTGATAATCTCATTCCTATACCGGAACCTTCTTGCTCCGTCATTTTTGTTGTAACTTTCTGTATGACATTGTTCATAACCTCCTTAGCGATATTCCCAGCAGCTGTTTTCAGATGGGGTTTAGCTGTTGCGAATCCTGTTTTAAGAAAGGGTACGACGAATCGGAAAAGTCGTCCGAAGATCGATCCTATACCTCGTCCATACTGTACTGGTGATCCAGCGAACCCTGATAGACCGTTCCCCACTTGACTCGTATAGTAGTTGACGAAACGATAGGGGTCATTAATAGGGTTCATCTTGAAGCTAGTTTCTTCAATGTATATGGTTATCTAACGGTTTCAAATGTAATTTCACAAGTACTTTACCGTATGTAAAATTAATTAATTTATTCGTATCTGTTTTAATCTCAATATGGATGGTATCTATCTCCGTTTTTGACACTTTTGTATAATGTATTTTGTCGTAGCGTATATGTATGATATCGCCATAAGTACCCTTGACCTGTACGGTAGAGAGCAACGGTACAGCAACGTCCCCAACTAATTGAGATTGTGCGAGATCTCCATAAACATACAGACTATAAACCCCCGTACCAAAGTCAGCGGGGTAAGGGGCTACTACGCTCGTTAGATTAAACCATGTATGGCATTCTAACCCTAGCATATAAGACAATGGTGTAGAGAATTTCACACGATGTGTAGAAGAGCCTTTAAATTCAAATGTTTTTGTTATGTCATTAAACAGAATTACTCCTCGGGGGTCACCTATTTTATGTAGCGCTTCATTTACATACTTCACTAATTGAGCGGGGAATCTATAATACCCCCCTACCCCCACTCGCTGTCGTTTTGTCACTCCATCGGCCCCCAAGCTATATTCAAAGAACGTGGAGATTATACCATGTGTGTGGATATGTTATTTCCGATAAACCTACTAACCACTCTCCGGGGAGATGTAAAGGTTTACATAAGTTAATACTGAAACTAGAGCTGGTATTCGCTTTAAATAGCTTCTTACTAGCGTTGGAGGGCAGAGTTACATAAAATCCCTCCATACTACCGTTCCTAAGCATTATAAACTAAAAATGACATATAAATCCTTATGTTTTAGCATATATAGGTATGGGGTCATACGTTTATGAGACTGGTCTTTAAGACATACGAGTTAAACTTGTCAGGCCATCCTTTCCATTTCACTAAAGTGTATAGTTTTCCCCTTAATCTTTTATTACTCAGAATCTTCTCTATCAAATATTCTTTATGGATAACCTCCTCTACTTTCTGTAACTCCGCCTCATAAAAAGTACCTTTCAGAGTCTCACCCTCCTGATCTTTCAAAACGTATACAGGTGGTAAGCGGGGTACGCGCTCTGCTATAGTAAAGGTCTCATACGTATAAGTCTGCTCATATCTTTTATCGAATAGCCCCCTTAGTTTTGAAATACGTACAGTATCCCCCTCCTTGTATTTATAACTTAATACATTCTTAAGACGTATAGGACCGGCCCCATATAAATTCTGAAATTCTGAAATACTATCTTATATACTTAAAAAGTTATCTGTAGAGACCTCTGATGGTTTCATCCGGATACTACTGTGAAAATAATTATTATAGCTATGTACCAACGCCTGCAAAACATCCAGATATCTATACGTATTATTCGCAGTGAAATAACGCCAAATCCTTTCTTTCAACGTTCTATTTAAACGCTCAATACAGCTAGCCTTAAGCTCACTACCCGTGGCAAAGTGTATTATATTATACTTTTTCAGCAGGCGTTTAAAATGAGAATAAAAAAACTCTGTACCATCATCGCTTTGTACTTTTAGAGGTGGTTTACTCTCTCTGAGCACAGATGCGAATGCTCTCGTCACCTCAGGGCCTTTTTTAGATTTCAGAGGTCGGACGTAAACCATCTTTGAAAATATATCAATTACTGTCAAGAGATATTTAAAACCATCATTGTTTAGAAATGTTTTGCATATCACATAAATCGATTTGAAATTGATATAATATCCCTGGGGCATACACCCTGTTTCTAACAAACTTGATTCGGGCAGGCTTGTGTAAGGTATAAGCATCTTGTTGCGCCAGCCATGTTTTAATGACCTTAGTTTTTACTTTGCCACCTGTCTCCTGTTCTAAGGCTAGTTTAAATCGTGCTACACCCCCATACGACCCTGGATTGCGAGGATCATAGTATATCTTCTTCATTAACCGTTCCATCGTGTAATACCTTATGGTAAAGAGGATTGTACATTATATAGTAAACATTTCTCTAAAAAAAGGCGAGACAACATATCTTTAGAGAATAACATCATTTATTACATGTAGAAACGTGGTTTGGTCAGTGGTAATGCAGACATGAATTCACCTACAGCAACGAAGATTTCATCCTTGTGGATCTCCGGGTAATCTAAATGAATACCGGCAATCATTTCTTTCAGACACTCACTATTCTTAACTGTACGGAATTCGAAAAGCAAGCCTTCACAGATTCCTTGTAAGCGTAATGAGGAGGGAATGGGGAATCTCAAACGTCCCAACATGGCAGTAAGTACAGGTGTTAATTGCTTGCTCCATAACATCGTCAGCAGAGCCGTTTCATTAACCCCATAGTAGAGTGAGGCTTCGAAGAGACATTCATGATGTCGTTGACTAGGATGTTGGACATCGCACCCATAGCAGTTCTCTCCGAGATGTCGCTCGATACAGCTGTTCAATATCTCCGCTAAACCAAGCTTGATGCTTGCGACCATCAGATAGTCCATAAACCCAGATCTCTCGTCCACCACTACCGGAAGTAATGCAAGGCTTCTCTGTGGTGGCGGTGAGGGGGAATTACTGCTTCCATTGTTGGCAGGTATTTCTTCAGCGTAGAATACACCCGATTCCGGGGTATGGGGTCTCCATGGATCATCAGGGACGACTGTTAGGTCCTCCAAGTAGGTTGCTTGCAACGATGAGTCCGGCGATGCTGGTGACCACATCGTAGTAAGCGGGTTGCCTAGGAGGGTTGGTGATGTTGATGCTGGTGATGCGGGTGACCACACCGTAGTAACCGGACTGCCTAGGAGAGTTGGTGATGATGATGGTGTAGGATGATTCATCGATTCATACATAAATCCAGAGGGTGATAGAGTAGCGTCGATCGGAGTATAAAAAGCCATGTTTACTAGTGCTTTGCCTGGTCTCTAGATCTAGACTGCTGACCAACTCTCTTTTAAATGGTTGGAGTCGGACCTGCACACGCCCTCTCCCCCGCCCACATACAGTCACAATCGCACTCCAGATGTCCCGCTTGTTCAGCTCTGCCTACTAGGGTCCTAAGAGTAGCTACTTCGATTGGAAAGTGGAGGGTCTTCTTAATAGAGTCTAATCTATCAGCCTTAACCTCGTCTTCAGAGGCTTTGCGAATGGTGTCCGCACATTTCTGTAGACAATCTAACCAGTCAACGGCAGTAACTTTGAAAACAAAATGTTCCTTTCTTGAACCAAAGGTCATCTTATTGATACTTAAAACCGCATTCATGTAACGCTGTGGAGGATGCGTTATAGAGATCACAGCTACGTAATAGGAGAAGGGGGTACTTTTAGTACGAATTTCCATAACGAATCTACTCGTAAGATCCTGATCCCTTTCCACCAGATACTCTATGCATTTTCTTTGCATCCTCCAAAACTCATCTTCTGTTACAACTATCTGCTTATTAGCGATCCCACTTCGTAGCCCCGTTCTTAATGTACTCCCCCGGTAGAATACAACTTCTTTTACACGGTGGTCGTAGTCAAAGCCTATAAGACCATCCTTTAACATAGACTGTACACTAAAGATGTCCGTCTTTCCAGTTTTTAAGCAGTCATTTAGCCTCGTATAGGCTCCATGGCGCCGCGGTGCCTTCATCAGAGAGCTTAGTTGAGCCGTGCTATCCTGCATCTGTTGCGTTGGTGTAATATTAGCCATTCTTCTTCTGTTTTTGGATATAAGATTCACTACTCCGTTTTTATTTTATATACCTCTATACTAATTCCTATATATAGGCTTTTAACTAAATAAGTCCTGCCTACTTTAAAGCGTCATTTACCGCATGGTGAGGAACCCCCACACACACACACTAGTCATAAATGAGACACGTTGCGGGCCTCTGTCTGAAAAAGTGACAGTCCACAGGGCGTCCCTTAGAGGGGGAGCGGACATTAAGGTTTCCCGTGTACATCACTTTTTCAGAGGGTCATTACATGCTGGGGGGTCAGATGTTTTCCTGTGAGCACCCCCATAGAGGTGAGTGGACATAGGCATAGGCACGCGGGGGCATTTGCATAGGCACAGGGGGCAGGAAAATTTTTTTTTTTTTTTTTTTAAATATTATAGTGAAATATTTTGCACTGTTGTCGCATTTATCTTGTTGAAATCCTCCCACAGGTACTTTTTACTACCACATATTTAATTGAGACCCTTTATTTGTTTATTATTTCAATTTAGCTGGAAATACATTGCTACATCATTCAGTAACATTTGCAGAGCCTTATAACAAAAACATTATTACGGTCACCATTGTGACCAGTGGGATTAATCAACAAATTGTATTATTTATTTTTCTATTTCATTGAACATTGCACATGTTAAAAGCAATTTTTTTACTCAAAATGTGAGTATTACCAAGTCAACTTGTGTTCTTAAAACAATGACAATAAACATAGTTTTATTAGGTTGAAATAATGTGGTTGTGTACTTATTTTTCTGTTAACTTATTATGGATTGAAAACTGAAAACCTTAATGCACAGTAACTGAACTCAATATTTTTAAGTTCTGGTAACTTATTATTATATATTTTTTTTACAGTAGTCTTGCGATCAATCAAAACTTATTTACACGATATACCTCACATTCACCCTCCATTCACATCCTGGTGTTCTCCATTAGGCCTGTAGGTGGAGCTATGACAGCACACGTACAGTACACACACCAATGGTGTGTGATGTGTCCAAAAATGAATGGGCAAATGTGAGTGAAATGGTCGCACTGTATGCAGCTGTTTGTCTGCATTGCATTCCCCCCCCCCCCCAACTCAGATTTAGGGTTGATACAACCATCATAATAATATTAATAATAACAATAACAATAATGATGTAATAATGTAAAAATTATCGTTAAAAAGACCTGATTATGAGAAAAAAATATTACGATGCATGGAATATTGTTGAGGCACACTAGTTACAACTATATTTCAAACAGGCACTCCATGTCAAAAAGGTTGCTGACCCCTGCTTTAGAGGGTCACTACATGCTGGGGGTCAGATGTTTTCCCGTGAGCACCCCCGTAGAGGGGTGAGTGGATATTAATGTTTCCTGTGTGAACACCTTCCGTAGAGGGGTCAATACCTGCTAGGGGGTCAACACCTGCTAGGGGTCATGACCTCTGACATGACCTCATAAAAAAGGGGGCGTTGACCTCATCAATCATCCATAAAGCATTCATTAAACACAATGCACATTCCTCCTTCGACAGAAAGGGAATTTTCTTTCTCTCTCAGAGCACATCATGACATATTAAGAGACCCAGACATAGACAGACGCACCATATCCACACACACACACAGACACCTCAGTGTTGACAGTGCTGGTTTTCAATGAGCCATTCCCTAACCCTGCACTTGAATGAATGGTATGATGTGGACACTCTAATTGTTTGAGGAAGAGTTCCATTGGTGGGATGCTCTGACGTCGGGGAGCGGAAAGGTCTGGCTTAAGTCAAGCTATGCTGAAAATGATCCGGCTAACTCAGTTAGCCATGTACGAGGAACAGGGCCCTGGTCTGGTTCAACAAAGGAAATAAATGATGAAATAACAGACTGGCCGCTGGTGGTGCAGGGTTGAGGCCTTCTGATAGCAGGTGGTCATAAGAAGATTTGAAAATGTGTTTAAATAGAGGCCTTGTACTTAATGTTTGTGTAGTTCTTTGTCTTCCAACATGGCTGCCTGTAACATAGCAGCCATTGTTTTGAACATGGCAATGGAAGGGACAACGGTTGCTATGTGTAGATATTCGAGAATTATATCAACAGGAAAGCCAGTGGAACAGTAATATGTTTTTCCAATGTTTCACATCTCAACCTTGGTACTCAACCAAAAATAAAGGGCACATCAAAGCCTCTCTCTCTCCGATTGCTTAAAACAATCAATAACGCACAACACCAACACTTCACAAACACTGGTCTTATAATGTATGAGGGTGCAGACTATGACAAAATACAGTATGCAATGTAAACACACTAAAGACCCTTTCACACATGCTGGATGTAAAATCTTCTTTTTTGCTTATTTCACTCAGTATTGAATACCACCGATCCTAATTAATTTCATTTCAAACCTTTATTTTAAATAGAAAAGGTTAAGTTCACCCTCATTCACAGGATGTTGAGTATAATAAGAAATATTTTAAATAAATATTTATATCAACGTCATCATGGCAGGTGAAACATTTTTGTACAGCGAATCAAGTTCCTCTCCCAATCACTCACTCACACACACAGCAAATTGGGGAACAAATCAACAGCATGCCCCCCCCACAAAACACACTGAAGCCCCGTTCACACCTGCACTGGACTCCTGACAATCTGCACATTAATCGGAGGGACTGTATGTGCGAACGCAGAGTTTACCCTCCCAGCACCCAAGTGATAAAACCACGTAATGCCAAACTGAGCCCTTGTCGGAACACAAGCAGATCATTGTTGGCAGAATTCACACAGCGAGCGAGTGGGCGTATTGATCAACTAACCATGTTCCAACACAACAATGTTGCTGATAGTTCAATGAAAGTGTATGGCTTTAGTCTCATCAAGATTTGAGTGAGTTTGCCAGATGTGCCCAATATGTTCCAAACAGTGTGGAGGCGAGCGCCGAGAACAAGACTGCAGCAAAGTCGTACATTTATATTAAACGTGTGCTTCTCAGTGTTTTAGCTTGTATGAAACTATTATCAAGTGGTCATCCTTTGTGAAATAGTTCAGCTTTTGCTCAATAATGCTTTGGAACAGATTTTTGAAATATCAAGTCAAGATGATATGCTGACCAGTTTGCTCCAATGTCTGACTGAAGATGAAACACTGTTTGCTCACCATCCAAACACTTTACATACATTATGAAATTATGTATTATGTATTTTTATACATTATGAGTATTTCAAACGTTTTGGATTGATTGTAAACTATTTAGATAAAGTTTCACAATGTAAAATCCAGTTTTTTGCACCGTTGGTCACTTATTTCACACTGTATTGAATACCATTGATCCTAATTCATTTCATTTAAAACCTTTATTTTAACTAGAAAAAAAGTTCAGATTGCCCTCATTCGCAGCGATGTCAGGTATAACAAGAAATATTTTAAATAGATATGTAAATGATAATCTTCATACACAGGAGATATTGTCTCTTTCTGGGTCCTGCCCTGCTCTACCTAGGAGCCACCCCTCCTAACCCACAGGCAGCATTTTCCTACTGAGTGATGTCAAAGAATAGTTGGGAGGGATGCAATCTTTCAAAACTTTTAAATGCATTGTTGCATCTATATTTAGCACATATTTGATAGAATTTCAACAGAAAATAAACAAAAAATTAAATACCATTACCACCAGACAGAAAAGGGCATTGTTTGATTCTGAGGGGAAAAGGGCAGATGCTCAAGCACCCCTTGGGCCCTATGTGTGTCTGGCTACAGGCAGCCATGTTGGAAGAGAGACAACCATTGTTGGAAGAGAGGACTAGAGAGAAAGGCTCTATTTAAACCATGAAACTGGTGTTTGAAGATGAGTGTCAGAAGTTCTTCTGATGCAGATCACATTAGTTGGATTGCTGTCCAGGATGAATGTGTTGTGTATGTTGAGTTTTTAAGCAGATTTCTACACAATCTTAGAGTTTGACACCTGATCGAATGAAATGTTTCCTCCATTGTCTCTCCTGTATGAATGCGTTGGTGACTCTTTAAGCTGTCATATCTACTGAAGCATGCTCCACACTAGTCACAGTTATAGGGCTTCTTTCCTGTATGAATGAGCTGGTGTTTCTTTAAGTCTCGAAATTGACTGAAGCTCTTCTCACACTGGTCACAGTTGTAGGGCTTCTCTCCTGTATGAATGCTCTGGTGTTTCTTTAAGCTATCATATCTACTGAAGCTCTTCTCACACTGGTCACAGTAGTAGGGCTTCTCTCCTGTATGAATACGCTGGTGTCTCTTTAAGGCTCCAAAGGTACTGACGCTCTTCTCACACTGGTCACAGTTGTGGGGCTTCTTGTGGTGCTTCTTGTAGGGCTTCTCTCCTGTATGAATACGCTGGTGTGTCTTTAAGCTGTCATATCTACTGAAGCTCTTCTCACACTGGTCACAGTTATAGGGCTTCTCTCCTGTATGAATGCTCTGGTGTTTCTTTAAGCTGTCATATCTATTGAAGCTCTTCTCACACTGGTCACAGTTATAGGGCTTCTCTCCTGTATGAATGCGCTGGTGATTCTTTAAGTCTCCAGATTGACTGAAGCTCTTCTCACACTGGTCACAGTGGTAGGGCTTCTCTCCTGTATGAATGCGCTGGTGTTTCTTTAAGCCTCCAGAGGTACTGAAGCTCTTCTCACACTGGTCACAGTAGTAGGGCTTCTCTCCTGTATGAATACGCTGGTGTCTCTTTAAGGCTTCAAAGGTACTGAAGCTCTTCTTACACTGGTCACAGTTGTAGGGCTTCTCTCCTCTATGAAAGCTCTGGTGTTTCTTTAAGATTCCAGAGGTTCTGAAGCTCTTCTCACACTGGTCACAGTAGTAGGGCTTCTCTCCTGTATGAATACGCTGATGTGTCTTTAAGCTGTCATATCTACTGAAGCTGTTCTCACACTGGTCACAGATATAGGGCTTCTCTCCTGTATGAATGCTCTGGTGTTTCTTTAAGCTGTCATATCTACTGAAGCTCTTCTCACACTGGTCACAGTTATAGGGCTTCTCTCCTGTATGAATGCGCTGGTGTATCTTTAAGCCTCTAGCGGTACCGACGCCTGTTCCACATTGGTCACAGTAGTAGGGCTTCTCTCCTGTATGAATACGCTGGTGTATTAGAAAAGTGGACTTCTTGATGAAGCTCTTTCCACACTGGTCACAGCAGTGCGGCCTTGACTCGTTCATATCTCTGCTTGTTGTTGGGGAGCAATGCAGCAATTGTACCTGGAAAAGAGAGAAGTACACCAATGAAGAGTTCAGATATTGTTTGTGTTTTGCATTGGTTCAGTTTGTATTTCTCAAGTTCAAAAAAATGTGTATCCTCCAAATTTTGTTGTTGATGTGATTTAAACGTGAATCTGCTCCAAGGGCAGTTATTGAAAACTGGCCAACATTAATAAAATACTGAGATAAAACCCAACAGGCAGTTGCCTGTAATATGACATTGTGGTTGTATCTGTCCTTGTAACAATATCATTGTTGTTCTTAGTTTGTGTTGTTCTGGGGAGCAATTAACACAATGGCGCCCGACCACGGATAAATCCGTGTTTCGAATCCAACGGTTGAGGACCAACCACCGACATGTCCGTGGCAAGGTTGTTTTGGCTTTTATTCCATTGTAATAACCTACTCGATGTCACCGAGCAGCACTGCAGAAGTACCCTACTCTTTTAATTAGAAAAAGTGCATTACCGGCCAGATCCTCTTAGGGGCGCTATCTCGATAATGCAGTGTTCCCTGTGGTTTTTCTGGATTTCCAATGTAGTTTTCTGCTAACATGAAGCTATGCCTGTAGCCTGTTTGTTACACGGATTACGTTTTGGGACGCGGATTTCAGTGTGCAGTAAAGGAATATATCATCAGCCAATGGACATATCGATCTACCAGATGGCGATCGATAACTGGGAAATGCTTTGGGGGATCCAACCGGCCCACTGTAAGATCTTTTTCACGTAAATTACATGCTGATCAGGGCTTGTTATGATAGCCATCCACCCGATCAGCGAATGTGGCTACCGAGTCTAACGCGGTTATTGGTAATCAATAATCAGAAACGACGTCCCCCCCCCCCCTTTCATGCATTCGTGGTGGACCATCATACCGATCATATGCAGTTTGAGTTTTAACTGTAGCTTCTGTATATCCGAAATGCCATTGGATTTAACGTTAGTAGCTTAGCGGCCTGTATCTCGCCTTCCAGGAAATATCCTAGCCGAAATCCCTTATAACGCTTATATTCAAGACGCTATAAAATGAGAACGTATTGATGATTTATTTTTTCTTTAAGCCATTTTGAAGGGACGGTTTATGGTGTCAATTGACAATGAGAATGGACAGATAGCAATACTATAAAGTATAGATTTAGCTCTACAAACAGCCCCACGGACTGTGCAAGTCTGTTTAGAAATGCTGGCCGTTTAGCGTGAGATTAGACGGATCCAAGTGGCCGGGAAAGTGTTAAGAGTACACAGACCACTAGTACAGATAATTCAGTCTGAAATTATATTTTCAATGGAATGATTATATTAGCAATATCAATTACATGTCAATTAATCCATGTATTGTTTAGCCAAAGAGTAGCCTATTGATAATTAGTTTGTAATATGTTCATCAGATCAAGATCATGAATTAAGATAACTTTTTGCTTGTTTCTTTCAACAGTCTTATAGTATCCAGCATATTGCCACCCTATAACCTTTCAGTCTGCCCAGCACCAAGACAACTGTTGGCATTGTAGCCTTGATGCTGCTTGTTAATCCTGCTGTGGCCTATGGCTTAAAGGCAAAGGAGAAAAGACATGTTACCTTTTTCTGTTGATTTGATCATATCTGTCTGTCATAGTAGTTACCTCTGTGCCCATTAGGGTGGTCCTTAAAATTGAAAGTTAGAAGTCTAAGCTCCAACCTCCAGAATCCATTATAGTAGTCAATAAAAACTCTCCTGGTGAATGTTTTCCTCAATCTGACAACATTTACCGCTCCCTCATCAACATACCTTTGTGCCAACATGAATTTGAAGGAAATCTTAACATGAGGGGTGTCTAAAATGTGTTTTCTTTGTGGGGAATTCAAATATTGGCTTATTTATCGGATGGGATAACTCTAACATACATAATTTTATATTTCAAAATGGCCGATTTAAAAATGTTTAACCCCTGGCCACAATCTTTATTTTTTATTTTTTATATAACAAGTATATTATTAATTTACTGCATCACCCCTGAGGGGAACATGGAAAGCCAAATAAATAAACATAAACTTTCCCCCACTGTACTGAAAACCTGTACCGAACAGTGACTTCAAAACCGAGGTACGTACCGAACCCTGGTTTTTGTGTACCGTTACACCCCTAGTGCCCATAGATGTGAAATAAGGTGTGAACTAGTGCACTGCAACCCTGCCCGTGCCCGACGGGTTCGGGCTGGGTAGGCCTTTTTTTTTATAAATAATTCGGGCTCGGCCGGGCAGCCCCTCATTTTTTTATTTATTCTTTTGTTTCAGTTTCTATTTTGCGCCGTGACGATGTAATAATAAACTCGAGGAGAGTAGAACATGTGCTGGCTGCTGAAGGATGGTAGCCATGGAAGAATTGAAGCAGAAACTAGCTAAGGGGGAGCTTCTAAAAGTCGCTAATGTGACTGGGAAGTCTAGTTTGTGGAAGCACTTCGACCTGATTGTAAGTAGTACAACTAAGAAGCCTATTGGAAGTGTGCAGTGTAGGGAGCGCAGCGCAATTTTAAAATATGACAGCAAAAAGACTGGCACGTCCTCCCTCTTGCGACACGTTGAACGCAGTGGCTGCGGTCGTTTGAATGCTAGCCAGTCACAACAGTTGCCACTGACAGCCTTCCTTCCAGCAGCAGTGCCAATAAAAGTTAAATCTGCAGTATTGGATAAATGTGTTAAATTCTGTTGTCGGGAGAGAAATTTCAGTGCCGCGGGGAGAGTAGTGGATAAAAGGAGAACCACGCTGAAGCCATCTACGGTGGACTCTATTCTTCAACTCCACGACGCATTTAAATTCTAAAGGAATTAAATGACTAATGTAAATAGTTCAAGAGAGAGAGGCAAGGTTGGCCAAATAGGCATTATGCCCTGAAAGGTCGATTATAATTTATTATTAGCCTATATGTTAAAGTTCTTTGTTATTGGATTTTGGACAGCTGGACTTTGTTCAAAGCGGTAGGCCAATGCCATAAGCCAAATATTGTATTATTATTTTCTGATTTATTATTATAAGTTATTATTTTCTGATTTATTATTATTTGCTGGTGTGTGGTCACGCTGCCCTGTTCTGTTGTGCTTTCATATAATAATAATAAATGTTGCTCTGCTCGAAATCTGATTTCTGTTTTCTGTTTGTTTGTATAGTGACTGAGGCTATTGTGTCGTGTGTGTGCGTCAAAGATTCCATATAGCCTTCAATACGTTTTAAATGTTTTATTGACCATAGTTAATTAATTGACTTCCCATATTTGCGACACAAAGCTTTATGCAATGCAGCATATCTCGCCCTGCGTGTGTGTAACATTTAGCTCATGTGTATTGTAAATAATAAAATAAAATAAGCCAGGCTGGCAAAGGTGGCAAAGCTGGCATGCCAGTACCTCTGTATACTCGCGCCATCGGATTCGGTAGCATCCTAGCAGTGATTTTGGACTGATTGTGACCAGGCACCATGTCAGTCTAACGCGAGCGCTGGGAAATAGATAGGCATTTGCGAAAATGGCTATAGAATGCTTGTTAGTTTTCAGCGTGATATGTGTTATTTAGTTAGACCTATTGGACATTTTCGTTTTTGTTTATTTATTAAATTAATATATAAACAGTGTTTAGAATATTTAAAACAAAAAAAATATTTTATATTTGGCTATATAATTAATGCTTCTTTAGTTTTCACTATCTGTTATTTAGGTAGACCTATTGAAAATGTTCGTTTTTGTTTATTTATTAAGTTCTTATAAAACCGTGTTTCGAATATTTAAAACAAATACAGCTAGGGCTTAAAATGTTATTTACAGTCAGGCTTATTTTCGGGCAGGGCCCGAAGTTCACGGGCTCGGGCTGGGCAGGGGCTTCATTTCAAGGCCCTTGCAGACCACTAGTGTGAACTAACTAACTTAAGTTCTTTAGATCTATTATGCGTATGTTGATCTGATAAACATATTACAAACAAATTTACTCTTTACAGCTACATAGATTTTTTTTTCTCTTTACAGGTACATAGAGCTATCAGAGGTAGCTTCCAGTATCGGGAGAAATGTAATTGAACAAAAGGAATATTATTATATATTATATTATTCACGCCAGAATAAAACTAAAGTTGAAGTTCAGCATGCTACACGTTAGTTTGAGAAGTTACCGTTAAGATATTTATTTATTTCATGTCATCAACCTTTATTTATTCTCGAAATTACAATTGAGGTCACCCTCATTTTCAATGTAGTTGAGACTTTACAGACACTTCAATACATACATTTTTACAATATAACAATAATAAATATGAATAACTATCTACATAGTACTCTCAGTCCAGAGTGCACCACAGCAACTAGTATAAAAAAATTAACATAGGCATAAGATCAGCACACAAATTGACAAAATAAATAATTGCATAAACTTCAGACATAAGAATAGGTATAAAAGACAATAAAAGTAGTGCAATGTAGACATGCAGATTTAAGAATAGGCATAAAATAAGTACAATAGTACAATGTCGCTCGAAGGCATGTGAACCCCCCGGAACAGTCAGTCGCCCGAACACCTCATACATCAATCCCCATCCAAGACACACCCCCCGATAAAGCACACCATGACCGAAGGAAAACACAAACAGCCCGCGCGCCACTCACATCGCCATGCAGGGCAATAGGAATGCCAACCCTGTGGGCCGCTCCATCTACCCCGGCCCCGGCGCCACCGCCACCACAAAGAAAACCAGCTAACACCACGCCCCTACCACCAAACTCCACAGAGGAATGACAGGCCCGCGCCACAGGACCCGCAGCCACGCCAAAGGAGACACGACTCCACACACTCAAGCAGACAGACACAACAGCGGCCAAATGAGAAGACATGCAGGGTCGGGACGGTCCGAGACGACACCGGGACCCCCGGAACACAGCAGAAGCAACAGCGAGCCCCCCACGCAAGGAACCCGAAAACCAATACTGACAAAGCCATGCTTGGACTGAGAGAGATAGAGAGATAGGGGGGTGGGAGAGAGAGAGAGAGAGAGAGAGAGAGAGAGAGAGAGAGAGAGAGAGAGAGAGAGAGAGCGAAACCCGACACCTCTGCACACACTGGAGAGTAGGAGGGAGAGAGAGAGAGAGAGGGGGGGGGGGGGGTGGGAGAGAGAGAGAGAGAGAGAGAGAGAGAGAGAGAGAGCGAAACCAGACACCTCTGCACACACTGGAGAGTAGGAGGGAGAGAGAGAGAGAGAGGGGGGGGGGGGTGGGAGAGAGAGAGAGAGAGAGAGAGAGCGAAACCCGACACCTCTGCAGTGCACACACTCGCGTGTGCCGCGCAGCAAGTGAGAGAGCGAAACCAGACACCTCTGCACACACTGGAGAGTAGGAGGGAGAGAGAGAGAGAGAGGGGGGGGGGGGGGTGGGAGAGAGAGAGAGAGAGAGAGAGCGAAACCCGACACCTCTGCAGTGCACACACTCGCGTGTGCCGCGCAGCAAGTGTCCCCCCCCCCCCCCCCCCCCCCAAGTGCCCCCTCTCTCTCCATCTCTCTCTCCCTCCAGAGCGCACGGGCCCCACTCCGCCTCGCAGCATTGAGGAAGTGGCTTCCTCCACTCCTGTCTAGTCTAGGTAGAATGGGGGCGGGCATTAGCTCCAACCACAGAGCCAATCGCATCACCCAGCGGCCGTATGACGTATATCGGCCGTTCAAATCAAAATGGCCTGATTTACTGGAGGAGGAAAGGGGCTGGGCTGAATCTGAGCAATCCGCCAATATGGTATTTAGACACTAAAACACATTGATACGAACTCCTATTACTATAATACAATGCTAGAGACTGAAAAATGACATTTATAGTACATAGCCCCTTTAAGTCAATGACGGAAAGTAAGTGCACAGTTTGTTGTTTATCTGTTTATATCTCGCAAATGTAACCGTGTTCTGCGTGATTGACTGGAAGATGTGCTAAGTTGGCTATCATGATCCTTCTTATGTTTGAGTGTTGTTACCCTTTCTACGTATAAGCGAGTGTAGCGCCGTTTGTGTTGTTGTGCATACGTTACTAGCATCTCTATGTATGCAAGGACGTTATTGTGTGGTGCTGCACGCAGACACCATTTTGTAATCATTTGTTTAACCAGATGATGTCGCCATTTTACTTTGTGTAGCCTGGCACATTATGTGATGGATATTTATGTTTAGATATGCGATATAATTTGTTAGTATATATATATATTAGAGGTGGGCATAGATACACTTTTTTAATCTAGATTAATCTATCTGCAATCCTGGAGTTAATCTAGATTAAAATGGCTCATTTGAAGTCTGCCGAAGGCATTCAAAATATGTGTGTTCTACCTAGGGATGGGTATCGTTAGGATTTTATCGATACTACTACTCTTATCGATACTGCTTAACGGTTCGGTACTTTATCGACATTGCTTTATTATTTATAACTTTATAAATAAATATTATTTCTTCAGCAACAGCAGCAATGTTCTTTTATATAACTTTATAAATAAATTATAAATAAATATAATAAATAAATATAATTTCTTCAGCAACAGCAGCAACAATGTTTTAAATGTGTCTGAATTATAGACTTTTTATAATAAACAACAAATGTAAGATAAAAAAAAACGATATACACTGAATGATTAGTTGTTACCTAAAGCCCTTGGACTCCACTGTAGAGAAGGGGTGCAGGCCTTTGACAACAAACTGGGTCACAGCCCTGTGACACTCGTCCCCCCTATCCTGTCATCCTTCCTAGCTGCTAGGGTGAAGGGACATGGCTTGGCTGGGACCGGTGGTGGTAGAGGGAGGAGGGCTGGGACAATCAGTGGGACATGGTGGCTGTGACGATCTATAAAAAGTAGTGCTGTCAGGCGATTAAAAAAATTAATCTAATTAATTACAGGATTTGTAATTAATTAATCTAATTAATCGCATTTTAATCGCATAACCATTTTATGCCTGATATTCTATATTCTATAATCATATTTCAAATTGCATGTGTCCGGATGGCAGAATTCAGTACTGTATCTACAAAACCTTCTGTTTAATCATCTTCCATCTATTAATTTGCTTAGATTTTTCAGGTCTGGTCAATTTGAGCATAGTGTTATTCACAGTCAAAGATAAAAAAAAATGTATTGATATTCTCATTTGGTTCATTACAATTTACTCAAGCCTAGTAACAGACACAGTATTTCTGACACTGGGAATACATTCCCTGAGATCCATAGATGTCCCTAGAATCAGATACCAAGAACATGCAAATGGACCATATAAAAAAAAGTCTGTAATGTGTATTCTACGTTCTTATGGAATGAATGAGATAAAAAAAATTATAAAAAAAAAAAAAAAAAAACTTTTTTTTTGTAATTAATTTTGAGTTAATTTTCATAACGCGATAATTTGCTGTGTAATTAATTAATCTAATTAACGCGATAAACTGACAGCCCTAATAAAAAGTTGTCATCTTTCAAATATATTTGTAGCTAAACAATTAGCTAAGCAATTATTTTATTTATTAGCCTATTCGTAATAATTCGTTATTAGCCTAGCTAACTCCGTATTATCTTGGCTTACCTGCAGTGGACGTGCATTAGAGGATGACATCTTTTCGGGATTCCCGTGGGTCCCGCGGGATTCCCACGGGATGGGAGTCAATTTCACTTTGAATCCCGTGATTGGGCAGGACTGGGAGTAAAAGTCAACGGGAGCAGAAGGGAGTGGGAACTATGACAACAAAATCAACGGGATTTGGACAGGAGTGATACATTGTTGCATCACTAATGTAAATGTTTGGTGGTTTTATATTTAACTAAGGCAGACATCAGGGCTGTACAGCGTGCTATGAAAAAATTGGTCTGTGCGATGAATTAATTTACTGCACTAGCACCCGTGCGATAGGCATTCGATTCATATCGATACTCTTATTTTGAAAATCCTGTGGTAAGTCTCATTTCCGCCCAAGCGCAGCTCCAGCCATAATATCTATGGCTCCGGCAGCTAGCAACGTTCGGTTCATATCGATACTCTTATTTTGAAAATCCTGTGGCATTTCCTCCCAAGCGCAGCTCCGGCAGCCCAACAACAGCGTGCTATGTTATGTTAGAGTGCGCATTTTGCGACCAGGAAATAAGTCCCTGCCTGTTTCCCCGCAACACTTCCAATGCATCTTACATGCTTTGCATCCTCACCAAAACAAACTAGTTAGCTGCTACCGGTAACTAAACTAAGCTAACCCGGGTCAGAGGCAGAGAAAACTGAGGAAAGGGAGGGGGCGGGGGGCCTCAGCCTCTCTCTGTCCCTCTCTCTACGTCAATGATTTTAAGTAGGTGAGGTCAAAGGAGTTTGATAGTATTTACTGAGGATGGCCAGATAATGTTGATATTTAAACATAACAAATATAATACATAATAAATGTATACATGATCATGCAACAAAAAAAATTAGGAACTGTTTGGGAGAGGGAGGTAGGGAGGGGTTTTAGGTTGTGTGTTGTGAGTTCCAAAAGGTTATTTCAAGTTTAAAGCTCAATATATCAAAACGTGGCACTTTACAGTGAACAGGAAGAGCTCAATTTATTTCTTTCAAATTATATTTTCGTTACCTTTTTCGAGTTGATCTAAATGTTACTGATTGTGTTGAATGGGCTTATGATATTGTCTCATATCGATTGCAGGCACCTGCATCGTATCGTATCGTGGCGTGGCAGACTTTGTGATATTGGCAAATATCGTATCGTTGTCCAAAGAATCGATATCGTATCGCAGGGGTCGGCAATTAGGTTTGGCCACGGGCCAGATTTTCCCCAAGCCGTTGCTAGGCGGGCCAGGATCAAAAACAATGGCTAATTTAATATACTGATATTGAAAAAAGACAAACATTTTTCTCTGGTCTGCATCCCCTTAACAATTGTGTGTATTGCGCCGTACTGTACCCATTCTGCAATCTGTTAAATAAAGTTTTCATTCATTCATTCATGAACAGCAGATCAGAATGCATGAAAACACAACTACTCACCATACCTTGTTTGTTGTTAAGTCCTCCAAAATCCCTGCTAATGTTTGAAACATGTCATATCCACTCGCCGCCCTCCAATTCCAGATTGGCGTTGAATGCAGCTACTTTATCTGCCAACTTGAACACAGTTGTCATCATTGCCTCGTTGTTGTTGTCGCCACATATTATGCAGAGAGGACGTCGGCTCGGCACGCAAGAATCACCGACCTGTTGCGATAAACCCGTATTTTAAGTATGGCTCCTGTTTATTAAAAGAAGCGTTATATTTCCCTGTTGTAAAGAAGCTATCCAAAGATGTTTGTTTCGTTTTTTTTTTAACTTGCTCGCATCTCGAACGCGGAAGTGAAAGTGCGTTAGGGAAATATACACGCGGCCCGGTGGGACTATTCCATTGGTTCTCCCAGTCCACGTGACCATTTCTAGCATTTCAATTGGCTATAGTGACAGACATGCTTTTGATGACTACCGGTAGATAGATACAGCTTCACAATAAAAGACACCCTGGCGTCCCGAGTGAATATTTCCCGCACGTCAAATAAATATCATATTCTCAAAATAATCTGACGGGCCAGAAATGATTGCTGGCAGGCCAATGTCGGCCTGCGGGCCGCCTATTGCCGATCCCTGTCGTATCGTATCGTGATGAAACTGGTGATTCCCACCCCTAGTAGAGTCCATACATCCAACACCAAATCCCATAATTCCTTACACGTAACGTGTCTGGCTGTGTGACGTCAACTTGTCAGCATGAAAATGACAGCCAAACATGGCACTGCAACTAAATAACACAAAACAATAGGCACATTTGTGACTGTTACAAATATAACACGTTTTATACCTGTGCTACAAGATTTTGGCCTGTGCTACAAAACTATCAACCTCTGTAGCACCAGTGCTATGTGCAAAAAAAGTTTCCGTACAGCCCTACAGACATGATGACCCATGTACTGCATATTTTATACTGAGGAAGAAAAACGGAGCAGGATTGGTAAACGGGAGTGGGATTCTATAAAAGTTTGGCTCGGGATTGGGATCAGTCCTCTATGGGAGTGGGAGGGAGTGGGATTTTTTCGAAACTCTCACTTGGGATTGGGATGGGATTATTTCTGTGGGAGTGGGAAGGAGCGGGAGTCAAAATCCACTCACATGTCAGCCTCTAACGTGCATGGAGATGGAACACTGTGAGCAAAGCAGTCGAAAACCGCGCATTTCTGCAGACTAATATTATGTTTTGACAACAGATATTTTGTCAACAGATGTTTTGACAAATTGCTTGTATTGCCACCCATACTCGCAAATGTTTTATTGCACTTGTGGCAACGTGCGTTGTCGGCATCGACTTTCGTAAAGTGTACCCAGACTTTCGCTTAGTTCTCTCCGCCATGATGAGCGCAGAGCTCCTTTTTTTTTTTTTTTTTTAGTTAATCTTGAGTTAAAAAAAATAGTGGCGTTAATAGAATCGGGCGATAACGCGTTAATATCGCGTTAACTTTGACAGCCTTAATATATATATATGCCTATATGTACAGGACATTTCTTTATTCATGCTTCAGAAGTTAATTGTGTTACTGTTAGTGTAGGCGCCGTAATGGAGGTCTCTTTATTATCATTCAGTATTCTATTTGTGTTGTATTATTAGTTGTACTGTCACTTTAGGTGGTGGGCGTGCTCATGGGGGTGTTTTTATGGAATGTCATTCACCTTTTCACGGTGGTTGACAGTTCACTGAGGTAGACCGTTCACGGAGAGAGGGGGTGAGAGTTAGGAGAGCATATTTTCTTTTGACCGCAAATCGCAATATTGAAGAACGCAACCACACGCAAGATAGTTCTAAGAACGTGAGCGTGTTTGTCCATTGGGGACCGGTTGTGCCACACGCAATATTGAAAGCACGCAAGAACGCATCAGTATTAGTATATTAATGTATGTGAATAAGGGTATTTTGTTTGTCTCATGAAGCAAAGAATAAAAGCCTCAAAAGTATTTCCTGGACGTGGAACGGAGTTATTTCACGATGCGCGTCAGTTGTTTGAACTCCTCTACTCAGCCCCTCGGCACTAGCTGTCTCTGACAGTCTACTGCCGCAATAGTTAGTATACCAATATCTAATGGTAATTATTGTTAATTACAGACTGATGACAACTGAATATTGCATGTGCAATAAACCCTGTTGGACAAGACAATTCAGAGAGAAATATTACATCTCCTCACCTTCATTCCTGTGTCCTGACCGAGACACCATCCTGTGTACTGTCAAAACTTAGACGCACTAGCCCCACCTAATTACCTCACAAACAGTAATATGTTATTGTGAAGAGACTTACGTTGCTGCAGATGCTAGTAGTTAGTTGACCATGGAGATGGTAAAGTACTACAAATGTAAAACATTTGGTATTTTTCTAAATTAAACTGGGATTGTACAACTTCAATGTTCCTGTAGGAGCCATATATGTAAGTTTCAGTATTCTCTATGGTTTATGGTGTTGTATCGTTAGTCGTACTGTCACTTTAGGTGGTGGGCGTGTTCACTGGGGTTTGGCGGCAATAGTAGTATTCATATGGGTTTTCATTCTCCTTTTAACTGGTGTTGACATTTTACAGAGAGAGGGGGTGAGCTCAGGGAGCGTATATTTTCTATTGACCACAAGAGCGCAAGTATTGCAAGTGCGCAAGTATTGTAAGAGCGCAAGTAATGCAAGACCGCAACAGTATTAGTTTATGTGTACGTGTGTTTCATTAAGTTAAAGAATAAAGTTTAAAAGCATATTCTGGACATGGAACTGAATTATTATACGATGCGCGTCACAGTGGTTATACTCCTCTGTTTAGCCCCTTACAGCCTTTTTATTGACAGCCCACATGTAGCCGCAATATAAGTCAATCGAAATAAGTAAACTAAAGCGTTGATCAACGGAGATGAACTGTATTCATATTGCGGATTCCTCTGATCGCTTCGGAGCGCTTTTGATCTTAAAGAAAACATTAGAACGCCTGAATCACCACTGCATTGGAGCGCGGCATAGTCATCACCATACGAAAGGCCTGACAGCCAGACCAGCAACAGAAGCGGTATGTAGTAACTTTGTGTTGATTCTGTGTTGAATTGGTTAGTACCTACTACTACTACTACTACTACTACATAAGAAAGTTGCCTTACAAAAACAGGGACAGATGGAGAACTGTGGCCTGTGACCTGCAGGAAAGGCATGGCCATAGAGCTACGTTTGTTGACTTCATTCAACAACAGGTGAAGATTGCAAGCGATCCAGTGTTTGACGATATACAGGATACACCATCAGCAGCAGCACCTAAGGATATGAGGGAATCCAAACTCCAACCTTGTACAAGGGCAAAGGGAAGTAGCTATGTTACCACCATTGCAACAATGGCAAGGAATGTTGAACCTGGAACAAAAGTGAAGGAGAGAAGCTCATCTGGTACAAGGTTTTGTTTGTTTTGTGGAGGTGGACACACATTGGATCTCTGCTTTCAATTGGAAAAGAAGGTGCATAGTGAGAAGATTGGCTTCTTAAAGTAACATGGTGTGTGTTTTGGCTGTTTGTGCATTGGGCACATGAGTAAAGACTGTAGGAAACGCCTCTCTTGCAAAGTATGCAGTCTCAGGCACCATAGCATACTTCACATTCACCACAAAGAGAAAGGAACAGATCCAAGGCCAGTCAAAGGAGAATCGGAGACAGCAATGGGCAGCAGTTCTCTGATCTCTGTACTACACAGTGGTCTTACAGGGGCAGTGAGCTGTACACTCTCCATAGTGCCAGTACAGGTTAAGTCTACAAAGGGACATGATACAGTGATTACCTATGCCTTCCTGGATCCCGGTAGCTCAGCATCATTCTGCACTGAGCGGCTGATGAGCAAGCTGAACCTCACGGGGAGAAGAACAAGCATTCTCCTTCGGACTATGGGCCAGGAGAAAGCTGTTAGAAGCCACATTGTTTAAAATTAGGAAGTGGCTGGATTAGACGGTGAGTGTTTTTGTGAGCTGCCCGACATCTACACACAGAAAAGCATGCTGGTTCACAGAGGCAACATTCCTCGACATTCGAGCCATGGCAAGTTGTTCGGAGTGTGGATGAGGGTCCATACGTTACGCAGTCAAAACTGTGTTGGGTTGGACTGTGAACGGACCTCTCAGAGGAGATTAAAGTAGTGAAACTACTTGTGGACAGCCAGACATCACAGTCAACAGGATTTCAGTTGCAAGCCTTGATGAACTGTGGAAGCAGCAGCTGATGGTTGACTTCCCTGAATGCAGTCAAGATAAGCAGACAGGGTGGTCAAGAGAAGACTGTCACTTTGTTTATGGAGTTCGTCACAAAGTCTGCTAAGTGGCTTACCTTTGAGGGAAAGGGATGTAAATATACCAAACAACAGGAGAGTGGCAGAACAGCGTACTCTGAGCCTCAAGAGGAGGTCTGATGAAGATGTTTAATTTCATGCCGATAACACACAGATAAGCTGCCGGCTGAGGATCTTGAACGCAGTGATGGTAGGGTCTGGTAGATACATGGTGTATATAGAGCAGTGATGGTAGGGTCTGGTAGATACATGGTGTATATAGAGCAGTGATGGTAGGGTCTGGTAGATACCACACCCTGGTGTATATAGTAGTGATGTGTCGTTTGAAGCGAGGCATCGGCGCGTGTGTCGCGTAATCCAGGATTTTTTATGTGGAGCGTGTATCGAGGCGTGTATCAGACGTACTGATGACGTCCGAAGCCTCGCTCGGGGCCGTAACGCGTCACTGATTCAGGAAATGGCTTCAGGATTGGTGCACAATTTTAAGTATAAGAGGCAACGAAACACAATGGACATTTCCTATCCCTTCACATTGTGTCGACATAGGAATTCATTATTCATCATTGCGTTGGAGAATCCCCTCGAGTACTGGGAAAGACAAATAAACGTGTATCCTAACGTATATATGTAACAGATGGTACTGCGGGGCACAGTCACAGTCACGATGGACTTCAAGCGTTGTGAAGTGACTGGCGAGTGGCGGTATTGCGAGTTAAACTCACTCCACTTAAAAAGACACAGACACGATACTAAGTGTGAAATCACCGCTTGGTATAGCGGTCTGTGCTGTCGCCCGTGTCGTGGCAGACCCGGGTTCGAAACTCCCTCGGGGCATCGAAGTTAAACACAACGCAAAAAGGTGACGATATCAGCTCCGTTACATATAAACTTGCTGTAATGTCTAACTTGCTGTGCCTAATCTGATCACATCTGTATGATCCAAATGCAGGACGGCATGTCGATTTTGAGTTGCTTTTTCTGAATAAAAATGCATGAAGCAAGCACTTTCTCCTCTGTCCCTGCCATCCCTCTTGCCGAGAGCAGTCGCATTTTCTTTCCTCTCCCTAGACCTCCAAGGTCACTCCTATCGCCGGCCCTAACTGCCTCCCTGACGGTGTGGATTCTACTCTCTTCAACAGACTTGGCTCCCTACTCAACTACAATGGATCAACTAGTAAGCTGGTCATTTGCAGCAATTGATCGAATTTTCTCTTCAAGGAAGCAAAACGCAGCTGATCCGCTGTGTCCAATCGGGACATATCAAGCGGGCTTTGGGATTGACAGTTGGAATAAATGGCGATCAATATGCCTGTATTCTCTTGAAATTGAGGATGTTGAAGATGTGTACATCATCACAATCCTACTGATCGGCTTGGGAGCGATCGCAATCTGGATCTGGATTTGTACAAGAATAATCGGGAAAAGAGACGAACAAAAGGATGATAACCGTGTGGACCGCTGCCTGACAGCTGTGGCCAGACTGGAAGTCTCCCACATGGAACTTATTAAAACCAACATGGAACTTGTTAAACGACTCGCTGTCCATTCATCTGACGAACAGTTGAGAGATCAAGTCCTGCTGGGGGTCGCGCAGGACATTAAGAGCGCGACGGATCGAATTTGAGTCAAGAACGGTGCTTTTAGGGGTCATTGTCTTCTACTGCACCCCCCCCCCCCCCACCACACTCTCAAGTCTGGTGTGAAACTGTGGAATGCCAAGGTCTGCCTGTCTCGCGGCCTCGAAAAAGGGAGTCAGACGAGATAACAACTGGAATGCGGCATCTCCCTTCCCAACACCTCACCTCCCCCCTCCAGATCTGGCTCGGAACTCCCCCCCCCCCACCCAGACCTCCTCCCCTCCCGTGTTTACGGCGAGCGCTGTAAGAACTGTTTCTTGACGGCTGCCACGTATGCGCGCTGTAGGAGTGGATCCTAAGACTGTCTCCCGACCCCCGCCTGTCCATCCCTCCCTCCCTCCCGCCCACCTGGCGCAACGACACTTTGTTTAACTACTCTGTTGTTGATGCAGCCTGACTATCGCATATGGCGTCTCAGGCATTCTGTAGATGACATGTGTCAACAAATGTACATGTCTGTTTGAATTTATGCTGTGCCATTGTTACTGTAAAAAATGTAATGATTGTGATGTTGTTATTATTATTAATGAGACGATGAGCTGTATGTGTGTGTCGCTGGAATTTCCCCAAGGGGATTAATAAAGGAATATCTTATCTTATTCGGTCAGAAAAACACACTATATTAAATAATAGAATGTTGTAGTAACACAAGCACTTTCTCCTCTGTCCCTGCCATCATTCTGTCAGAAAAACAGACACAATATTATTTGTTTATTGGCATCATCATCACATGCCTGTTCTACATTTATTGTCCACTTGATGGCACAGTAGAGCAAATGAACAACCATGAAGCTTCAACACATGTGTGACACTATTGGATGGAAAGCCTCAATGCTTCATGAAGCTTCATCTCGCCATCACTAGTAAATAGAGCAGTGACTGTAGGGTCTGGCAGATACATGGTGTATATAGAGCAGTGACTGTAGGGTCTGGTAGATACATGGTGTATATAGAGCAGTGACTGTAGGGTCTGGTAGATACATGGTGTATATAGAGCAGTGATGGTAGGGTCTGGTAGATACATGGTGTATATAGAGCAGTGACTGTAGGGTCTGGTAGATACATGGTGTATATAGAGCAGTGATGGTAGGGTCTGGTAGATACATGGTGTATATAGAGCAGTGACTGTAGGGTCTGGTAGATACATGGTGTATATAGAGCAGTGACTGTAGGGTCTGGTAGATACATGGTGTATATAGAACAGTGATGGTAGGGTCTGGTAGATACATGGTGTATATAGAACAGTAACTGTAGAGTCTGGTAGATACATGGTGTATATAGAGCAGTGATGGTAGATACATGGTGTATATAGAGCAGTGATGGTAGGGTCTGGTAGATACATGGTGTATATAGAGCAGTGACGGTAGGGTCTGGTAGATACATGGTGTATATAGAGCAGTGATGGTAGGGTCTGGTAGATACATGGTGTATATCAGGGCTATTCAACTAAATTGTTCAGGGGGCCACATTGTCAGAAACCCAAGGGGCCAGGGGCCGGACTGCCACGGCGCCTCCCCGTGCTATGAATATATGTACACTTGACACAACACGCAACCACATTTTCACAACTTTTATTTAACTACATTGCAAAAGTAGTATACTTTTCAAAAAAAGTGCTTCATTTATGTGCCACATCTGCAACATCTCCTGCAAAAAGTGCTTCATTTATGACTGTGCAACAACTGCAACATCTCCTCTTCAACATTTCAATATAAAAATAAAATAAAAAACAAACAAGTGCATGATGTGCATCTGAACATTCTAACATCAACACTTGAACAAAAAAACACATTTATAGTGCAGCTGAGCTTATGAAAAAGTGCTTCATGTCTGTGCAACAACAGCAAATCACAGCATCTTATTAGCACTTATTGTCCACTCTTAACTCTCAAACATCAGGGGGGTGGGGGGCAGACAGGCCTAGCCTACATACACACAGGGGTGTAGCTCCAGATTCTGGGCCCCATGAAAGAATTTATTTGTAGGCCCCCAGTGAATGCGAGCGCGCGGAATTTTCTTTGGCCATTTTTTTATTGATGAAAACGCATAATATGGTTTTTACCTATACATTCGGATCAGCAGTTCAGCACCTGCACTGTTGGTGGGTGAGCCTAGTAAAGGATGTCGCATTGCGTTCATCTTCAATGAATGGACCAATGCAATAGTCTACCAAAGCCCCCCCTCTCTCTCTATATATCTCACACACACACACACACACACACACACACACACACACACTTCAGAAACAAACATAGTATCAATGAGAGCATCAATAATACACGTGAGTGATGTCTAGTAAAAAAAAAAAAAAATTAAAAATTGGGCCCCCCCCCCCCAGTGCTGGGCCCTTGGAATCATCCTAAGCTACCCCCCCCCCCCAGCTACGCCCCTGCATACACACATCTAATGAGAGCGATTGCACTTCTTTGACTGGGCAATGGCAGAGAAAGAGGGTTCATAGGAAGTGAGGGCTACCCGCAAACAGTGATGCAAATGCTCATTTGTCAAGGAGGCACGGTTGCTTGTTTTAATGGCATTCATGTGAGAGAAACTGGATTCACAGGTGTATGTTGAGCCAAACATTGTTAGCACAGATATTGCCAGCGTTTTTATTTTGGGGAATGTCTTGACATGAATACACTTTATCCAAAATGTTGTGGTGGATTCATTCTCAAGTGCCTGCTTCAGAGCAGATGATGCTTGCATGTCAATTATTTCAAGTTGCAGGAGACCTTCATCAATGTGAAGTGATGCAAGGAACTCTTTTCCTTTTGTGGAAATAGCAGCTACATTGGCAAATGGGTTGCTCACAAAATGCATCAATTCTCTGGACATGTCAAATTCATCAAATCGACTTGCAAAGTTTTCCCTCAATTTATCAATGAAATCTGTCATTAATTGAGTGACTTTTGGCTAAATTGTGCGTGTTAACGTTGACATAAAAAAAAATAAAAAATAAAAAAATAAAATATATAATCATTATATTATTTTTTTTTTATTATCATGTAATCTTTGGCGGGCCGGTCAGAATCATCCCGCGGGCCGGATCTGGCCCGCGGGCCGCCAGTTGAATAGCCCTGGTGTATATAGAGCAGTGATGGTAGGGTCTGGTAGATACATGGTGTATATAGAACAGTGACTGTAGAGTCTGGTAGATACATGGTGTATATAGAGCAGTGATGGTAGGGTCTGGTAGATACATGGTGTATATAGAGCAGTGATGGTAGGGTCTGGTAGATACATGGTGTATATAGAGCAGTGACGGTAGGGTCTGGTAGATACATGGTGTATATAGAGCAGTGATGGTAGGGTCTGGTAGATACATGGTGTATATAGAGCAGTGACGGTAGGGTCTGGTAGATACATGGTGTATATAGAGCAGTGATGGTAGGGTCTGGTAGATACATGGTGTATATAGAGCAGTGATGGTAGGGTCTGGTAGATACACTCGGAATGAAATTTAATACCAATTTCACAATAACAAAATGGCAAAAATCACGCAACGACACCAATTAGTTTAAGTTTAGGGACACATTGGTCCAAAGATGTTTATTAAAACATAAAGGAGTAACTGGATTGGATGAAACAAAGGGGTGACAAACATAAATATCTCTCTGTCTCTCTCCCTCTCTCATGTCAAAAGTCACCTCGCTGGCAGACTGCCGTCCCTCTCTCTCTCTGTCTCTCTCTCATGTCAGAAGTCACCTCGCTAGCAGACTGCCGTCCCTCTCTCTCTCTGTCTCTCTTTCATGTCAGAAGTCACCTCACTGGCAGACTGCCGTCCCTCTCTCTCTCTCTCATGTCAGAAGTCACCTCACTGGCAGACTGCCGTCTCTCTCTCTCACGGTCTCTCTCTCATGTCAGAAGTCACCTCACTGGCAGACTGCTGTCCCTCTCTTTCTATGTCTCTCTCTCTTCAGGGATTTTGCTGCCACTTCCTCCATTAGAACAGATTAGATTAGATTCAAATGTATTGTCATTAAAAAGCACTTAGTAGTTGTACAGTACAACGAAAAGAAGTTTGACCTTCAACCAGAGTGCAACTGTAACAGTAAAGTGCAAAAGTAATATACAATGTACAGGTGATTAAACTGGGTATATAGCATAATATTCATTAGTACTACTATTGAGTAATAGTGCTAATCAGATTAATTAATGTGTACAGTGATACAGGTATAAACACACTAAGACACCCACCCACCCTCTCCTAATGGACAGTCTCCTCCCCACCGTATATATATATTTTCTCCCACCCATCCACCCACCCCCTCCTAATGTACAGTCTCCTCCCCATCATATGTATATATTTTCTGTTAGGATCTCTGGGTAACAGTACTGTATATTTGCATATCGTATATGTCTGTGTAAAGTACTTGAGTAATTGTACTTCGTTACAATACTTAAGTACTGTTTTGGGGGATTTGTACTTTACTCAAGTATTATTAAGTTTGTATACTTTGTACTTTTACTCCATTACATTTCAGAGAAAAAAAAACATACTTTTTACTCGTTACATTTAAAATGCAGACCTACAAAGTACAAAGTACAAATCTCACAGGTCCAACTATTTTAATTAGTATATTTTAATTGTTTATCTGGCCGAACTAACGTTAACGTTATTAATCCTGCGACCGCAGGTAAACAGCCAATCAAATCCCCATCAATGGAAAATGAACCCGCCCATACCCATGCTGATTGGTCCTTGTGCAACACTAGACAGCGGGGATCTTTGATTAAACACCTGCTATCAGAAGAATAGACAGTCAGATCCGCATTATGCTGTGGTTAATAGTGATATTATTCAGGGTACTCCAGTATTCTGTCTTTAATATTGTGATATTATTCAGGGTACTCCAGTATTCTGCCTTTAATATTGTGATATTATTCAGGATAATCCAGTATGCTGTGGTTAATATTGTGATATTATTCAGGATACACCATTCTGTTTTTAATATTGTGATATTATTCATGCTGTGATGTGAATGCCGTCCATGTTAGTTTACCTTCAATGGAGAAGTGCATTAAATAACTTTAATGCAAAAAAAGTGTCCTCTGTTCTTTAATTTCAGCATCATCTATCGCAGAACACATTCCATTGTGGGCAGTGTATGCTTAGTTTCATTCCAGCCTTGCCTAAACACCAGCTGATGATTTCACAAATTGGCTCACCTCTTCAACTAACTCACCTGGTGCAATGTATAATTAAAATGAAAACTTGGCCCACGATGGAATGAGTTTGAGACCACTGGTCTATCCCTTAAAAGGACTTTTTGACTTTTACTCAAGTGTGTTTTTAGCCAGATACTTTTACTTGAGTCAGATTTTGAGACGGTACCCATACTTTCACTTAAGTATAATTTCTGGGTACTCTTTACACCCCTATACCTGTATGTCATGTATGTCGCTATGTCATAAATGTCATGTCACGTACAGTATGTTCAGTTGTGTATGTCATAAATGTCACTATGAATTGAAAATGGGGGACCCTGATGTAAACAAGATGAAAGTCTTTCTCTGCATCCCCTTAACAATTGTGTATTGAGCCTTATACAACGGCATGCAAATTTCTCGATTCTGATTGGCCATTCACACGTCTTTATTGGTAACAATCCACGGTCCTGGGCTCAGGACCCGCCCACAACCAAATCACATAACCCTCCCCGGCTCACTCCGGGAGAAAACAGGATCTCGGACAACAAATGGTTATGTTGAAAGCACCATAACGACTAAATATGAAGCGATTCTGTCAAGGGGAATGTGTTAGTATTTTAAACAATGTTGGATGATGTAATTGATGGGTCTTGACTCAATCTAGAACAAAAGAAAAATCGCGGATTGATTGATAGATTAATTGATTGATTTAAATTTCTTCCTTCCTACTTTCCGACTGCAGCGTTCTCTCTCACACTGTCCGACGCTGGCGTACCCACAAACACACACATACACACACACACACACACACACACACACACACATACACACACACACGCACACACACACTGTGACACACACACACACACACACACACACACACGCACACACACACACACACACTCCTGTCTGCAACAGCGGGGGAGTCAGACTGAGAGAGAAGCAGCGCTGTTTTAAGTGAGCATGGTCTATTGAATTGATTGATTGGTTGATTGCTAATTTTATTACTGTACCCCTGGTTTCCAACTGGTTAAGTTTAGGCTAAAAGAAATAAATAAAAAAATAGGGCGAAGAAAACGTTTTTTTCCTATAGGGCAAAGAAAACGTTTTAATAAATTTTCAATCAATCATTCCAATAATACACAGTTGGATGTGTTAGTTGGTTGGATGCACTTCAAGCTGCTTCCACATGAGGCAACTTCTCTCAATCATTCCAATAATACACAGTTGGATGTGTTATTTTGGTTGGATGCACTTCAAGCTGCTTCCACATGGAGTTGTGGGAACTACTTTTTCTGGCGGATGGTTTTTTCAATAAATCTTCGATTAATGTGTGTTTATTGTATAGAAATAAGGTTGGATGAATCTGGCAGTTGTATAAAAGCTTTACACCACGTGCAGTCGTGATTTGTGACCAATAAACCATGCCTAGGGGGGTCTAACGACCCTCGGCTGCGCCTCGGGCCTAACAACCACCCCTAGGCATGGTTTATTGGTCACAAACCACTCCTGCGTGTGATGTAATGCTTAAGTACTGTATTGTACCCATTCTGAAATCTGTTAATAAAGTTTTCATTCATTCAAGTCGTACTAGCCAGTAGCTAAACTAAGAGTAAGTAAGATATATGTACAGATATAGATATAGTATTAATAGGTTGAATGAATGAATGAATGAATGAATGAATGAATGAATGAATGAATGAATGAATGAATGAATGAATGAATGAAAACTTTATTTAACAGATTGCAGAATGGGTACAATACAGTACGGCTCAATACACACAATTGTTAAGGGGATGCAGACCAGTATTCCTACGTTCTCTGCCCTTCTCCATTACTGATTTATGTATATGTAGAATATCTGCCGTCATTGTTGTTGTTTTATTTGTTTGTTCAGGTGAGACAAAAGACATATTTCCAGATTGTGGACAATGACATTTGTGCGCATGCGTCGCGTGAGATGGCCATTGCTGCAGAATGCTCTACCTGTTTCTGTACTTCTAATTCTACATTTCTATTGTATTTTTTACCTGGACACAAGTCCTTTTTATTTAAGTTATGCCCTTCTAAACACGCAAGAAGAGTTTTTGTCCGTCTAGCTGATGGTGGAATTACTTTTCAAGTTTGTGAGCCGACAACAGCTGATCGGAGCGTCCGGGTTCTTTGTTTACATGAGAGGTCAGCTGTTGTCGCTACACAACCAGCCAGCACTCCACAGCCAGCTAACCAACCCGGACTTAACTAACACAGTCCCGGAGGAGCTGAAAAGGACTAATGGTGGCTTTCGTGGATGTCGAAGACGTGGGTGATGGGCGAGACAGAAGAGAGCTGAAGCACGGAGAGAGAGAAGGCGATACAAACCATATCTCCCTTCCGTCGTCATGGGTAACATGAGGTCTTTGTCAAAAAAGATGGATAAGTAAACAATAAACAAGGTGGCCTATTGGGATGTTAGATCCTAATGTGAAAAACTGTGATTTTTTATGTCTGCACTTTATGTGCTCATTTTGTGTCCCCGTCTGTTTCCTGTTGTGAAGCACTTTGAGCTGCAATTCTTGTATGAAAGGTGCTATACAAATAAAGTGTATTATTATTATTATTATTATTACTGCTCTCCACCTGATCAACCAAGACCACAGTGTCAAACAGACTAATGTTCTCCACCTGATCAACCAAGACCAAGAGCAGACCAAGCTAAAAGCAATTGGTTTTGATTAGGGATGCCCCGATCACGTTTTTTGCCACCGATACCGATCACCGATCGTCGTGAGCCATATCGGCCGATACCGATCGTTTTTGATTAAAAAAAATTAAAAAAAAATTATATCATTTTTTTTAATAAAATATATATATTATATAATTAGACTTGTACTATCTGCGAGACATCGCCTCCAGCTACGGCCAGGATTCTCCGGAGCTGCAGCTGGACCCTATACTCGAGTAGCCTGCAGCTACGGCCAGGATTCTCCGGAGCTGCAGCTGGACCCTATTGATGACATTCAACAACATGCCCTCAGCTCGAATACGCATCGAATGAGTGTTATAAAACATTGATATCAGGAGCTATCTGTGGCTACTGCTGGCCGGCTATATAACGTTGATACAGCGCCTCAGTGAACTATTTAGTTCAGTGGGACATTTCGTTTTGAACAGTGAGCTGGCGTCAGCTAACGTGAGCTAGCGGAGGTATCATACACGTCTCTACTAGACTTGCTGAAGCGTTTGTTGATGTCAGGAGCTATCAGTAGCTGGCCGGCTAGATACCGTTCGGTTAGACAATGCCTCATGTATTGGACTGGAAGTGAATGGTTGACTGGGTCATTTTGTAACGGTAGCTAACGTTAGCTCAGGGAGACGCGTACATGCAGTTGTTGAGGTATTATTTAGACTACACTAGACCCGTGTTTGCGTGCGGGAGGGGCTGGAGGGAGGAGCAGACGCTGCACCACTGTGTGGGAGTGTGTGCAGCTCCCGGTGTCTGAGACAGAACTCAGCGAGTGAGATCGGTTTTGACGATCGGCGAAAATAAAGCATTATCACCGATCACCGATCGCAATTTATACTGATTATCGGCCGATAACGATCGGTAGCCGATCGATCGGGGCATCCCTAGTTTTGATAGTTTATCAGTGAGCTGGATACAATCCTACCTGGAGGGGAGAGAACAGATGGTGGAGGTAAACGGTACCCTATCCCCCCCCTCACAGTGAACTGTGGGGTTCCTCAAGGAAGCATACTAGGACCGCTACTGTTCCTAATTTATGCAAATGACATGTCGTCAGCTTGTGACTGCAACTTGTTCCTGTTTGCGGACGGCTCAGCCCTGCTGGTCTCTGACAAGAACAAGTTACAGGTTGAAAAAACCCTCAGCTCGGAACTAGGCAAAATCTGCATATGGCTCGCCGACAACAAACTATCATTACACATGGGCAAAACAGAGTCCATTCTTTTCGGTTCAAATAACAAACTCAGCAAGACCGACGGCTTCTCAGTTACAGTGGGTGACAATATTGTCACAAGGAAAGATGAAATTACCTACCTGGGTTCCATCCTAGAGGCTAATCTTTCCTGTGACAAAATGGCATCCAATGTAATAAAAAAGGTCAACCAATGAACTCGATTCTTGTACCGGATCTCCTCTCTGGTAAAACAAGAATACCCTGAAGACTCTGGCAGGAGCACTCATTCAAGGGTACTACGACTATGCTTGCACCTCATGGTACCAAAGCACCTCAAAGGCACTAAAAACCAAATTACAAACATCTCAAAACAAACTAGTCAGACTACTGCTTGACCTGACTCCTAGAACCCACCTCACCCCTGCCCACTTTCCCAACCTAGGATGGCTTAGAGTAGACGACAGAGTACAGCAACTTGCAATGGGCCTGGTCTACAAGATACACTACATGACCAAGGTACCCATGTACATGTCAAAATACTTCCCAAAGGTCAATGAATACCACGATCACAACACCAGAGGGAGCTCCACAAATCATGTAAAACCCAGATTCGGCTCAAACAATCGACTAAACACGTTTAAAGAGGGCAGGGTTTGAGATAGGTCTATTATGCCACATCAATGTGGAACGCCCTACCCAAAGCTGTAAAGGAATGTGAATCACTACCCACTTTCAAAAACACTCTCAAAGAACACCTACGGGAGACTGCAATTCGAAACTGGCCCCTACAAATATCCTAACCCAGTTGTACAGTAAAGACCAAGTATGGCCATGTCAGTATTCCAATGTACAGTGCCCCCCCCCCCCACCTCCAATGTACAGCCCCACCCAACCCCACCTACCCAACCTCCTCCAATGTACAGTTTCTATGTCAAATGTATGTCAGTATTCCAATGTACAGTGTACAGTGTCCCCACCCCCCCCCCCCCCCACCTCCAATGTACAGCCCCACCCAACCCCACCCCCCCTACCTCCTCCAATGTACAGTTTCTATGTCAAATGTATATACACTCTTTTTCTGGATTTTTTTAGTATCACAAACAGTACTGTATTTGCAAATCTGGTATGTCATAAATGTATAGATGTAGCAGTACTGTCTATCTGTATGTCGTGTGTGTCATATGATGAATTGAAAATGGGGGACCCTGATGTAAACAAGACGAAAGTCTTTCTCTGGTCTGCATCCCCTTAACAATTGTATGTATTGAGCTGTACTGTACCCATTCTGCAATAAGTTAATAAACTTTTCAATCAATCAAAAACCACAGTGTCAAACAGACTGACATTCTCCACCTGGTCATCCAAGACCAAAGTTTCTCTCAAAACTCCAGTCCTGCAAACCCACCTGGTTCCACCAGCTCTCTGACATCAAGGCCACCCTATCATCACTTCCCCTTAATTGGCTGGTATCAATCCCCGTTTACTGAGCCTTTCAGCCATTTTGTAGTGCGACGTGTGCCTGGTGCCAGTGTCTCGCAGCCATTGAGCCTGTAGCCCAAGGTTGGGTGCTACCCAGTGGTGAAGGAGGCCATTTACATCCTACACTGTAAAGTGTTAGGAGTGTCTAGAAAAGCACTATATAAATACAATGATAATCATGTCATGACCGTGAATTACATCAATACATCGTATTGATTCTGAATTCCAACTCAACTCCTAACATGAGGCGACAGTGGCTCAGGAGGTAGAGCGGTCGTCTGGTAATTGGAAGCTTCCCGGTTCGATTCCCACTCCTCCCGGGCAGCATGTCGAAGTGTCCTTGAGCAAGAAAACGTAACCCCTAATTGCTCCCAATGAGCAGGTTGGCACCTTGCACCGTTGGTGTGTGAATGTGCGAGTGAATGGGTGAATGTGAGGAACAAAATCATAAAGGTCTTTGGATAAAAGCACTATATAAATGCACCATTTAACACACACATAAGAAAGAGACAGAGATAAAGTAACACTCTTATCCGACCCAGATTTGACCGCTCTGATTTTCTAATTCTCTCTGAAACCAAAGTCAAAACACCACTTCAGAACCCTGACTTGTAGGGGTGTAAAGGTACACGTATCCGTACCGAACAAGTTTCAGTGTGTACCGTACCGAACGGCTGTGTAGTGTACCGAACCAATACAACGGTATGTTAACCACTAACGACTTTTTTTTCACAATCTAATATAATAATAATATATATATATTTTTTTTTACAAGTCGATTATTAATTTCAATATAGAATATTCGTTGACAGCCCTACAAGTACAATTAGTTACTGCACACTACATCACCCCTGAGTGGAACATGGAAAGCCAAACTTTCCCCCACTGTACCGAAAACCTGTACCGAACCTTGACTTCAAAACAGAGGTACGTACCATACAGTGGTTTTTGTGTACCGTTACACCCCTACTGACTTGTATTGTTAAAAGTAGAAGTGTTTACACTCACTAGAACAGATATTATGGCTAGATGATGCCTCAACCACAATAAATTTTTTTTTATTGATTTGCTTGATTTATTTGGATGTATCTTAGCTAACTGACTAATCGTCCAAGAATCAGGAATAATCCAACACCAATCTCTCTGAGCAGGGTTTTACTCACACTAGTCTGAGCAGGGTTTTGGTCTGAGATTTGTTAAAAAAGGTACACAACAGGGGTACATTGTACATCCCACTATCAAAGTGTCTACTTTAATTTGCTGCGCAAACTAAACTGAGTGTGTTTGGTTAGAGTGTCTCTCTCTCCACACCTTTCTCTCTCGTTAAGAGACAGTAGGCTACAGACACCCAGTCAAGCCAGGAACAAGACTAGGCAAGTCTAGTTAAGCAAGACCCAGCCAAGGACAAGACGAGGCAAGCTTAGTTAAGCATTTATTATTATACTTTTTTTTGTAAAAGTTTATATAAAATCTGCAAATGAAGCCAGTGGGTGGTAATCTGATTGTTATAAAACAGCGACTCCTACAGGTCAGTCAGGGCGCCTGCACAGCAAGGACAGGAGATAGCGAGGGTAGTGTGAGCCTCCCACACGTTACACCTCGCCAATGAGAGTCCGGGCTGCCTGAATGCCGTCTACAACAGAACTGCGTTTCCGCGTCTGTCCCACGATTGGTGCACATGTCACATGACCTGGCCAATCAGAGCGCAAAACTCGAACGCGGAAACGCAGTTCCGTCGTAGAAGGCATACACGCGTCCGGGCTGGCAGGTGAAAAGAAGTGGCTGCCTGACTCCGCATGTATCGGAGGGGACATGCGATAGTATCCATCAACCCTCCCTGCGACTGGCCAGTGGGGGGCACGGGCGAGCAACGATCAGGACAGGGGAGGGAGAATTGGCACAAGAGGAAATTGGGATGGGAGAAAAAAAACACAGAAAAAGAAGAAAAAGTGGAAAAAAAAAATCTGCAAATGGATTATGCAAAACAACTCCCAATTTAATATTTCTTCCCCATCTTACCGCTGACAATCTCTTAAGTGGGATTTCCAAGAGTCTTGTCTGTAGTTTAGCTCCACTTTTCTCTCCAAGCTCCTCATAACCTTGAATTACAAACCAGTCTGTGTCCTTTTCTGAAACTGAGAGAAAAGTCATATTTTTATTTGTTTATTAAAAAGGATCCCCATTAGCTGATGCCAATGGCACCAGCTAGTCTTCCTGGGGTCCGAAGTCCCACATATCAATATATACATACATACTAGGGGTGTAACGGTACGCGAATACGTACTGTACCGCCTCAATGTGGTCCTCCGGTACAGTACGCGCTGTGCACCGAATTGCAACGGTACGGGACCTTTTTTTGCTGAACTTAAATCCCCCTGGCCCTAATATAACGTGCACAACTAACCGGATGTTGTTTGTTCATCCCACGCAGCGCGCAGCTACACTGAACGAGAGCTGTAATTCAGCATAGCATATTAGCCTTAGTATGGCGAGTCAATACTAACTGACAAGCCAGAGCTATGTCATTGTTCAACTTTATTGCAAACTTTATCACGCATTTGAAACGGCATCACCCGAATGTGAATATCACTGGTACAAGGAAGAAACAGAACCTAGTGCAAACCCAGCTCCCCGTGGCATTCAAGCAGCATCTCGCTATTAATTCAGACCGGACCAAAGCAATAACAAACGCCATAGGTGTTTTTATAGCAGCAGATCTGCGACCATACTCCGTTGTCGAGAACACTGGGTTTAAGCACATGTTAAAAGTAATAGAGCCCCGCTACCTAGTTCCCTCTCGTCCGTATTTCAGCCAGCAAGTCATACCAGCTCTGTATAAACAAGCCCCTTTCGTGACTAGGATGCAAGCCCTGCCCCTGTATTCAAGCAGGGCTCACATCACAGTCATGAAAGGGGCTCTGTATAAACAAGCACACGCTACAGTTGTCCACGACTGCTATATAATAATCTTCAGATTTACTTTAAGTGTTATTAGTAGATTACAGCAGTAAGCATTAGTTTGCTCAGTAAATTATGGCCAATTAGTTTTATATTGTTTAATACAGTTAAATAAATAGATAAATGAAAAAGCTATTTTTTTTTGTATTTCCCCCCCCCCCCCGTACCGAAAATAATACCGAACCGTGACTTCAAAACCGAGGTACGTACCGAACCGTGGATTTTTGTACCGTTACACCCCTAATACATACACACACATACATATATATACATGTATACTCGCAGTAATTTACCCTCATCAACCTGTTGTATGGGTTCACCAGACAAGTGCAGACTCAGTGTAGGATTGGTTAATGCCAACTTAATTGCGATTAAACCTACCCACATGGCTGAAAATCGTGGTGTTAAATATACAGAGTGCGTGAAGGTTGGCCTTATCAACATTCGCTCTCTGCCAACCAAAGCTCTTTTGGTAAATTAACTGATAAAAGACCATAGTCTCGACTTATTGGGCCTCACTGAGACATGGCTTAAACCTAATGACTTTTTGCTCTTAACACATTGACCGCCAAAAACGGCTTACGACGAGTTTGCTGGCCATGCTAATTCTGCCAGACCACGCTGTATGACGTTATTGAGATCATATTTCTTTTTTTCGCCATGGCATTCAGAATTTCGCCACCCAGCCTCTGCTGATACAGTGGGACTCTGCACAACAGTGCAACGCCTCAATACCGACACCTGGTGGATGATCGGGCGAGTTACAACCGGAAGTGGATCTGGTGATCTCGGTGCATCTGGGAAATCCGTCCGGCAGTCACATATTGTTGCGGGACTATAGACACACACTGGCGTGCATGGATCGCTGCCATAACTCAATAATCGATATGATTTGGCCGTTTATTGCGCCATACAAACCGGAAATGGATCTAGTCAATCGACGTCAAATAAGTGGGATCTTTTTCCTCCAGTCTCATCGGCGAACGGTAAGAGGACAGTAACGTTACTTGCAGCTTGATTGTTTATTCTTTTCACTGCAAACCACTCTGATCAATATGTCACCCATACTACACAAAGCATTTACTGACGATCACGGAATTATAAACGACCCCCCCCCCCCTTTCATCCACGCATGATGAATCATAACGTATACGATCATGTACAGTTGACATTTTTTATATAGCGTGTATCGGCAATAAACGGCAGTTGATAATCTATGTGTTTATGCCTATAACTCACGTTCTATGAATTACTGCAGAAAACGATAAAAACATATGTATATTCTAGAAGGTATTTTTGGAAGAATCTATGAATGAAAAAGTATAACGTTCCTACATCCTGAACGATAGATAATCGATGTTGAATGGGCCATAGTAATGTCAAGTTAGCAATACAATTTAAAAGGTTATAGCCCTGCAAAGAAGGTGAACATCTCCATAGGCTTAGACTGATGGCAGTGATCTTACATTGATGGATAGAAGCGTGGCAGTCAATGTGTTAAACGAGGCTTCACCCCCTAATTTTAGTAGCTCCCATATCGCACGCACCTCCAAGAAAGGAGGCGGAGTTGCTCTAATTTACGACTCTAAGCACAACTTTACATCCGACGCAAACTGTAAGTTTTCCTCGTTTGATGTGCTCCTGTTGCGTCCCTCTCCCCCAGCAGAAAGTGTGGCGGTCTGATTCCTACCTCCACTGCATCCTTTGTAATGGCTGTCCTTTACCGCCCCCCAGGCCCTTACACCCTCTTCCTAGATGAGTTTTCCACTTTCATCTCTGAGCTTGTTACACGCTCAGATAACATTTGAATTGTTGGTGATTTTAACATTCATTCCAACAAAACTCTAGATCCCCTAAATAAGGCTTTTACCGACATCATTGACTCTGTCGGTCTCATTCAAATCGTTGACCAACCCACTCATAGTGGTGGGAACACCCTTGACTTAGTCCTAGCCCACTGTGTCAGATTTGACCGTTTCTCCCTATGTTCTTGCTCTCTCAGACCACTACCTTATCAAATTTCAAATTGATTTGACGGTTTCTCGCCCCCAGACAGTGTAGAATCCTACATGAGCCGTCTAATTAACGCCTCAACTGTCCCAATTCTAGTTAACTGCCTACCAGACACCCTCTCTCCCTTCCTCTCTTACTCTGGCCCCCTTGATCTCTTTACAGACAAACTTAACGCCGCCCTTCGTAGCACGCTCGACATTGTCGCTCCCCTTAAGCCTAAAATTAAACGTGAATGAATGAATGAATGAATGAAAACTTTATTTAACAGATTGCAGAATGGGTACAATACAGTACGGCTCAATACATACAATTGTTAAGGGGATGCAGACCTGAGAAAGACGTTTGTCTTGTTTCCATCAGGGTCCCCCATTTTCAATTCATATAGACATTTGTGACATACACAACATACATGACATTTATGGCATAGGGACATATAGGTATTTAGTACTGATACATTTGTGACATAAACGGTATTCCAATATACAGTACTGTTACCCCTAGATCCTGACAGAGTATATACATATGATGGGGAGGAGACTGTACATTAGGGGGGGGGGGGGTGGGTGGGGGGGGGGGGTGGGTGGGTGGGAGATAAATATACATACGGCGGGGAGGGAATATATACATGCGGTGGGGAGGAGACTGTCTATTAGGAGGTGGTGGGGGTTTTGGGCATTTACGGTGGCCAGTTTCGAATTGCAGCCTCCCGTAGGTGCTCTTTAAGAGCGGTTTTGAATGTGGGCAGGGATTCACATTCCTTTACAGCTTTGGGTAGGGCGTTCCACATTGTTGTGGCATAATTGCGAAATGTGTTTAGTCCCTTGTTTGAGCCGAATCTGGGTTTAACATGATTTGTTGAGCTTCCTCTGGTGTAGTGGTTGTGGTATTCACTGACCTTTGGGAAGTATTTTGACATGTACATGGGCACCCCGGTCGTATAGTGTATCTTGTAGACCAGGCCCATTGCAAGTTGCTGTACTCTGTCGTCTACTCTAAGCCATCCTAGGTTGTCAAAGTGGGCAGGGGTGAGGTGGGTTCTGGGGTTCAGGTCAAGTAGTAGTCTGACCAGTTTGTTTTGTGATGTTTGTAATTTTGTTTTAAGCGCCTTTGAGGTGCTTTGGTACCATGAGGTGCACGCATAGTCATAGTACCCTTGAATGAGTGCTCCTGCCAGAGTCTTCAGGGTATTCTTGTTTACCAGAGAGGAGATCCGGTACAGGAATCTAGTTCGTTGGTTGACTTTTTTTATTACATTGGATGCCATTTTGTCACAGGAAAGATTTGCCTCTAGGATGGAACCCAGGTAGGTAATTTCGTCTTTCCTTGTGACAATATTGTCACCCACTGTAACTGAGAAGCCGTCGGTCTTGTTGAGTTTGTTATTTGAACCGAAGAGAATGGACTCTGTTTTGCCCATGTGTAATGATAGTTTGTTATCAGCGAGCCATATGCAGATTTTGCCTATTTCCGAGCTGAGGGTTTTTTCAACCTGCAACTTGTTCTTGTCAGAGACCAGCAGGGCTGAGTCGTCCGCAAACAGGAACAAGTTGCAGTCACAGGCTGACGACATGTCATTTGCATAAATTAGGAAGAGTAGCGGTCCTAGTATGCTTCCTTGTGGAACACCACAGCTCACTGTGAGGGGGGGGGGGTAGAGTACCGTTTACCTCTACCATCTGTTCTCTCCCCTCCAGGTAGGATTGCATCCAGCTCACTGATAAGCTATCAAAACCAATTGCTTTTAGCTTGTCCATTAGAATGGAGTGATTGACAGTGTTGAAGGCCTTTTGTAGGTCCAGCATGACCATGCCGCAGTATTTGCCCGCGTCCACCTCTTGTTTGATGTGGTCGTTCAAATAGAGGAGGCATGTGTCAGTAGAGTGGGACGTTCTGAAGCCAGATTGGAATTCGTAGATTAGATTTTTTTCCGCCAGGTACTTTTCGACCTGTTCGTAGACTATTTTCTCCATGACTTTCGAGATGGAGGTAAGAATAGAAACAGGGCGGTAGTTGCCTGGGTCTAATTTGCTGCCCTTTTTGTGCAATTTTGAAGTCCTTGGGGACGTGCCCCTGTTTTATAGAGAGGTTTATTATGTGTGTGATGACTGGGGTGATGGCGGCTGCTGCGTCTCTGAGGAATTTGGAGGGGATGTTGTCATGGCCAGTGGCCTTGTTAGGTTGGAGGGCGCTCAATTTTTTGAGTACCTCATCGGTTGTTACCATTTCAAGTTTGAAGTCGTCTTTGTGGACCCCTAGGTTTTTGTAGTATGCTACTATGTGTTCTACCCCATAATGCCCTGAGTGGGAGGGTAGTTTGTTTACCAGTGTTGTGGCTATGTTTGTGAAGAAGATGTTTAAGTAATTGGCTACATCCAGCTTGTCTGTGATGAGCGTGTTGTCCGTCTTTATGTTTATGTTTGAGAATCTGGTTTTAAGTTTTTTACTGCAGCCTAGTTGATTATTGAGTAATTTCCAAAGTTTGCGGGGTTTGTTTTTGTTTTCCTCAGTTTTGTCGTTGATGAAATTTCTTTTTGCGGTTCTGATCATGGTGTTTACGTCATTTCTTAGTCTGTTTCTTTGAATTTTTGTTCAACCACGTGGGCTTGGAGTTCACTGTTTGAGCTTTTGGAAAGCTTTGTCTGACTTTTATGAAGTTCAGAGCATTTTTTGTCTCTGGTTTTCATAGCGGCCAGTATTTCAGTGTGCATCCATGGCTCAGCGCGATTTTTAACCCTGGTGGTTCTTATGGGTGCCATGTTGTTGAGTATTGCTGTGAATTTGGTTTTGAATCCAAGCCATGTTTCTTCAACCTGTGTACCACTGAGTTCATCTGACCAGTCCAAGCTCCCCAGTTCTAGGTTAAAGGCTCCGCAAAAACAAACTCCCTGGTTTATGGAGGAAACTCGCTCCTTTAAAAAGGCATGTCGCAAACTTGAACTTAAATGGTGTTCGACCAAACTCGAAGTATTCCGCCTTGCCTGGAATGATAGTTTACGTAACTGTTGGCTCCCAAACCACAGAGGCCTGTTTCAGGACATCTCCCTCAACTTTGATACTTGTCATGTATCCCAGAGCTCCACCATAAAAAAGCTCAGAGTCATTTTTGATTCCTCCCTCATTTAATGCACATAAAAAAATTCACCAAAATTGCCTTCTTCCATCTTCGTAATATCGAAAAAATTCGCCCCATTTTAACTCTGGTTGATGCTGAAACCCTAATTCATGCTTTTGTCTCATCACGTCTAGACTACTGTAATGCACTTTTTTCAGGCCTACCTAAGTCAAGCATCAAAAATCTTCAACTTGTGCAAAATGCGGCTGCACGGATACTAACTAAAACTAGAACATTTGATCACATCACACCAGTTTTGTCCACCCTAGACTGGCTTCCTATTCAAGCCCGATCTGACTTTAAAGTGCTACTCCTCACCTACAAAATTTTAAATGGGCTTGCACCGCTCTATCTATCCGATCTCATCTCTCGATACTCGCCCGCTCGTGCTCTGCGCTCACAAAATGCAGGGTTAAAAAGAAATCCGCCGGCCACAGAGCCTTTGTCTACCGCTCTCCCTACCTGTGGAACAAATTACCTGCCGTCGTCAGGGGCGCCTGCTCTGTTGAAGCTTTTAAATCCCTGCTTAAGACCCATCTTTTCTCTCTCTCCTTCAACTTACCCTGATTTCTGGTTGGGGCTTGACCCTTAGATTAATCTGTCTAGTTTAGTTAGGATGTCTATTTGCTCCCTTGTCTGCAGACATAGGAGAACCTTTTAACCTCCGTCTCCGTCTTCACAATTTTCTTATATACTATGATTCTACTGTCACCATGTATGCATATGCTCACTACTTGTATTTATTGCTCCATCTCCACCCACTACAAACATGGGAACTCTCTAACCCCCTCCTATTGCTAGGTATTGGACTAAACCATCCCCTCTGCCGGTGGTCCAAGGACTTCCTCTGACCACCCCCAGAGGGTCAGGATAGGCCCCCACACCTCCACAGCCATCAGCACCGGATCCCCCCAGGGCTGCATGCTGAGTCCCCTTTTTTAATCTATTTACACCCACAACTTCACCGCAGTTCACCCCAGCAACACCATCATCAAGTTTGCTGACGACACCACCGTGGTGGGCTGCATCTCAAAAGGCGACGAGACCGCATACCGCGATGAGGTAGAGCAGCTGTCAGCCCTGTGCAAAATAAACAACCTGCAGCTGAATAAGCTAAAAACCCAGGAGATGATCGTGGACTACAGGAGGAAGAAGACCGACATACAGGGGCTGTACATCGACGGGGGATGCGTGGAGAGAGTCTCTGTCATCAAATTCCTGGGCGTCCACCTGGAGGATGACCTGACCTGGAGAACCAACACCAAGGCGATTGTAAAAAGGGCACAACAGAGACTCTACTTCCTGAGATTACTGAGGAATTACCACCTCAGACAAGACCTGCTTGTGTCCTTTTACCGCTGCTCCGTGGAAAGCATCCTCACCTACTGCATCAACGTGTGGTTCCTCAGCTGCACAGCCACAGAGAGGAAGGCGCTCCAGAGGGTTGTCAACTCGGCCCAAAAAATCATCGGCTGCCCTCTCCCCTCACTGGAAGAACTATACAACTCCTGCTGTCTTAAAAAATCAGTCAAAATACTGAAAGACCCACACCACCCGGGCAACAAACACCTTGTACGGCTGCGCTCGGGCAGGCATTTCAGCGTCATGCCCACCCGGACTAACAGACTGAAGTTTAGTTTTTATCCCAGGGCCATATGTGCACTAAACTCAGCTAATATTTAAAACAACAATCTCCCCTGCACCCCCCCCCCCCCCCCACGCACATGTTTATGTTATGTCTATTTATGCCCTACTCTTGTTTTTATACTCTTGTTTTTATATTTAATACTGTGTTTAGGACTGTGTTTTTATGATCTGTGTTTTTATGATCTAGCACCTAGGGCTGCAATTTTAATTTCGTTGTAAAACTGTAACAATGACAATAAAGATAATTCTATTCATTCTATTCTATTCTATTTATTAGTGAGTTTGTCTGGGAATGTTGCATTTATTTTATTTTTTGCATTTATTTAATATTTTTTGGACCTTATGGTGACTTATTGTGGTGACCTTATAGTCACTTTTTTTTTTTTTTTTGTATTTTATTTTTTTATTATTTTTTAAACAAACACATAAACAAACATGACAACACACAATAGGATATACAAATACACATATGTTCCAGCTCGTACCCCCCTCTCCCGGACCCCCCATTGGATAATCCAACCATTATAATTTGTTCCTAACCAGACACTACCATTATATGCTGGCTTTTATTCTCTCCACCACTTCTAACCACATTGCCATTTTGGATTCATTGAGACCCAAAATTCTAGCTGTTGATATTTCTTGATAAATCACATCGAGATATGTAAGAATCCAGACCTTACGGCACATTTTTTCCGGTTGAAACCATCGTGATGCTATCAGCTTTTTAGCCACTGTGATACCGGATAAAACCAATCTCTTTAGCTGTGGAGGTACTGCATGCTCAAAGACATCATTCAGCAGTAATACAGAGGGGTGTACAGGTATATCCAGAGTTAAGAGATTTGACAATTGCTGGGTCACTTCTTTCCAAAATATCTTAACTGGTGGGCAGTCCCAGTACATGTGCATAAATGTCCCTTCATCCCCATTTGTACATAAGGAGCATTTGGAGTCTTGTTTAAGACCCATTTTGTTCAGTCTTATAGGAGTTAAGTATGTCCTGTGAATATAGTTAAGATTGATTTGTTGATGGTCCGGGTTCCTTGATGCAAGGCGTACATTTGCCCAGGCTTCTTGCCAGTCAAAGTCTATCTCCAGGTCTGGTATATCCCTCCTCCAGACTGAGTCTAGATGTAGGGTTTCATACGAGGCCGTTAGTAATTGATGATAAAAATCTGAAACAAAACCTCTCGATGTCTCTCTTTCATAGAAGAATTTGTGGTATCTGTGGTGTACAATTGGTATCCTTAATGGAACACCGTATAGTCACTTATTGTGATGTTTCTTCTTGACTTGTTTAAAGAAGAAGTGTACGGCCCATGGGGACATTAACGTGTGTTGTTGGGCCTTACAAATAAATTTGATTTGATTTGATTTAGTTTGTGACTGGTTCCTAGGATAATGGATTTTGGTCTTTGAGATGTTTAACACTTTGAGTGCAAACGCCGAGATTTCTCGTTAGTTCATGCCAACCGTTCAGTGCCAACGACGAGAGATCGGTTTACTTTCGCTTTTAAACCAGCTGCAGCCTCAAAACTGGAGTGTGAGGGGATGCAACACTAAAGATGGCGGCAACGACAAATAATTGCTACAAAATAAACATACATCTGTTGTTTAAAAAAAAGGGAAAAAAAACATTTTCGATAATTATCGATATCGAGTGATATGATAACATTATCATATCATTATCACAATATGATTTTTTGCCATATCGCCCAGCCCTAAATGAGATGACACTTTGTGCAAATCCATAGCATTCCAATTTTGTAATTTTCCAATTAAAAGTCATAGTGCCACACTTTTTAAACTAAATATTTGAAAGCTTGATTAATTATCCAAGAAATTCTAATTATTGTATATAATTTAGACTTAATAATGTATTCCCATCCCATGTCATTCTCACCATGCTCTTTTTCACTTTCTGCCTCATCTTCCTCTTCCTTACCCCTTTCATCTTCTGAGTTTTCACCCCCCCCTCCCTTCTCTTCCTCTGCTGCAAGTCCAATATGTGAGCTCCAGTCTTCATCGCTCTCATCGTCTTCTTCCTCATCCTCCTCCGACGACTCTGGACAGTAAAAAGATATACAACCAATGTCTGGATCAAGCAAAAACACTGCAACAAGCCAGCAAAATACTATATCTGTGTTGGGGAAAATACTATATCTATGTTGGGGAAAATACTATATCTATGTTGGGGAAAATACTATATCTATGTTGAAGAAAATACTATATCTATGTTGGGGGGAATACTATGGCTGCATCCCATTACTCCCCCTTGGCCCGACCACTTGGCCCTACCCCTGTTTTGGAGTGCCCTCGATGGGGAGTCACCCTTCAGAGCAGAGCTACGAGGGGTGAATTCCACTACGAAATGGGACTTTTCCACAAACTGAATAACTAAATTGTTTCTCTCCTGTATGAGACAAACTTAATGTGTTTTGTTTAATATTAGCATCTTTAAACCTGACTGAGGTTCCCCACTCTCCTTCCAATCATCACTGTCGTCAGTCTCATTTCCAGAACAGTCTGAAGAGAGAAGCTGGCCATCTCTAGTTGGTTCTAAGTCACCAGCTGGATCTAAGTTACTGGCTGGTTCTGATACTCCACAGTCCTCTCCATCAGGTTCTGTTTTCATCTGTTCAGTTGAGGTGCTGGGTAAAGAGTAAGCTTCTCTGTTTTTCTCCCTCTGGGTTTGAAGAGGCTGGAAGGGCAGAGAGTTTTCTTGACCATCTTCACATTTCACTGGGTCTACTGTGATCTTGGAGAGACCAGCTTCTTCCAGCCCTTGATGTAGTTCATCTTTAATCTGTAGGAGCTCTGGGTCCTGGGTTTGGCTGAGCAGTGAGGACAGAGTATTCTCTCCATCATGTTCATATTTCACAGGGTGCAAGGTCATCTTGGAGCCATCAGCCTCCTCTAGATCTTGAAATTGTTCCTCTTCTTCCTCTTTGATCTGTAGGGACTCTGGGTCCTGGGTTTGGTTAAACCATGAGGACTGAGGTTTATCTTCATCATGTACACTCTTCACAGAGACAGGATTGAATGTGAACTTTATGATATCAGCCTCCTCCAGACCTTGAAGCTGCTCTCCCTCCTGACTGCTCCAGAGTTCCTCCTGTTCCTCTTTCATCTGTAGGGGCTCTGACTCCTCTTGGCCCAGACTGGGGCTCCTCTCCTGCTGCTCAGGGGGAACCTCCTCTTTACACACAGGGAGCTGTGGGGGGTCTGGAGGGAGGAATAATAATATGAGTAACAAACATAAAGATATAGTAGATAACTTTTTTTTCAGCATTAAGTGAAACTCAATGCAGTATCTGTCTCTAATCCTTTCAATCTCACCATTGTTACACTCTATCGCCCTCCAGGTCCCCTCGATCACTTCACAGATGAGCTGGACATGCTTCTAAGCTCCTTACCGGAAGATGGTACCCCTCTCCTTCTATTGGGCGACTTCAACCTGCCTGACTCATCTCAGTCGGTCCAAGTGGTCTCCCTCCTACAACAATTTGACCTGACTCCCACTGCCATGCCTCCCACCCACAAAGCAGGCAACTCCTTGGATCTCATATTTTCCCGTAACTCCAGCATTAACACCACGGTAACTCCCCTACATGTATCTGACCATTCCTTCATATCCTTCTCACTAACTCTCATGCTTAACCGAAAGGTCTTCACCCCAACTCAAACCGTCTCACTCAGACGCAACCTGCCCTCCTTATCCCCCTCCACCCTCTCCCCTGACATACTATCTGCTCTACCTTTGAGTGACACCTTCTCTGCTCTCCCCACAGAGATGGCAACCTCGACCCTCTGGAGCCCTTGCAACCTCCTTCGACAAGCTCTGTCCCCTCGTTGAGAAACGAGGGGATTTTTGGTCGCATTTTGCGACCAAAAATCAGTGCAGTGTGACTGCATGTTTTCCCTTGTCGCACTGGTGCAGCTCCCAGCAGGTCTGTCTGTCTGTGTGTGTGTAGCGTCTTTTCCCCTGTGGCCATGTGGGTATAAAGAAATCTCTGCCTTTGATTGGCTCTAACACATGCATTCTGCAAAGACCAGCCCTGATCTGCCTCTGATTGGCTCTGATCATCACCCTGAAATTCATATTGGCTGAATGACAAATAAACAAAATAGCCATGTGAGCATCAACTTTCTAATTGAAACGATAAATAATCACATCGTCTTATACTGGTTTCATAATACGTTTCCAAATGGACGTTTGGATTAAACAAAGTATATGCAGTGATGCTTTCCCAGCGGAACACAAGCTGCTTAACGTTACACAGGTATGTTATGCACGTTAATTAAGCTATGTAACGTTAGAGCACAGCTAACGTTAAAATAGCAGGAGCCGTCGGCCAACAAAGTTGTTTCAACAAATGTATCTTTGTTGACCAGCGTTGGCCGGCCAGCACATTTTGCACGGGGCGAACTCGGCTGGCGTTGGCCTGTATAGCTGGTGAGCTATGGTTCTAGCCGGAGCTAGCCAGCCGGCGCCGGTCGACGGAGATCCTCACTGCGACTGCCGATGGCCATGACAGTTCGTTGGACGAGCCATGCCAGCTCTCGTCTCAACTAGAATTTGTTGTTCTTCATTCCAGAAGGTCCCCCCCCCCCTTTTATTTATATATATATATATATATATATATATATATATATTTTTTTTTTAACACAGAAATACGCAATTTTAGAGTAATTAGAGACGAATAATGAAGAACTAGATTATAGGTTCTCAAAGTGAGGTCCAGGTCCATGAGGGATCTGGGCAGTCCCCATAGAAAATTCAAAGTTAACAGGACCAAATCATCAGTTTCTTATTTATTTAACCTTTATTTAGCCAGATAAAACATTGATTGATTGATTGATTCATTGAAAACTTTATTAACAGATTGCAGAATGGGTACAATACAGTACAGCTCAATACACACAATTGTTAAGGGGATGCAGACCAGAGAAAGACTTTTGTCTTGTTTACATCAGGGTCCCCCATTTTCAATTCATCACAGGACATATATGACATACATGACATACACATGGACAGTACTGCTACATCTATACATTTATGACATACCAGATTTGCAAATACAGTACTGCTTGTGATAAAAAAAAAATCCAGAAAAGAGAGTATATACATTTGACGTAAAAACTGTACATTGGAGGAGGTTGGGTAGGTGGGGTGGGGTTTGGGTGGGTGGGGGGGGCTGTACATTGGAGGTGGTTGGGGTGGGGGGGGGGGGGGTTGGGTAGGAGGGGTGGGTGGGGAACACTGTACAAGCAAAACTGTACATTGGAATATTGACAAAACCATACTTGGTAATTTACTGTACATTGGAGGGGGTTGGGTTAGGACATTTACAGGGGCCAGTTTCGAGAGTGGTTTTGAAAGTGGGTAGTGATTCACATTCCTTTACAGCTTTGGGTAGGGCGTTCCACATTGATGTGGCATAATTGCGAAACGTGTTTAGTCCCTTGTTTGAGCCGAATCTGAGTTTAACATGATTTGTGGAGCTCCCTCTGGTGTTGTGGTCGTGGTATTCACTGACCTTTGGGAAGTATTTTGACATGTACATGGGTACCTTGATCTGGTCCAAGAGGCCCCAACAGGAGTACAAATATACATATATACACATATAGATACATACATATATACACACATATACACCAATAACAAAATAAAAACAGTTAAGAATCATACACATAAGCAAATAAACAAACAAACAAATGTACAAACAAAAACATATGTACAAAAGAAATAAACAGTTCATCTCTAGTCTTTAGTTTTCTTCGATTGCATAAACACACAAAAATCAAAAGTATTACACAATTATCAAAACCTTACGCTCAAGGAGCAAAACTTAGGCCCAGATTTGCACCCCTATAAGCACAATGTCAGCCTCACACTTTTTGCAAAACAATACAGTGATTTGCAAAACACTAACACACTTGCATTACATTAGACACAGAATGTCAAATTACCACACATATGAGCCAATTGGTTAAACACAGCCATCAGATGCACAAACACACCATTGCTTAAACACCAATGAGGTTTAAGCACTATAAAAATGCAGCAGGTGAGTTCACCTGTCTTCAACCAAAATGGAAGGAGAGTGAAGTACTGTACACAGAGAACGTGAAAATATACAATACATTCACCAAACACTACACAAGACAACTAATGATGCAGACTGATGAAAATATAAATGTTCTCTCCATATACCCAAATCAGTCAACATGTCAACATGGAGAATCACAACAAAAAATGCTCTTGCCAGATCCAGCTAGGCAAAGAGATCATGTCTAGTATTTTCTGTACTCTATTTAAATTGTTTCTATTTTTGTTTTTGTTTTACTGTAATTTTAACCTGTACTGGATACAGTATTTTATGTTTGTCTGATATTTGCTGAGCTTACAGTGTTATGCAAGATACAAGATACAAGATACTTTAATGCCACACAACGATGGTTGGTGGTAATTGTTTGCGGTACAGAATGTTAAACGCTGGTTACATCAACATGAAACAGACATCAAAACGCCCCCCTCCCACCTCCCAATCCCCACAATAAATACATATACATAAATACATACAGGACAGTCATGGTAACAGTGTCAGTCAGTGACAGATGCTTGCCCATCTGTGCAAAGGGGGGCGGGCCAGGGTGTTCAGTGTTCGGACTGCTGTGGGGAAAAAACTGTTTGTGAAGCGTGTGTGTCTGGTTAGAATGGACCTGTAGCGACCTGAGGGCATGTGCTGGAATAAGTGGTGTGCTGGGTGAGAGGGGTCGTTGACTATTTTACCAGAGCGGGTGACTGTGCGTGAGGTGTAGATGGAGTCCAGAGAGGGGAGGGGGCAGCCAATTATTTTGGAGGCTGTCTTGGTGATGCACACTGTAGTAGCATGAAAACTGGGACATGTTTTGTTGTGATTCTCCATGTTGAAATGTTGACTGATTTGGTTATATGGAGAGAAGATTTATATTTTCATCAGTCTGCATCATTGATTTGGGTATATGGAGAGAACATGTTTTTTTTCATCAGTCTGCATCATTGATTTGGGTATATGGAGATAAATTAATTATATTTTCAATTTAGCAAAGGATCTGAGGTGTTCTGATAATTGTGTGTGTGGTTGTGCTAATTGTGTGTAGTGTTTTGAAACACCGGGCCCTGTTTTCAAAATCTTAACACTTTCGCGACCACTGGGATGAGTCTAATTAATGGCAAGAGGACCGGGGAATGTAAACAAACGTGTGTATTTTTGGACAGCTAAATCTATACTTTATAGTATTGCTATCTGTCCATTCTCATTGTCAATTGAGTTCATAAACCGTCCCTTCAAAATGGCTAAAAGGAAAAAAAATCATCAATAGGTTCTCATTTTATAGCGCTGTGAATATAAGCTTTATAGCGGATTTGGGCTAGTATATTTTCTGGAAAGCTAGATAAATGGCTAATAGCTGCTAACGTTATATCCAATGGCATTTCCGTTTTACAGATGCTACAGAAATAACTAAACTGCATATGATGCGGGGGACATCGTTTATTATTATTGATGATTACCAATAACAGTGTTCGTCTAACTAGCCACATACGCTGGTCGGCTGGTTGAGTATCATAGCAAGCTCTGATCGGGCTGTAATTTACGTGAAAAAGATCTTACCATGAGCCGGTGGGATCCCCCCGAGCATTTCCCCGCTATCGATCGCCATCTGGTAGATCGTTATGTCCATTGGCTGATGATAAATCCCCTTATTGCATAGTGAAATCCGCAATTCAAAACGTATCCCGTGCAACAGACAATAGCGATCGCTTCAGATGAGTAGAAAACTACATTAGAGATCCAAAAAAAGAAGACAACTTCTGCCACAGGGAACACTCTATTATCGCCCCTAAGAGGATCTGGCCGGTATTGCACATTGTAGAATTCATAGAGTATTGAAAATCTACAGTGCCCCCCGCGACCTTGAACAGGTTATTAAAATGGAATAAAAGCAATAACAACTTGCCACGGCTTTATCCGTGATTCTGTCCACAACGCATGGATTCGAAACACGTATAAATACGTGGCTCGTCCCCAATGTGTTTTAAGCAATAAAGAAAAAACTGTATTGTGTGTTTCATTATATACATATTAGTGTTGTCACGATACTGGAATTTCGACTTCGATACGATACCTTGAAAAGTATCGATACCATTTCGATACCAACATTGTTTTTTTTTTTTAAAGGTCCCATGCATTATAAATGTCATTTTTCAGTCTCTAGCATTCTATTATATGCTATATATATATATATATATATATATATATAATGTGTTTTAGGGTCTAAATACCATATTGGCGGATTGCTCCGTTTCAGCCCAGCCCCTCTCTTCCTCTAGTAAATCGGGTCATTTTGATTTGAAGACCCGAGTCACGTCACTGGGCACTGTGGGTAGCGCACAGTGATGCGATTGGCTCTGTGGTTGGAGCTAATGCCCGCCCCCATTCTAGGTACCTACTACCTAGAAACAGGAATGCAGTCACTTGCATATCTTCCACGATGAGCAAACCCCGCAGAACATGTTCTGTTCCTGGCTGTAAAGCTACTAATACGTCTTTGCACGGTTTTCCCGTGGATGCCGAACTTCGCCAGCAATGGAACAAGTTCGTTTTTGGGGACCCTCCTAGTTCTGTCGCAACGTCTAATACTCGGGTTTGTACTGCACATTTTTCCACCGAAGACGTTGTCAATCAAGGTCTTTTTGATGCTGGCGTGGCATCCTGGATGGTGCTAAACAAAGGAGTTGTACCTACTATTCGGGACCCGACACAAGTAGTAAGTAGATATGTCGTAATTAGCCAGCTAACTTACTAACTGTTGCTAGCTACGTTCACTGTTTGTATGTGGGAGGGAACCTTGGGGGGTGGGGTGAGGTATGTTATCATCAATACAATCTAACGTTACTGTATATAACTGCTGCTCTTTATAAAGCAACGTTATGGCAAACTATTGAAGCAAGCTAGTCATAACTGCTCAATAAAAAAACACAACTAGTGAGAGGTAAACAAGGTAACGTTATATTTGTGGCTTGGATTATATAATGTAATTGTTTTACTTGGTCATTCTTAGGCCACAAGTTCCAGCGCCCATGTACGCCTGCCTCCAGCTTCGAGGGACATCAGTTGCCAGACTGACAACCCAAATATACGTTCTGTTGGTACACAGCTGTCTATGAAAACACTACGGTCACATGTCAAGAGTCAAGGTAGGTTTGTAACTCAGTGTGATGTAATGTAACTTAGTATAGCATAATGTGACCCAGTATGGTGTAGATTGGCCCTTTCACCGCCACACTGCAGGAGGTTGACCCTTTCACTACCACACCACATTAGATTAGCCTTTTCACTGCCACACGATAGAAGGTCGACCTTTCACTATCACACAACAGAGGATTGACCGACCTCTCGCTACCACACTACAGAAGACTAATCCTTCCTTCATGTTGAGCTCAAAATTCACAGCAATAATTATGTACAGTTTGAACTATAGCACCTCAAAGGCGCACAAAATTACAAACATCTCAAAACAAACTGGTCAGACTACTGCTTGACCTTACTCCTAGAACCCACCTCACCCCTGCCCACTTTGACAACCTAGGATGGCTTAGAGTAGACAACAGAGTACAGCAACTTGCAATGGGCCTGGTCTACAAGATACACTACACGACCAAGGTACCCATGTACATGTCAAAATACTTCCCAAAGGTCAGTGAATACCACGATCACAACACCAGAGGGAGCTCCACAAATCATGTTAAACCCAGATTCGGCTCAAATAAGGGACTAAACACGTTTCGCAATTATGCCACATCAATGTGGAACGCCCTACCCAAAGCTGTAAAGGAATGTGGATCACTACCCACTTTCAAAACCTCTCTCAAGGGACACCTACGGGAGACTGCAATTCAACACTGGCCCCTGTAAATATCCTAACCCAACCCCCTCCAATGTACAGTCATTTACCTAGTATGGTTTTGTCAATAGTCCAATGTACAATTTTGTTTGTTTGTACAGTGTCTCCCCCCCCCCCTCAATGTACAGTTTTACTTGTTTATACAGTGTGCCCCCCCCCCCAACCACCTCCAATGTAAATTACCCAGTATGGTTGTCAATATCCCAACGTACCCAACCCCCCCCCACCCAACCTCCTCCAATGTACAGTTTCTACGTCAAATGTATATACTCCCTTTTCTTGACTCCTTCTGTATCACAAACAGTACTGTATTTGCAAATCTGGTATGTCATAAATGTATAGATGTAGCAGTACTGACTATCTGTATGTCATGTATGTCATATATGTCCTGATGAATTGAAAATGGGAACAAGACGAAAGTTAATAAAGTTTTCAATCAATCAATCAATCAATCCCTTGTTTGACTAAACTATGTTTTGTAAATAGGTGTTCAGGCGAAAGTCGTGTCTGTATCTGTTGGGGTGGGGACCACAACTACTGGCTACTGGTCTAGTCAACAGGGTCCCTCCACGTCAACACCTGTGAAGGCGTTTAGACCCAGTAAAAGACCACGACTGGAGTCTGATGACAATGAAGTGACCTACAGCTCGATAGACGTTCCAGAGCCTCATGATTCCACTTTCAACATTGACTCTTTGATGAGCGAGCCCTCGATTGTAGCGTAAGTTGTTACAAAAATCTCCATGGCCCATAAATAGAAAAGCTGTATAGTTGTGCCGTGTTATTTATTTGTGTTTTTCTCCCTTGAGCGAGCAGGGAACCGTCAAAACCAATCTATGAGGTCTAGAAATACATCGTTTACGAAGACAGTCTACTGGAATTATTCCAACAGTGTCCGGTGTGCGATGCTCGATGTCATATCAAGAAGACTACGCGAGGGACCTTCTTGGCTGTCTCCCAGGTCTGCCCCAGTTGTAAATATAGCCGAAAGTGGGCCAGTCAACCAATCATAGGGAGCACACCAGCTGGAAATATCCAGCTGTCGGCAGCTGTTTTTTTCACTGGCTCATCTTTCACCCAAATGGAGAAGGTATTTGATTTGATTGATTTGATTGACAAGTCAGATATACATTATGTTTTTGTTTGTGATTCACACATGCATATTAACAAAGTGTTATTCATTTATTCTTTTAGGTTCTCAATGCGTTACACGTCTCGACAATCAAGTACAGAGCGTTTCGGAAACACGCCAAGATGTTCTTGGAACCGGCTGTTATGAGTATGTGGAATACCGAGCAAGACGTTACACTCGCCAGATTAAGCCAGGAGGAGATGGTGATAATCGGAGGTGACATGCGTGCCGACTCTCCAGGTTAGAAAAAGCTCCCCAATGTCAAATTTCTACTTTATGAATACATTTTTAATATTGCACTACATTGATTGAACTTGTTATTATTATTTTCAACAGGCCACAGTGCTAAGTACGGTAGTTACTCTGTGATGGAACTCGCCACCAATCATGTCATAGACGTCCAACTAATTCAGGTAATTAACAAGTCTGAAGACACTGCACCCTTCATTGTGCTCAAACAAACACATCTCACAAAGCTCTCGCTCTTGAATCTTGAATCGCTGTAGGTGTGAAGTGGTCTGGCTGTGTACCTCAACAGAGCAATGAGGTAGGGGGCAGCTACCATATGGAGAAGGAGGGCTTGAGGAGAAGCCTCGCTCTTCTGAAGGAGCGAGATGTGACCTTGGACTGTATTGTCACAGATCATCACCCGCAGATTCAAAAGTACCTGAGAGATCTGGGCATCAAACACTTCTACGATGTGTGGCACGTGGCCAAAGGTATGACACTTATGTCGAAAGGCATCCCACATTCAATCCCACCCCTCCTACCCAACCCCCCCCCCCCCACCCACCCACCCAACCACCTCCAATGTACAGTCCCCCCCCACCCCCACCTACCCAATCCAATGTACAGTTTCTACGCCTAATGTATATACTCTTTTCTTTCTGGACTCTTTTTGTATCACAAACAGTACTGTAATTGCAAATCTGGTATGTCATAAATGTATAGATGTAGCAGTACTGTCTATCTGTATGTCATGTATGTCATAAATGTTACGATGAATTGAAAATGGGGGACCCTGATGTAAACAAGACGAAAGTCTTTCTCTGGTCTGCATCCCCTTAACAATTGTATGTATTGAGCTGTACTGTACTGTACCCATTCTGCAATCTGTTAATAAAGTTTTCATTCATTCATTCATTCATTCATTCATTAGGATGTTGTTATCCTGTTCTGTTTAGATTGACGACTGTTATGTAATGTTATGTTATGTAATTCAAGGTCTGTCTAAGAAGCTGGACAAGGTTGCACAAGCTAAAGACTGCAAGGTGATAAAAAAATGGCGCCCACACATATCTAACCACCTCTACTGGACCGCTGCCACATCGAAGACGCCCGCTGAGAGGGTGGCTAGGTGGAAGTCATGTCTCAATCACATGATGAATGTACATGAACACGACGAAGAACCACTCTATCCACGTTGTCTTCATGCTGACCGTGTATCGAGAGATAGTAGCAAGTGGGTTAAACCTGGTATGTCTGTCTGTCTTTCATCATGATTATATACTCAACATATTTATTTATGTTCTCATTCTAGATTGGTGTGATTTACAAATGTATACTTGCTTGAATAATTCTAATCTACTGTAATATACTCTAATGAAATATCTGAATGCAATTTCTTTTTTACTTTAGACTCAAAACCGGCCCACCAGCTAGAGAAGGTTCTGCTAAACACAAGGATCATCAAAGATGTCTCCAAACTAAGTCCACACCATCAAACGTCTTCACTGGAGTCCTATCACAGTGTGATTTTACGTTTTGCCCCAAAAAACGTTGTCTTTTCATACATTGGAATGCTTTGCAGGTATTTTATATTGTGTACAAATGACTAATTATGGACTCCTGATTTGTCAAATAACTCATTATGTTGCATTAGATAACCTCAGATCAACTACAAATATATTGCTTATCGAAATTTTCCTTTCAGACTATACCTAGCTGCAATGCTTTTCAATGAAAACTCAAACCGCCAGCAAGCGACAGATGCTTCGGGAGCCCCGGCTTACAAGATGAGCTTCCCCAAGGCCAAAAAGGGTGTACACACTATAAAACCAAGGAAAATCGCTCCCACAGTCAGTAAGTCAAAATATCAACATTTATTATTGCACACACATGACCTATATAAATAGAAAAATATTTCCACTTACAGTGGAACAGCATTAATAACAATAAATTGAATAAATAATAACCTTTTTAACATGACAAAACAAATAACAATTTCTCATTTACAGACTATGTCAATCAGCTTATGGAGCTCCTGTTTGACTCCGTCATTCGTGACCCCCAACCATATCTCCAGGTGGTTGAGCAGATTCCCATCCCAGAACATCTGTGCGCACAGTTCCACAGGCCTTCCATGGAAGAAGCGGTTGCCGCCTATGTGTCACTCTTCAATCTTGTACCGGTCTGAAGCCAGTATAGACACCATCAGCATCGGGAAATTCGGTGCGGATTCGAACCACTACACAGGAAGGGATTACTACCCTCACTCTGCGTCCTAAGAATCCCCAACACCAGGCCACAAAACACCTGTACGCGATATATCTGAAACGGCTAAAGAAAAAGAAGTATTATATTTATGCACAAATAATAAAAAAAAAAAACGCTGTGAAATAACCATTTGTCATGTCATGTCATTGGACAGTAGCAAGCATTGATTATATGGGATGTGCAATAAGGATTAGATTGTGTTTGCAAGAAAGATTAGTATAGTCTGAGAGATGCAAGATGGAGAAACACCTGTAAAAAAATATATAAATCTGTAATAAATATTATTTACTTATTGATTCCGCTGGCTGGTATCCAGCCAAAATCTGCCTTGTATATATTAGTTGCCATTTGGATGGTATAGGGGTTGAAGCACACTGGATGCAATCCCGGATGAACAACCATGCACAGTAGTCCATTGGGTTCCTGATTAATTCGACGTCTGACCTATATATATAGAAAATTAAATCGTTAGCCATATGCATGGTTTTCAGTGCTACCAAGATGCAAGGTTGTGTTACTACTGTACCCGGGGAACCTCCATGCAGCAGACATTCTCAGCCTCTGTTGGCATCCGTTCACAATTTCCGCACGTGCACCTAGTAGATTGATTTGAGGGTGAAGGAAATTATCAATCAATGATCAAAATGGCTACAATACAGTACTGCTCAATACCAACACAACTGCTATAGGATGCTATGATGGAGACCAGAGAAAGACTTTCGTCTTGTTTACATCAGGGTCCCCCATTTTCAATTCATCGTAACATATATGACATATAGATAGACAGTACTGCTACATCTATATATTTATGACATACCATATTTGTAAATACAGTACTGTTTGTGATACAAAGAGCCCAGAAAAAAAAGTATATACATTTGCCGTAGAAACTGTACATAGGAGTGGGGGGGGGGGTTGGGTAGGAGGGGTGGGTGGGGGACACTGTATAAAACGGTAGCTGCTCTTTATAAACTAACATTTTGGCAAACTATTGAAGCAAGCTAACAAGGTAACGTTACTTATAGCAAGCTATCGAAGCAAAAGCTGGCTGATCGATCAAGTAAGTAAGTAACGTTATTTCGGCAAGCCATTAGACTAACGGTGGAATCAACTTACCAATCGTAAACTATTTGTAAGCCTCGCTGTTGTTTGGGGGGTGGGTGAGTACAATCTAACGTTAGTGTGTGTTTTCGACGGGCCGCGACAGAAGTACACTGTATACAGTATAACTGCTGCTCTTTATAAACTAACATTTTGGCAAACTATTGAAGCAAGCTAACAAGGTAACGTTACTTATAGCAAGCTATCGAAGCAAAAGCTGGCTGATCGATCAAGTAAGTAAGTAACGTTATTTCGGCAAGCCATTAGACTAACGGTGGAATCAACTTACCAATCGGAAACTATTTGTAAGCCTCGCTGTTGCAAATCGACTTCTTCTTCTGAATCATACTGTGGGTCGCTCTCTGGATCCCAAACATAATGTACAGCCATGATTGTTGATTGTTATTAATGCTGTTAGTTAGTAAAATCGGTATATGTTTTGCGTGTCGAAATAAAAACACCCGAGAGGGAAGGACGGGGAGATGGGCGGAGCTATTTGGTGGGTGGCTGTCACTCAAAGCATTCTGCTAGTATGGGTGGAGCCAAGCCAATAACAGCCTGATTTCTTGAGGCTGAAAAATGCTGGTTTTGAGTACAAGATTAGAAATATAAAACAATGATTATTTTTGGAATAAACATTACAGATGTGTTACATAGACTCACAGGAATTGTGTAAAGTTGCCCAAATAGTGCTAGGAATAGCAGTGCATAGCCCCTTTAAACAAATTTAGCTTGTGTTGCTGGTTGATTCTCCTCAGCTTCTCTCTGGTACTATAAGAGAAGATAAATATAACACTTTTAAAACCCTTTGTTTATCTTTAGATCACACATTTAAAAATAACTGTTCATCTCACTTCAATCATTTTTATTGCAGATGCAGAACATGGTATTTTCTCAAGCAGACAGATGTAAACACTGTAATCTGTGTTGCATGTACCTGACAAACTGAACTGTTTGTATTACAGTTAGTAACAGTTTCGATTTTTATTTAAAGATAACAGGGCTATATAACTTCACAACAGCAAAATTACTACTAGTACTAGGAGAGAGAGAGAGAGAGAGAGAGAGAGAGAGAGAGAGAGAGAGAGATTTCTCCGGAGGTATGCTCGGACTCGGAGCATTTATTAACGTTACATTTTCAACAAGATTGCTGCTACTTAAACACCTTTATAATTACTTCATGGAAACGGGGTAACGTTATGTCGAGTTCATACGTGTACTAGTGTAGTTAGTATGAACTCGACTTAACGTTACTCCGTTTCCATGAAGTAATTATAAAGGTGGCCAGCTAGCTAGCATAAGCTAACGTTAGCTAGGGCTGGGCGATATGACGATATTATATAAATATCGGGTACAGTTCATTAACGATACACTTTTTAAACGTATCGTGGATATCGTGATGTTTTGCCCAAGAGGCTTGTGTCGCGTCAATCTGGTCCACACGTTGACACTTTTGAACAGCGCCGCCCCACACACACACTACTGCATCAAAAGTTACTACTTATGATAACAAAGGCATTCGTTTTGTGGCATTAACGTTATATAGTTACACTTTCAATAACATCAGCGTATTTACATAGCAACGACCGAGGTCGACCTAGATATAGCAAGCATTAGTCGTTCATATCTCAGCCCGTGCTGACTCAGTTGTGCCCATTCTGCGGTCTGTTAATAACGTTTTCAATCAGACAGATGTATGGAAAGGCTTTTATTATAACATCCGTTGCAGTAAAATCATTATGCCTCCAGTCGTTTAGTCATTCTGCGGACCTAAAAGCTAAACGTCGGCCGCGGCGAGCTACCACTGCCATTGTTGTTGTCATTGAGCTCTCCAATGGCGGAAGTAAAAAATGAATACGCGCTTGCCGATTGGTGCTAAGAACAGCAGGGCGGGTGCAAGCGATGTGACGTAATTGGCAGACGCAACTGTCAATCAAAATGATTCTGTTTGCCGACTGAATGAATGAAAACGTTATTAACAGATTGCAGCATGGGTACAATACAGTACAGCTCAATACAACAACAGTCAACAGTGGACTGGAGGATGCAGACCAGAGAAAGACTTTCGTCTTGTTTACATCAGGGTCCCCCATTTTCAATTCATCATATTTCATATCTAAATCATATAATATCTCATTGCTAAATATATGCAATATATAATCTAATAATCCAATAATCTAAATCTAATATATAATATAAAAATGCTAAATGCATGGGTATTTTATTTTGTCTTTAATGTTAGCTTGCAAACTCAAATACTGTCTTGGTAAGCCTCATAATGAATTGTTTGGGGAAAAAAAGAAAAACATTGTGATGCGTATCGTGTATCGCCGAAAGGTCAGAAAATATCGTGATATCATATTTAGGCCATATCGCCCAGCCCTAACGTTAGCTAATAGCTGTATTCGTATCGTTGGCACTGCTCTGTAACAACACTTGCAAATGGGCATCGTGGCATCTTTAGCTTTTCCCGAAACGGGGTAACGTTATGTCGAGTTCATACGTGTACTAGTGTAGTTAGTATGAACTCGACTTAACGTTACTCCGTTTCCATGAAGTAATTATAAAGGTGGCCAGCTAGCTAGCATAAGCTAACGTTAGCTAATAGCTGTATTCGTATCGTTGGCACTGCTCTGTAACAACGCTTGCAAATGGGCATCATGGCATCTTTAGCTTTTCCCGAAACGGGGTAACGTTATGTCGAGTTCATACGTGTACTAGTGTAGTTAGTATGAACTCGACTTAACGTTACTCCGTTTCCATGAAGTAATTATAAAGGTGGCCAGCTAGCTAGCATAAGCTAATGTTAGCTAATAGCTATCGTTGGCACTGCTCTGTAACAACGCTTTAGCTTTTCCTTCGTCGTTTACTTCAAACCCGAAGTACTTCCAAACAGCACTTCTGCTGTTTTCTTTATCCACAAGCACAAGTTGCGGAGGCTGTGCATTTGCCATCTTCAGCTAAAATGTTTGTTTACAAACTGAAGATGGCTCTGTAAGGGGGAGGGCTGGAGGAGGCGGAGGGGCAAGCGTGCTCTGAACAGCGTGTCAACAACTTCCGGTAGAACACTCGCCAGCTGGTACCGATACTGCAGAAAGTATCGGTATTTCGGGAAAAGAGTATCGAAACCGTTTTACATATTCAGTATCGATATGTATCGATACTTCGATATTTTTGACAACACTAATACACATGTCTCAGTCTTCTCATTAAAAAAATATGGGTCTTTTCCTGCCTTTGGTCCGCTTTGCATTCACATCTCAAATGAACCGCAGCAGGGTTCACTTGCAAGAGTGAATGAGCTTTCACACCACCCCAAACCAACTGGACTATCCGAGGAAATGAACCAGGGTTAGATTAAAGCTTATTATAGTTTATCACAGTATCATGAGCATGTCTTTGTCAGTGGACACTGGACATGGGTATGGATGTCTCCAGGTTAGGGATGGGAATCGAAAACCGGTTCCCATTGGGAACCGGTTCCTAATTGGCCGATGCCTGGAACCGTGTGGCTCCCGTGACTTTCGATTCCCTCATCGCTGCCAGGTTTTTCCTACAGTTGCGCAATAACGTTAGCATGTAGCCATGGCAGACTCTATTTGATTCCTTAAGGGCTCGAAATTGCCTGGGTTTTGGTAATATGCTCCCGAAATGCTCCCGCTGTTTGGCTACTTATATGTGCAGTGAAAACTACTTGAATGCTAGCTAACGTGAGCTAACGCTATTTAATCAAGCTCACAAAGAGAGATAAACAGCTGACAGCGGATAGTACAGGTACAAATACAATAAAACAGCAGGTGGGGGCTGTTGTGTAAACCTTGTACTCTTTAGTTCACATATAATAAGAGACGGAGTGTTTGTTTACTAGCCTCTGTAAGCCAGGAAGTACGGTGGTGCCAGCGTTTCCGTTAGCCGGTAATTACCGGTATTTGACTGGCAAAATATGTTGAAGTCCGAATATTTAAATATCTCCGGTCATAATGTCCGGTGAAAATAATTTCTCTAAGCACAATTTTATTATTTGAATTGTATTAAAATAGGCTCAAATTAAATAGCCTATGCGATGAACGAAACAATCATTACATGTTGCTTCACACTGCAAAAGGGCGGATGGCGCCGCTCGGATGTGAATCTTTTTTTCTTCCTTTTTTGAGCCTGTCTGGCCACCATAACGACAAACAGGTATATCAGGCCCGAGTGGAAAGTTTAATTATCCTGGCTGAGGTGCGACATTATATCCACATTTTCCAGTTCACTGATCCAGCCAGGGTTACCAGTGACACAGTTCATTCTCATGGAGTTCTACAGTATCGCGTTGGATCCATACACGTATCGATTTTTTCGAATGGTGATCAGGAATTGGAATATACCAGTTGGATACCATCTGATGTCAGGTAAGGACTCTATGTTATCAGTGTTAGGATAATCAGAGTAAGTTTGATGAAGTTATAAGCTGTTTTGTGAAATGTCTTCTTTCGTTTTCACTAAAAGTCTGAGAGGAAATCAACGAGGCGATTATCCGCGCGCGGCCGTAATGTGCTTGCGTGCACGTATAATATAAAAATATTGATCAGCATTTATTTGAAAACGATTCATAAAAAGGCCGACGAATATCAACGTTGTGGAATATTCCACTAAAAGACGATTTTCATAGAATGCTCCAGAATGAGCTGTTTTTTATATCAAAACGGGGGCTTTTCTAACTGCTCTGAAACGGAAACGACGCGATAAACAGCCTTGACAGCACTGACTGGAAAATAGTCTTTGATAATGCGATGGGCAGATTAGACACATAGCCATAATTTAAAACATAGATTAGGCGATATTAACGTTAACATTGGCGCCGATGGTGGCATTCAGCTGGTAAAAAGGAAAACCAGGCTGACCGGCATTTCTCGAATATGTCCGGGGATAGAAATCTTGCAGGACAAACGAATATGTTCTAACGGAAACGCTGGTACCGTGGTGCAACATACAAATGTGTCCGTGTAGCAACACAAGCCAATACCTTGTGTGTGTGTGTGTGTGTGTGTGTGTGTGTGTGTGTGTGTGAGAGACAGAAGTCAGAGGAATAACGACCTGTTATTCAATAGATTAAATTAGTTTAAGAATAAAAAAAATAAATACATTTTAAGAGAATCTCAAATACATTATTTTATTTAAGTGTAGGCTATAGTTAATGTTTTATTTTTTACAGTTTTTGTATTTTTCTGACATGGGGGCTCAACAATAAATGACAATCAGAAATGTCAAGTTGCATGTTGTTATTCTAACCAGCTTAGACCCCTACGCTCTGCATCTTCTGGCCGCCTCAGACCTACTCCTATCCAAGCTCCGGGAGGGTCATCAAAGAGAAGTCGCCTATTCTCAGTCCTTGCCCCACAATGGTGGAATTAACTACCCACCCCAGTTAGGACAGCCGAATCACGTCCAATCTTTCGCCGTCGACTAAAGACGCACTTCTTCAACCATTATCTGAATAAAAAAAATATATATCTAACCCTAACTAACCGTACTGTCATGCACTTGTCCTAATGAACTAACCTACACTGTAGCACTCAACACTTTGATGAACATAGTTGCTCAGCTGATAGAGTTGTGCCCTTCCTGATGGCTTGTCGTACAGAACTTGTAAGTCGCTTTGGATAAAAGCGTCAGCTAAATGACTAAATGTAAATGTAAATGTAGTTCTGTTGCATTTCCAATTTATTTATTTAAATTGATCAGGTATCGGTAAGGGAATCGATAAAGAATCGAATCGATAAGCAGAATCGATAATGGAATCGTATCGATAAAATCTTATCAATTCCCATCCCTACTCCAGGTGCTGCTGCGTTAAAGTGCACATCTTCAATACCTATCTGTACTATTTAAAAGCACAGTGCAGGACACACTCAAAGGTTATTGCACCTCAGATATGGCAGTGGACATGTATGACAGGACAAAGGCCATATGTAATGGCCTTGGGATTGAGGAACATACTACCAGCCAAAGGAGAAAGCAGAAAACGATGGACAAGTATGTAGTTGAGTCATCGTGTGGCACAAGCTCAGACCTCAGCTCAGGAGATCAGCTGAAACAGAGACTGTTCTATCCAGTCCTCGGCAGAATGCTGCAAGAGCTTGAGAGCAGGTTCTCATGAGTTGGAGAACAACTTATGAGAGGCATACAGGCATGTTATCCAGCCTCAGACCAGTTTCTCTCAGTGGAATTGCTGCAACCCCTCGCCACACATTACAATGTCCAACTACTGCCAGAGGAGATCACAGTTGCAAAGTGTTTCCTGGTCAGGACAGGCAGAGATGCAGTCTAGGGCTGCACAATTTTGGGAAATAATCTAATTGCGATTTTTCTGACAGATATTGCGATTGCGATTCAATTTGCGATTATAACAAAAAAAAATTAAGCAGCCCCACAGAGGTTTATTGTAAAATGCGGCTTGCATCTGGCCTACGCGGTGGGTCTTTTCGGGACACCGAGCCTGAAAATGTTTCTTTTTACCTGGGAATCGATACCGGTACCCAACGGTACCTTTTTTTCTGTACTTTACTCTCCCTCTCTGAAGTCTAAACTTCACAACACACAATCTAAAACCCCTTACCCCCCTCTCCCAAACCGATCTTGTATCTCAATGGGACTTCCTGGTTAAACAAAAAAAAATAGCGATTTTTTTTTTTGCAATTTGATAATTGCATCATTCTAAATCGCGATTTAGATTAAAAATTGATTAATCGTGCAGCCCTAATGCAGTCCCTACTATCCAAAGTGTATTTTCCCTCCTGGATGATAATAATAATAATAATGCATTTTATTTATAAGGCGCCTTTCAGGACACAAAAAAAAAAGTCTACAAATCGGTGAATGAAAGAATTATAGGATCAAATGAAAACTACTACTTACTAAAATGGATGTTTAAAAGTACTAAAAACCAACAGAAAATACCAAACGCTAACAAATATTCAGCACAGACAATGGGGATGCTGCCATCAAAAAAAATTATAATTTTTTTTTACGTTTTTACATTTATTATTTAAAAAAAATGTAAGCTCCGGGGCTAGGAGAAAAACATCCGGGGCTAAAGCCCCGGAAGCCCAGGGCTAATGACGCCACTGGCTGTGGTGGCCGGCGTCGCGTGCCGCAGTGGCTCCTGTCAGTGCTGTGGTCATGCCGTCGATGCCAACACTCGCCTGACGAGCCATGTCGGCCCCCGTGACTACAGTTCCTTATAGGACCATTAGAAAATGTCCACAATGCTATTCGCAAGAATAGAAAATAAATTGAAATGCCTAATAATAGCCTAAACTGCCGTGCTGAAAGCTAGTAAACACAGCATCTCTATGGCTTAGTCGCAAACGTGATTTATACAGAGACATTTGCCCATTAATGGTTCATACATACTGTATTAAGACAACGGAAATCTATTTTATGTTTGTTAAACAGCCTACAATATGACATAACCTAGTTCTAGATTATGATATGCTATAATCAGTCTCACTCATCAAAATGTTTTCTAGGTTACTTATGGTATCTCAAACTAATTAGGCCCTCTGCTATGACAAATGTATAATAATACAACCATACTTTTTCTACCCCTTGAATTTTTGTTAACTACAGAAGTCTGCTGCATTTGACTCCCCCCACTCAGAAGCAACCTAACCTCCCAGCTTTTTTTGAGCAGCATATTAAGTACACAAATTAGTCCAAAGGTGATAAAAGGCTCAACAGGGCAGTCGCAGAGTTCATCTGTGTGGACCAAGTTCCAATATATATACAGTTGAGAAAGCTGGGTTCAGAAACCTTGTACAGCAAAGTTTTGAGTGCAAAAAAAGTTCTCCAGCATTTTGAATGCCATTGCTTTTAATAAAATTTATTTATTCTCGTCATTGTTGCGTTTTAAAATAAAGAATAATAATGACATCTGAGAGTGTTTCCCTGATTTTGAGGAAAAGTATCGAAAGTATCTAAATTAATATTGGTATAGTATCGAAACTAAAATGTTGGTATCGTGACAACCATAATAGGGAGGTGTAGTGGTTACATGATTGCTGTTTCCGGCCGGTCCACCATCTTGAAAACACAATGTATTTGCCCATTGCCCATTTCTAAATCGTCTTGTTTAAAACAAATAAAGCATCAACATTTGCATGGTGTACCTTTCTGTGCGTATTCATCCACAATCTATAGCTCAACATGAAAATATTCACAATTAATTGTAAAATAAAATCGCCAAATTTTATTTCAACCAAAAATGCTTAACAAATAATGTTAGTGATAGAAGGGAACTCATTTTGGAAAGCGTGACGAACTATCGTATCGTGACGCAAGTATCGCGATAGTATCGTATCGTGAGGTCTCTGGCGATTCCCACCCCTATAAAATAGACATAAAAAAGTGAAGGATTGGACTTTGCGAGCAGGGGAGGAAACTAACTTTTTGGCTTACCAGCCAACTGGCGAGTATCTGATTTTTTTTACCAGACAAACTGATTTTTTACCAGCCAAAAAAAATCGCTAATTGTGATAATTACTTCTTTGTATGTCTTCGTCTAAATTGATTTTCAATCATAGTAATAATCACACCGTGTCTCTACTCTTTAAAATATTTATTAGCATAAAACATTAATAACAGTCTCTACTCTTCACAATATTAGCATAACACATATTAACATGAAAGAGGGATCTATTCTGGACTGGGTTGGGCTGAACTGGGCAGTGAAAGATGCTGGGTTGGACTGGGTTGGGCAGTGAAAGAAAAAAACCGAAGTATGTTGTGAAGTGTATAGATAGATAGATGTGAAATGTATAGATGTAGCAGTACTGTCTATCTGTATGTCGTGTATGTCATATGTTATGATGAATTGAAAATGGGGGACCCTGATGTAAACAAGACGAAAGTCTTTCTCTAGTCTGCATCCCCTTAACAATTGTGTGTATTGAGCCGTACTGTATTGTACCCATTCTGCAATCTGTTAATAAAGTTTTCAATCAGTCAATCAAGTTAACTTTGAACCTCGGTTGTCAAGCCACGTCAATGTTGTGTATGCATCCGAGTGTTCACTGTGCCTTTAAGACGGCACGGTGGCCTTACGACAGTGCTGTGAAGTTCCGTCAAGTGTTGTGGTAACGTCAGTTGGGTTGGTCTGCTGTTGTGCACTGGTTGAGCTAGCCCCTTTCGTGACTGCGATGTGCAAGCCAGGGGCTTTTGACTGAGCATGAAATAAAATGTCTAACCTTACGTCGTAGTCCGGTGCGCAATAGACTAACATACACCTCTGTAATTTAAATGTGTCCTTGCCTTGGACTCGAGAGTTGTACTAGGGTTGGATGCAGTTCCCCGTTGCTCAGTCTGTCTGTTTTCCATCTTCTGTGTTTAACGTTATCTGTTTGCGAGTGCTTCCTTGACTGATGGCCAGTACCACGGGACTTTTATTCAACATTCTATATTTCCGCGGGTTGGCCAGTACAGCAGGAACTTTTATTAAACATTATATATGTCCGCGGGTTGGCCAGTACTGCAGGAACTTTTATTAAACATTATATATGTCCGCGGGTTGGCCAGTACTGCGGAAACTTTTATTAAACATTATATATGTCCGCGGGTTGGCCAGTACTGCGGGAACTTTTATTAAACATTATATATGTCCGCGGGTTGGCCAGTACTGCGGGAACTTTTATTAAACATTATATATGTCCGCGGGTTGGCCAGTACTGCGGGAACTTTTATTAAACATTATATATGTCCGCGGGTTGGCCAGTACTGCGGGAACTTTTATTAAACATTATATATGTCCGCGGGTTGGCCAGTACTGCGGCAACTTTTATTAAACATTATATATGTCCGCGGGTTGGCCAGTACTGCAGGAACTTTTATTAAACATTATATATGTCCGCGGGTCTTGTGCAGTGCTCTCGTGGCACTGTCAACTCGCCAGACTGGCGAGTGGTCTTCATGAATCACTCGCCAAACGTAAAAAATACTCGCATTTGGCGAGTAAAGTGGCCTAATTTCCTCCCCTGTTTGCGAGCTAACTGTGATACAATGTTATTTTTTTACAATCATTTACATAATATCTTAACACTTTGGTTGCCTAAGGTTAAATTAATGATATACCATAGATTGCCAGCGCTATTTGTCTATGGAGAAAGTCCCCTTCTTTGCAGGGCTATAACTTTTTAAATTCTATTGCTACATTGCCATTATTAGGGCCCATTCAAAGTCCTATATGTATTGTTCATTGTGTAGCAACGTTAAACTTTTTCATTCACATATTCATAGTAAAGTATGGTCTAATGTATAAGTATGTTTTCATCTCTTTCTGCAGCTTTCTCCAGAACGTGATATATAGCCCCAAATGCATTATATTGATGATGAAATACAGTTTGATGGCAATCAGCGCGATATAAAAAATTCCAACTAGACGTACTTCTAGAAGTTACTACACGTCATCTGATGTTGACCGGATGGGCGAGGGGGCGTTTATAATTCCGTGGGCAGCGTTATACCAATCATCTAATGTGGGTCAAATGTTGATAATATCAGTTATTATCGAAGACGGTAACGTTACACGCTGAAACTCACCCCAGTCTCCGCGCGCCGTTGGGCGATCATCGTCGAGTAGAAATTTTATCATTATGGGATATATTATTACCCGGTCCATCTCCAGCTTGTATAATGGTATATACGTCCAAATCATGTTGTTTATCGAGTTATTGGCAATCGATCGCTATGTAGAGTGACGAGCTAGAGTCACGGGACATGTACCGAGTGGCCGGAAGCAATACGGACGTCTAGTAAAACCTCTAATGCGCTTCCTGTTAAGCGCTTGCGCCGATCGGCCACCAGATGGCGCTCCTGAACCGCCAGAGAGCTCAGTGGGTCCTGCTGGTGGATCTCAGGCCAGCGGAGGGACATTATGAATCCGATCGCAGATTTTTGAAATATTGATATAAAGACGACGTACAGCGTCCCCCGGCAACTTTAGCATGGCCAGCAAAGACGTCTAAAGACGGCTCCCGGCAGTCAAAGTGTTAAGAAATTACTAATGTGTATGGGAACTGACAAAAAAGGTAATGGTAAAGCTAACGCTTAAAATTTATTATTGCAGCGGCAAAAGGCGCAGTGAAAATGTCTGGGTGCACCTAAATTCAGTGATGGGCAAGCTACTTGGAAAATGTAGTAAGCTACACTACAAGTTACTCTCGATTAAATATAGCTCAACTACAATGGAAGCTATCCCCAGAGAAATGTAGCAAGCTACACTACAAGAACATGGCAAAAATAGCTAGCTACATCGGCACTACTTTTTTTTTTTTTTTTTACTTCATGATCAAGTTTCCACCAAACAAATAGGCTGTCAAAAAAAATTCTCAGTTTGATTGTTTATTATAAAACTGAAACAAGCCCTCGGTCTGGCTTTTTGTGTCATCCTTTTAACATGAACTTGTATTATGTACAAAATCCAGGAAGGCAAGTTTAGCTGGGTGCAGCCTCTACAAAAGAAAAGAAAGAGACCATTTGATCAGTTTTTATAGTATGGTTTGTTAATTACTTTTGATGCAGTAATGGTCTTTTTCTTTTCTATTCTATCTTTATGTATTGTTTATCCCTAAACTCTGAATCTTCTGAAACCAAAAACACACTTCTTCAATATCTGAATTTTAACTGTCTTACTTCATTTTACTATTATGCTACCATGTATATACTATTACCAACTATGCTAATATGTCTATACTACTACAGTATGTACTCAGAGTATAACACTCAAGCTTGACACTGCTAGACAAACAATACTATCCTTGGCTGCTAGATATGTACCACTCCTGCTGATTTTTAATTTTTAATTTTTTTTATCTTTTCCCCCCTCCTTTTTCCTCAGATTTTCTCCCATCCCAATGTTAGTCGTTATGCCAATTCCCAATCCCCTTCCTGGTCGCTGCGCACTTACCCCCCACAGTCGGTCTGGGAGAGTGGAGGCTATCACGTGCTTCCTCCGACACACGTCCAGCCAATCAACGCCGCCCCCAATCACACTACCCCCCTTAGATCCTATCCGCGCTGAGCAGGCGCCCCGACCGAACTGTAGGAGTCGCTGTTTACAACGACCCGGACCCACCCCGCCAGCTTTCCCACCCTCTAATACAGCCAATTGTATTAGTGTGAACGGCCAGCCAAGCTGGTGACAACGCCGGAGCTGTGAGCTGGATTCGAACAGGCGAATCCAGCGTCTCCGGTGTTGGTGACGAACGCAATCTCCGCTACGCCACCTGACCGCTCCTGCTGACTTGTTGTACACAATTTGTAAGTTGCTTTGTATGAAAGCGTCAGCTAAATTACCAAATGTATTTAAATATGTAACTCACAAAACATTCCATGGCCCCAACATCATGTGGGGACCCCCCCTGGAGGTCCTGATCCACAGGTTGAGAACCACTGCTCTAGGTGATCTTTTCCCTCTTTTTTACTTTTCTCCACCCCCATAATATTGTTCATAGCAGCTAGCCTATCTCTGTTAGTTAAAGCTGTTGATAAAAAGTGCACTGACTTGTGTGCTGTTTGGGAACAGTTGACAATGTTTATGTAAAGACAGTAAAGGTTTTCATCAGCTCACCTGAATATGTGTTCTCGAGTTAGTACTGGACGTGTGGGAAGTTGAGAGCAGCTTAGTTTTTGGCTGACACAATAAACACCTAAACACATGTTTTAGTCAAACTCGTAAATGTGTCCGGGTAGGGCCATGGAGAGGCATTGTTGTTATTGTTGACATCATCATCTTCATCAATGCCATCAGTGGAAACATCGAATCCCTCTGCCATTATTTCGCGCGGACTGGTTCATGTATTCTGTTATTGTTAAATTGCATTAATTCATTCTCATTCAGTGGTCTGCGTTTCGATTTTCACTTCCTGATTTGCGGGGCTGGAGTCCCGCCCTATCCTGCCTCTGATTGGCCTACCCGTAATGTTTTGGCCTAACCATACCCAATCGTGAGTTGTTAACTCATATCTAAACCAACCAACCAATCATAGTGGGTTTTCTACGGGAGTTTTTTTTTTCTCCTCAATCTTTATAGTCTAGACTGTTTCTCCCGATAGTAGCAGTGTAGCGTTTCCTCGTTGCTACTGTACGTCACTACTTCATTCTAAAAATAGCTGCACTACAGACAACGCTACTTGGTTCAAAAGTAGCGACGCTACCATCACGCTACTGAGAATTGTAGTTAAGCTATGTAGCGTCGCTACTTGTAGCTAGCTACTGCCCATCACTGCCTAAATTATGTGCTGGTGCACCTAAATTAAAAAGTTAGGCGCACTGGTGCAACCAATGTAAAAAGTTAGGCTGCGGTTACATTAGGGCCAAAACTATTCGCTTAATTTCGCTTTTCAGAACGCTGCGTATTGGCAGGCAAGTTAGACGTTGTTTTGTCTCGTGAGCACTGAGTGATGTACATGTAGTACAATGGCAAAGCAGTAGGTGGCGATGTAGTTCAAACATGAAGGCCATTTTCAACCAATCAGAAAGGTTGAACGCATCACTACACTTCCTGCTAAAAAACAACAAAGCCACCATCTTTAAATACCTCGCATGAGCCATTTAGCAACATAGCATTTATTTTTCAGCAAGAAACAAAGTGCAATAAACAAAAACGGATACATTCGCTGTGTGTTCTGCCTCATTTGTTGATGAAAACAAAACCAACATCAACACAATTTACCACCAAGAGCGGAGAGTTTAGTCTCACAAAAAGATCGCCGATTTTGTTAGCTTACGTGCTAACGTGATTGGGATATATGCCATTATAATAGTATTGTGGCTATCGTACATTAACCTAGTAATGTTAATGCTAGTAGAATGAATGGATGAAAACGTTATTTAACAGATTGCAGAATGGCGCGCGATATTGCAAGTGACTCCCAGAAATAGTTCTGATGTTTGGACTAATGGACGGAGTCGAGGTCCAGCCTGGGGAGAATTTGGCGTCTGTGTCTACTACTGCGCATGGGCATGAACGGCTCCATTTCTGACTAGCGCAAATTGCATGGCACTGTTGTCGGGGAGTTTTCTAAACAAAAACACCCTTTCAGCATTGCCGCTAGGAAAACGCGGTTCCTGCCAAAACGGCGTTTCCTTTTAACTTGGACAAACGTAATCATTCGAAAATACAACGTTGCTGTTTCCCGCGGTCAGGTGGCGTAGCGGAGATTGTGCTCGTCACCAATGCAAGAGGCTGCAGTCTCGAATTCCGGAGTCAGCATTGCCTTGGCTTGGGCTGATCGCTATACTAACTCGTTTGGCTGAGTTAGGGGGAGGGAAGCCGTGGGTGGGTCCTGGGCGTTGTGGACAGCGACCCCTACAGTTAGGTCGGGGCGCCTGCACAGCGAGGGTAGGATCTGGAGAAAGGTAGTGTGACCTTCCACACGTTACACTCTCCCGGTGAGAATCTGTGCTGCCAGGCTGGCTGCCGGCTGGCTGCACATGTGTCGGAGGAAAACATGTGACAGTCTCCAGCCTCCCAAACCAACAGTAGGGGGGGGTGCGCAACAACCAGGAAGGGGGTTGGGAATTGGCATAACGACTAACAGTGGGATGGGAGAAAAATCGGAAAAAAGGAAGGGGAAAAAGATTTAAAAAAATATATAAATAAACGTTGCTGTTTCCCCCCAGTGTAACCAAGGCCTTAGTCTGGAGCCCTGCTTAAATACAAAACTCTAAATGGACAGGGACCTAGCTACATCGCCAACACTAATATATTACAGGCCAGCAAGAACACTGCGATCATCAGCTGCTGGACTAGTAGAGGCTCCCAGAAACAGTCAAAAGATCGGTGATGCAGCCTTTATCAACTACGCCCCAAAACTATGGAACAGACTACCCAAAACATCAGGGAAGCCAACTCGCTAGATATCTTCAAAAGACAGCTTTCTCTCTTTGCTCAGGCATTTAAATGAAACATCAGGGATATCCTGACACAAATTGTACTTTACCTACACTATTCTTATTCTGCCTACTTTTATACACTTCCTATCAAATTCATGTGTCAGTTCTATGCTAATTTTATCTCACTACCTCTTATGCACTGTAATTTTAAGAGCGCTGCTCTGTTGTAATATAAAACTGAACTTTGTAAAGAAACTCAAAGTTGAGAGTGATGCACTGCTCTGTTGTTAAGTTGAGAGCGCACTGCTCTGTTGTTCTATAAGGTAATTTAGAACTGAACTTTGTAAAGAAACTCAGTGTTAAGAGCGATGCACTGTGTCTGCTCTGTTGTGTTATGAGTGATGAGTGATGCTCTGTTGTAAATGTTATTGTATATTTTTATTGAACTATTTTATTACACTTTTCTACTATGTCTGTTGTATTTTTATTTTTTTTTAATAATTGCCTATTTTTAAACTGAATCAAACCGCACTTTTTTACTCTGTCTATTCTATTTTATATGTGTATTACTGAATGAAAGAGTAAACAGAGAGGCCTATTGGGATGTTAGATCCTAAAGTGAACAACTGATGGACCTCACCTTGCTGCCTCTCTCTTGTTCTGCTCGTGGAGCCGGACTAGTTCTACTGCTCACAGACCCTTGTTGCTACGACTCTGTGTTTTGTTGTTTTTCCAGACAAAGAGATTCATGTTCATCTTTAAGTGAAACTAGTGGTGTATTTATGTTCAGCCTGTTAGGTAATAAAGACAGAAACAATGCAATGAATTGAAAATGGGGGACCCTGATGGAAACAAGACAAACGTCTTTCTCAGGTCTGCATCCCCTTAACAATTGTATGTATTGAGCCGTACTGTATTGTACCCATTCTGCAATCTGTTAAATAAAGTTTTCATTCATTCATTCATTCAGCATTCGGGTACAATGATGGCGTCTGCAGCACACAAGGCCCAGCCTGCTGATGAAACCACTGCAAGCGGCTGGTAATATGCAGAATAAAACATTACATTGTACAATGTCGTCATCTCAAATGGGAGCCTGTTGATCAAGAGGGTGACATTAAAGTTCAAAGGACCTTCTGATTTAACAAACCTGCTTTGTGTTTCTTCATCTCAGTTTCAGCATCAAAACATTCAGTAGTTTCACGGTGAAGAATCTGGAGATCAGTCTCTCCTCTAGTTCACCCTCCTCCACGGTGCTCCACCTTAGTCCGTTCAAACACTTCACATAATCTTCTGCAGCTGCAGTTAGTCCATTCATTACACCATCTCTGCATTATAGTTCTAGATATGATCAGAGAAGTAGATTAGCATTATCTTATTAGCCATAGTTCTAGATATGATCAGAGAATTAGATTAGCATTAGCTTATTAGCCATAGTCCATAGACAACGATGTGAAGCTACAGTACACAAAGAGCGAGTGCCGATGTCATTTCCGCTGGGCGGGGACTGTCTGCCTCAATGCTGCCAGTAGAGGGCGCTCGAAGCGCAGTCATTGTAATTGCGGGAGGTACACTAAATGGGAGGTTTACACAAAATCACTATTTATAACTAACAAAAATACATTTGAGAATATTCTTTCTTCTCTCTAAATGCATTCCATTGACATGGGAACCAGGATACATCGGTGTGGTCTCTGTAAACACTTTTAAAAAGCAGCTAAAGACTGTGTTGTTCAAACAGGCTTTTGGCTAACTATGTCTGTGTAGACATTTTATGTCTTTTTATCTTGTTTTTTTTCTTTCATGTTTTTAATTACTTTCTTTTTAACATGCTGCTATCCTTGCACTTTATTGATGTTTTTATATGTTAAGCACTTTGTGACCCTGGTCTGTGAAAGGTGCTATATAATTAAGCATTACATCACGCGCAGGAGTGGTTTGTGACCAATAAACCATGCCTAGGGGTGGTCGTTAGACCCCCCTAGGCATGGTTTATTGGTCACAAATCACGACTGCAAGTGATGTAAAGCTTTTATACAACTGCCAGATTCATCCAACCTTATTTCTATACAATAAACACACATTAATCGAAGATTTATTGAAAAAACCATCCGCCAGAAAAAGTAGTTCCCACAACTACAAAAAAGACAAGTTGCCTCCATGTGGAAGCAGCTTGAAGTGCATCCAACCAAACTAACACATCCAACTGTGTATTATTGGAATGATTGAGAGAAGTTGCCTCATGTGGAAGCAGCTTGAAGTGCATCCAACCAACTAACACATCCAACTGTGTATTATTGGAATGATTGATTGAAAATTTTATTACCAGATGCAGAATGGGTACAATACAGTACGGCTCAATACACACAATTGTTAAGGGAATGCAGACCTACTTTCCATAGAACTTCATTCTTAGATGCTTCTATATAAAGTAGGTAAAACAAATTAAAAAGTCTTCTTTGCCCTATAGGAAAAAAACGTTTTCTTCGCCCTATTCTTTTATTTATTTTTTTAAACCTACTGTAGAGGGCCTAAACTTAACCAGTTGGAAACCAAGCGTACAGTAATAAAATTAGCAATCAATCAATCAATCAACTCAATAGGCCATGCTCACTTAGAACAGCGCAGCACCCAGCTCTCTGACTATCCCCCGCGTTGCAGGCAGAGTGTGTGTGTGTGTGTGCGTGCGTGCGTGTGTGTGTGTGCGTGTGTGTGTGTGTGTGTATGTGTGTGGGGGGGGGGGTGTGTGGCGGTGGGTGGAGACTAGAGCGAGCGCTGACAGTCGAAAGGAAAAAGAAATTGAAAAATTGAAAAAAAAATCGCAAATTAATCCATCAATCAATCTGCGATTTTTCTTTTGTTACAGATTGATTCAAGACCCATCAATTACATCATCCAACATTGTTTAAACGACTAAGACATTCGCTGTGACAGAATCGCTTGATATTTAGTCGTTTAGTCGCCATTAACATATCCATTTGTAAAGATTATTGGCCACCTTCTTGTGATCCGGCGGAGTGATGTGATGTGGGTCGGTTGTGGGCGGGTCCTGGGCCAGCAGCGTGGGTTGTTGCCAATAAAGACGTGTTAATGGCCAATCAGAATCGAGAAATTTGCATGCCGTTGTATAAATAAACCTTACTGCCCCTTTTCCACTGCATGGTACCTACTCGACTCTACTACTCTACCCTACTCGGCATTTTCGGTTTTCCATTACCAAAATTCCTGGAACCGGGTACTTTTTGGGTTCTTTTTTAGTCCCTGCTCTGTCGAGGTTCGAAGCGGGTAGAACCCATTTCTGCAGGACGCTCTCTGATTGGCCACTGACTGACGCTCTCTGATTGGCCACTGACATGTTTGCCCAATCGCGCGACGAGCTGTGTCTTTGCCCATTTCCGCGTCGAACAGCCTGCAAACTACCTGGCGTTCTATCGCCATGTTCTAAGACAAACTCTAACCTTAACCAACTTTGAAAGAGTGCCTAAGCCTAACCAGTGTAGAAACTGACGTCGGCCAATCAGAGAGCGTTGATTGATTTATTGATTGAAAACTTTATTAACAGATTGCAGAATGGGTACAGTACAGTACAGCTCAATACATACAATTGTTAAGGGGATGCAGACCAGAGAAAGACTTTCGTCTTGTTTACATCAGGGTCCCCCATTTTCAATTCATCATAACATATATGACATACATGACATTCAGATAGACAGTACTGCTACATCTATACATTTATGACATATCAGATTTGCAAATACAGTACTGTTTGTGATACAAAAGTGTCCAGAAAAAGAGTGTATATACATTTGGCGTAGAAACTGTACATTGGAGGAGGTTGGGTGGGTGGGGTTGGGTGGGCGGGTGAGGTCTGTACATTGGAGGTGGGGGGGGGGGGGGGGGGGTTGGGTAGGGGACACACACATTTTACACTGTACATTGGAATACTGACAAAGCCTTACTTGGTAATTTACTGTACAACTAGGTTAGGACATTTGTAGGGGCCAGTTTCGAATTGCAGTCTCACGTAGGTGTTTTTTGAGAGTGTTTTTGAAAGTGGGTAGTGATTCACATTCCTTTACAGCTTTAGGTAGGGCGTTCCACATTGATGTGGCATAATTGCGAAATGTGTTTAGTCCCTTGTTTGAGCCGAATCTGGGTTTTACATGATTTGTGGAGCTCCCTCTGGTGTTGTAATCGTGGTATTCACTGACCTTTGGGAAGTATTTTGACATGGACATGGGTACCTTGGTCGCGTAGTGTATCTTGTAGACCAGGCCCATTGCAAGTTGCTGTACTCTGTCGTCTACTCTAAGCCATCCTAGGTTGTCAAAGTGGGCAGGGGTGAGGTGGGTTCTAAGAGTCAGGTCAAGCAGTAGTCTGACTAGCTTGTTTTGAGATGTTTGTAATTTGTTTTTTAGTGCCTTTGAGGTGCTTTGGTACCATGAGGTGCAAGCATAGTCGTAGTACCCTTGAATGAGTGCTCCTGCTAGAGTCTTCAGGGTATTCTTGTTTACCAGAGAGGAGATCCGGTACAAGAATCACGTTCGTTGTTTGACTTTTTTTATTACATTGGATGCCATAATTAGAGGGCTTGCGTCCACCTGGCGCATATTTCCAACTGAAAAACGCTGGCAGAACGCGGGTAGTGCTGGGATGAAGTGCTTGCGGTAAAAAAAAAAAAACTGCAGCCCGTGCCTTTTGTAGCAAGATGACAGAGAGAAGAAATCTAGCGACAGCCATCTTTTTATCGTATTTTACTGCCACGGTTTTGCACATATAGCATATTTTAATACACTTTATTGTATATTAATTATATATATAGTTATTGCCTGACACCACAGTTCGCCCTTTGCTTTTTATAAATTTTTTATTAGTGTTATGGTTTGTAACTGACCTCAAACGCAACGGCACAGACAGGAAGTTCAGAGTTAGCCAAATGCTAGGGCGTATTTATTTACAGAGTCAAAAGAAGGATAAAATACAAAAATCAAACAAACGGGGAGACTGCCTTCGGCAGAGTCATCTGCCGCTCTGCAGAATCCTCCTGGTGATAGTGGTGGGGAATTGGCATGTGACGTTGTAGCGGCTCTGCAGATACTCCCAGCAGATAGTGGTGGGGAATTGGCATGTGACGTTGTAGCGGCTCTGCAGATACTCCCAGCTTTCACTCAAGGTGGAAAACGGAGAGAGAGAGAGATATCAGAAACAGTCCAACGAAACACAGAGGCAGTGTGGTTCCCTCCTCCCTAGCTGGGTCCAGAACCAATTGACAGTGACAGTCCTCAGTGTTCCCCACAACACACAATTTAGCCGAGTTAGTGCAACAAAAAAAAAGTCTTCAGTGCCTCTTCTAAGACACACAATCAGAATAATCCAGAGGGGCTTGGTTCCACTCACCCAAGCGCAACGCGTAAAGCGGGCAAAACGAGGCGCAGCTCCAAACGGGGAACAAGGTTCTCCACAGCGGTTCTCCACAGAAAGGTCCTGGAGAGAAAGTAGACCAGGAACAGCAACAGGGAAAAGCAGGCAAATGCAGTTGTATTCCAGAACGACCCGACAACGATAGAAGGAAGGTCCTGGTATATAAAGCCCTCTGGGGCGCTAATCACAAACTATGACAGCTGCGTGATGAAAGTGGCAATCGTTCAAAAAGAGTGTGGCGGGGAATGCACCAATCAGCACCATACCTCAGGAGAGCGTGTGGCGGGGAACCAACCAAACCTCACAGTACCCCCCCCTCCACGGGAGCCACCCGGCGACCAGCCCGACCCGGCTCGCCCGGATGGGCACGATGGAAGTCGGTGATTAGGCCGGGATCCACGATGAGCTCCGTTTCTCCGGGCCGTACCCCTCCCAGTCCACCAGGTACTGGAACCCCCGACCCCGCCGTCGAACGCCCATCAACCGGCGGACCTGCCACTGGGGGTGACCGTCCACCATCACGGGAGGAGGTGGTTCCTGTGGTGATTTATACTAACCACTAGATGGCCCCATCTACCAGGGTACATGGACCACACCACTACACAGTCTGTATAACTATGATAATGAGACACCTGTTGCAAGTTAAAATGTACGTTACCTACCTACCTGTTGTATGCTACCTAACTACTACCAGGACCTAAATAAATGATATTCAAAGAACCCCAGTTTCTTCATTGATGGACAGAAACATTACATGGTACCAGGAGTGTAATCACGAGTCGTCATGATGGAAAGTGTGAAGCCGCCGGACGCTGTGAATTGGACTGGTAATGTGGATTATGAGTGCCGTACCTTCAAACAGCGTTTCATGCTGTACCTGATGGCTGTTGGACTGGAAGGAAAGTCTGAAATGAGGCGAATTGCACTGCTTCTGACCATCGCGGGACAACAAGCTGTGGAAGTATATAACACGTTTGTGTTCGCCGAGGCAGAGGACAGAGAGAAATTTGCGGAGGTTGTCAAGAAGTTTGATGAACACTGTTCGCCGAAGAAGAACGAAACCTTTGAAAGGTATGTGTTTCGCTCGAGGATGCAACAGTCTGCTGAAAGTTGTGATGTGTTTCTAACGGACTTAAAGCTAAAAGCTAGAACGTGTAATTTTGGAGATGTGCACGACTCTATGATCCGTGATCAAATTGTGTTTGGCGTACTGGATTCGAAACTGAGGGAGAGGTTACTGCGGGAGACAGAGCTAACCCTTGAATCAGCTGTGAGAATATGTCACGCAAGTGAATTAGCAGTACAGCATGCCAGAACATTTGCGGGAGATGCTAGAGACGGAGCAGCGGTTGCTATGGTAACGGGAAAGCCCTACAACAAGGGAGAAAGGGGGCGGTACAATCAACAAAAAGGATCAGACACTTTTCAATGTAAAAGATGTGGTACTCGTCATGCACCAAGACAATGCCCAGCATATGGAAAAATTTGCCATAAGTGTCAAGGACAAAATCACTTTTTCAAGCAATGCTTTGCCAAGGGGAAAAAAGGCAGAGGGGAACGTGTACACACAGTAGAGGAAAATGACCTGTGTGATTCCTTCTTTGTGGGCATGGTGACACAGGATGAGGACAGACAGACAAGTGTGAATAGAGTGGAGCAGGACAAGTGGACCGAGCCCTTGCATATAAATGGAGCTGTAATTGCTTTTAAACTGGATACAGGAGCAAAGGCTAATATGATAAATGAACTTCACATCAGAGAATGAAAGTGAAGCCCCACATTCGTCCTAATCCCATTCCACTCAAAGCCTACAATGGACAGCCCATCCCCACAAGAGGAATGTGCAGACTGAAGGTGAGAGTTAAAGGCAAAGAGCATCACCTCATGTTTGTAATAGTTCCAGATGGACATGACTCACTGTTGGGAGATGAGGCATGTGAACAATTGGGTTTAGTCAAGAGGATGTATAGCATCAAAACAAATGCACAGAATGACATAGAGACAATAGTGGATCAGTATACTGATGTATTCAAAGGGTTTGGTGTCTTACCATACACCTACAAGATCCAACTAAAAGAGGATGCACATGCTCCCAGGCAGGTTCCAACACGGCTCAGAGAAAAGGTGAAGCAAGAGCTCGACCGAATGATGTCACTAGGGGTGATAAAGAGAGTGGAGGAGCCCACTGAGTGGGTGAATTCGATGGTGTGTGCCAAGAAGCCAAATGGTGATATACGTCTGTGCATGGATCCAAAAGACCTAAATGCAAACATAAAAAGAGAGCATTATCAGATTCCAACAAGAGAGGAAATAACGAGTGAAATGGCCGGTGCAAGGTATTTCAGTAAATTGGATGCTTCACAGGGCTTTTGGCACGAAGACAGCACAAAGTACTGTACATTCAATACACCGTTTGGCCGCTACTCGTTCCAGATAATGCCTTTTGGAATATGCTCTGCTCCTGAAGTGTTCCACAGATCTATAGAGCACATACTGGAAGGTATAGAGGGAGCACGAGTGTATGTGGATGATGTGGTGGTGTGGGGATCCACACTGGAGCAGCGTCAAGAGACTCATCAAGGTTCTGCAAAATGTCAAGAAGCATGGACTGAAGCTCAACAGAGCAAAATGCCAGTTTGGTGTGAGAGAAATCACCTTTCTGGGAGACAAGCTTTCAGGAGGCATCAGGGGACTGAGAGAGACAGGCTTAACCCGGGACACATGGAAAACGGGGTGAATGTGCATGGACGCAGGAAGCTTAAGACTCACCGCCGCCGGACTGAGTACCTTCAGAACCTCAAAAGTACAGACGAACCGGGGGTTAAGCTTCTTGGCCGAGGACCAAAGCGGAAAGGTCCCTTGCGGAAAGCCACACCCTCTGCCCAGGGTGGTACGTCGGCGCAGGGACCCGGCGCCGGTCAGCCCCACGACTGGCGCGCTCCGATGACCGGAGCAGCGCAGTCCTGGTGATCTCCCAGACCCGACGGCACCGGTTGAGGTGGTCCTGTACGGAGGGAACTGCCACCTCCGACTCCTGTGCATGGAAAAGAGGGGGTTGGTAGCCCAGGGATACCTCAAAGGGTGAGAGGCCGGTGGCGGAACTGACCATGGAGTTGATGGAGTACTCGACCCAGGGAAGGAAACGGCTCCAAGAAGCGGGTTTCTCGGCAGCCACACACCGAAGAGCAGACTCCACACTCTGGTTCATCCTCTCCGTTTGTCCGTTAGTCTGGGGATGATAACCAGAGGAAAGACTGACCGTTGCCCCCAATCCCTTGCAAAAAGCCCGCCATACCTGGGAAGTGAACTGGGGCCCCCGGTCCGAGACGACGTCCTGGGGAAACCCATGGAGGCGAAACACGTGGCGTGTCAGGAGGTCCGCCGTCTCGGCCGCCGAGGGAAGCTTGGGAAGGGCCACGAGGTGAACCCCCTTGCTGAACCGATCCACCACGGTCAGTAGGCACGTGTTCCCCTGGGAAGAAGGAAGACCCGTGACGAAGTCCACCGCCACATGGGACCAAGGGCGGCTCGGAATGGGAAGCGGCTGCAATAGCCCGGAGGGTGCCTGGTGGGAGGCCTTGCTGCGGGCGCAGACTGCGCAGGCCAGTACGAACTCCTTGATGTCGTTCCTCATGGTGGGCCACCAGAATCGACGAGCCAGGAAGGAGAATGTGCAATGAATGCCTGGGTGGCAGGCGAACCGGCTGGTATGGCCCCACTGGAGGACCCGGGACCGGACTGAGTCGGGGACGAAGAGACGATGAACCGGTACATTGCCTGGAGCGCGATGGAAGCGTAGGGCACGCCTTACCACCCCCTCGATGCCCAAGGTGACTACTCCTACCACCCTGGCCTCTGGGAGGATGGGAGTCGGGTCCTCAGTGGTTGGAGCCCCCTTGGAGTGTAACCGGGACAGGGAGTCGGCCTTCGTGTTGCGGGAACCAGGGCGAAACGTCAGCGAGAAGTCGAACCGACTGAGGAAGCTGGCCCATCTTGCCTGCCGGCCATTGAGGCGCTTGGAAGCACGGATGTACGTCAGGTTCTTGTGGTCCGTCCAAATGGTAAATGGCTCCTCGGCCCCCTCTAGCCAATGACGCCACTCCTCCAAGGCAGCCACAACCGCCAGCAGCTCCCGATTGCCGATGTCGTAGTTCCTCTCGGCAGGGAGGAAACGACGCAAGTAGAAGGCGCACGGATGTACCTTCTGGTCCGTTGCCGACCGCTGGGGTAAGATAGCTCCTAGTCCAGTATCCGAGGCGTCCACCTCTACGATGAACTGTCTCTTGGGGTCTGGATGGAGCAAGACCGGGGCGGAAGTGAACCTCTTCTTGAGGTAGCGGAACGCAGCACACGCCACTGGGGACCAGTCGAACGGCAGGGTGGGAGAGGTCAGCCTGGTAAGCGGTTCCGCCACCTGACTGTAGTTCCGGATGAATCTTTGGTAGAAGTTGGCGAACCCGAGGAAGCTCTGTAACTCCTTCCGAGAGGTGGGTTCCGGCCACTCCTCCACGGCCCGGATCTTGCGAGAGTCAGCTCGGGTCAAGCCTCTCTCCACGATGAAGCCCAGGTAATCGACGGAGTCGGAGTGGAATCGGTACTTCTCTGCCTTGACGAAGAGCCGATTGTGGAGGAGGCGCTCCAGCACACTGGATGTGTTCCTCGAGGGTCTTGGAGAAAATGAGGATGTCGTCTAGGTATACTACCACAAACTCCTCCAGCATGTCACGAAGGACGTCGTTCATGAGCGCCTGGAATACCGTCGGAGCGTTGGTGAGGCCGAACGGCATTACCAGGTACTCGTAGTGGCCCCTGGGGGTCTTGAAGGCGGTCTTCCACTCATCGCCCTCTCGGATACGGACCAGATGGTAGGCACTCCGGAGGTCCAGCTTGGTAAAGACGGTAGCCTGGGTGAGAGGCTCGAAGGTGGAGTTCATGAGAGGAAGAGGGTACTTGTTCTTAATGGTGATCTCGTTGAGCTGGCGATAGTCGATGCAGGGTCGAAGGTCTCCGTCCTTCTTCCCAACAAAGAAGAAACCGGCCGCCACAGGGGAGGAGGAAGGCCGAATGAGTCCTGCTTCCAAGGACTCAGAGATATATTGATCCATCGCTGCCTTCTCAGGGACGGTCAGACTGTAGAGGCGGCTGCCGGGAAGGGGAGCCCCTGAGCGGAGGTCGATGGCACAGTCGTAAGGCCGGTGAGGCGGAAGGGCCTGAGCCCTGGACTTACTGAAAACCTCCTCGAGGTCGTGGTACTCGGGGGGTATGGTCGAGAGGTCCGGAGGCGGCTCACAAACGGATCTCCGGGGCGAGGGACAGGACGCCGCCTGAAGACACTGGGCATGACAGGAGGAGCTCCACCCCCTGATGGTACCGGAGGACCAGGCGATGTGGGGCTCGTGCAGGGCGAGCCAGGGCCGGCCCAGGACTACTGGGACAAGAGGGGATCTGGTGATAAAAAACTGGAGTCTCTCAACGTGGTTACCAGCAATGGTGAGCAGGACAGGACAGGTGCGTTGAGTGATGTCAGCCAGGCGGTGTTGGTCCAATGCGAACACCTCCAATGGCCTCACGAGGTCCTCTAGTGGAATGTTGGCCCGGGTAGCAAACTCGAAGTCTAGGAAACTCTCGTCAGCACCCGAGTCAATAAGTGCCTCCACCGTGGCCCGTTGGTCCGCCCAGGCCAGGGTGACGCTCATCAGACGGCTAGGTGGTGCACGGCTCTGGGAACGAGAAAAACGGCTCACCAGGATTTCCCGGGGTCCCGGCGAGCCTGGTCTTTTGGCCGGGTGGGGCAGTTGGCGATACGGTGTCCATCCCGACCGCAGTAGAGGCAAAGGCCGGACCTGAACCTCGCCTCCCGTTCAGCTTGGCTAAGATGTGAACGTCCCAGCTGCATGGGTTCCTCCCCGGGCACCGAACGGGAGGGGAAGGAACCACCAGTCGTGTTGGGAGCAGGGCGGACCGCAGTACCGTCACGAGTACGGGGGGTCTGGGGAACTTCTGCAGGTCCCTGTCGGGTTCTCTCACGTCTTCTCTCCTGGAGGTGTCCGTCGATGCGAATGGCGAGGCTGAATAGGTCTTCGAGGGACTCAGGTTCCTCACGGGTCGCGAGCTGGTCCCTGACAGCGTCGTTGAGCCCCCTCATGAAGGTGAGACGAAGCGCTTGATCATTCCAACCGCTCTCCGTTGCCGCCAGTCTGAACTCCAGCACGTAGTCGGTGACCCCGCCACTGCCCTGCCGGAAGGTGCCCAACCGAGCTCCAGGGTCCTGGCCACGGGCTGGGTGGTGGAATACCCTGCGGAGCTCAGCCACGAAGTCTGGGTAGGAAAAACAGAAATCAGCCCCCATTGCCCAGGAGGCAGTAACCCACTGGGCTGCCCGGCCTGAGAGCAGGTTAGTCATGTAAGCCACTCGGGCTCCCCTTGAAGTGAATCGGCTGGGTTGATGACGAAAAACCAACTCACATTGCATGATGAATGTGGCACAATCCTCGAAGTTACCATCGAACAACCGTGGTTCGGAGAGACGGGGCTCCCGAGGTGCGGGATCAGGAGGCGCGGGTGATGCTCCGGCCGAGGCTCCTGAAGTAGGTGGGGTTACAAGCAAGGTGTTAACGGCTTCACTCAGCGCTTGTAATTGGTGGAGAATATTAGTCTGCTGATTACCCTGGGCTGTCTGCAGGCTAGCCAGAGAGCCAAGGGACTCCTGAATAGGCAGGACCTGGTCTCGGAGCTCCTGTACAGCAGCCACAGCCGCACCTAGCTGTAGGCTGTGGCCGTTGGTTAACTCAATCTGGACCGCCAACGCTGTTCTGACCCTGTCTGTGTCGGCTGAGGTCGTCATGGTCGGGTCGTAATGTTATGGTTTGTAACCGACCTCAAACGCAACGGCACAGACAGGAAGTTCAGAGTTAGCCAAATGCTAGGGCGTATTTATTTACAGAGTCAAAAGAAGGATAAAGTACAAAAATCAAACAAACGGTTGAGACTGCCTTCGTCAGAGTCATCTGCCGCTCTGCAGAATCCTCCTGGTGATAGTGGTGGGGAATTGGCATGTGACGTTGTAGCGGCTCTGCAGATACTCCCAGCAGATAGTGGTGGGGAATTGGCATGTGACGTTGTAGCGGCTCTGCAGATACTCCCAGCTTTCACTCAAGGTGGAAAACGGAGAGAGAGAGAGATATCAGAAACAGTCCAACGAAACACAGAGGCAGTGTGGTTCCCTCCTCCCTAGCTGGGTCCAGAACCAATTGACAGTGACAGTCCTCAGTGTTCCCCACAACACACAATTTAGCCGAGTTAGTTCAACAAAACGAAGTCTTCAGTGGCTCTTCTAAGACACACAATCAGAATAATCCAGAGGGGCTTGGTTCCACTCACCCAAGCGCAACGCGTAAAGCGGGCAAAACGAGGCGCCTTGTTCCAAACGGGGAACAAGGTTCTCCACAGCGGTTCTCCACAGAAAGGTCCTGGAGAGAAAGTAGACCAGGAACAGCAACAGGGAAAAGCAGGCAAATGCAGTTGTATTCCAGAACGACCCGACAACGATAGAAGGAAGGTCCTGGTATATAAAGCCCTCTGGGGCGCTAATCACAAACTATGACAGCTGCGTGATGAAAGTGGAAATCGTTCAAAAAGCGTGTGGCGGGGAATGCACCAATCAGCACCATACCTCAGGAGAGCGTGTGGCGGGGAACCAACCAAACCTCACAATTAGTGTATTCGTGTAGATATTAGTGTATTTGTGCTTTGTCGCAAATCGCAATGACCACCAACCAGCAGACGCTTGCCCTCATACTGCTCCTGTCTCTTGTGGGTAGGCAGGCAGGCAACTCCGGTGTCAGGTTACGAATGTGTCACGAGCGCCACGGCTGTGATTGGCTGTCTGAAAAGACGCTCAGCGCATCGCTCGGAAAAGTTTAGAAGTGTTCAACTTTAAACCATGGGTGCGGCCGGACAAAAAAGCTGAAAAGCGCTGAAAAAATAAGCCGACTGCAGCGCATTTCCTATAGGCGGCAGCATGCGGCCGCATACGCTCCCTCCCCATTGGGATCAATTGAAAAAAGACGCTTGCGCCCAGAAATATGCGGCAGGTGGACGCGGGCCCTTAGGATTCATTATGTGTTTGCAGCAGGAACAAGTGCAATAAACAAAAATTCTGCCTCATTTATTGATGAAACAAAACCGACATCAACACAATTTACTACCGAGCGGAGAGGTTACTCTCACAAAAAGATCGCTGATTTGTTAAGCTTGTTGTTAGCTTAGGTGCTAATGTGCTTGCGTTTGATTGTTTGTACTAGTAACGTTAATGCTAGTAGAATAGACACAACGTGAGGTAATCATCATCCATTTTAAACTGGTTATTACCTAATGCTAATCCTAACGTTAGCAGATAGACACGAGAGGTAACGTTAAAGCTTGTAGAATAGACACAATGAGAGGTAATGTTAACGTTAGCAGAATAGACACGAGAGGTAACGTTAACGTTAGCAGAATAGACACAACGAGAGTCTGGTTAATGTTGTTATTGATTGATTGATTGAAAACTGTGTTTTACTCTGGCTTGCTCCAAGCCCTCACGGACATAGCTATGCTCACGGAGCTCTCATGCTGTACGCAAGCGGCCCCGCCTCCCCACACGGAGACAAATGGAGTACTACCTGCAGTGGAAAAGGAACGAAGTACCAGGTACCTGAAGCGGGTAGAGTAGAGTAGGGTAGAGTCGAGTAGGTACTATGCAATGGAAAAGAGGCTGTATACCATGGTATGTATGACCTCTCAGAACACATACTGTATGTGAGAATGCTCTTCATTTTTTTTTTTTTTAACAAATGTTTTTTTTTATTTAAATTTTTTGCCATTACACACAAACATTAACAGTAGACATCCACTATAAATCACAGGACTATTACCGATATAATACTAACAATAATGACAGCCCAGTTTTTAAATCAAAATAGATGTAGATTAAAAATATACACAAATTAATTACAATACAATACAATACATATACTATGCTCTTGCTCGCTCTCCCCCCCCCCCACAGGACCCCCTCTTGGATAGCATCCATTATACCGTTTGACACCAAGGATTAAAAGTTCATATAATGCTTTATCCTCTCCACCACATCTGACCAGATTGCTGTGCTGGCTTCATTAACACATAGAATTTGTGCGGTAGATATCTCTAGATAAATCACATCAAGATAGGTAAGAATCCATACCCTCCAGCACATTTTATCCGGTTGAATCCAGCGTGATGCTATTAGCTTTTTGGCAGCCGTAAGACCGGACAAGATTAGCCTCTTTACATGTACAAAGTGTGATAACTGAGAGATATTATTCAGCAACAATACAGAAGGCAGTACATGTATTGTCAGAAATAAAAATTCTGATAATAGCGTGGTTACTTCTTCCCAAAATATCTTAACAGGAGGGCATTCCCAATACATATGCATAAATGTACCACTATCACCGTTTAAACATAAGGAACATCGAGAGTCTTGTTTAAGCCCCGTTCGGTTCAGTCGTATAGGAGTCAGGATAGAAGTATAGAAGTCCTATGAATAAAATTAAGATTAATCTGTTGATGATCCGGGTTGCGTGACGATAGCCGAACATTTGCCCAGACTTCAGCCCAATCAAAATCTACTTCCAAGTCTGGTATATCCTACCTCTAAACTGAGTCTAGGGGAAGGACTTCATACGAAGACTGTCATGTACAGAGGTCTATCGACCATACAAGATAGTAACTGGGCAGGTGGTACATGAGCAGAAACAACCCCCTCAGTAGAAAAATGCTTCTCAAACAGTCCCGGGTAGGCAGATAGTAAACAAAGACGTTTTCAAATGGTAAATTATGTTTTATTGCAATGTGGGGGTTTCAACCCACGGCCTTTTCCCAAAGGGAAAAGGGATGTTGTCAGTGGGGATTTCAACCCACAACACACACAAAGGGGAAAAGGTATGGGAAGACAAACAAGACATACATATGAGACAACTCAAACAAACACTTAGTATTCACGATACTACCTTGGGCCCATCCCAGGCCACCACAGCTGTGGAGTCTAACCCACACTCCATGCAAATAAGATGGCACCGTGCCACACAGTGTTGTGCTTAGGCCATAGATAAGCGAGACAGCAGCCTCCCCACTATACCATAAGGCACGTGACTCCAGCAACGAGACTCCTGTGTGTGTGTCATCTTCCTGCTTATATTCACTCATCCAACTAACTGCCCACAGGTGTACTCAAGCAGGTGCAATCAGCTCAATCAGGAGGATGAGTGGTCTCTGGGGAAAGAGAAGAAACAGCATTAAAAGATGACACATCACACCACCAAGAACAACATAGCCCACTCATGATACTAATCTGATGTTCATATGGCCTCCTAATACAGTAACAATGATAATGACCAACCCACGTACGTCACACCTCCCCCATAAGAGCGAACCCGCAGGGTTAGCAAAACATTATCACCCATTATCAACCAACATCCGATTAGCATCACAGAACAAAAAGAACAAAAATAGAAAGGTCCAGAGACAAAACAGCAGCCTACACCATAAAACCAACTAGCCCCACCCCCAGATCTACCCCAGACCTACCCCCTGGACAAGGCATCAGCCACAATATTGTCTACGCCCTTCCTGTGACGAATGACAATATTATAGCCCTGTACCAGCAGGGCCCAACGCATCAACCGTTGGTTGTGGTTGTACATCTGAGCTAGAAACACAAGGGGATTGTGGTCCGTGTATATCAGCACTGGAAGAGAGCTAGACCCCACATACACCTCAAAGTGCTGGAGGGCGAGGAGCATCGCCAGCGTCTCCTTCTCAATGGTTGAATAATTCAACTGATGCTGCTTGAATTAGAAGTAACACACCGGGTGACGCACACCGCCCTCCCCCTCCTGCAACAGCACAGCCCCAGCCCCAGCAGCACTCGCGTCGACCTCCAACTGAAAAGGAGAAGCAAAGTCAGGGGCCGCCAGAACAGGAGCACTGCACAAGAGGGACTTAGCAGCCTCGAAGGCGCACCGACATTCCGCGGACCACACGAAAGGCACAATGGGACTGCATAAAGAGGTGAGAGGGGCAACCACCACCGAAAAATTACTACAAAAACAACGGTAATAACCCGCCATCCCTAGGAAGCGACGTAACTCGCGCCGCGTGGAAGGGGCCGGATATGCGAGGATCGCCGAGACCTTAGCGTCCACCGGACGAACCTGCCCATGCCCCACCTGCTTGCCCAAGTAGGTCACAATAGCCTTACCGAACTCACACTTAGCGAGGTTCAAGGTCAGAGATGCCTCAGCTAAGCGTGCAAACACCACCCTCAAATTCGCAATGTGTTCCTCCCACGTGTCAGAGTACACCACCACGTCATCCAAATACACATTGCATTTAGGCACCCCTCCCAACACCATGTGCATCAGACGCTGAAACGTGGCCGGAGCATTCCTCATCCCGAAGGCCATGACGGTGTACTGCAGAAAATGATCAGGGGTAACAAACGCCGAAATATCCGAGGCCCGCTCCGTCAGGGGAACCTGCCAGTACCCCTTCAGGAGATCGAGCTTTGTGGTAAATACAGCGGGCCCAATACTATCTATGCAGTCATCCATCCTGGGCAACGGGAATGAGTCAGGCACCGTCACCGCATTTACCTTCCGGTAGTCTGTACAAAAACGGGGAGAGCCATCAGCCTTCGGAGCCAAAAGGCAAGGGGAGCTCCATGGACTACGGCTAGATTTAGCCATCCCATTTTCAAGAAGATACAGAGCTTCCTTTCCCATCACATCCCTCTTCGCCACTGGACAACGATACGCATGCTGTTTGATGGGAGTCGCACCCCCAACGTCAATGTCGTGCTCCAGGACGGAAGTCCTAGACGGCACATCAGAAAACAACACTGGATACGTCAACAACAGTTTCCTCACATCATCTCCCTGTGCCTCGGGCAGGTACAACAGACGAGCTGTGACGTCACTCATGAATTCTGAGTTAGTCAACCGCCCTGTCTGCTGACCCTCGGACAATACCTTTAAATCGTCGTCCGGCGGGGGGTGCACACATGACAAGACAACAGCCGGAACAGCTCCCGGGCTCCCAGACTGCACCTCCTGCGTACCCCCACCTGTTCTTGTGAGATATTTCTTTAACATGTTGATATGACACAACCGCTTCTTTCTGCGCCTCTCGGGCGTACATATCACATAATTGGTGTCTGATATCTTCTTCTCCACTCTATAGGGCCCCGAAAACCGGGCAGAGAGCGCTGACCCAGGCATGGGCAGCAAAACTAGCACCTCATCGCCAGCCTCGAACCGCCGCGCCACCGCCTTCCTGTCAAACCTCACCTTCATCTCCCCCTGGGCAGAGGAAAGGGCTACCCTAGCCAACGAGGACGCACCGTGGAGCCGCTCCTTACAGCGGGAGACAAAATCACACACGTTCGACGTGGGAACGGAAACAGACAACATTTTCTCCTTGAGCATCTTCAATGGCCCACGCACACTGCGACCAAACACCAGCTCGGCAGGGCTAAACCCAAGCGACTCCTGTTTAGCGTCCCTAATGGCAAACAGTACAAATGGCACTCCCTCGTCCCAGCCACAACCTGTATCAATACAGTATTTTTTTAGCATCGCCTTCAGCGTCTGGTGCCAGCGCTCTAGCGCCCCCTGCGATTCAGGATGATATGCACTTGAAACCGTGTGACTGATACCCAAAGCCTGTAATGACTGATTAAATGTTTTAGCCATGAAATTGGTGCCTTGATCGCTTTGTACAGTTTTTGGTAGCCCGAAAGTAGCAAAAAACCCGTTTAATGCTCTGGTAATTACAGGGGCCGTAATCGTCCTCAAAGGTATGGCCTCAGGAAAACGGGTGGCAAGACACATAATAGTTAACATATACTGGTTTCCCGCCTTTGTTCTAGGTAAAGGGCCCACACAGTCTATGATCACATGCTCAAAAGGTTCCCCAATTGCTGGAACGGGGTGTAGAGGAGCTGGAGGAACCCCCTGATTTGGTTTCCCCACTATTTGACATGTACTGCATGTACCACAAAAGTCTACCACATCGGCCTTCAAGCCGGGCCAAAAAAATTCTGCAGTATCTTGTCATAGGTTTTAGATATACCCAAATGCCCCGACCAGATATGCTCATGTGCCAGCATCAAGACCTGATGCCTACACTCTACTGGCAACACCACTTGGTGCACCATATTCCAGTCTTCTCCAGACTGCAGGCCCGTCACACCTGGTCTAGCTACCCAGGTGCGCATCAACACTCCCTCTTCCATCAAAAAGGTGTGTTTCTTACTACCAGCAGTACTGGCTACTGCCGCGAAACAGCTTGTTAGTGAGGAATCATTCCGCTGGGCATCAATCAATGCCTGACGTGTCAGTGGCAAGGGCACGTCAGGGAATTTTGACTCCACCCGCGTCCTCTGAACACCACTCACACTCTCCCCCATCGCGCCACTAGATGGCCACCTGTCCCCAGCCAGAGCCTCGCCACAGATAGAATCACCCAGCGACACTGCTTGAAGCCGCTCCCTCTCCTTAGCTCTAGTGACAGCACAAACAGGAAAAACATTTGGGTAACTTTTACTCAATGCATCGCACAGACCCTCAGCCACTGGGGCGTTCACCACCTTCAGAACAGGCATTACCTTTCCCCCCGCTATATCATTCCCCATGATAAAAATCAATCCCCGCCACGGGAAAAGAGGGACGAACCGCCACGGAAAAATAACCTGTGACTAAATCTGATTGCACATATATCCTATGTAAGGGTGCGGGTGTAAAACTCATTTCGATACCCTGCACAACAGTACTTAACTTGCAAGATGACTCCTCACTCAATGGCAACACATCCGCCAGGATAAAAGACTGCGAAGCACCCGTATCACGAAGGAATTTCACCTCCCGTTGATCACAGACTTCACCCGACACTGACACAAAACCAGAAAACATAAAAGGTTCAAAACAACCATCTGGTTTCTCCTGCTCCTCTGGCCGCGATATAGGGCCAATCAAGCCCACCCCCTTCGGTTTCTGAGCTGATCCCCTAGCATCTTGCGGAAATTTCAGTGCGTAACAGTCCGACACCGCATGACCCATCTTTTTACAATAATTACACACAGGGACCCTCCTAGACGGCGGTGAGCGAGGTCGAAATGATCGCTCGTCGCCTCCTACATATACATCATTTCGCACAGAAACATGTGATGCAGAAAATTTTTTGTGGATCATTGCCAACTCGTCACACAAAACTGCAGCTTCCTGGAGGGTAGAAACCTTTCGCTCCTCCAACTGTATTATCATGTGTTCGGGCACAAATTTTTTAAATTGTTCCATGAGGATTAACTCGCTCAAAGCCTCAACCCCATCCACCTTACACGCTTCACACCAACGAGTGAACATCATCCGTTGTTCATGGGAAAATGCCACATGTGTTTGCGAGGGAGCTTTACTTAGTCCCCTAAACCGCTGCCTATACGCCTCCGGCACCAGTTCATATACGCGCAAGACAGCACCCTTCACTTTCTCATATACCATGCTGTCCTCCTTCGATAATAACTGGCATGCGTCCTGAGCCCTACCCGTGAGTTTATATTGCACTAATAGTGCCCACTGATCCTCCGGCCAATGCGCAGCCCCCGCTACCCGCTCAAAATTAACAAAAAATGCTTCCACCTCAGACTCTCGAAAAACAGGAACCATAGCAATATGCTGCCCAACATTAAAACTGCCCTGGTAACCTTCAGATGAGGGCGAAGAAGAGCCAACACTCTCCAGCTCCATCCTCTTTAATGTAATCTGGAGCTCTCTATCTCTCTCCTTTAGTGTAATCTCCAGCTCTCTATCTCTCTCCTTCTCCCTTCCTCGCTCTTCCCTGTCTCTCTCCCTCTCCTCTCTCCCTTGCACAGCTGCTCTGTCCTCTCTGTCTCGTACAGCCGCTTTGTCCTCTCTGTCTCGTACAGCTGCTTTGTCCTCTCTGTCTCGTACAGCTGCTTTGTCCTCTCTGTCTCGTACAGCTGCTTTGTCCTCTCTGTCCTCTCTGCGCAAAAGCGCTCTCTCCTCCATCTGGAGACGGGCAAACCGCAGACTAGAGCGCGCATGGCCAGAAGACGTGGATTCTTTATCCGAATCGCCCGCGCCCTCACTTTCAGCTCTGGGCGTACTACCATTCTTCCTAATAGCACCACCCTCCGGGTTAAGATCACGCAAGGAAGAGTCAACCCATTCGCCAGTGTGTTCAACCTCCTGATCACTATGACTCACTACTCCCCGAGCCGTGCTAAACACCTGTTGCTCCACCAACCCCGCTATTACAGCTGCCTTCATATCCGCCTTGGATTGGGAACTTTGCACAGTAATATTATAATGCCTAGCAATAAGGCATAATTCCGCCTTAGTGCAACCTTTCACCTGATCCTCTGTCGGATCCGCCACGAAGACTTCAAAAACAAACGCAGACGCAGCCATATTATGTCTTTATGCGTGCGTAAAAAAAAAATATATATATATATCACGTCCTCGTTTAATTAACCATGACCGTGCACAATAATAATAGACACATTCTGCTTTTATACCTCTTAACCAAAACAATCCAACTGACCACATCTACTAAATGAAAATAATAACAAATGGTCCTAACCACTCAACTAGGAGTCACCTGTGTCACTCTAGCCTATCCCAGATAAACTACTCCACTACCTGGATGAAAGGCTACACATATCTTCAGTCGCTTACCGATTTCATTGCGCGCTCCACCGGAATCACGACTCGTGCCCCCCACCCTCTAGCCAAGCAGGCGACCCCCCCCTGTTACCTATGTGGCAGAAAAATAGAATGGTTAAGAGCATACAACAATAATGGTTTACATCAATCAACTGTGCATGGACAATGGAACCCACTAACTTACCAATTTAGAAAACGCTATCTTATTACACCTGATATGCTTCAATCGACAAGTCACCCCGTTATTTTACCAACAAGGAACCATACAATTGCGCAAACTTAACGAGCCCCCATGTCATGTACAGAGGTCTATCGACCATACAAGATAGTAACTGGGCAGGTGGTACATGAGCAGAAACAACCCCCTCAGTAGAAAAATGCTTCTCAAACAGTCCCGGGTAGGCAGATAGTAAACAAAGACGTTTTCAAATGGTAAATTATGTTTTATTGCAATGTGGGGGTTTCAACCCACGGCCTTTTCCCAAAGGGAAAAGGGATGTTGTCAGTGGGGATTTCAACCCACAACACACACAAAGGGGAAAAGGTATGGGAGGACAAACAAGACATACATATGAGACAACTCAAACAAACACTTAGTATTCACGATACTACCTTGGGCCCATCCCAGGCCACCACAGCTGTGGAGTCTAACCCACACTCCATGCAAATAAGATGGCACCGTGCCACACAGTGTTGTGCTTAGGCCATAGATAAGCGAGACAGCAGCCTCCCCACTATACCATAAGCAGGCCCGGACTGGCCATCGGGAGCACCGGGAGTTTTCCCGGTGGCCTGGCCTGCACAGATAAAAAAAAAAAAAAAAATATATATAAATTTTTTTTTTTTATAATTTTTTTTTTTTTTGCCAGGCCATTGTTTCTAGTTGTGGCGGCGGCGTGGCGCGATCGTTAGATAACCTAGGTGGGTGGGGAACAACCAGGATTTCACTGTCTGCGACAGAGTTGGAGAACTATCTGACTCTCTCCCTCGGATCACACACACACAATGGAGCCGTGCTGCCGCTTGTGATTGGTGGAGGCGGGACCAGGCGATACAACTGATTGACAGTGGAGGCGGCGAATGGAATGGCAAATGGCACTCTGCAGAATACTGTAACAGCCAGGCAGTGAGCCAGGTAGTTTTGTAATAATGAAAGGTCTGTTATTTAATGTTTGTGTAAGGGCTATTTTAACTGTTGGGTTAGTAGTGCATCAGTAAAGTGAATATGGTATTGTGCTCTTGCTCTGTTTGAATAGGTGGAGAGAGTGGTTAACTGTATTATAATAGTAAATAGACAAATATGTTGTGCTCTTGCTTTTTTATTTTTGAAGGTGGAGAGAGTAGCATTGCTAGTGCCACAACAGTTTTATTTGAGGTTCATAACAGTACATTGTACTAAGCAATTGTTGGCTCATTAGTTTGTGATTCACATGCACTAAAATTCACCAGAATGCAGGAAATTAAGTCTTTGTAACAAAAAAAATCCTGGTGGGGGACCCCCAGACCCCCCGCTTAAAAAGTGACCTGACTGGGGCTATATTTCGCGCTATATCTCCCGGTATGAATTATTTCCCCAGTCCGGCCCTGACCATAAGGCACGTGACTCCAGCAACGAGACTCCCGTGTGTGTGTCATCTTCCTGCTTATATTCACTCATCCAACTAACTGCCCACAGGTGTACTCAAGCAGGTGCAATCAGCTCAATCAGGAGGATGAGTGGTCTCTGGGGAAAGAGAAGAAACAGCATTAAAAGATGACACATCACACCACCAAGAACAACATAGCCCACTCATGATACTAATCTGATGTTCATATGGCCTCCTAATACAGTAACAATGATAATGACCAACCCACGTACGTCACAAAGACGTAAGTAAGTAAGTGACGATAAAAGTCAGAGACGAAGCCTCTCGATGTCTCCTTTTCATAAAAGAATTTGTGATATCTGTGGTGCTCAAGTGGTATCTTTAATGGGACTCCATGAGCCTTCAAAGTTGCTAATAACTGTAGATAGAAATAATATGTGGAGCTGGTGAGGTTAAATTTGTTATGTATATCTTGATAGCTACAGAAACCCCGGTCATTGAAGATATCTCCCAACGTATGTATGTCCTTCTTTTCCCATTTGGGAAATCTGATAAGTCGTTGTGCAATAAGGAGTGCATTGTTATTAAATATGGGAGAATGGCTATGCCATTTATGTAGGTTAGTACATTTTTTCTGTGTGTCATGCCAGATCACATGTGTAATAAGAGGGCCAAATTTCAAGTTGCATTGCTTAATTGATAAATTGGTGTATATACTACATCCTGCAGTCTCTGTGGTGCCACTATGTTTTCTTCTAATGTTCTCCAGGATACAGATGTTTGAGAATCAAACCAGGTGATCAGTGGTCTTAAAGAGTACGCTTTAAAATAGTGGTAGAAGTCTGGAAATGCCAAACCTCCGTCGGCTTTGTTTCTCTGTGCGGTGGATCTTTTAATTCGTGGAGGTTTGTTGTTCCAAATAAATTTATATGCGGCGGAGTGTAATTTTTTCCAGTAACCAGCAGGGGGGGGGGGGGGGGGGTAACGGTAGCATTGAGCTGAAGAAGTTGATTCTGGGTAAAACATCCATCTTAACTATTGATACTCGGGCCTGTACTGAATTTTTAAGTTTTGACCACCTGTCAAAGTCTTTTTTTTTTTCTTTTTTTCGATCTTTTCCCCCCTCCTTTTTCCTCCGATTTTTCTCCCATCCCAATGTTAGTCGTTATGCCAATTCCCAATCCCCTTCCTGGTCGCTGCGCACTTACCCCCCACAGTCGGTCTGGGAGAGTGGAGGCTATCACGTGCTTCCTCCTACACACGTCTAGCCAATCAACCGCTTCTTTTCACCTGGCAGCGCGGACTCTCACTGAGAGGGTGTAATGTGTGGAAGGATCACACTACCCCCCTTAGATCCTATCCGCGCTGAGCAGGCGCCCCGACCGAACTGTAGGAGTCGCTGTTTACAACGACCCGGACCCACCCCTCCAGCTTTCCCACCCTCTAATACTGCCAATTGTATTAGTGTGAACGGCCAGCCAAGCTGGTGACAACGCCGGGAGCTGGATTCGAACAGGCGAATCCAGCGTCTCCGGCGTTGGTGACGAACGCAATCTCCGCTACGCCACCTGACCGCCCTGTCAAAGTCATTTGTGATCCTATCTTGGATTCCTGTATAATTATACTTCACTGTTTGGCATATAGTGGGGAATATTTCAACTCCAAGACAACTAAAGTGTTCTACCATTTGTATATTTTCTGGAAGGAAGGTAGCCTTCGCAGTGACATTAAGTGGAAGGAAGGCCGATTTTGGCCAGTTTATCCTAAATCCCGATAGATTGCCAAAATCATCTATCAGCTTGAGAAGATGAGGCAGTGAGGTGGTAGGGTTTTGCATGAACAATATTACATCGTCCGCATATAAACTAATATGATGCTGTGTGCCCCTAATTGAGATCGGCTCTATGGATTGGGATTGTCTTATATACTGTGCTAAAGGTTCTAAGGATAGAGCAAATAGTCCGGTACTAAGAGGACAACTGGACGAGCGCGAAACAGGAAAGAGAGGGGAGGTGAATTTACCTGTTATAACCATGGCCGATGGCTCTGTGTATAGTACTTTTATCATATTAATGAATCCTACTCCTAACCCCATCCTTCCGAGTACTGCTCATAAATAAGACCATTCCAACCTATCAAAGGCCTTCATCGCATCCAAGGATAATATAGCTGTAGGAGGCACGGCATCCTTGCTGGCGTCTATCACATGTAGTAACCGTCTAATATTATCCGTGATCAGGCGGCCTCTTATGAAGCCTGTCTGATCAGGATGAACTAAAGATGTTATATGCTTTTGAAGTCTGATGGCTAGTACCTTAGCATACAGCTTGAGATCGGTTCCGAGGAGGCTTAAGGGTCTATAACTACCACATTCGGTGGGGTCTTTGTCTTTTTTAAGGAGGACAGATATGAGTGCCATATTGACGTCCCTGAGAATGCTCTTCATTGATTATGGCTCAGCATTCAACACCATCATTCCCTCTAAACGTGTCTCTAAGCTCATTGATCTTGGACTGGAGACCTCCATCTGCAGCTGGATATTGGACTTCCTGACAGGCAGGCAGGCCCCAGGTGGTGAGGCAGACGCCTCCGTCTCACTGACCCTTAACACGGTGCACCACAGGGCGGTGTGCTAGGCCTCCTCCTGTAGTCCCTGCTCACCTACAACTGTGCTGCCAAGCACAGCTTCAATATCATCATCAAGCCGACAACATGACCATCCTGGGCATCATCACATGCCAGCATCCTCAGTGCACCATTTAGAGCTTGCTGAGGGCCTGCATCACATCCTGTACGGAGACCTTTCTGCCTGCATCACAGCCTGTACGGAGACCTTTCTGCTTGCATCACAGCCTGTACGGAGACCTTTCTGCCTGCATCACAGCCTGTAGAGACCTTTCTGCCTGCATCACAGCCTGTACGGAGACCTTTCTGCCTGCATCACAGCCTGTACGGAGACCTTTCTGCAGACCCGGCGCCATGGGCGGGCTTTAGGGGGCCTGGCCCGCCCACTGAGTCAGCTGTGCCCGCCCTGGCGAAATGACTAACCTCGTTCCCAGTTTTGTCTCCTCCGTGAGCCTGGTAAAGAACTCCGTATGGGGCTGCGGCACTGCAAATATACCCTACTCAAAGAACTACGAAATGACCCGCCCTACTCTGCCTGTGATTGGCCTACATTGATTCCTAGTCTCCTACTACCCAGTCGGAGCTCTGCTACTACATACTGTAGCCAATGTAACGTACCAGCCAATCACAGGCAGAGTAGTGTGTACTGTACTCATACCGGCGTCGCCATCTTTGAAAAGTTAGCGTAGCTAAATATAATGGATAATTATGGACATCAGACTTTTTTTTTTTTAAGTATGACAGCTGGGTTGGAGAATCGTGAGAAAACGGGCAGCGCGGGAGGATGTGCCAGTTCGGGCCACAGCAGCGCTGAATGAATCAATGAATGAAAACCTTATTTAACAGATTGCAGAATGGGTACAATACAGTATGGCTCAATACACACAATTGTTAAGGGGATGCAGACCTGAGAAAGACGTTTGTCTTGTTTACATCAGGGTCCCCCATTTTCAATTCATATAGACATTTATGACATACACAACATACATGACATTTATGGCATAGGGACATATAGCTATTTAGTACTGATACATTTGTGACATAAACGGTATTCAAATATACAGTACTGTTACCCCTAGATCCTGACAGAGTATATACATATGATGGGGAGGGGACTGTACATTAGGAGGGGGTGGGTGGGTGGGAGAGAAATATACATACGGCGGGGAGGGAATATATACATGCGGTGGGGAGGAGACTGTCTATTAGGAGGTGGTGGGGGTTTTGGGCATTTACGGTGGCCAGTTTCGAATTGCAGCCTCCCGTAGGTGCTCTTTAAGAGCGGTTTTGAATGTGGGTAGGGATTCACATTCCTTTACAGCTTTGGGTAGGGCGTTCCACATTGATGTGGCATAATTGCGAAACGTGTTTAGTCCCTTGTTTGAGCCGAATCTGGGTTTAACATGATTTGTTGAGCTTCCTCTGGTGTAGTGGTTGTGGTATTCACTGACCTTTGGGAAGTATTTGACATGTACATGGGTACCTTAGTCGTATAGTGTATCTTGTAGACCAGGCCCATTGCAAGTTGCTGTACTCTGTCGTCTACTCTAAGCCATCCTAGGTTGTCAAAGTGGGCAGGGGTGAGGTGGGTTCTGGGGGTAAGGTCAAGTAGTAGTCTGACCAGTTTGTTTTGTGATGTTTGTAATCTTGTTTTAAGCGCCTTTGAGGTGCTTTGGTACCATGAGGTGCACGCATAGTCGTAGTACCCTTGAATGAGTGCTCCTGCCAGAGTCTTCAGGGTATTCTTGTTTACCAGAGAGGAGATCCGGTACAAGAATCTAGTTCGTTGGTTGACTTTTTTTATTACATTGGATGCCATTTTGTCACAGGAAAGATTTGCCTCTAGGATGGAACCCAGGTAGGTAATTTCGTCTTTCGTTGTGACAATATTGTCACCCACTGTCACTGATCTGATCATCTGAATAATAACACGACTACAAGCAGTGCCACTCCCCCTAGTAGCGCGTAGGCTCTGATGTCAACAACAACACTGCTAGCATTCATGCTAGGAGCAGCTACGGGCCATTGCAGGCTACTACAGCGCCAAGAGATCTTGGTACTGAGAAGCTCAAAGCAAGACATTTCCTACACGCCTTTTCTCTGGGAAAAAAATATCATTCTGCAGTGCACTCTGTAGCTCCTGGTATGGAAGATTTGACTGGCTGGAAGACTCAATTCAGGCAGATGCTGCATTGTGCTTCCCATGCAGGTACAGTACTGTATATCTGTATGTATGTCATAAATGTCATGATTAATTTAAAATGGGGGACCCTGATGTAAACAAGACAAAAGTCTTTCTCTGGTCTGCATCCCCTTAACAATTGTGTGTATTGAGCCGTACTGTATTGTACCCATTCTGCAATCTGTTAATAAAGTTTTCAATCAATCAGGATGTTTCAGCACATACAGTAGGTGTTTAGTCTCAGCAGCACATACAGTAGGTGTCGCGGGTGGGGGTCTAGGGGTATCTGTATGGGGGGTGTCTATACCTGCGGGAGCCAAAGAGGAGGACGTGTCCCGGGATGGTCTGGAAGAGGACCTAAAGGCATATCTGGCTGATGGAAAAGGCAAGTAAATATCAGCTGAGAATGATATGTGAAGTACCGTCGCTGTACTGCAACATGCTGTCCCTGTTGTGTGTTTAGACGGAGTGGAGTCCAGGAGGTCCTGATGGGAGCGGAGAGAGCCATCTTGGGAGGATGGTGATTTTGTGCAGACGACAGCTACAGCAGGCGAGTGCAGGACCACCAGGGGGGGGTAGCGTATGTGAACATTGTACAGGCTACACATGTGTGCCCTCTTCTTCTTACGCAGCTGGGGAGCGTCGTTGGAGGTGATTGGCTGGCTGGCGTGACGGGGGCGGTGCCCGGAAGTGCTGGCGCTACTGAAAGGAGAATCAATGACGAACAATGGCAGAACGAAAACGGGAGTCGAGAGGACGCTAGCAGAGGACGCAGGGCTGTGAGGATACACGGCTCTTTTTGTGTTTTACCTTTCCTCCAGTGGAACCAGTTCATAGCGGCGACTGCGGTGTTTCCTCCAGAGTGGAAACGAGTGGAGCTTCAGACCGGAGGGAAATTATCGCCACACCGGGCGCCGTGAGTAAAGAACACAAGACAGTGGAATACGTGCCTAAACAAACAAACTATTTTCCCGAGTGGTAAATGAAGACATAGACGAACGGTGACTGCATTTGAATTAGGAATATTATTAGTGGCGTAAAGCTGAAGATTATCGGAACGGCATACAGTAAAGCCAGTAATACTGTCGAAGACTGGAACCTAGTATTGTGGATTCTCCATCCTCTGTGAACCACCTTTTTCTCTCTCTTTTCTAAATCATATGGAGGATATCTAATCAATTGTGCATTGTGACGAACCCGTGAACGGGGGGGGGAACCGTGCTCTTACTGACTGTGCCTTTCCTTACAGGCGGAAGGACATTATTGCACGCCTGGTGCTTGGAGGGCCTAAAACACCCCAGTACAGACCGAACAGTTTTTAGCCCGAAGCCGAGAGGGGCTACGGGAGCGGAAGGAGGTGACGTCCTTCCGGCCCTCAGCTTCGGGCCCCGGTTATTACTAACCTTTCTTTTTGTATTGTTTGTAACTCAGCGCTTCCACTGCCCCAGACCTAGGTTAGGATATGGGAGGAATGTTCTAGGCCTGGTCATAACCCCTAGTGGTGAACAACACCCACTATCCTATCCAAACCCCCTTAATTTACCGTGTGAACACTTAGTGTGTATTTATCTACCTATATTCTCCCTAAAGCATTTGCCGTGGCTCCCCGAGGGATAGTGTGATATCGATGCTTATTTCAGGATGTTTTGCAGTGAACCGTGTGGTGTAGTGTGATTCTAAGTTGACGTTTGATAAGTCATAGACCCGTGTGCAGGGTAGACTCTTTTTGCCTTCACGTGTGTAGTGTCTCAGGGGTGGGGATAGGTGACGTGGGTGGGAGTAACCGTCTAGGGGGTGGGTTTACGGGGCATGGAGCACTTCCTCTTTTTAGACTACCCTAGGCTTAAGAGGCGTGGGTCTTTTAAATAGGCTAACCGACCAGTTATTTATATTAACCTCTAACCTTGTATTAAACTATCTATTTTTATACAATAAAAGCTTTCTTACTGTTTCTCGGCGCATTCTCCCGTGTCTGTTTGTGGTCCTGGGGAAATTCATGGTGGTAGGTCGGCTGGCCCCTGTGGGAAGAGTATCCGTGCATGTGCACACCTTAGCCTTAGACCTGGATGCTTCCCGTGGGGGTCAGGTGACATATTTTGGCGTAGTCGGTAGGATTTCCCCATAGTCCACAGCAGACATGGTCGATGAGAATGTTAGAGAAGCGGGGATGCGAGCAGTCATGATGCCCTGGTACTTGGGGTCGCATTGGGTCCCTAAGTTTAGTGGAGAACCGGGGACCACTAAATATAGTCAATGGCTAACCCAGGTCGAGGCCTTTTTGCGAGCACAGACATTGCCCTCCCCACAGGGAATAGATTTCCTGTTTAGCTCCCTTGATGGCCCTGCACATAGAGAAGCCATGCTCCTCTCAGCCACTATTAAAGCTTCCCCTAAGGAAGTAATCAGGGCGTTAACCCTAAAGTACGGAGACCATAGGTCTTCTGATACCCTTCAAGAATGTTTTTTTTGTTGTAAGCAGGCGGAGAAGGAAGGGATAGAGGAGTTCACCCTGCGCCTTAGAGAGTGCCTGTACCTATGGAGGGTTAGTGACCCAGATGGGGCAGGGGAGGAAAATAAGAGGCTGAGGGCGCAGTTCACTAAAGGCCTCCGAGAAGGCCCTATCAAGCGCGAACTCCTGCGCCACCTGAGACGGAAACCAGAGGCAACTTTTGAGGAGGTTCGGCAGGAAGCGAGCTCCATTGAGCGGGAGGAACGAGCATCCACTGAGGTGGCGGCGGCTTGCCAGACCCGAGCTGCCCCAGCTATCCCATCTCCCGGCGTCGAAGCAGTATCCCAGAGTGGCCTACAACAGCTGAAAGACTCGCTACGGGTGGAGCTACAGAGGGAACTACGTGACCAGGTGACACTGCTGGGGAGCACCCTTGCCGAGGAAATACGGAGCCAGATGTGGGGTTCTGGACCTGGACCCGAGTCAGCCCAGAGGTGGGAACAGCCAGGCCCTTCAGCTAGACCCTCTGCACGGCCGCGCCGACGCCCTGACAACCGGGAGCCGCGAAACTACCAGTGGGATGAACAGGGTCGGCCGATCTGCAAGAACTGCGGGGAGGCGGGACATATTGAGAGGTACTGCGCGCGTAGGACCACACTTCCCCCGGATTTTCAACAGTCCCGGTCACTACAGGGCAAGTGACCGGTTCAGAAGGTACGACAGAGGCCCTACAGAGACCAACCATGGTGGGTCGCTGTCCCGAGGTAGAGGTCCTGATTAGGGGTAAGAAGATACCCTGTGTGCTGGACACGGGTTCACAGGTGACTATGTTTGGCAAATCATTCTTTCAGCGTCATTTCGGGGGCGAAGGGTTCCAAGGGCCTGGAGGACTACCCTGGCTGACCCTGCGAGCGGCTAATGGGCTACAAATTCCATTTGTGGGCTACGTGGTTCTGGACTTTACCATCGGCGGTATTGAGGTACTGGGTCGGGGAGTGGTGATTGTAAACGATGATTGTATTAGTATGGAATATGGGTTGTTGGGCATGAACGTTATCTCAGAATGTTGGGAGGGCATATTTCAGGGGGGACACCCGGGGCGGGAAGCTTTCACCTCCACTGTTCCTCCAACGGCCCGGAGGGTGTGGGAAATGGCGTTTAACCTCTGTCAGCAGGTACAGAGCACCCCCCAGCTGATGTGGCCAGCGGCACAGCTAGACTGCGGTGGCAGGCCCCTGTCCTGGTGCCTCCCGAGTCGGAGATCGTGGTATGGGCAGAGGTTAGTCCACGGATGAGTCACCTGGACTGCCCGGTGTTAGTGGAAGACTACACTGACCTGGTGGTAGGAGAGCGTGGCTGGCGAGTGGCTCGATCCATCAGCTGGGTACGGGGGGGTAAGGTGCCATTGCGTATTTGTAACCCCCACCTCTCCTCTGTGCTGATCCCCCAGCGGTGCTCCCTGGCCACAGTGTCCTTGGTCCCCCTGCAGGATATCCATGGGACCAACCAGCTGATTCTGAGGGACACCGGCCCTGGGGTGGTAGAAGTGGACGTGCGTCGAGTGGCTGAATCCCCCCTTGCCGACCATCCGGCCCTAGATCTGAGAGGAGAGGGACTGACCGGAGACCAATAGGCTAAGCTTGCGGCCCTGCTGCACCGATGGACCCATGTATTCGCTGCACATGAGGAGGACTTCGGACATACCAAGGTGATTCAACATAATATCCCCACTGGAACCGCACCACCGATTCGGGAGAGGTACCGTCCGATTCCACCCAAGCTATACGCAGAGCTGAGGACGCTGCTGCAGGGGATGGTCGACAGCAAGGTGGTATGCGAGAGCTCCAGTCCATGGGCGGCCCCAGTGGTGTTGGTCCGCAAGAAGGATGGATCCTGGCGCTTCTGCGTAGACTACCGGAAGCTGAACGCTGTGACCCACAAGGATGCATACCCGCTGCCCCAGATAGAGGAATCGTTGACCAATCTGACCCAGGCGACCTGGTACAGCACCCTGGATCTGGCCAGTGGGTATTGGCAAGTGGAAGTGGCGCCAGAGGACCAGGAGAAGACAGCCTTCGCCACACCACTGGGGTTGTACCAGTTCGAGCGGATGCCCTTTGGTCTGTGCAATGCCCCCGCCACCTTTCAACGATTGATGCAGCGTTGCCTGGGTGGTCAGGTGAATGATCATCTCCTCATATACCTGGATGACGTGATCGTCTATTCCCCCGACTTTCAGAGCCACCTGGATCATCTCGAGATGGTGTTCCATCGCCTGCAGGAGTATGGTCTCAAACTCCAGCCAGGGAAGTGCAGGTTGTTCCACCGGGAGGTGAGGTACCTGGGACATATCGTCAGCGGCCAGGGGGTGGCAACTGACCCAGAGAAGACCCAGGCCGTCCGCAGCTGGCCTGTGCCCACCACGGCCAAACAGGTGAAGTCATTCCTGGGATTCGTGGGGTACTACAGGCGGTTCTTCCCTGGCTTTGCCCGGACCGCCGCCCCTCTTAACCGACTGCTCCAAGGCACTGCTGGACGACCATCTGCACCAGTGACCTGGGCGCTGCCCTGTAAGCAGGCATTTGAGGAGCTGAAGAGGAACCTGTTGGAGGCCCCCATCTTGGCCTTCGCTGATTACGACCAGCCGTTCAGGCTCTATACGGATGCCAGCTTGGAGGGGCTGGGAGCAGTCCTGTCCCAGGTGCAGGGGGGCCAGGAGCGGGTCATCGCCTACGCCAGCCGTGGCCTGTCCCAGACCGAGCGCAACGACCAAAATTACAGCTCCTTCAAATTGGAACTGCTGGCGTTGAAGTGGGCAGTGACCGAAAAATTCAAAGATTACCTCTGGGGGGTCCAGTTTACTATCTTCACGGACAACAATCCGCTGGTGCATCTGGAAACGGCCCGGCTGGGGGCACACGAGCAGCACTGGGCGGCCCAGCTCGCGAACTACTCCTACGTAATCAAGTACCGGCCAGGGGCTGTCAATCAGAATGCCGATCTATTGTCTCGGTTGCCAGAGACGGGGAACACGGCGGTCCAGGCAGTGGAAGGACGGGACCCGCTGGAGAAGGAGGCGGAGGAAGCTGCGGACACGGAGGCGGCAGCCACGGAGGCACGGGACTGGAAACAGGGGGACCCGGACCTGCGACAAGTCCATCAGTGGCTGACCCAGGGGGCACCGCCACCTCCAGACCGCCGCCATCCCTTGTGTCCGGGCCTACGAGGTCTGCTGGCCGAGTGGGAGTGCCTGAACCTCCACAGAGGGCTGATTGTGAGGAGAGGGGTGGAGCCGGATACCCATCTGACCACTGACCAGCTGGTTGTACCTCTCAGTCGGGCCAAGGGTCTCTGGAACGACTATCATCAGGCCGCTGGCCATTCTAGTGCCGAGAAGGTACTCTCCTTGCTGCGGCGACGGTTCTTCTGGACAGGCATGAGCAAGACAGTGCAGCTCTGGACCAAGGAGTGCCCCACGTGTGCAGTCAGCAAGGCCGGACCAGAACAACGGGCGCCTCTGAGCTCTATCCGGAGTAGCTACCCGTTTGAGGTGGTGGGTTTGGACTATTTATCCTTGGGTCTATCCCTACATCCTGGTGATGACTGACCTGTTCTCTCGCTACGCCTTTGCCGTTCTCACCAAAGATCAAACGGCGTCCAGCACAGTCAAGGCGCTATGGACAACGCTGATCCAACCCTTTGGGTGTCCGGAACGGTTTTTGACGGATCAGGGGGCTGCGTTTGAGTCTCGGCTGATGCAGCAGTTGTGTGACATGTATGGGTGCGTGAAGAGCCGCACGACTCCGTACCACCCTCAGGGCAATGGGGCCTGTGAGCGCTTTAACCAAACGCTGCTCTCTCTACTGGGCTCCCTCGACCCCGACATCCAACCAAACTGGCACCATCAGCTTCCATACCTCGTCCAAGCCTACAATAATGCCATACGCGCAAGTACCGGTATGACTCCTCATTTTGTAGTGTTTGGGCGCCATTCCAGGTTGCCAGTGGACTTGATACACAATGTCTCACCCCCGCAACGGAGAGCCACCATGGAGGAATGGGTTCAGGGCCATCACCAGACACTGACGGAGGCCTACGAGCGGGTACAGGCGAATGTGACCAAGAGGCAGCGGTGGGACCAGGCTCGTTATGACCGAGGGGCGCGAGCAATACCCTTGCTGCCGGGAGAACGGGTCTTGATAAGGAACTTTCGTCGGCGGGCCCAGGGGAAGTTGGCACCCCGGTGGGTACCCAGACCCCATGTGATTATCGGACAGCCCCGACCCGACCAACACGTGTATCTGGTTCGGCCGGAGGGTCAGGAAGGGCCTGGTCGCACCCTGCATCGGAACAATCTCCGGCCCTGTCCAGCGGGGGTGCCCTCATACCCTGATGAAGTGCTGGAGGGACCGGCAGAAGGTAGGGCCCCCCTTGAAACCCAGGGTCTCCACTTCCCCTTCCTGCCGCTCCCAGCGACCGGCCAGGGCGGTTACATCCTCCCGGTCCCAGAGCTTCACTTTGGCCCCGCTGTACCGAGACCTGCGGAGGAACCCCCGTTACTACGCTGCAGTAGTCCCCCTGGAGGTGATACCACCTCGACGATCCCGGCGCCTGGAGTCAAGTGGGGGATCTGTCGGTCCTGAGGAAGGAGGTCCTGGAGAGGTGGAGGTACCTGTCAGTCCTGAGGAAGGAGGGAGCAGCCGAGGGAATGGAAGGGCCGAAGCCGGGCCTGCAGTGGTCCCCCTAGAGGCCAGGCCGCCTCGACAATCCCGGCGCAGCAACTTGGGCAAACCCCCCATCCGCTTGGTCCAGCTGTGATGGCCGGGACAGCCATCGAAATAGGGGGGGGGAAATGTCGCGGGTGGGGGTCTAGGGGTATCTGTATGGGGGGTGTCTATACCTGCGGGAGCCAAAGATGAGGACGTGTCCCGGGATGGTCTGGAAGAGGACCTAAAGGCATACCTGGCTGATGGAAAAGGCAAGTAAATATCAGCTGATAATGATATGTGAAGTACCGTCGCTGTACTGCACCATGCTGTCCCTGTTGTGTGTTTAGACGGAGTAGAGTCCAGGAGGTCCTGATGGGAGCGGAGAGAGCCATCTTGGGAGGATGGTGATTTTGTGCAGACGACAGCTACAGCAGGCGAGTGCAGGACCACCAGGGGGGGGTAGCGTATGTGAACATTGTACAGGCTACACATGTGTGCCCTCTTCTTCTTACGCAGCTGGGGAGCGTCGTTGGAGGGAGCGCGAGGTGATTGGCTGGCTGGCGTGATGGGGGCGGTGCCCGGAAGTGCTGGCGCTACTGAAAGCAGAATCAATGACGAACAATGGCAGAACGAAAACGGGAGTCGAGAGGACGCTAGCAGAGGACGCAGGGCTGCGAGGATACACGGCTCTTTTTGTGTTTTACCTTTCCTCCAGTGGAACCAGTTCATAGCGGCGACTGCGGTGTTTCCTCCAGAGTGGAAACGAGTCGAGCTTCAGACCGGAGGGACAGTAGATCATCGGTCAGTCGATTATTTACCTATACAAAACAGGAAACAAAACGGCATCCATTAGCCACATGCGCTACATACATAAATGATAGTTATGAACAGAGTCAGTGCATACAAGAGATAATACAATGCAACGTACCGTTAGCCAGTTAGATCGCCCACAGGGCTTTTCTCATTACAGGCATATGGCTATGTGTGTCTCTTAAATAGTGCGTCACAGAGACACTGAATCAGCCTCACCTGTCCATATCTCAATCCCCTGGCATCCTACAGTTGCAGTAAACGCCCACTAGGTGGCACCAGATGATAAATAATACTTGTATAATAAGTGCCCATATAATAATGATAATAATAATAATATCTCTGTAGGAAAGGCGCTGGATAATTCTCCACCTCCCACCTAGTATTCTGGCCGTAAGGGCTCAGAAAACTACCCAAACCATACAAATTGTTCTACCCATGCAAATGTACTTATATTTAAAGGGAAACAAAAGAAAAGATACAACTCTCGTTCTATCTACAGTGGAAGCTCAATGGCGTCCGTGAAAACTACGTAAGTTATGTCGGCAACGGGCGATTCTCGACGTTTTCAGTTGTGCCAGAAACAGGCAATCCACGACATCCTCAATCGTGCCAGAAACAGGCAATCCTCGCGTCCTCAATTGCGCCAGAAACAGGCGACTTTCGACGTCCTTTTTTGTGCCAGAAACAGGCGACTTTCGACGTCCTTTGTGCCAGAAACAGGCGACTTTCGACGTCCTTCTTAGTGCCAGAAACAGGCGACTTTCGACGTCCTTCTTTGTGCCAGAAACAGGCGACTTTCGACGTCCTTCTCTTTGTGCCAGAAACAGGCGACTTTCGACGTCCTTGACTCGGTCATTGTTCCTCAATTGTGAGAGGGTTTCAGCAACACCCTCGTGGTTGGCCCTGTGGACTTCTCCTTCCTGCCCAGCCAGGCATAGTTCATCGGACGTGTTTTGGAGTTCCTTGCCCGTCACTGCATCCCATTTTGCAGGACCGGGCCTGTCTGGTGTGGGCTTCCTTGCACTTGAGGCCCCTTTTGAGGTACTTTTGGGCCAGTGTCTTTGGTCTCGCCTCCGTGGCGCTGTGCCTCCCACCTTGACCAGACCAGGTCTGCCTGGTGTAGGCTCCTTTCCACTTGGGGTCCCTCTCGAGGCGCTTTTGGGCGAGTGTCCTTGATCTCGCCTCTGTGGCGTTACGCCTCCCACCTTGACCAGACCGGGTCTGCCTGGTGTAGGCTCCCTTCCACTCGGGGTCCCTCTTGGGGCGATTTTGGACCAGTGTCTTTGGTTTGGCTTCTGTGGCGTTACGCCTCCCTCCTTGACCAGACCGGGCCTGTCTGGTGTAGGCTCAACGCCATGCGAGGTCCCTCCTGAGGCTTTCTCCGTTCTCAGGAGTGGCGACTGTGAGATACTATGGTCGTTAGGGAGTGATGCAGGTTGCTCCTTCGCACCAGGCGGGCGGCCACTCTCGGTCAGGTCTACCGCGAGGTGCTTCTTCACTTCGACGGCCTTCGTCCCCATGGAGTGCGCGAAGTGGGTCAATGATTGGCGTGCCGTCAACTCTACCACCTCAAAGAGGTCTGGATGCGCACCACTCACAGTCTTGCCCAGCGGGCCGTCCCACAGCACCAGATCGCCGACTCTCCCCACTCTTTGTGGGACTAAGCGACCTTCCCGGGCGCTGATGAGCAGGTCGATGGTCTCGGGCCGGGTCAGTTCTCCTGGCTGGACACGTGGGAAGAACAGCTCCAGCTGCTCAGAGTCCACCACTCGGTCCACCTTGGCAATGTCCTCAAGGCCATAGCAGAGCATCTCATGGCACCTTGAGGTCCCCTTCGGGGTCCATACCTTGATCGCCACCACATACCTCTTGGTATCGACTTTGACTGCCATCTTCCCAACACCGTACACGACCAGTGTGATTGGCTCGCCGGTCAGCCCGATTCTCTTGGCGGCTCTGTGAGTTATATAGTTGGTGTCGGAGGCGAGGTCCATCAATGCTCCAACACAGTCTCCTCCTCTTGTTGTGACATCCATGAGCATCATGAGGACTGGGTATTCTTTTATGCCGCTTTTGTCCAACAGGCTCTTGCTGGCGCACACTTTGGAGGTTGTTTTGTTCGTGAAGGCCTTTTTGAATGCTTCCATTTGGAGCGCAAACCCAGCGATGACTTCCTCCTGCTTCTCTGTCAGGCCTTGGGGTCCTCTCCTAGCTCGTGGCTCCTCGGTTGCTTCACTCCTCCCTTGCGTCTTGGGGCAGAGGAGGAAATGATGCTCGACAGGGCCGTCCTCTTCCACACACTCTTCCTCATGGCAGAATAATCTCTCCCTGCACCCGCTGTCAACCCTGTGATAATCGAGACATTTGGCACACATCCCTGCCTTTTTCACCTGGGCTCTCTTCTCCGTCAATGAAGCCTTCTTGAAGGCCGGGCAGAAGTAAAGTCTCCCTCCATGTGCTTTGTCTCCACACATGGTGCACGGGTCCCTCTGGGACTCCCTCCTGACATCACTCACTGTTGTTCTGGTAAATGACTGTCTTTCACTACCTCTGTCGCTCAGCATCTCACGCTGGGTTGGTCTATCGCCAGCGTGGGTGGTTCCGATCTCCAGCTGTGCTAGCCTCTCAAGGATCCTTTCCTGTCCTTTCAGGAATGACAAGAGCCTGTCGAAGTAGCTTCTGGGCGTGACGCCATTTGCGGGGTCACGCTCATAGGAGATCCACTTCTCTCTCATGCCTATAGGCAGCTTCCTCTCTATGGCGGCGACAGTTAAGTGGTTCTTGATAACATCCTCCATTCCAAGGTCCTTCAGGTCATACAGTGCGGTTTCCACTGCCTGGACCAGGTCTATCATCGGCCTAGGCTGGCTGCTTCGCACTGCAGGCACTTCTTCCAGGTCCTTGAGGATCAGGCTTGCGGTCACGCTCCTGTCCCCAAAGCGGTTGTCTAGGAGCCTGAAGATGTCATCCGCGGTTCTGCAGCGATCCAGCCCAAGCTTCTTCCTCAGTGGCTCTTCCACACTGTCCAGTAGGTGATACAGTTTACACACTGGTAAACCTGAGGGTTCTGCCAGCGCCTGGAGGTCCTCCCAGTTATCCCGCCAGCGCCAATAGGTCCTTCTGTCCCCACAGAATTTGGGTAGATTGATGGCGGCAAGCTTGATCCTAGGTCGGGCCCCCTGGTGGTCTCTGTGGTGAGCGAGACCTTCCTGCGTTGCGCCCTCATCACCTGGTGGCGTGGCGCGGTCACCTCGTGACTGAGGCGTGTCAGTGGGGTTGGCATGAATATAGATGGTGACGGATGAACTGAAACGGGGTTCCCTGCTGGGTTGTCTTACCCGTGGGGGTGATTGCCTTCCAACATGATGGAGAGGCCCACTTCCTGCGGTCCCTACTCCATACTGGAGATGGACGGCGTTGGAGGCCTCCTCATGGCTGCCATGGCTTCCATAAGCGCCCTCTGCTTGACCGCTGTTACACTGGGGAGGTGAATGGGCATGAGCGACCGCACCTTTATCGTCGGCGGACGGGGAGGGGTCAGCTTCAGTGGCATGTTGAGGAGCGTCCCTGGCGACGCCAGGTGGGCTGGTCATGTCGCCATCCTTTTCAACGTTGTGTACCTTTTCCTCCTCTTCATCCTCGTCGTCCAGCTCAACGCCGCCCTTTCCTCCAGGCTCTAGGAGGGTTGACCACCTGTCCATTAGTGCTGCTCTTTCCTCGTCTAGGTGCCTGTACCGCTTCCCCAATTCAGCTATGTTGGGAGTTGGAAGAAAGTATCTCCACTCTCTCACAATCTGTTCGAAGGTGTTGAGTCTCCTCTCCAATTTGTTCCCCTCCAACGCTCTTTTGTCTTTGGGTGCCCATTGGGTGCTGAGTCTCTTTGTCTCTTCCAAGGCCTCCTTGAACTCCACTTCAAGGGGGCCTAGGTCTGGCTGAACGAAGCGGGACCATACCTCCGAGAAGATCTTCTTCTCCAGTGCCGCTTTCCTCTGCTTGCTCGCGTCTTTCTTTGCTGTGGCGTCGGCTATCACGGTAGCATGTGCGGCTCCGTCGGCCTCCTCCAATGCTCCAACATAGTCTCCCGTCGTGTCAACGAGCTTAGCAAACTCTACTTGAAGAGCTTTCTTGTCGTTGACCAGCTCCGCTGGCGATGCGGTGTCAACATTGTCAGCTACCTGGTTGGCTCTCCTTGTGAAAGCTGTCTGCGCCGCAGTACGCCTCTTCTTTAGCTCTTCCACATCTACACCCTCCATCTTGTCCCAGTCTGCCGTTGCCCCAACTGGAGCTCCTTTTGCGGCTGAGTCACTGGTCACAGGCAGTAGTAAACAATGGGGTTAACAGTCAGAAGCACAGTTGTACAGTTGGCGTGTAGCAGTGTGATTACAATGACACTGTTCCCAGCAGGGGATAATGACGGGACCGTATAGTGGGTCAACGTAGCTTCGCTTCACTCACTTGAAACCTGGTAATGACCACAATGTGAGTGAGCAAGTAGGATAGAGTTGGTGAGCACCGTTACAGCTTTTGGTTAATTCATTAATAGTACAGTTCACGACGTGAAGAGCAAATTGAAGACTGTCTGAAGAAACAGTCACTTTAGGTCGGCTCATCAATAGTACCGTTCACGGCGTTTGGAGCAACAATATAATTGCACAGTTCAACACAGCCAAGGCATAGGGGTGTCAATGATAATGTCCACAGCGTTTGGAGCAACAACATAGTTGCTTGGTTCAACACAGCCAAGGCATAGGGGTGTCAATGATAATGTTCACAGCGTTTGGAGCAACAATGTAAAATAAGATAAGATAAGATAAGATAAGATATTACTTTATTAATCCCCTTGGGGAAATTCCAATGACACACACATACAGCTCAACGTCTCATTAATAATAACAACATCACAATCATTAAATTTTTTACAGTAACAACGGCACAGCATAAATTCAACAGACATGTACATTTGTTGACACATGTCATCTACAGAAGGCCTGAGACGCCATATGCGATAGTCGGCAGCAACAACACCGAGTAGTAAACAAGACATCGTCACACCAGGTGACGGGAGGGAGGGAGGGAGGGAGGGATGAAGGGAGGGGAGGGATGGGGGAGACCGGGGGACAGGAATTTGGTAATGAAGCAGACTAAGTAGTTGCCTAGTTCAACACAGCCAAGGCATGGGTGTCAATGATAATGTTCTTTAGCTAGCATTGGTGGCCAGCAGTGTTAGCATTGGTGGCTAGCAATGTTAGCAGTCTTTGGCTAACAGCGTTAGCATTGGTGGCTAGCGGTATTAGCATTGGTTGGCTAATGGCTAGCGTTTAGCATTGGCAGCTAGCAGTGTTAGCAGTCTTTGGCTAACAGCGTCAGCATTGGTGGCTAGCAGTATTAGCATTGGTTGGCTAATGGCTAGCGTTTAGCATTAACAGCTAGCAGTGTTAGCAGTCTTTGGCTAACAGCGTTAGTATTGGTGGCTAGCAGTATTAGCATTGGTTGGCTAATGGCTAGCGTTAAGCATTGGCAGCTAGCAGTGTTAGCAGTCTTTGGCTAACAGCGTTAGCATTGGTGGCTAGCAGTATTAGCATTGGTTGGCTAATGGCTAGCGTTTAGCATTGGCAGCTAGCAGTGTTAGCATTGTTGGCTAGCAATGTTAGCAGTCTTTGGCTAACAGCGTTAGCATTGGTGGCTAGCGGTATTAGCATTGGTTGGCTAATGGCTAGCGTTTAGCATTGACAGCTAGCAGCACTTGTTAGCATTAGCATTGGATGGAATTCAGCGACCCCACCACTTCAAGCAACCAGCATGTGGGCGGAATACGGCGATTGCAACCCAATAAGCAGTCAACATCAACGTTTCACTTCCCTTGAGCTGACTGCGTCCTCTCCAATGTGCCCCGTCGTGTGTATCCACTCCGTCCTGGTTCCACCTTGACGCTGAGGGGTATCTCACGCGGGCACTTGCTTCTGCGTTCCGTCCGTCCCGTCTCATAGCGGGCGCATTCGGTAAATAATTGTCCAATTATCTAGCAGTCACTGTCAATATGTCAACTAGATCTCCCCATTGGAAGGGTGCAGGCGATCAACTGTTTATACCGGACCAAAGGAAACAATTCAGACTCTTGCTTGAACGTTATTTATTTAGGATATCCCATCCAAACGCTCCAATACTCCACTGTCATTGACTAATAGCCACCAGATGGTCAATTTAGACAGCTCGTAGCTGGTAGCATTAGTCCTTAGTTAGCAGCATACAGTCAGTAGCATTTAGCAGCTTGGTAGTAGTAGTGGCATTTAGCCAGTTAGTAGTAGCATTTAGCCAGTAGAGTCGATACAGTCAGTAGCATTTTAGCAGCTGTCAGTAGCAACAGTTAGTAGCTGTCAGAATTTAGCATCGGTCAGTAGATTATTTACCTATACAAAACAGGAAACAAAACGGCATCCATTAGCCACATGCGCTACATACATAAATGATAGTTATGAACAGAGTCAGTGCATACAAGAGATAATACAATGCAACGTACCGTTAGCCAGTTAGATCGCCCACGGGGCTTTTCTCATTACAGGCATATGGCTACGTGTGTCTCTTAAATAGTGCGTCACAGAGACCAGTGTCGGCGCCATGGGGGGGCATTCGCGGGCCATGCCCCCCCAGATGGGGCACTGTGCCCCTCCAACCGGCATGGTCAATTATTATAAAAAAATTAAATAATTAAACATTTAATTTTTTTTATTATAGTAAAAGTCAGATGTTTTCCTTTATAAATAGGCTATTTAGCCTATTATTAAACGAAATTAAACAAAAAAAGTCTTAAAGGAAGTGTATGTTTGATCTCACGCCACGGCTCACGCACGCGTTATTATTGGTCACGTTGAGTTGACGCCGGGTAGGGCGTGACTGCATTTGAATTGATTTTGATATGGGTAGGGCGTGACTTGAGTGAGGTCAGTGAGCGCGAAAGTCAAATATAGAGTCAGACTCAGGTAAAATATAATAATCACTTCTTGGAGACGGACATACAAATAAAATGGATATACAAAAATGGTTGGCTGGGGCAGGCGCACCTAAGGCTTCTTCACGGCCTCCTCCAAGAATGCCTCCTCCTGGTGAAGGCCTTCCAACATCTAACGTGGTTGAAGAAGTTTGCCAAGAAGCGCCAGGCCCAGGCCCCCCCCGCCGGTGCTGCACTTGGAGGTGCTGCATCTGTTACAGCAGAAGCTAACGTGGTAGTTATAGGCCATCATGATGATGATCCACCAGATCCACAACCGTTGGCGGTAATGGTAAATGATCTCGGGACTGAGCATCCCAAACAAATGGTGTTACAACCATACCCTGCCAGCATGTTTAGCGGTAGGAAACGGTCATTTGTAGCGACGTGGTTCCAAAACAGAGACTGGCTCGAGTACAGTGAACATGCTGATGCAGCTTTTTGTTTCTGCTGCCGGAATTTTTGTTCTATTGGCAGTAGCACCAATCGGAGACTGGATGGTTTTGTGAATCTTGGATACCGTAATTGGAAAAATGCCACAGAGAGGGACAGGGGATTTCATAAACATGAAACATCAAAGGAGCATCTCTCTAGCTACACAATGTGGAAGGAGCGAGTGAGACGTGTCAATACCGGCAAGGAGATTTCGACACTTGTCAACACAGACCAGCTACGAAGGAACAGGTACTACTTCTCGGCTCTCGTGGATGTTGTCGGGTTTTTGGTAGAAAACCAGTTGCCTTTACGTGGAAAGCTAGATGCTTTTGGTGACATGTCTGAGGGGGGAAGTGGTCTTTTCCTGTCCTTATTGGACTACACAATTAAAAAGGACCCAGAATTGGCTGACATAGTGAAAACTATCCCTCGAAACGCCACATACACTTGTCATGACATGCAAAATGAACTTATAAGTACACTTAGCAGTGTGGTGACTGAGGCTATAGTGGAAGAAGTAGGCGACTCGCATTTCACATTGAAAGTGGACGGAACACGCGATCCCACGGGATGTGAAAATATATCTGTTGTCATTCGTTTTGTAGACCAGTCATTTGAAGTGACAGAGTGCCTGGTAACCATAGCGACGGCTGACGCAGGTGATGCACGGACATTGACAGACACAGTCTTAGCTGAGCTAAACAATGTTGGTTTGGACTCATCAAATATTCTCAGCCAGGTGTATGACGGGGCTTCAGTGATGTCAGGGAGGCACGGTGGCATGCAGAAGCTAATGCAACAGACACTGGATCGCGAGATACCTTACATACACTGCCTGAACCACCAGCTACATTTGGACGTAGTACATGCGATGTCAGCCGAGCCAGCTGTAGTGGACTTTTTTAATGTGTGTAGCACGTTGTACAAATTCTGCAAGAAGCCCACAGTTGCTGTGCATTACAAGGGTGAGCGTCTTAAACGCCTTCTAGAACAGAGGTGGACAGGGCACCTTGCCACCGTGTCTGTCATTTTAAAATAATTTGACAACATCACATCTCTTCTGACTGAGATCGACGCTGTGCGGGCCCATGGCGCAGAGCTACGAATGGAAGCTGTGGGCCTGCTGCGAGAGATGACTGAGCCCAGATTTGCATTCACTGCAAACGTAGTGCACAGAGTGCTTGCCCTGCTTGACCCAGCAAACCAAATGCTACAAAGAGAGGATGCTGATTTGTTGACAGGTCTGCGTGTTGTGGCTAGTTCAAAAGAATGCGTACGAAAACTACGTTGTGATGAGGAGTTTGACAAGGTGTGGGACATGACCACAGATACCAGTGCATCACTGAGACAAACAGAAACCCCTAAAAGAAAACGCACAACAAACACGAACATGGATGGGTATGTGGTTGAGGGAACAACAGGCCAGAGGGATGCTGACGGCAAAACAGAACTCAAGAGAATGTACATTAGCATTATCGAGTCAGTTGTTGGAGAAATGGATCAGAGGTTTAGTGAACGCAACACTCAACTGGCTAGGGCACCTTCTGCACTCGATCCAAAAAATGACACATTTCTAGATGCTACAGCTGTGAAGCATATCATGGACCTGTCACGATCACCTATAATTGAGGCAGAGTTTGTAGTAGCAAAAGAGTTTTTCAAGACTGAAAAGGAATCACAGCCAATCGAGGAGGGGATCTGGACCACAAAGTACATTTTGTCTCACTACCACAAAACTCTTGTGGCAATGCCCAGTGTATTGATTGCGTTCAAGCACGCATTAACTTTCGGCGCCTCCACCGCAATGTGCGAGAACTCGTTCTCAACGCTACGGAACGTTTTTTCGGATCACAGACGGACAATGCTCCACAGACGAAAGGCCCAATTGGTTCAGCTGGCGTTTGAGAAGGACCTCACGCGAAAATGTACCACGGAATGGAAGGACACCGTCCTGAGGAGGTTCAGTGCCACGACTCGCCGCCTACAACTCTTTTAATCGGTAAGTCATATACATTGTTATTATTAATAATACTTGAATGTGAAGCCCAGCCTCGGGCTTATTTCATACAGTTTAATTTAAGCTGCCTTGCCCCTTGGCCCAATTATTATTATTAATAATACTTGAATGTGAAGCCCAGCCTCGGGCTTATTTCATACTGTTTAATTTAAGCTGCCTTGCCCCTTGGCCCAATTGTTATTATTAATAATACTTGAATGTGAAGCCCAGCCTCGGGCTTATTTCATACTGTTTAATTTAAGCTGCCTTGCCCCTTGGCCCAATTATTATTATTAATAATACTTGAATGTGAAGCCCAGCCTCGGGCTTATTTCATACTGTTTAATTTAAGCTGCCTTGCCCCTTGGCCCAATTATTATTATTAATAATACTTGAATGTGAAGCCCAGCCTCGGGCTTATTTCATACTGTTTAATTTAAGCTGCCTTGCCCCTTGGCCCAATTATTATTATTAATAATACTTGAATGTGAAGCCCAGCCTCGGGCTTATTTCATACTGTTTAATTTAAGCTGCCTTGCCCCTTGGCCCAATTGTTATTATTAATAATACTTGAATGTGAAGCCCAGTCTCTGGCTTATTTCATACTGTTTAATTTAAGCTGCCTTGCCCCTTGGCCCTTGTCAGTATTAATAATACGAAAACGAAATACGTGATCTTTCACTTTGTGTGTGTGCGCAAGACGCCAGTGTGTTTGTGACGTGACGTGCGAGAGAGAAAGAGAGAGAGAGACTGTCTTATCTCTTATGCCTGCAGTGCGCTCATGTTTTGAAATGCGTGTTGGTTTGCGGGAAATGCCTTTTCTGAAGCGTATATTTTATGCCCCCCCGAAATTACCATATGCCCCCCTGGTAAATTCGTTCTGAGCCGACACTGACAGATACGCTGAATCAGCCTCACCTGTCCATATCTCAATCCCCTGGCGTCCTACAGTTGCAGTAAACGCCCACTAGGTGGCACCAGATGATAAATAATACTTGTATAATAAGTGCCCCTATAATAATGATAATAATAATAATATCTCTTTAGGAAAGGCGTTGGATAATTCTCCAAACACCATGATACATCTACTTTTCAAACACCATGATACAGCTACTTTTCAAACACCATGATACATCTACTTTTCAAACACCATGACAATGAGGTGAAATAAACATTTTAAAGGTGTATTGTTCCCTGTGTGTTTTTATCATAGATGTGTGGTTATACTATTAATCTGGATTGTCTATGTTATTTTAATGTTAATCTTAATCAAGGATGAAGACTATTTCACCATACATTTCGCATCATAGCTTTTTGCTCACTGATGGGGTCCCATGTTGTGCAGTAGGTGCCCTTTTTTTCTTTTCACCCCTGCCTTTCAAACAGCCTGAGTCCGCCACTGCTCATCCCCCTTGTCTCCAGTGCATGCCTCCACTTCTCCAGGTTCTCTTCCACCTGCTCCCTGCTCTCACTACAGATCGCAATGTCATCTGCAAACATCATGGTCCATATTGTTCATGCTATCATACAGAGTTGTATGGGTAGACTATAGTTTGAGGTAGGTAGTTGTGATGACAACGTACAGGTAAAGGCTTCTACACATGCCCTTGTTTTCCTACGGGGAGAGCGGTTGATTGATTGATTGATTGATTGATTGATTGATTGATTGATTGATTGATTGATTGATTGATTGATTGATTGATTGATTGTTTGTTTGATTGAAAACTTTAATGAACAGATTGCAGAATGGGTACAGTACAGTACAGCTCAATACACACAATGGGATGCAGACCAGAGAAAGACTTTTGTCTTGTTTACATCAGGGTCCCCCATTTTCAATTCATAATGACATTTATGACATACACAACATACAGATATAAAAATCGAATTTAATCATCTAATCTAATCATGACATTTATGACATACATGACATACAGATATACAGTACTGTTACATTTGTGACATACAAGATATGCAAATACACAGTACTGTTAAACAGATCCTAACAGTAAATATATATACATACGAGGGGGAGGGAACTGTACATTAGGAGGGGGTGGGTGGGTGGGACAAGTAGGAGGCAGCGTCTTGGTCGAGGCGCACCGCTCCAAGTTTGTCACCGAGCTCAAAGTTCAAAAGATTTGTATTTATTTAAAAAAAAAAATCTGTATGTTTTGCTCCCATCCCAATTTAGTCGTTATGCCAATTCCCTTCCTGGTCGTTGCACGCATTGTCCCACTATCGGCCTAGGGAGGGTGTAGAACTACCACATGCCTCCTCCGATACATGTGGAGTCAGCCAGCCGCTTCTTTTCACCTGACAGCGAGGACTCTCACTGGGGGAACGTAACGCATGCAGAGGTTCACGCTATTTCCCCCCGATCCCCTCCCTGCTGAACAGGCGCCCCGACCAGGCATGCGTTGTTCATGGGACGGGGTAGCACGGTGTGTAACCTCACTCGCTATTTGCATATCAATAGCTCCGGTCGTCCGGTGTGTTAAATACGTTCTCAGACACATTCACACCTAACCTTGTTGTGAAGACGTGTTACATTCCATTCGTAGAGGCAATTAGGCACTGTCTTTAGTCTGTGCCCAAGCGAGGGGACATTAAATGCGCATTCGCGGGAGCGCGCGCACGCGTGCACGTGGTGCGTGTCACCCCAGATGATTTCAATAACGCACCACTGGCCCCGACCGACCAGTAGGACCTGCAGTTTACAACGACCAGGACGCGTGTAGCATAATGCCAGCGGAAGAGTGCAAGAGCGCTTCCACATTCTTCGCCGCGCATGCGCATGAGGTCCTCTTTCAGTTCAGACGCCCCATTCAACACGGTGAATCCCAAACTCGAAACTCCGTTAAGCTCCAGAGAGAGAGGCTGAAAACCGCCAGTTCTTGCCCGACGGATGGGAGCCGAATCGCGGATCCGAGTTTTCTGATGAATAGCCCCAAAACATGGAGGTCGCAAACGGCGCTGGCTTCGCTGACCAGAGCTCTCTCAGATTCAAAATTTTAATCGCAGCCTGGAACATACATGTTTCGGAACCAATGTCAATGTGTAACTAGACAGTTACAATATAACATTTATATTAATTAACCCAGTTAATGCCTTAAGAGAAAGAGTCTGGTGGTCAATTAGAGACTTCTATTGACCGCGGAATTAGTTATTATTAGTAAGACACAACATTTCCGTAGTAATTGACCACCAGACTCTTTCTGGTGGTCAAAAAACAAAAAATGCTCTGAGTTTCGTAAAAGTCAGTCAAAGCTTACTAAAAGCACGAGCAGTGAACTCCAAGCCCACGTGACTGAACTCAAACTAGAAAGAAACAGACTAAGAAACAACGTAAACTCCATGATCAAAACTGCAAAAAAGAATTTCATCAATGACAAAACTGAGGAAAACAAAAACAAACCATGTGAACTTTGGAAATTACTCAATAATCAACTAGGATGCAGTAAAAAACTTAAAACCAGATTCTCAAACATAAACATAAAAACGGACAACACGCTCATCACAGACAAGCTGGATGTAGCCAATTACTTAAACATTTTCTTCACAAACATAGCCACAACACAGGTAAACAAACTACCCTCCCACTCAGGGCTTTATGGGGTAGAACACATAGTAGCTTACTACAAAAACCTAGGGGTCCGCAAGGACGACTTCAAGCTGGAAATGGTAACAACAGATGAGGTACTCAATAAACTGAGCGCCCTCCAACCTAACAAGGCCACTGGCCATGACAACATCCCCTCCAAATTCCTCAGAGACTCAGCAGCCGCCATCACCCCAATCATCACACACATAATAAACCTCTCCATAAAACAGGGACACGTCCCCAAGGACTTCAAAATTGCGAGGGTAACCCCTCTGCACAAAAAGGGCAGCAAATTAGACCCAGGCAACTACCGCCCTGTTTCTATTCTCACCTCCATCTCGAAAGTCATGGAAAAAATAGTCTACGAACAGGTCGAAAAGTACCTAGCGGAAAAAAATCTAATCTACGAATTCCAATCTGGCTTCAGAACATCCCACTCCACTGACACATGCCTTCTCTATTTGAATGACCACATCAAACAAGAGGTGGACGCAGGCAAATACTGCGGCATGGTCATGCTGGACCTACAAAAGGCCTTTGACACGGTCAATCACTCCATTCTGATTGACAAGCTAAAAGCAATTGGTTTTGATAGTCTATCAGTGAGCTGGATGCAATCCTACCTTGAGGGGAGGGAACAGATGGTGGAGGTAAACGGTACCCTATCCCCCCCTCTCACAGTGAGCTGTGGTGTTCCACAAGGAAGCATACTAGGACCGCTACTGTTCCTAATTTATGCAAATGACATGTCGTCAGCTTGTGACTGCAACTTGTTCCTGTTTGCGGACGACTCAGCCCTGCTGGTCTCTGACAAGAACAAGTTACAGGTTGAAAAAACCCTCAGCTCGGAACTAGGCAGAATCTGCATATGGCTCGCTGATAACAAACTATCATTACACATGGGCAAAACAGAGTCCATTCTCTTCGGTTCAAATAACAAACTCAGCAAGACCGACGGCTTCTCAGTTACAGTGGGTGACAATATTGTCACAAGGAAAGATGAAATTACCTACCTGGGTTCCATCCTAGAGGCTAATCTCTCCTGTGACAAAATGGCATCCAATGTAATAAAAAAAGTCAACCAACGAACTCGATTCTTGTACCGGATCTCCTCTCTGGTAAACAAGAATACCCTGAAGACTCTGGCAGGAGCACTCATTCAGGGGTACTACGACTATGCTTGCACCTCATGGTACCAAAGCACCTCAAAGGCGCTAAAAACAAAATTACAAACATCTCAAAACAAACTGGTCAGACTACTGCTTGACCTTACTCCTAGAACCCACCTCACCCCTGCCCACTTTGACAACCTAGGATGGCTTAGAGTAGATGACAGAGTACAGCAACTTGCAATGGGCCTGGTCTACAAGATACACTACACGACCAAGGTACCCATGTACATGGCAAAATACTTCCCAAAGGTCAGTGAATACCACGATCACAACACCAGAGGGAGCTCCACAAATCATGTTAAACCCAGATTCGGCTCAAATAAGGGACTAAACACGTTTCGCAATTATGCCACATCAATGTGGAACGCCCTACCCAAAGCTGTAAAGGAATGTGGATCACTACCCACTTTCAAAACCTCTCTCAAGAGACACCTACGGGAGACTGCAATTCAACACTGGCCCCTGTAAATATCCTAACCCAACCCCCTCCAATGTACAGTCATTTACCTAGTATGGTTTTGTCAATAGTCCAATGTACAATTTTGTTTGTTTGTACAGAGTCTCCCCCCCCCTCAATGTACAGTTTTGCTTGTTTATACAGTGTGCCCCCCCCCCCCCCCAACCACCTCCAATGTAAATTACCCAGTATGGTTGTCAATATCCCAGTGTACCCAACCCCCCCCACCCAACCTCCTCCAATGTACAGTTTCTACGTCAAATGTATATACTCCCTTTTCTTGACTCCTTCTGTATCACAAACAGTACTGTATTTGCAAATCTGGTATGTCATAAATGTATAGATGTAGCAGTACTGACTATCTGTATGTCATGTATGTCATATATGTCCTGATGAATTGAAAATGGGGGACCCTGGTGTAAACAAGACGAAAGTCTTTCTCTGGTCTGCATCCCCTTAACAATTGTGTGTATTGAGCTGTACTGTATTGTACCCATTCTGCAATCTGTTAATAAAGTTTTCAATCAATCAATCAATCATTAACTGGGTTAATTAATATAAATGTTATATTGTAACTGTCTAGTTACCAGGGGTGCAGTGACTGCAGTCGTGCACACACGCGGTTACACGCCGTGTTATTAGATCACTGAGGCAGAACTAAGTACGCGCGATCGCGCACGGATGTGTACTCGCGTGTACGCGCACACAAAAATTCGCTGTATCCATTCGTTGTGACTAAGTACCCGGCGGCCACCGTTTTACATAACAAAAAGCGCAGGTAGACTATGTCTGGGTGTTGGCTATCTGAATGCATCTCCCCCTTCATTCTGTGTGACGGCAGTGGAGGTGAATACTAATGTGGCTCGGAATTCGTGATGGGGGTCTACCTGCTTATGATTGAATCAAGCGTCTGCTGTTCTGCGCGCCAGCTTTCCAATTGCTCTCGCGCGCGCACATTCACAATAGAGAGCAAGAACAGCGTGTATGATAGAAAGATTGCACTCGCGTATATGCGCTTGTGTGTGTGTGTGCGTGTGTGTGCGTGCGTGTGTGTGTATAACTGCGCGCGCGAGTGGGTGTGAGCGCACCACAGGTTCATCACCAAACCTCCCTTGCTGTGCACTAGGAGTCATGCACACACAAACTTCAAGTAAACACAAGTTGTCTGATTATTTTAAGTTTGCTTTTGTGTTTGTGTGTAAAACAATTTCTTTAATTGAATTAACTTAAACTAAAAGTAAATACAAACTAAATTAACAATGTAACTTACATTGTTAATTTAGTTTGTATTTACTTTTCTAGTTTAAGTTGATTCAATTAAAGAAATTGTAACTACTATTACATTTAAAACATTGTTTGTTTTTCAACCATATCTGTTGACAATATAATTTCTTTATATATTGAAGGCTACATCCTGCTACCTTTTTCAGCTTCTCTATTTCAAAAAAATAAAATAAAAATCTGTTCTGTGCGCATGCACGTACCCACGCGCGCGTGCACGTGGCGTGGCGTGTTACCAGTTCTGTATCGTTAGTGGCTTAGCTTGGCATCACTACTGCACTATCTCGCGTACGTGCACGCGTACTGAATAAACCACAAATGTACCTCTAATACCAGTATTAGTCTGACCACACCCCTCATCAGCTTACCTTCATAAGCAGGTGTGTGGTCACCTGCTCTCCTCCTTCTCGCTTTCACCACAAGGAAGAAGTGCCTCGGTAGATCCCCACACTTGACACCATGATGGAAGAAATTGGATTAGGAACAGCTTTGGGAAACAAGGATACGTTGACTTCATATCTTTATTTTCTCTCTCACTATTTTCGAGAAAATACGGCGATATTGTCTTCGTACTGGAGTGTCTGGAAGATGATGATCATTCTAAAAACCCTCCACCGGTTTTCGTATGGGGAGCACGCCGCTGCATGCTTCTCAACTGCAGTTCCTTGCTGTGTTTGTTGGGGTGAAACCTGTCAGGCCACGGCTGAACTGTCGGACATGCCGCTGTTGTGAGAAGCGGTGCGTTCCAGGTTGGGTGAGTAGTGTTTGCTGGCGGGCTCCACTTGTCTGTTAGTGCTATGGGGGCTACTTGACAAAGTTTATGGAAACCGGCCCCAGGCTAGGGTCCTTTGTTTAGCCACCTAGGCGACAGAAGACCTTGGTCTGAAGACCATTATAGTTTTAACTAGTGGGCCGCGACCATTGACACTGGTGATCCCTGTGTGTTCTGGACGAGTGGATTCTCTCTGTCACCGTGTTAAGGCCCCATCTTTCATATCCAAATGAGAGTATTCCTTCACGAGGGGATATGTGCATGTAATGTGCGATAGCGGCAGATTCATGTTCAATGTCAGCTACACGGGCCAGTTGGTACTGTGCTGATCCGTCGGATGTGGTAATGTCACCGTTGTGAAGCGGTGTGGACATCTTGTTTTCTCTTTTCTCTTAAAAAGTGAGGAGAGGTTCAGAACGGCGGCCTGTCTGGGTGAGTGTTATGTCATTGTTTACATGTTCATAGCTTACGGTTAGCCGGTCAGCTGTTAACTGCTGCGTTAGCCTGCTGGATCGCTGCATGGCCTGCTTAAGGCCAACTATTAGTGGCCTGGCGCGGGGTAGCTTAGCTTCTCGCGCGCCGCCGGGAGCTCGCTTCTGATCGCGTGCGTCGTTAGATTGGCGTCTCGCGAGCAGAAGCAATAGCACCCGAACGGTTGGAGCAGCCGTTAGCTTGATGCTATTCTGTTGAACGTGCTTTGATTTTAACATGTTTTACACTCTTGACCACGACGTCATCCTTGACAGGGGATGTTCGTCGACCCTGCCCTGAGCCTGGACGGGGATTGCGTCAACAAAGAGGACTGTAGCGACTGGTTGGAGCGGCGACGCTGCCCGGATCGAACAACACAGGACGGCTGTGTTCTACGGTGTCTTGTGACTGCACTTCGCTGATCTGCGTTCCGGGTAGGTACGGGGTTGGCCAGACCTCATAACACGTCTTCTGGTTTTACTTTGCTAAATGTATTGTGAATAACGGTGTTTTTCCCAAAACGTGTGTTGCTGCAATGCATTTAGGATACGTTGCGGGTTGTGTGTGAGCTGTTTTTGTCACTGGCAGTTAGCTTCTCCGTGCAAACGGGATGTAATGATCTGGTTGTTGTGTGAGTAACACGACCGTGTACTCACAACTAAGGTAACTAACCTATGAAGCTATGCTTGGTGACAAGTGAGTAAAAGAATATTCTTTCTCAGACTGTAATGACAATGAACAGTGTGTTCACACATTAACAGGTTTTCCTGTTTTAACTGGCCGTATTGAGGGTAAAATAGGAGGATTGTGTTTTCCCCCCCGGTTCCCTGGGGACTTTATCACCTCCTATCAGACATGTTGTGCATTAATTGTGTCTTTTGTGTGGTAGGGATACGATGTAACTCTTAGCTTGATTGCTGAGGTTGTGCTAAATCTGCTGGAGAAACTTATTTCCTAAAGGGAAATTGGTTTGGTTGCTGTCATGTGTGCTTAGCAAGGCCTGTGGTCGATACTAATCGAGAATGATGTATTCTCTCATTGTGAAAAAAACGGCGTTCCTCTGTTGAGTGTTTTTGCCATTTTTTGTAGGTGATGATGGGTTGTGTGTGTCATGTGACCTACAACTGGGTTGTACTGGCCACAGAAGCACATGTGTATGTTGGACCGGGGTTCTTAGAGCCCTCTCTATTCTGTGTTTTTCCTTAGTAAAAATCAGATGGCAGGTTGGCTCATGCGCTGTGTGGAGCTGTGAAACGCTTCATAGAGCTGACTATGACTGTGTCATATTCTCTTTTTGTCGTTACGTCGTATCATGGGTGTGGGGTCGTAAAGGGGTGAACTGGTAACCTTTCCTCTCCCCATTGTTCTGTCGGTCAGGGGTACACCCCCTGTCCTTCAAGGTTCCCGTCACGTGGCGGTTCGGCACGTTACGGGGGGGGGGGGGGGGGGGGGGGGGGGGAGGGAGTTCCTGGTCCCACGGCCTGGTATATTGGGCGTGTGCACCGCAGGAATTCCCCCGCCATAGAGTACGTCACCGTGCGCGTCTCTGTTGGTAGGACTTCCGTGTGCTGTTCAGGTCCATGTGATGGATCTGTTTTCAGGGGGGGTGGTCAGGGCTCCTCCTCACCAAGCGCCTATTCAGGCCTTCTGTGAGTTCGGACTCCTTCTTCCATGTGAGGAAGCCTCCATCAGAGTACAGAGCCTTCCTCCTCAGATTGTCAAAGTGAGTGGACCCTCTAGAAGGGTCCTTTTCTATTGTATGTATATTCGATTCAATTCGTTTATTGAGTGTGTATGGGTTCAGTGCCTCTTCCCCGGAGGCCCTAAAACCAGTTTTTTACATGGCTCAAGGTGCAATATGTTCTTTTCAATCTGTACAGCTTGCGTGGGAAGTCTCTCTGGGGATCCCCGTCTCTTCCTATGGGAGGGTGGTGGGATGTAAAAATGTGAACATTTTTTACCCCGGCTGTGTAGACTGGGATACATACTGTTGATGCTTCCTTCTTTCTATTCCAGAAGTGTTGGAGTTAGGGAGTGTCACACCCCTCTTGTCGTTCCCCTGGGCGCCTTGGGGATTCAATGACAGGTCTAAATAGCCTGTTCATTGATGGGGGTGTGTCCCGACGCACGTATAGTGCTAGCTCGCTGTAAACAGGCGATTGACTGGCACGCCTTGGTTGCTTGTGGTTGAAACAGCGTTTTTATAAAGCAACTGAGATGGGGGTTTTTCCTCTTCCGACGACCACATCCCATGACCTGGGTGGGTTGTCGACGGATTCTCGTTCATGTCTGGGGGATGATGACGGGATGGATCTGAACATATGTAGTGGGGTCTCACGCCCTTGGGGTGGGCCACCAGGCGCGGTTCGTCCGAACGTCTGGGTGGCGCCTTCTTTTCATGTTAAGATCAACACGCATATCTGCCCTTCTCCTGGAGTAGGCATGTCGGCGTGGTTAGGGCACGGGACTGGTTCTGGTCACGCTGGTCCAGATCAGTTGAACCCGTTGTCCGCCGGGGATGCAGATCTGCTGTTCTGGTACCCGTCGTATCATGGGTGTGGGGTCGTAAAGGGGTGAACTGGTAACCTTTCCTCTCCCCATTGTTCTGTCGGTCAGGGGTACACCCCCTGTCCTTCAAGGTTCCCGTCACGTGGCGGTTCGGCACGTTACGGGGGGGGGGGGGGGGGGGGGGGGGAGGGAGTTCCTGGTCCCACGGCCTGGTATATTGGGCGTGTGCACCGCAGGAATTCCCCCGCCATAGAGTACGTCACCGTGCGCGTCTCTGTTGGTAGGACTTCCGTGTGCTGTTCAGGTCCATGTGATGGATCTGTTTTCAGGGGGGGTGGTCAGGGCTCCTCCTCACCAAGCGCCTATTCAGGCCTTCTGTGAGTTCGGACTCCTTCTTCCATGTGAGGAAGCCTCCATCAGAGTACAGAGCCTTCCTCCTCAGATTGTCAAAGTGAGTGGACCCTCTAGAAGGGTCCTTTTCTATTGTATGTATATTCGATTCAATTCGTTTATTGAGTGTGTATGGGTTCAGTGCCTCTTCCCCGGAGGCCCTAAAACCAGTTTTTTACATGGCTCAAGGTGCAATATGTTCTTTTCAATCTGTACAGCTTGCGTGGGAAGTCTCTCTGGGGATCCCCGTCTCTTCCTATGGGAGGGTGGTGGGATGTAAAAATGTGAACATTTTTTACCCCGGCTGTGTAGACTGGGATACATACTGTTGATGCTTCCTTCTTTCTATTCCAGAAGTGTTGGAGTTAGGGAGTGTCACACCCCTCTTGTCGTTCCCCTGGGCGCCTTGGGGATTCAATGACAGGTCTAAATAGCCTGTTCATTGATGGGGGTGTGTCCCGACGCACGTATAGTGCTAGCTCGCTGTAAACAGGCGATTGACTGGCACGCCTTGGTTGCTTGTGGTTGAAACAGCGTTTTTATAAAGCAACTGAGATGGGGGTTTTTCCTCTTCCGACGACCACATCCCATGACCTGGGTGGGTTGTCGACGGATTCTCGTTCATGTCTGGGGGATGATGACGGGATGGATCTGAACATATGTAGTGGGGTCTCACGCCCTTGGGGTGGGCCACCAGGCGCGGTTCGTCCGAACGTCTGGGTGGCGCCTTCTTTTCATGTTAAGATCAACACGCATATCTGCCCTTCTCCTGGAGTAGGCATGTCGGCGTGGTTAGGGCACGGGACTGGTTCTGGTCACGCTGGTCCAGATCAGTTGAACCCGTTGTCCGCCGGGGATGCAGATCTGCTGTTCTGGTACCCTGAGGGACTTGGGCTTTTTTCAGGGGGAAAAATGCCGGGTCGGTCTGGGTGTCACAGGGTTAAGCGCTATGGAGACCCTGGTTGGGTATGTTTTTACTCAGCACTGTCGTCATGGCTTACAGCCATGCCATTCTGTACGCGCTCGATCTCGTCGGATCTCGGCCGCTACACAGGTTGGTCCTGGTTAGTACTTGGTTGGGAGACCGCCGGGGAATACCAGGTACGGTGTGCTTAGGGGCTGGTTCTCCATTATTTTTCGCTCCTCTCTCACGCATGGCGAAGAGGGGCCTGTGGGGGTGGTTTTTTGACCTCCTCTGGTGACCCTGTGCTTCCCGTACCGCCAGGCCCGGTCCGAAGTGATGTTTGCGACCCGTAGGCCTGGGTTAACCCTTTTTGGAAACTGAAACACTTGTACTGCGGTATAGCCGGTGTATGCCCGCAGGTGTGTTTTGGAGTTTTTTCTTGAGGGGTTATAGGAACAACCACCGCATTGGGTAACGCCGAGGTGGTTGATTCCCTGGTGTGTTGGAGCAGTGTCAACTCCCGGGTTCACCGTTTGAGGGTGCCCCTGCACGTTCATGACGTCTGCCAATCGTGTCAGCCTTCTCTGCCTCGACCCCTCTGGGTGGGGGTTTTTAAATGGAGGCTTGGTCATGCAACACCGCCAGCTTACGCTCCTTCCGCCGGGGCGGCTGTGTTCAGCTGTCCCCTCTGGCGCCTGTCTCGTCCGCAGTCTCCAGGCTAGGGTTAACAGCCTGTTGCCTGGTTTTTCCCCGGTGCGCTGCCTGCTTCCGTTGGTTAACCTTTTTGTGTGCTTACGGCCATGCTGACTGCCTGTTCTGCAGGGTCAGTGTGCCAGGCGGTGTACTATTGGGGGGACGGGGCCCGCTCGGCTTACGGCCATACCAACCTGAACACGCCCGATCTCGTCCGATCTCGGAAGCTAAGCAGGTTCTGGCCTGGTTAGTACTTGGATGGGATTCCGCCTGGGAATACCAGGTGCAGTAACTGAGGGGCCTTTGTCCGAATACGCTGGCGATGTGGGGGGCGGGGCACTACGTGCCCACCTGGTGGGGTCTTGATGCTGGCATCATGGACTTCTCCGGGCCCCCATTCCAGGGAGTCCAGTCCTTTTGGTGGGTCTGGGTCTTCCTTCGCGCTCCGCTGCTACGGCCTTGCCACGGGGTTGGGTTTGCCCTTGGCCCCGTGATTCTGGGGGCAGTAACGAGGTTGTTCCTCCGTTCGTTCCCGGGTGGCATGCGGGTTGTGCGTGTGTGTAGTCGTGGGGTCAGGCCACGGTCTGCTCACCCTGTGCGTTGAGTTGCTTGAGTGCCTCTTCGCACGGTCGGGTCCGTCGCCTTCCCGTGAAGCCTCTAATAGGGGGGATACCCTCCATTAGGGGGGGTCGGGGGGGCTCGGCCCTCCCTGTTCTGATGGTTTTGGGGGGCTGTCAGCGGGGTGTATTTGTCAGCCAAGTGGCTCCGCTTGGCCTCCCTTGTGCAGTAGTAATGCCAAGCTAAGCCACTAACGATACAGAACGGTAGGTTATGACTATAACCAAGTTCTGTTAGTTAGGGGCGATGCTTGGCATCAGACGGCCGCTGCAGCCCTTGTCCTCA